>NW_020664436.1:15390398-15513419 GCF_002925995.2 Terrapene triunguis | reverse complement strand
TGAACCTATGAATTATGTGGTTCTTGCTGTACATTTGTAATTATTATACTGTGCGTTTCACCGAACCTATGAATTCTGTGGTCTTGTACAATTACAAGTACTGGGTGATTAGAATAGTGCTAGTCAGTCCACAGTATATGTTGTGAAGTAATAAAAATGAGTTGTTTTTTTTTAAATAGAAATTTATTGTGTAACAAAAGCAGTGCAAAAAACCCCAATGTGCAATTGAAAAAACATAACACAAATTTCTAACATAAATTAATGGAACTGAACTTTAATGTTAGAAAGGCAGCAAACGTTCCTGTCCATTTTGGCTCCACATACACCAGCCGTGGCTCTCATAGATCAGTGTATGTGAAACTGTGGTTGTCCTTACTGTCCCCCGGCACAGGCGCAGCAGGTTTGTATAATTTTTGGTGGTTCCCAGAACGGGTCCAAGTCCCTCCCCGAGACACACCTGCCTTGTAAGCCAATATATATTTTTTAAAATAATGTAAAAAGTTTGGAGTTGGCAAATTCACAGTGAGGGCCATTTTCACGCAAGTGTGAAGTGTGTAGGGCCATTAATCATTTCCTGCTACACATCTCCTGGAAACAGGGGCGGCTCCAGGCACCAGCACAGCAGGCGTGTGCCTGGGACGGCAAGCCGCGGGGGGCAGCCTGCCAGTCGCTGTGAGGGCGACAGGCAGGCGGCTTTCGGCGGCACGCCTGTGGGAGGTCCGCCGGTCCCGCGGCTTCGGCAGCAATTCGGCGGCGGGGACACTGATGGCGCGGCACTGGCAGATATCCCGCAGGCATGCTGCCGAATCCATGTGGCCAGCGGACCGCCCGCAGGCGTGCTGCCAAAAGCCGCCTGCCTGCCATGCTTGGGGTGGCAAAAAACATAGAGCCGCCCCTGCCTGGAAACAGTAAGCGTTTAACAGATTCCCTGTATTGCACAATGTGGGGGGTGAGGAGGAATGAGGGCTCTGGCATGGGGATGAGGGGTTTGGGGTGTGGGAGAGGGCTCAGGGCTAGGGCAGAGGGTTGGGGTGCAGGGGGTGAGGACTCTGGCTGGGGGGTTTGGGGTGTAGGAGGGGGCTCAGGGCTAGGGCAGAGGGTTGGGATGTGGGGGTGAGGACCACGGGGTAGGGCTGGGGATGAGGGATTCACGGTGCAGGAGGGGGCTCAGGGTGGGGCAGAGGGTTGAGATGAGGGCTCTGGCTGGGGGTGCAGGATCTGGGGTGGGGCTGGGCTGGGGATGAGGAGTTTGGGGTGCAGGCAGACTGCCCCGGAGCTGGGGCCAGAGAGGACACCACAGTCTCCCCAGCCCTCTCCTCCCCGGCAGCAGCAAGCTCCCGGCACCGTCACTGCATGTGCTCCTAGGGGCCAGGCCCCTCTCAGGTCCAGGAAGCCCCCTCACCTCCCCTGTGGTGGGTGCTGGTTTGGAGAGGGGGCTGCCATCACATGTGGCCTCCTCCCCTGCTGTAGCCTGCTACCCCTCACTGTAGCCTAATGGGGGATGGGGCTGCCCCTTGCCCAGTGTGGGGCAGGAGTGGTGGCTGCGGGGAGGGCGGATCACATGGTCGAACACTCACCCAAGCCCCAGCAGCTGCTCAGGTGAGGTCCAGACTCCGTCTCCTGGAAGCCCCTTGAGCGTCACCTCCTGGTGAGTGCTGGGGGAGGGGAGGACTGCCAATCATGTGTGTGCCTCCTCCCGTCCGCAGGTGCAGCACCGCTCTTGTGTTGTAGACACCAGCGGCCGGCGGTGGCAGCGAGGGAGCACAGCACGGAGCAGCAGAGCAGCCGCCCACTTGAGGCAGGGACGCTCCAGGGCCAGGGGAAGGTGCACAGGGACAACAGGTGGGGGCCGGGGGATGCTCCAGGGGAAGCATTCGGGGGCGGCAGGCAGGGCCAGGGGAGAGACCCAGCTCCGAACACTGGTGGAGCCGGGCCCCTTGTTTGCATGAGTATGACTATAGGGCAATGGCACTGAGTACTGGCACTATTTTCAACGGCCAATGGGAATAACTGCTGAGAGTAACAAAGGCACAGACAGCACAGCTCCAGCTACTGTCCCAAAGCTGCCTGGACCTTTATGCCTCTAGCCTGTAGGCTGCAATGATGCCTGCCAAAGTCATCACAGAGTGGTATGGGAAAGTGTCTTACCACACTGGAAGAAATAAGGCAGCCAGCTCTAGAAACCTTCAGGAGTCAGTGTACTTCCATGGTAGTTTCATCAAGATCTCTCAGGAGGATGCAAGGGACATCCCTGTGTACACAACCAAACTGCTCCACTTGCACCCCCATCCAAAAACTTACAGGGGAATGAAAAGCAGGTAACTCTGTATCTGGTTATTGTACCACTACCTCTTCTCGTATGAGTAAAACGATGACAAGTCGATACCTGTGTCCTGCTAACTGGGCACCATCTTTATATGTAAAAATTGTAAGAAAAAATGCATGCACGCACTTACCCGAGGTTCCTTCCTTTCATCAGGCTCATCTGTGCTCGACTGGACTGTGGTGGAGTCTCAAACAGGTCCTGGCTCGTTGCATAGCTGGACCCCCCCACACACACGCTCCGCCACATGTTCCCAGTAGGGGGTTGTGGCTCAGGCTCCTTGGAGGTAGCTATGGCGGTCTGCGGGGGGCTGGTGGGATCTCTGCCAGTATGGCATGCTGCTTATTGTAAAAGCAGCAGGTCTGTGGCTCGGCACCAGATCAGTTGTCGACCTCGCTGGCCCTGTGATATGCCTGCCACAGTTCCTTTGCTTTCTTGCGGCCCTGCTACTGGTCCCTGTTATATCCCTTTGCCTGCATCTCCTGTGCAATCTTTTCATAGATGCCACATTTCTATGACAGGTCTGAAGCTGTGCTGGCACAGCCTTGTCTCACCGCAGGCCCAGGAGATCCAACATCTCCTGTCTACTCCAAGCAGGAGCATGTCTAGAGCATGGAGTTGGCATGGTCAGCTGGGCAGTTGCTCACAACAAGGGACAACTGCTAGGTGTGCTCACCAACCTGGGCAATAAGGAAAAGACATTTCAAAAATATGTAGGGCTCCTGAAGGGCAGGGAAAAGGGGGTGTGGCTTCTGGTCTCCATGACTCCTGGGCAGCGGAGTTCACAATTGTGACAAGGCGTTCAATGTTGGTCACTGAGGGACAGCTGCTGGAGAACTGTTAGGGTTGACACTGGTCATGCAGTGTCTACACTCACTGTGTTGATCTCAGTACATCGACCATAGTTCACTGTCCTGGGGATGGTTTTGCTATGTCGCCATAATGGAGTGCTTACATCAGCCAGAGACAAATTTGAGTGTAGACGCATAAACAAATAGATCAGCAGAAGTCAACTTGTGTGGACCTACTTTGTAGTGTAGACCAGGCCTAAGTGTAAGGGGCACCTCTGACTAAAGAAGCCCAGAGGTATATGAACTACCAAAACGTTTGTACCCTTTTTACTTTAAATCAGCTCTTTAAAATCTCCGCAACATCAGTGCATTTATGGCAAAATATAAATAATTAGCAGACTGGTGCCTCTCCCTACTGCATTCACCTCACGGGGCCTGGTTTGACAAATAGCACCAGCTGAGGAGGACTCATCTGTTTGCTCAATCAGCACTGCCTTCCAGATAAAGTGTGTTTCAGATAAAACAGGGGGAATGTTCTTCCACTTGTTGACGGCACACAGACCCAGCTGCAGTCATCGGGAGGCAAATCAGTACTGGATTCCATTACAGACTCTCCATTTCACATTCACAACTTTGCATCTCCAGATGGATTGTTGTTTACAGTAATTGACAGGAAACAAATCACTGGTTAGGAATGTACTGATTTTTTAGGTTTCAGAGTAGCAGCCATGTTAGTCTGTATCCTCAAAAAGAGCAGGAGTCCTTGTGGCACTTTAGAGACTAACAAATTCATTTGAGCTTATGCCACAAGGTGCCACAAGTACTCCTGTTCTTTTTACTGATTTTTTTAATTATTATTATTAATTTGCACACAAAGGGTTCAGTTGTGACTCTTCAGTGTTGCTGGGGGAGGAAGTGTAGCCACTTTGTTTGCAGTAGCTGGAGGCATTATGGATATAGACCTAATAGGCAAGATCTCTTGATGATCCCACTCTAAAGTACTCTTCTGCATTGATTCCTTTGGACTTTTTTTCTAGGGTTAGCTAATGTAGCTGCAGGTCATTGGCTAAAAACAAAAGTGAAAGAAAGTTTGTGTGTAAGTCTCTAGCAAAAGAAATGATTCTTTGGCTCAGCATCTATGGGTGTGGCTTCAAATCTAGGCATTAAAGAGCAAGTGATGCTAGTTTCCAAGTGTGTGAGATCCCTGCACTGGGAGTGCTCCACCCACACCGGAGTAGCAACTCATTCTAAGCACTAGTGAAGACCTGTCAAAATAGCTTCATTTCAAAGGGTTAATCTGTTTTAAAAGATCAGGTTGCCCAGACTGTCATACAACATAGTCAAATCTCAGTAACTATTACAGGTAATAGTGTCTCAGCTCTTACAGAGGTCTACACAGACATACAGTTGGCTTCCTGTACCTGGTTCCGCATTGCTCAGGTACTCTCTCCTCTGCTGAGGCACTATGAGATAGCTGCCCAGAACAAACTGAAACATACATGGTTAGCTAGTGAGGCAAGTGTGGATGCCCAAACATGGGTGTGATAACAGAAATATGGATGTATGGACACATATTGAACTATGGCACTTGTAAACTGGTTAAGATGACTCTGCCTCCAATCTAGGTACAACATCACAGCTAAGCACTGTAGTATGTACAGGATGTTCTTTCACACTCCAAAAACAGGCCCAGGGCTGGATCATCAGTAGGTGTAATTTGGCACTTGTCCACTGAAGTGACAAGGGCAGGGGTGGCCAACCTGTGGCTCCGGAGCAACATGCGGCTCTTCAGAAGTTAATATGCAGCTCCTTGTATAGGCACCAACTCCGGGGCTGGAGCTACAGGCGCCAACTTTCCAGTGTGCCAGGGGCTGCTCACTGCTCAACCCCTGACTCTGCCCCCACTCCACCCCTTTCCGTGAGCCTGTTGTGATCCTCACTCCTCCCCATCCCCCACAGAGCCTCCTGCATGCCACGAAACAGCTGATCAGGAGGTGTGGGGGAGAGGGGGAGGCGCTGATCGGCAGGGCTGCCAGTGGGTGGGAGGCGCTGGGAGCGGGGCAGGGAGGAGGGAGCTGATATGGGGCTGCTGACATATTACTGTGGCTCTTTGGCAATGTACATTGGTAAATTCTGGCTCCTTCTCAGGGTCAGATTGGCCAGTGCTACAATGATTTACGCCCACCAACTATCTAACCCCAAGCACTATCATAGAGCAATACAGCAGACTGACAAAGGTCCAGAAGTCTCTCTCAACCTAGCTCCCGCCTTTCTTGCAGGGACCAGACTAGCTATACACAGCTACAAGCTACAATACAACAGTGTATCATCTTTTATATGTTCCCAATCACTTCTAGACAATAGAAACGGTACAGTTGCGCTCATGAAATTCACCTTAGACCTTCTGCATAAACTTTCAGATTATAAAACCCTAAATTACAAGGCTATAAATATACTACTGCCTTCAATGCCTAGCCTAATTGTGCTGCTGCATAACTGACTAATAATATGGTGCCTCTAGTTTGCTGACGGAAAAGCCCAAGCTTTGATATAAATGACTGAACACTTTTTGCTAAAACTGTACTAGACATTTCCGGTCGACTTTTAATTGAAAGCTCTAAAAAAATGCAGCTATAGAATGTGAGCACTAGCCACAGGTTGAAACAAATCAATCTACCCAAGCCTATCAAAGAGATGGTTTGCATGGAGAACTACAATAACTCAAGTGCATAAAACCTTTATTAGCCCAGATAAAATGAGTAGACGTTATTGCATTCAACACAGTGTAACTGACAGGACATGGGGCAGTACCGAAAAATAAATTTTAAAAACAGCCAAGAAAACATTACCAAACACTTTTCACACACATACTGACGGATGAGGGACAAATCTGATTTACTAGAAAGATACATTTGACAGAGCCCCTGATCTCTATCAAGAATTCATGGATACCTTAGATGTTTAAAAGCATCAGCATTCATGGACCAAATGGCTTTTATTACCACCAGGATAGCTACCGTCACTTAATGAGTTTTTAATTTTTAGCAAGATCTGGTGTCAGCATTTTCTAGTAAGCTGTTTCACAAAGATCTTTGTGAGCTCCTTTCCCCCCATCAGCATGGATAATAGTACTTCCCTACCTCCCAAAGGTTTTGGAAACTGAAATAAGGATTGTAAAATGCTTTGAGAATCGTAGAAGGAAGGCATCACCAAAGGGCAAACTTTTATTATTGTTTCCTTGGGATCATTACCTTAGACTGCAAAACCACAAACGATACGAATGCTCATAAAATAATCCTGTCCAATTTGAACCTCACTTTGTGGCAGCAGTGGTGCCCTCCCCTAGCAGAAAGCCTGAAGGAAGGGCCCAGGAACTAAAAAAACTCAAGTTCAACGCATTCCTCTAAATTCTTTCATCCGGGCCAGGATTCCTCACCCACCTCCAGCAGCTTTCAAATCATACGGATCTCCAGAGATCCATTTGCGTGGAGGAGGCCCTGTGCTTTTACCCTAGCTCTGGGAACTTCTGGCTCCACTGAATCCTTACAGCCAGGAAGCCTCCCAGGAACCTCCCCTAAGAGAGGGGAACACCGCTCTTGGCTGCCCTTTGTAGATGTTCTGTGTGGGACTGGGAGTGACTATAGGAGGAATGAAGTACATCCCTGCTCATTTATCCTGCTCTGAACTCCAGAAAGTGGAAACAGTGTTGAATTGATGTTGGGTTTTTTTCTGCTAGTTTAGCCTTAAAGTCTCCATTTTGACTCCTTGGAGGAAAAACATTAATTAGAAACATCCTTCTGACTATCCTGTTTTTTTAATCATATGGATAGCTCCACAGATCCATTCTTTTTCATGTGCACTATGGTCTCCAGTTTCAGCTTACTACTGCCAGAGCTAGCTAGACAGGTTTCAGTCCTGTTACTGCAATGCAGGTGTGGCGCTGTATCCCTCCACCCCCAGGAATTTAAAAAATTGATTTCAATCACATTGAGACTTTGGACAACTAATTTTTAAAAATTGTGCTATTGTGAATTTAGACTGAAATCAATAATGAACTAAATTATAAATGCTATTCGTAAACACCACGGCTGGTAGGGTCTGGTATTTGAATTTTACAAAACTACTAGAGGTGAAAAACAAAATATTGAAAATGAAGGCCCTGATCCTGCAGTCAGTTAAGCAGGTATGTTACTTTACTCACCTGAATAGTCCCATTGACTTCAATATGATCACTTGTGCCTAAAGGTAAGCATGTGCCATAAGTGTTTGCCGAATCAGGGGCTAAAACAGTATTTTTACTAAACACTTTTTTCTTAGTGGCATAAAATCTATCTCCCTTCAAACCAAAATTGCTTCAGTGTTAACAATGAACGTGTTATTTAGACTTTCAGTGTATTAACGTTATCAGGTACATTTTCATATCAACAGGCCAAAATCTTGAAAATAGGAGCCTAAAGTTAGGTTCCTAAATATGGGTTTAGCAGCCTAAGGGTGGGATTTTCAAAAGTACCAGAGTGATTTAGGACCACAGCTCCCATTGACTTCAAACTGTAAACCCTGACAAGAGCAGTACAGCCTGGCTGAAGCATTTCCGGGTTCTTGACTTGGGGACGTTATATCAGAAGCTGGTGTTGGTTGAAAATTTAGCACCAGCCGTTGGCTCCTCAATTTTCTGTTTGATTCTGTGTTGTTCTCACAATAAGAAAGTTAATGAGGCCATGGGTGTATCTTTTTCAGAAAAGATTGGCATTTTAAATGTGAAACTTAGAAAAAAAATCGATGTAAAATCTGAAATTTTACTAATAATCAGGAAACTAATTAAAGAAACAAATACAAAACATCCACCTTAGCCACCAGCATGGACAAAAAGCCAATATAAAAATGGATGCTGGTGGACAAGAGTTTTGTAGGAAAGAATTTGTCAGCTGCAAGAAATGTCAATAAGGGCCAGGAAAACAACACAAGCCAAGTTATTCTGACTTGTGCAATTATTTTTTATTCCACCGCTTGGAAAAAGGTCCCCATAAATCAATACTCTGCCACCATTGGAGAGTGATTGGTGAACATGAGTTATGCTGTGCTGTGTACTAATTGTGTGGCTGGTAACGTAGATTTCTTGAAGTACTGATGGATTATTGAAGGTATTGTCCCCAGAGCAGTTCATTTTTTACTTTAATCATGCATGTTTAAAGTTATTAGTGCCTGCCATGGAACTATGCCCCAGTTCCAATTAACAGTGATCTTGATATGAGAACAGTAGAGACCAAAGAAGAACCTCTAAAATATAGTGAATTTGTGAACACCAGCAGTTTGAATGCTCTGGAGTGTAGCAGACTTACATTACATGACTGTTCATCAAAAATGAGCTACTTCAGTCCCCGAGTGAGAGAAGGGGGACCAGACCTCCAGCCTACACCCACTTCCTGGGAAGATTCACTTTCATTTCAATGAACCTCAAAATGTCTAGCCTCCAGTTAAGTCAGGGATTACAACAATCTTGAGCAGCGCAACAGTCAGGAAAAGAGCCTGTTGTTCAGTGTTGTAACAGGGTATACAGACCCTTTAAGACTAGAGAGGACCATTGCAGGGATGTTGGAATAAACAAAGGCCCTGGAAATGATCTTGTAGCCAGATGATAGAAAGTGGTCCTGGGGAATTAGTAGCTGGATGGGAAAAACTAGGGCCAGGAGCTCTGTAGTGCAGGGCTCCCTTTCCTCCCAACCAAACTGGGGGAAGCTCTCCAAAGAAGAGCAGTATATATGCTGCTTTTCCCCTCAGAACAGGGCGTGCACTGACAGGGAGAAGGAAGACAGAGCCAGAAGGCTGAGCTCCAGCTAGCAAGGACAGGAGTGGTGGCTCCGTGAAGAATGGCCCAGGGCAGAGCTCCATGTGCGGCAGAAGATCCAGAGACGGGTATGAACTTTTATGTTGTTGTAATGGACTTTATTTGGGGACACTGATGACTAATTTGAACCTAGTTTCAACTAATTTGAACCTAATTTAACCCAGCCCCAGACAGTGGTTGATGGCAGTCCTGAGAAAGACTGGAGGGAATTTCTATGGGGCTCTGAAATGTAGGAACAGAGCAAGGATGCTGCAGAGGCACCTCTGGCCATGAAGGGGAGCTGAGTAAATAACAACCTTGCTACAAGCATCAAGAATGCCCAGAAAGCCTGAGCAACACAAAGGTCACAGAGAGGATAATACATTATCTTAGGCATTCCTACGGTGCCCATCACTGTAATTTATTGAAGCACCTCCATTCTTTCCTAGCAGAGGGACGGTCTCTATCTGCTACAAAGGGAGAATGGGTTATAGTTGGGGCATAAGACAAGACCACACCTCAGGGAGCACTACACTTCTGCAGCAACAGAAGGGGATGGGAAGTGCAGGTAGCCCTCCCCCTCCCATGGCGTGGAGAGCACCCACCTTCCTGTCTAGAAGGGAGGAGGGAGAATGGTGCCCCAGAAGAAGCAGATAGCGGCAGACAGGGCTAGGAAATGTACCTCCAAGATTTCTGCACGTCCCAATGAGATCACTCCTACGGCCTCAGCATAATTCTCACTTGTGGTCTGCACCCATTTACGCTCTTTTCACACTTATTCTATGTCACCAATTAATGCATTGCCTTATAGTACATACTACCTTGGTCAGCTGCTTAGTATTCTCTCCTTACCTAATAACCATTTCTATTCATTATTATCCCTTCTGCAAATCTTCAATTCACCTAAATCAACTTCTGACTATAAAGTACTTGATTCCCTTGCATGTTTAAGTTTCATTTCTCATACTGTGAAAGATTAGTTTCATTATTAGCCTTCATTACTGTGCTTAGCTGATTTTTTAAAATGTATGATTCCCTATCCCCATCCGAATTATCTGCTGTGAACTTTCTTTACTCCGGCATCCAAACCTGTCATTAATATCACAAGCTCAGCACTTTTCCTCTCCATCTCCTCTTACCATGTCTTTTCTCTGCTTTATCTCCTTCCTGCTTTACTCTCTTTCACTTAGAATAGCTGTTTCACAGATTGCATTATATTAATCAGTAATATAATTTCTTTGTATCGCTAACATTTAATTAACTGTGTCCTCCTTCCTGTGTGTCCAAGACTGCCTTCATATATGGAGAAACTCAGTTTAGGAGTGTAGGAGCCTCATACTGTAGATATCCTTTATTCAAGCAGTATCTGCCATCAATTCAGCTTTTTCTGTCAAGAAGGACCAGCAGCATTTCCACTATAATTCAGCTGAAAAATAAGTAGTGTTTCTATCAAATGGATGAAGCTGTTAAACTGGTTACTGTTTGTACAGTATAAAGACCTCTAGAATCCTGAAATGACTTTCACTCCAGAGGTTCACTACCTTTCCCATACAAGGTGAGAGAATCTAATAATTGTGAAAATATGTATTAATATTTTTAATTTGGCTAAGAACTCTAACCTTGAGGAACTAGTGGATTTAGACTAATGCTTAATATGGGTATAATATTCATTTGTCCCTAAAGTTAGACTTTTTTAATATACATTTTCTAGCTTTGGTACCTTTTCTATATCCTTTTCTGGATGATGGAACAGGTAAAATTTCCAAAAGCAGCTAAGTGATTTAGGAGCCTAAATCTCATTTACAAAAGTGACTTGCAGTGAGACTTGGGTTTCTAAGTAACTTCTGAAAATAGGACTTAGGTTCTTCGGTTCAGGTAGATTCCTTTAAAATTTTTAACATACTTTCTTATGTGGGTGTCTGGAACTCAAGGGCTGGAATTCCACCTTTTGACAGTGCCTTCTTCTGAGAACATGGACAAGTCACTTAGTCATACTATACTCCAACTGTGAAATGGGGATAATAAATATTTACCTGCCTCACAAGATTGGCTAATGTTTGTGAAGTGCTTAGTGGAAAAAAACTCTGCCTCACAAGATTGGCTAGTGTTTGTGAAGTGCTTAGTGGAAAAAAACCTGGACAGTGGATTTCTTTTCTCTGAGTATTCAGGCTCACCATTCCTTTATTGTTTTACTTCTGCTCTGTGGATAAGGCTGCAGAACTGGGCCTGTCAATCATCAGATGGGAGTTGGACTGAAAAATAGCTTAACTTTAACTGTTAACACTTAATAGTTGACTTCCCCTGATTTAAAGTGTCTCCAGAGCACAGTAGCATTACTGAACAGAACTTTGCCCTTTTACATTTAGGAGTGGGGGCAGAGGGTCAGCATGGGAACTACTACTCAGAGAAGAGAAACATACAGGTTATCAATGGACTCTGCCTGTCGTCTTGGCTCACTATTTTTCTGTTGGGGTTTCACTCCCAAGAAAGTGCTTTGAATAACTCTTACCAAAATGAAAGCAAAAAGTTCTAGATTTATAGATGTATTGAAGTATTATAGCATGCAGTTTACTCCTAGCAATGGCAGAATCTGACAAAGCCTGTATTGTTTAGTTTGTAGTGTCTGGCAAAAGCGTGACTAAACTATCAACCCTTCAATCCTGCATGCTTAACTTTAAGAAGCATCAGTCCTGTGGCACCTTTAAGACTAACAGATGTATTTAAGAAGCATGTGAACACTCCCATTGACATCTGAGTGATTATTCAGGAGAGTGAAATTAAGCATGTGCATGCTGACAGGATTGAGGCCCAAGTTTCTGCCTTGCAGATTTTTTTTTTCTAGGATTCAAAGGACGTTTAGGCCCATGAGACAGGAAGTGCTCTTACTGGCTGAGCTTTGATCTCCCTCTTTTATTTTCCCCTTTAATATAATTTTAAGCCCTAGCAGTAGATATTACTTTGCCTTTAACAACTGGGTGTTACAGGAGAAATAACTGTAGATTTTCTATATGCCCAAGTTCTCGCAAAGCAAATCACAACTGCCTTGAGAATGTTAATCATATGCTTGAGTTTTAGGTTGGATATTAAGGTGAGCCATTCTCCTGAGAGTGATGAAACACACTGTTGTCTTTTGATGCAAAGCAGCAGTTGAGGTAACCTTATCCTGAACAGGTTAATACTGAGATTCCATTGGCAATGTCCTTACTTCTCAGTTGTTCTGCATGCAGATGTGATGGCCACCAGAAATGCAACTTTGATGGATGTTCACAGATGGGCTGCGACCCATGCCTTCTGAAGTCAGCCAGTCAGGGCAGGCAATAGTCTGATTTCAAGTGGGAGCCATTTGAGACAAGTCTCTGGACAACCTCTATTTGAAGAATGGTGGGTAGAACATCTGAAGAGGGAGGCCACTGATGAACTGCCACCTTCTGGAGATAATCATGGATTGCTGCAGTGCTTACCGAGAGGGGGCTGTATGTGTGAGGAATACAAGCAAGGAAAGGCATTCACTCCCAGCTGGTGAAAGCATTGGCAGCTAGGAGAGGTACCTTTACAACAGTGGCAGCTGAGATAGGGACCACCACAAGGTCCATGTAGAGCATAGGGGATGTCCCTACTGGGGTGTTAAGTGCTAGAGCCTTGCCTAATTGGAACCCATGGAGTCAGTTGATCCTTGGGTCCTTCTGCTGGTCTGAAGTTGAGAGTTGTGGAACTGCTTCTGGTACCTCTGTCCAGTTTTGTGCCTGCTAGTCTGGAAGGGTTACTGAAGTAGGATCAGAGTTAGTCCCTTCTGTTGTGCTCTGTGCTGCACTGCCGAGTGCAGACACCAGAGCCAGAGCACCTTCTTGCATCGGTGCCATTTCTTGGACAGTCAGGTTGTAGGAGGGGTTGGGTTGAAGCAAGGCCAGAGATCTTATCCCCAGCCTCTGATGTGCACCACATCACTGAGTGCTGAAACCCGGGGTACCAGTGCCAATGGTGGGGCTGATGACTGAAGGTAGATGCTGGAACATGTTGACTGAGAATGTTTCTTAGAGCAAAATTTGTACATTAGGCTGCTGCACTCAATGGAGCACATTCACATTGCCCTGACTAGACAGGCTCCTGAAGAAAAGCACAGGCCAATTCCCAGCTGGGACAAGCAAAGACACCAATCTGGAACAAAATCAGAATGTTTAAAAAGGATTTCTTATGCTTTGTAGCTCATGGAAAACAGGTCTGGAAACTACTATTTGCTGCTGCCAGAAGGCAGATCAAAACTCATTTGTTATTACTTGGTGATTGACAGGTCTGATTTTGCCTCTCTAGCTGCACAAGCAGAAGTAAAAACCAGTGTGGAAATGGTGAGCCTGGATGTGGAAAAGCAAGCAATAAGTATTATTGTCAGAGCAGTGTATCTGATCTGGAAGAAACAACATACAATGTAACATCTTCCAGGAAAGAAAGACTATCTGGAAGTACATTTAGGAAAATGCCATTTCCTAACTGAGTAATTTAATGTAAGTTCCAACAAAGCAGAAACATCTGAACCTTCCTAGTTTCAAACCATTGAATTACATACATATATATATATATATACACACACACACATACACACACACACATTATATAAAGTTCCAGAAACACTTTATTTAAAAATGGAGTTGTAAATGCATATAACAAAATAACATACATAATAAATGTAACAAAAATAAATAAGGAGAATATATCCATACAAAATAACATAGTAAATGCAAAATGCTTCTTACAGAACAAAAGGGTGTAAATGCCTGAATGAACACAAACAAAATCTTGTGCGGAGAGCCTAAATTTTTAATTTTTCCTAAACCGCTTCCTATTTTTCATGTGTCTGGGGAAAAATTCTGTTCCCAAGGATTAAACAAAAGAAAGAATTGTGATGGTGGTTTTGGTGCACTAATTTTTCAACACCTGACCCTATTTTCAATTTATTTTTGCCCTTCTGCACCATTTCAAACATTTTCTATCGCCTCTGTAAACTAATGGAGTAAATATTGAGTTGTACAAGAAGGATATTCTGTTTTCTTTTAAACTTTAAACAAATATGAAATCCATTATACCACAAATTATTGGTTTTCTTACATCGCTACAAAAATGTTTTTGCATTTTTATTAACTGGTCTAACTTTTTAGTGACTTCTGAAATCCTGTACAATTTAAAAATGTACAGAAAGTATTTTAAACATATGTCATATAGGATTATTGCTGAACTACTAAAGACCATTTCATAAAAGCTGCAAAACTGTATGTGTAACATTAATATAAAGAGACTGACGCAAAAGCAGGGAAATTCCAGTCTATTAGTTACATTTAACAGAAATAAGATTCCTCCAAATTAGTGTTCTGGAAATACAAGGTCATTTACTTTTATTTTTATTATTTCCAAATGTTACGTTACTGGGACAACTTATATAGAAAATAGGTTTATGTAGGATATTTTAAATACACTTGCTTTTCAGTGGTATAAGCAAGAAATCTACATTAGCAGTCTTCTTTCAGAGTCCTTTTAAACGTATAAGACAGAGAGACAGACTTACGAGGATTCTACAGGAAAATATACAGAAGCAATTTATTTGCTTGGGAGTGAGACTATTGATCAACCAAGTTATGACTACTATCTCCAAGTCTTCAGAAGAAAATTTTACACCTCATGATCATTCCAAGAAACACACATCGCTTTTGTAAACTTATGTTGCATTTGAATTGGCAACTTAGTATGAGAACCCATTTGCCTCACTATGCTTTTAAATGTCCCACACAGTTGTATGTGTAAACTTGTTTTATTGTTTCGACAAACATTTGGAGAGAAATGAGATATGAAATCCTTCTACTTTCATTCACATCAAAAAGACATTTTGAACAAGATCAAAAAGTGCCAAATTGTCCTTTCGGAAAGTGGATTAAAACACTGCTCTGTTGAAACAAGTACAGTATTATCAATTTTCTATGTACATCAAAAGACTGACTCCTATTGATATTGATATGTTCACCTACCACTCCCAGCAAATTCTTAGTGCAAACATAATAGCTGAACTTCGTAAACTCCAAGACAATTTACGCAGCAACAAGGTTATATAAATCACAGAACTATTTGAAAATTTCAGTATGAAAGAATGAATGCTTTGCAAAGTCTGTCTTATCTTATACAATAATGTGTTATTGTACTCAAAGGTAATGTATCCTATATAAATCCTCTTATTCAGCATCAAACATAACTGTTCAATAATTCTATACAAACTTTAATTGAAGAGGTCCATTTATAGAACAGGTTGGCACAGGTGACTTGGGGTTTCAGTAACATTGGATGTTAGTCTGCTTGCAGGTCACTTTAAAAGCATTGCTCTTAAAAAGAAAAATCTATGTATGGAAAGACTGCTGATAGAATTCTGTTTGCAAAGCACACAACCACAAAGGGCAAACCTGCCACAATCTGCTTTTCTATATTGGTATCAATGCTCATCTGTATGGTTTGAAGAGGATGTGCATGACAATCAAAGCATCACAGTTAAAGGAAACTGGTTTAACAAACCAACTGCAGTTTGAACATTTTGTGTGTGTATAAAAGCAACACTATGACTCTTCATTTATTTCTAGACATTCCATATTGAAGGTAATTATGACAACAATTAATAATGTCATTCACGCACACTGGGATCTTCCTCCTCCCCATCTGGGTTGAACCTGTTGAAATGTATGCTGAAGTCAGGCTTGGATTCAACATTGTCAAATGCAGTTGAAACAGAGATGACGGCAGGCCGAAGGGCTCTAGCTTCAGGTTGACAGTTTGGTTGTATCTGAGCGCGGGTACTGTGAGAAACAGGGCTGGACTTATGTTTAGGTTGAGCAGGTAAGACAGGGCTTGTGAATCCCAAGTTGCTCAGAGCATCCAAAGTACCATCAGGGTCAATCATAGCATTAATCACTAAACCACCAAGGAGTGGAGGGAGGGAGAGAAACAAAACAAAAACAAAGATTAGGGTTTTGTGCTTTGA
Source organism: Terrapene triunguis (assembly GCF_002925995.2). Taxonomy (NCBI): domain Eukaryota; kingdom Metazoa; phylum Chordata; order Testudines; family Emydidae; genus Terrapene; species Terrapene triunguis. The sequence goes on along the minus strand of NW_020664436.1, from coordinate 15,497,472 downwards.
GAAAAACAACTCTTAAACAAAGTCTCTATCATACTTTTCAGCATTTGAATTCATACACATCTTTGATTCCCTCCCCTGGGTTAAGAGTCTGCAGACAACCCATTAATATCAAGAACTCAGCACTGTTCTGTTTCATTTTCAGAGCCTGAATGGAAATGATGATGCAAAGATTCGGTTCTATTGATTATTTCTATAATGCCAGAATATTGACAGAGATGCTGGCCTTTTGTCTGCTGGACATTACAAAATAATTACTCGAATACAAGAACATGATGATGACTGTAGCTTGGTATGTCACCTCTGGCAGAAGCCTTTTCATATACTAAGCCTCAATACTTCAGGGAAACTATACAAAACCTATACAATGCATGGTTTGGTTAGAAAAAAGAGAGGGTGAACAGTCTAAGACTAGCTGATGATCAACTTGTATCTGGTACCATGAGGGCCAATAGCCCTTATACTGTAATGGCAGATACAGTTCTTATTCACATACAAGGGTTTTTATTTTGTAATATTGCTAAGATATTATATTTCCTTCAGTAATATCCTATAATAGTAAATTCCATAAATTGATTAAATGCTGCATAAAACAGTAATATCTTTTACCCCTTTTAACTGACTGCATTAGGAAGTGGGAAAAACTGAAGTACCAAATACAGCTTCACTGTACAATTAATAATTTGGTATGTTCAACGTGTATTTTTCTGCTTTCCAAACAGAACTGATCTATGTTTCCATAAGGTCTAATTAGATTGTCTGAGCACCTAAATAACCACTGTTTTAATCTCTGATTAAATGTGTGCCCACTCATACATTTTGTTACCTTTCTCAGGACCTCATATTTCTAATTTTTTTAAGGTAAAGTGACTTAACCCAAACACAGTAATCAACGTATATAAATATGTATAATATTAAAATATGTCCTTTATTACTCTTCATCCCTTAATACAGATATATCTTAGAATCAAATTAGCATTTTTGAATTTGTGTACAGTGAGCAGATATCTTCAATGACCTGTCCAAGACGTCTAGATCTTTCTCCTGAAATTTTCTTTTTTTAAAAACATACATTAATAGAGGGTTTAAAATCAAATTAGAATACAAACAAAATAGCAAATTACAATACAACATACAAAAAATCAAGACAACACAACCCAATCTCACAAAGAAATATACATAAACATGGACCATTACTCCATCTCTCCCATCAAAACTATAATCTGCTCTTCACCTCACACACACTTATGCGTGTACACATTTTATGTGTAGGTTCTCTTTCATGTAGTCAAACTCAGCTAATTAATCGTTTAAAGTTGCATTTTATTTATTTTATAAGTGCAATATACATGTGATGCACTCTTAGCCATGTCTGCATAGCAAACTTCTATAACTGAAGCATGTATCTCCACCCACCACACATCCTCATAATTAGTCTTGACACAGGAAAAAGCAATAGTTTAGCATTTATTTAGTATTTTGGTAGCTCAATGTATTATCAATAAATTATTCAGTACCCTGAAGTAGAGAGGACAATGTAATTTTAAATATCCCTTTTATAGCATTAATCTGGAAGTCCTTAATTTTTGGACATAATCAAATAACCTGTTTTAGACACTCCCTACAGGCTGCACTCCTACTATATTTTTCTTTCTTGTCCTTAATTGTTGTATACATGAAGATATTAGTGCCTTGGAGAGGTCTTGATTTACCCTATCTAACCAGTCTGAATCTCTGCTGCCATGCTGCAAAACTGTCCCTTGCCAAATACATACATAAATAAAAATACTGAATCTGTCAAGCCTTCCTGATGTAAGTCGCTTGCTTTCTTTTGGGAGCCTCTCTCCTTTTCATTTTAACTCTGGCCTTCTCTCTTCCATACAAAGTGCATAATCATTTCCCCTCATAGTTTTAAAATAATTTAGTAAAGCCTCACTACTGAGATGTTAATCTGTAATCAAACATTAATATAATATGAATGTTATCATTATTATAATTTATTAAAATAACATTTTGGTTTATTCTTTTTATATATACATTATGGAAGTCTTGTTTTAGCTTACATGGAGATCCTAATTACTTCAAACAGAATTAATATATAATACACTGGTTCAAACAATGACATGAAAAAAATTGTTTAAAGTTTCTTCTATGAACAGTAGGAAACTGGCCAATGGAGAAAATTTCACTCTTCCCCTGAGTCATGTAGTTTAGCTCAGTTCACAATATCTTCTCCCAGCATTCATATTTAGTAAGACGTGAATAAGGTTTATATGGCTTTAATGGAAAATGTCTAACCCTGTACTCCAGGATGATTACTTTTACAAAGCAATGTACAATTATGCATGAAGGTGGTCAGGAAATTAGGGATTTTTACTCCACCTTTCAATCTTAGTTCCTTGAAATAGTGATGTACCATAAATAACTGTTTAAACCAAAGACTTGAATTAAAACAAAATAAATCAATGTGAGCCATTTTGGAGAGTCTTAATATTACCTTACCCTGGTCAGTATTTATTAGGGGTTTCTGCAATGCATTTAGACATTATGCAGCAAAACTGTATAAAACATGAAATACCTTGCAACTGTTTTTCAACTCTTTTCAGCTCCTGCAAGATTGATGAAATCTCCTGGGGAAGAAACAAATGTTCAAACTTCTAGTGCTACTTTTCACTAAGAAAAAACAGATTTAATAATTCAATAGTAAACTTAAAAGAAATCATTTCATTAGTTGTTTGGGTTGTATCTCCCTGCAGTAGGAATGGCTCTTGTTGGAGATGGTTGTTTGTGTGTATATGTGTGTGTGTGGGGGGGCGGAAATAACCAGGGCCCCTGGCCAGATGGCCAGTTAGGTCAGGCTGCATTGCTGTGAGATGCACAACTGGTTGCCCTATCAGAAACAAAGAATTCCTCTGACTGGCCAGTTGCCCACATCGATTCCTTAAATGGGGTCCACGGGTATCAAGGCTCATTCCATTCCTTGCTCGTGGACCCGTAAAACCTATTCCCAACCATGAGCCAGACTGAATCCACCATGGCACCAGGGTTGGAAAGAACCATTTTGCCAAAACATTGAGGCAGCTAACCAGCAAGGCTTTGCAGGAAAGTTACAATATAAATTCATTTTTAGGGGATGTGGGGAAGATGCTTCATGTCTCATAACCTGATTTAGGGGTAATCAGGATAGCTTATACCACAGGACAAAAGGTATTCTAACTGGCAGAGGTTAGCTTGATGGTGGCTCTAATATAATATACTGGAGTTGAGCACCCAGCTAACATGGTGACCATGCCTGGAAAGTCTGAGCTGTACAGTCTAGGCACCACTCAAGAAAATTAGGTAACCATGATTATGACCAGATAGTTATCCCACAGCCATAAGAGGTGCAGTCACTAATGTATCAGTACTTACATTACTGATACGTTAACACGAAACTGTAGCTATTAAGTAATTTCATTTTAATAATGTATCATGTGTTGTTGTGGAGTACCTGCAATAAGGTCAGTTTGAGTGCATCTATAATCCTGCCTCTGGAATACCAATTGGGCATGTTAGAACTATAAACTGAAGCAGCAAAGTTCTAATATTCATAATGCTTTGAAAAGAGCAATGAAGAAACATTCTTCTTTTAAAGCTAAGAATTTTGCAAAATAGCAACTGACTTCCAGAATTCTTTTGAAAGACTTCTGTACTGATTAATCCAATTTATGGATTCTTGAAGGTGGCCAAGAAACATTTGAGCCAATTATCTTGGGTTTGATGGGTTAAGGCGATATCTTTCAGCAGATTCCACATTCGAACATGACACCAGTGTTCCACAGACAATAGTCATGATAGTCCTTCGGCATTTTTTGAGAACATTTGATCTAGAACCAGTAAATACTGGAATTCTACAATCTGGTGCTAGACTCTGATCAATAAACTGTTGATACCAAATACTAAATAGAAACTATAAATTCAGTAGTTGGGACCAAAAAAATTTCGGACTTTAATGTTTTGCCATAGGAAAAACAGTGAAATTAAAATCAATCAAGTTAGGAACAAACACAAAAACTAAAACTTTGTTTAAAAATGTCTTCCTTCTATGAGAATCCTTAAATAACAAGTATATATAAATGAATTTTAGGATACAAACTTAGACTCCTTGGTAAAAGAAAGACCTGCATTGAAAAAGACCTGAGAATACCTCTCTTAAATTACCATGTTTCTAATATTATAAGCTTACTTCAGAAGTTTTTATGAATTATTTGCCAAATTTAAAAAAGAACTGTAAATGTACCCAATTCATAGCACTTAATCAGTAAAGTGGATCTGCCTTTGAAAAATGAGTGTTCTATAGAAATTACAAGACCAATAACAAATGTTCAGTGGTTTAAGAGAAAAATAAAGCTGGATTTAGATTATCAAATCTGATAAAGTTCTAATATCTAGTGACTTAATAAGACTGAAAACTAAGGGTTAATCAGCTTGTGATTTAGCCCATTGCAAGGAACAGTGCATTGTTGTGCTGTGAGAACGTGACTAGTAAATTCAGTCTCCTTCCTGGTCTCCCCACTGCTCCAGGAAGGGAGTAGACTTGATGGGTGTGGACAATCCGAATGCACTGGTGTGACTATACTTCCCATTCCTTTGGGCATGAGGAGGTGATGTAGTGGCTCTGCAGAGCATGTTTCCCTCTCCTTGCAGGAAGCAGTGGCAAAGTGCAATGGAGTAAGGGGGTAACTCACATGCTCAACTCCCTTGCATTGGTGCTCAAGATAGGCCACAATCTGGCCTTAAATAAGAAGGAATAAATTCTTACTTACACATTTCATAATGTCAACTGAAAAGCAGGAAACAAATGTGCTTAATTTTGAAGAGGGCATTTTCTACAATATTTCCTAAATATTTTCATTCACCTACATCAAAGTACAACTATTTTTCTAAATAGTAAGAGCCAGTAATTAAATCGGTCTTCCTCAAGCATGTGAATTCCAGTGAGAATTCCTCAAACATAATCCAGATTTTAAATTCTGAGGGTTACTAAATTATTCTTTGCTCAAATTAAATGTATTTTAAGGAGTCGGTGTTTGTTTTGACTCTTTGATTTATTAAGCCATTCTTCAGAAAAAAAACTCAGGTTATTTCAGGCCATTTCTCACTGAGAGTGACATGTTCTGAATACACTAGCCTTTGGTTTATTGTCCTAATGTAACATACCTAACAAAATGCATATAAACACAATGGTTGAACTATGCTTTGTAGTATTTTAAATGAACATTCTTAAGATGCTGAATTCTAGAGAATAGAATGTTTTTCTTATCATTTTGTTCAATATCCATGAAGTATGAAAATTTTAACTAATTTAAGAGCTATTGAGGCAGAAAGTCTCCTAAATTCTCAAACTTTTTCTCAAGATTATTGCCTTGCTTCTTCCCCTTTAAAACATGCCCAATCATTTATGAATTAGAAACCAGGTGAAAATGAGTCTCGTTCCATCCCAAGAAGATACTTCTTCATACCATGCTTGAAGTTTTTACAATAGGAACTTCGCTCTCAGTTCGTAACTTGTTTTCAATTTCTTCCCAATTCCGGTCTTTGTCCTTAAATAATATTCTATAAACAAGAAATGCAAAAATTGTATTTTAAAAAGAGATACATTATCAAATACACTATTTTTCAAAGATCTACAGACCTATGATGTTAAAAACAAAACAAAACACAACAACTTGGAAAACACTGATAAATTGGAATTTGAAATAGAGACAATTGCCACAGGCCTAGCATTAAGGATTATATTTTCAATGCAATTTGTAGCTAACTCCTTGTATAACTGCTAGTGACCATAAAAATTGCAGTCACATCTAAATACCTGCATTATTTTGAAAATATGTATCTAAATATCACTCCTACTTTTTTACCACACAGAACTGTTTTTATAATAGGCAAAAAATATTTTATTGATCTTGTATTTTACAACACTTGCAAATAGAAGTGAAAAAATGTTAATAGATCAAAAATGACGACTCATTTTCATTCTTTTAAATAAATTAATGGAAAATACAGCATGGTAGCAAAATAAAGAAAAAATATGAAGACAGTTGTGTTGTGCAGACTTTATAAACTCATTTAGTAATGCTGATAGTTTTTTTGTTAATCAAACTTATTACAGCACATGGTTTCTGAGGGTGGACTGAAGATCTTTTTTCTAGTGACCTCGAATCTTAGAAACCTCAACTGCATGTATATAACTTAGTAACATGAGAGTTTTAGTTTTAGTGTCAAATTCCCTTTTATTGTTTATTTTAGAGCACCCATTATAGTAGGTGCTTCAAAGACAATTTCTTGTTTTATTATTTCCCTGCAGTATTGAACAGTTTTTATATTCTCTTGCTACATCACATAAATGTAATTTCAGGTTGTCAAAGTTTCACATCACAAAGAAAAGGGGATCTATGGGTATTTAATGTTTGGGTTACTGCATCTTTATTTTCAAGTAGTGAATAAAAGCCACTAACTATCACACCATATGAGAGTATATCTCAAATTTGCCTTCCCCCGAATAATTCGATTAGTTATTAAACAAACGAAAATGCAGCTGCAATCGTTGCACCTGTTAGTGGTATTTCAGAACCAGAAGGAATTTACCTATGTTTTTCCTATTCAGGGGATAGTGGCATCCATAAGTGTCCAGGCATGCAAATTAATTAATTTAAAGCACCATCAAAAGGCCACACACTTTAAACAGTCACCAAGTTAGTGGTGACTCCAACGAGAGACTGCTGAGCTGGAATTGATATGCAAACTAGACACAATCAACTCAGGGTTAAATAGGGATTGGGAATGGCTGAGCCATTACAAACATTGAATCTATCTCCCCTTGTAAGTACTCTCACACTTGCTTCTTATCAAACTGTCTGTACTGGGCTATCTTGATTATCACTTCAAAAGTTTTTTTTCTCTTACTTAATTGGCCTCTCAGAGTTGGTAAGACAACTCCCACCTGTTCATGCTCTCTGTATGTGTGTATATATATCTCCTCAATGTTTCACTCTATATGCATCCGAAGAAGTGGGTTGTAGCCCACGAAAGCTTATGCTCTAATAAATTTGTTAGTCTCTAAGGTGCCACAAGTACTCCTGTTCTTTCTGCGGATACAGACTAACACGGCTGCTACTCTGAAACCTGCCAAGTTAGTGGGGGCTCTCTCCAGAAATCATTTTTTATAAGTGAAATTGGTGTGATGTGTGGCATTTTACATCTCTTAAAGGCTGGGATTTTTAAAAGCGCCTAAGAGGGTTGTGTGTCCAAATTTCATTGAATTGCAGTTGGTGTTTGGCACCAGCTTCCTTAAGCTCTTTCAAAAATCTCAGCCTAAAAATTACCATCATGGTAGAAGGTACTAATCTTTTAAAACTTGTGCCCCTTTATTATTAATACTTTAAATTTTGCAGGCAGCTCAAATTTTTCCTAATTGCTCCTCCTGACTTTGCCACTGATCTTCACGGTCACTGTTGTCTCAATATCAAACCATAAACGTCATGAGTTTTTCTTGTCAAATGTTTCACTTCATTAAGAAGTGCTGTCTCAGGATATGTCTACACTGCAATCAGGAAGTGCGAGTGCACCATGTGTAGACATATCTGAGCTAGCTTTGATTGGGCTAGATCAAACCTAGCTTGCATAATAATAGCTGTGAAACGGTGGCAGCAGCAATGGGTGTGGCTAATATTTAGTCCTGCCATCAGTGCAGGGGACTGGAGTAGATGACCTCTCGAGGTCTCTTCCAGTCCTATGATTCTACTCAAGTATGTTACCAGGATCCTGGGCGAGCAGGCCTTGCCCATGAAGCCACTCACACTGTCGTGGCTTCACTGGTATTGTTACCCAAACTAGCTTTGATCAAAGCTACTTGGGTATGCCTACACATGCTGCAATCACACCTCCCCATTGTAGCTTAGACATACACTCAGTGAAGTGGGAACAAGGCAAAGGACCAAAGGAAGAAGAGAATTAGTGCCTTAATAGACAAAGCCAGAGCAAGGATAGGCATTAATAAAACCTCTCTTTTCCAAGAAGACAGAATAAACCAGAAAATTATCAAGGGTATGGAGAAAGATGACACCCTTGTGAAGGAGCCCACCTCTTTAGGACTCAGTAGTTTTAGTGGGACAAAACCATTTGGTTACAGATATACTCAGAGAGATGGCAGGAAGATATTCAAGGTTTTCTGGCAGGGAGTGAAGATGTAAAACTCACCTTCAAAGTTATCAAACTGCAAGCCTGCAGACCTGAAAGTCATACTAATTTTGAACCATTAGGACTTACCTGCAGGCTAATGAGCTACAAAAAGAGTAAAGCTAGTTAGGTCCTGTAGTACTGGTGCAAATAACTCCTGGAGACATTTGGGAAACGTATAGAGAATCAGCTCTGGCTATATTTCCTGCATCTTCTACCGGCTTGTCTGTCATTCTGGACATCAGTATGAACACAGTTTCTTTAGTGCTTAAGAATTATTTACTGTTCCTTACTCCTTATTTGAAGTCATAATGCTCTATTTTTGGCATCACACTTATTAGTTTCTGTGGAAATGATTGTGATGTGACAAACAAACAGGGGATTAGTACTTCATGTAGGGAATATGCAGCTAGACCAGAAGAACACATTCCTGTTGAATGCAAATATCCTTAGTAAAAGAAAAGTTCAGAAAATCTAAGATATATAAGCAGAATTGTTTTTAAATATTCTATTTTCCAAAATACACCAGGAGGCACTCAATGCTTTTCCAAGAAACTGCAGAAGGTATTGTGACACGCACTCAGATATGACACTTTTATCTTCCCCCTTTTCCCTCATTTACCCTCTTATTATCAATTTTATTATTTCAAATTTTTCCGACCTTCAGGTCAGGTGATCAGATTCTTTTACTGGCTTCAGCCTGAGTGATTCCAGAGTTAATGCTGTTTGTTTCTCCATCTTTTCTATTTTTCTCTATCTTTAGCTCTCCTTATCTTTTAATTTCTCCCTTTCCCCATACTTATTTTATCTAGCCTCTAGTATTTTCTTTCTTTTTTGCTCAATAATCTATCAGTATTTTCCTTTTCTGTGCTGCCTTTCCCCTGATTTCTGCATATCTCCTCTCACCTCCTGTTAGGTCAAGATACAGACTGAAAAATTGACACTTCTAGCTATCTACACATAGGCTTCTAGCACCAGATTTCTAGGATTTAAAGGGCAAATTTCCCTTCTGTTGCCTCTCAAGTCCAATCACAACCATATTGAGCCAGCTAGAATTTAATCAAGGCCACATACCTGTTGCCACTAGCGCTTAACTTCATGTCCCAACACTGGTAACTGATGGATCTCAATTACCTAAAGCTGGTCAGGAAAAAACTTCCAATACATTTTAAAGTTGTTCCATTGTGTAGGGATCAAAATGGAACCAATTTTATTTTTAAAAATTGTGAATTTTTAAAAAGTGAAAATGGTTTAGAAAATACTTCTGCAATAATTTTGATGTTTTTGATTAGTTTTTGCAACTTTTATATCCAAATACTTATGGAAGTTTTCCTCATGTGCCTGCAAGACTGCTGTCTTTCCTCCCATCACTCTCCTTGTGGTATCAAGCCCACTTGCTTTACCTTCTCTCCAATACACTTAACTGACAGTGCAGCTCTCCATTTTACTATCATCACACTAGACACTCTGCTCCAAATATAGGAGACTTGAAAAGCCTAGAAGTTAGCATGAACACAGATCTGCATGTTGGCTTTGCCCTCCCAAGATCACACTTAGCATATGTCTGGGGATGTGATCCCCAGCTCAAGGAGACTTATCTGTACTAGCTCTCATCAAGTTAGCATGCTAAAAATAGAATGTAACTGTGTGAGGGGCTAGCTGCTTCAGGTATGTGCCTATGGTCTTAGATGGGTACATACTTGGTGCGACAGACACATTGTGCGGACTTTCTCTTCTCTGAGGAGCCACCACTATAAGTGACTTCCAAAAAGCTGGTGATAGGATGCTGGGCAAGTGAACTGTGGAATTTTGGGGTGGTTTAGTGCAACCATTGAGATTCTTATCCATCATTGTCTATAGACAAATAGGGAAGAAGCCAGCAAAACAAAACGATTTATTTTTCTTTTTTCCCTCAGATTCATTTATTTCCTAAACACAGATGCATCTCAGCTTATTTTTAATTTATAGCAAACATTCTTGTGAGGAACTGCTGAAATATATGTACTTAAATTCAGAACCTAACTCAGCTGGTCTTTTGGGTTAAACTGCATATGGTATTGAAAATAAATAATACAGCAAAGAATAGCGCTCTCAATCCAAAATGTAAGAAACATGTTTATTGGAAATGACAGATTTTACCTGTTTTAGAGAGATATAAGTTTATAGTACTCAGGACACAATTCATTAGCACAACTCCAGTTGCCCTGCACTGCGTTTGTCTTGTAACAGAATCTCTCACTGGTGGCCGACAAAATTTGGGGGAAGATTTTTCAGACACAAAGGTCAGCTAGGTGCCCACCTCTAACTGGTGCCTTTGAAAAATTCCTCTTGATTTTCACTGTTTCACTGATTTTACTCTGTTATAGTGCAAGATTGATAGCTGTCAGTCTTTGCTGATTCTCACTATGTTACTATGGGCCAAATTCTCTGCTGATATTATTATGAATTATTTTATATTATGAATCTTTTATATAAATCAAGATTTAATCTACTCAATTTAGCAGGAGTGCACAATTGGCATATACTTATTCAAGTTTTCTACTAGTAAAATGAAAAATCTTTGATTGCCTCACTGGGAGAGGTACTGTAGGAAATACTACTGAAAACTTTTACACTGTATTTTACAGTATTATGCAAATGCATCATCCTGTTGTAAATGTACAGAACATGTATAGTATGCGCAAGTTTGGTTCATGCTATATACTGATTATAAAATACCTAACTTACTTTCTAAATTTTCACATATATAAAACAACTCAAATATGATTCTACTTAATAACCTGCTTCCTTCAGAAGGAGTTAAAGAAACTGTTGAATATACAAAGACATTATACTGAACTCTAAATATAGTTTATGATGAATTGCAACTGGGTTGGCAACATTTTTTCACATCAAAAGGTATCAGGTTGCTCCCTGAGATGAGGGATTACAAAGGAATAAAAAGTGAAAAAATGTTTGAGTAATTTATTATTTCTGAGGCACTCCTGTGACAGGTATCATGCTGGGAAACATTCAAGAACAATTCAGCCAGTCAACAAGATTCCTACTCTAATTACATTTAATTAGATAAAAAAATAAAAAATTCTGCATGTACATAACTGTAATTTCCTGGGGAGATTATGCTGAAATATAAACCTGAATTATAAGAATATTTTGTTTCTAATTTCAACATTTTGAATTCCTTCTAAAAAAAAAAAAAACATTTCAACATATGAACAAGTTCCAATATATTAAATTTTGTGTGTGTCCAGATGTTAGCCTTTTACAGTCTGCTATTAAACTAAATTACATCTTTCTTTGAGAAGCGATTAACCTTACACAGTTTATGAGTTCTGAGCATTTGCACTCTTTATTATAAAAAGTCTCATTCTTGCTAATTCTCCATAGTAATGTTCAATTCAAATAATCTGATGTGGATTAGTGGAGAGGCAAATAAATAGCACTTTTCTGTAAATCTGCATACCATGAAAAAATTTGGATCTACATCTTATACAAAAATTTAAGAACTTTAATAACATTTTAATAAATTGTAGTATGCAAATCATCTTGAGAGTGGAAGAGGAAAAAAGGAGGAAGAAGAGAATGATTGGTTTATCTCTGATATCATAATCCCACAACCCAACAATATGATCAGTGGTGAGCTGGAGCCGGTTCCCACCGGTTCGCAGGAACCAGTTGTTAAATTTAGAAGCCCTTTTAGAACCGGTTGTTCCGGGACAACCGGTTCTAAAAGGGCTTTATTTAACAAAGGCTCGGGCAGCTGTTCACCCTGCCCCTGGCCCCAGCTCACGTCCCCCTCCTCCCCTGAACGCTCCGCTCCCCTTCTCCTCCCCCTCCCCTGCTTTCCGCGAATCAGATGTTCGCGAGAAGCCTGAAAGAAGCAGCAGCTAGGCAGGTAAGCTGGGGCGTGAGGGGGGCTCCAGGGAGGAGCTGCAAGGCCCAGCCCAGCCCAGCCGAACGGCTCGCTCCGGCCTGGCTCCCCGCGGCCCCAGCCCCCCCAGCACCCCCCCCGGTCCTGGCTGAGCGCCCCAGCCCGGCCCCGACTCGGGTCCCGCAGCCCCAGCCCTGGCCGAGCGGCTCCAGGCAGCGTGGGAAGGAGGCAGGAAGGGGGTGTTGGAAGAGGGCAGGGGAGTTCGGGGGGTTGTGGGGGGGTGGATAGGGGTTGGGGCGGTTAGAGGGCAGGAAACAGGGGGATTGAATGGGGGCAGGGGTCCCGGGGGGGGCAGTCAGGAAGGAGCAGGGGTTGGATGGGGCGGTGGGGGCAGTCAGGGGCAGGGGTTCCAGGGGCAGTCGGGGACAGAGAGAAAGGGTTGTTGGATGGGGCAGGGGTCCCGGTGGGCCATCAGGAATGAGAAGAGGGGTTGGATGGGGCGGCAGGGGGCAGTCAGGGGACAGGGAAGGGGGGTGGATGGGGCAGGGGTCCCGGGGGGGCGCCAAGGAACGTGGGGGGTTGGATGGGGCAGGAGTCCCGGGGGGGGGCAAGACCCCCTCGTGGGATGAGGAAGAGGGAACTTGTTAATATTTTGGCAGCTCATCACTGAATTATGATCAGAGAAATGGATGAATGCCAATTCTGGAACAAAACTACCTGTTCATGAGAGTAATACCCTCCTAAATGTTGTTTATAGCTATCAATGTATTCTGTTATTTTTAATGCAGCAGTCAGGTTTGGTGGATAGGTCTTTAAAAAGATTTTACTTGATTCTTCACTGAGTCACACCACTTCTGCTAGAGAAGTGTTTCCCAAACTTGGGACGCCGCTTGAGTAGGGAAAGCCCCTGGCGGGCCGAGGGATGTGCTGGCCGCCGCTTCCAGCAGCTCCCATTGGCCTGGAGCAGCGAACCGCGGCCAGTGGGAGCCACGATCGGCCGGACCTGCAGATGCGGCAGGTAAACAAACCGGCCCAGCCCAACAGGGGCTTTCCCTAAACAAGCGGCGTCCCAAGTTTGGGAAACACTGTGCTAGAGAATACACCTATATATATATATATATTGTTTTCCTTGTAACTGAATTCAATAGTGCTTTTACACTTTCAAAAAGAATGTTATGTTTCTCTGTCTTTGTCTTTAAGCAAGCCTATTCACTATCACTACCACAATATCGTCCTCAGATATATTAACACCTTCACTGCTGTTGCTAGCTGCATAATGCTGTGGATGAAATCTGTGTTTTGGCAATTAATTTCAGTCATACATCTAAAATTACATTATCCGAGGCATACCAGTCAAATTCTATATTGCTTCTTCCATGCATTTTTAAACTGCTATATGATCAATCAGAAACTTTTACACAAAATTCCCTCAAATTATTTTTACTGTACTTTTTAAATGCTACTAGTTAATTCTGAGTACAATTGAAGTGGGAAATTAAGTTATGGAACCCTGAAATCTACATTTAGTGTTTCCATTCCCCCATGCCAGCACAAAGTGCATTATCATACATAGTATTGTACATCCATGCAGCAGTCAAAAAGGTGAAATGCATCTTGCAAGAGTGAAGATTATTTCTCATTTCTGACATTTGTACTTTGTTAACTGCTGCAATATTTTATAAAGAAAGCTATCAATATACAAGTACCTTTTTGTGTAGAAAACACTTAAGAGGATGAAAGCACATAGGGTGAGGAGCACCTCTTACCCAGAAAAAAAAGTATCAAATGAAAGGCATTTGTAACTACCACCAAAAAGAGCTTAAATAAAAATTATTATTTGTATTGTGATGGCACCTAAGAGCCCCAGTCATGGACCAGGCCCAAACTGTGCTAGGCATTATACAAACACAGAACAAAAAGACCAGACTAGACCCAAACAGTTTATAATCTAAGTATAAGACAAGAGACAACAGGTATATAGATACAGAGATATGGGGGAGTACAAGGAAACAATAATATTGGTCAGCATGATAGGCAGCAGTCTTAGCACACCAGCAGCTTAACCATGGTCAAGTTTTTTGTAGGTGTGAAGGCAAAGGAGAGATTTAAGCAGGAATTTGAACGAGGACATTGAGGTGGCTTTGGGGATGTTTATGGGGAATACCTCCAAAGTGTGAGGGATGGCCTGGGAGAAAACAAGGTGCTTGTCGAAAATGTGACAAGTGGGTGATGGAGGCTGGCATTATTGGCTGAATAGAAGCGGGAATGGACATTTTGATAGCGATGGAGAGATGAGAGGTTGGGTGGCAGTAGACCAAGAAGGGCCTTAAAAGTGAAGACAAGTACCTGATGTTTTATGTGACACAGAAGGGTAAGCCAGTGCAGAGTTGCAAAGAGAGGGGTGATGTGGTCAAAGTAATGGACTAGGAAAATGATCTCTGCAGCAGCATTTAAGGGGGGCAAAGCTGCATTTGTCAAAGCCAGAAAGCAGGTTGTAGTAGTTGAGACACGAGATGATGAGAATCTGGACAAGAGTTTTAGTTGTGTGAATGGAAAGTCTGTATTTTAGAGATATTGTACAGAAAGAGTCAGCAAGATTTAAACACAGCCTGGATGTGAGGTTCTAGACAGGGAGGACTCAAAGATGACACCCAGATTATGGACCTGAATGACAGGGAGAATGGTGTTGTTGTCCATAATGATTGAGAAAAGAGGGAGAGGAGAGGGTGTGACATTGCACTCCATATGCTTTATGAAAATATGCTTTGAATGTGAATATAATGTAACTGGAATATGCTTTATGCAAAAAGTCTCTTGTAAGATATCATTACAAAGCTTATAATCTACTGAGTGTGTTCATCCTATTTATATGCATGTATCATTCTTGTATCTGAAGCTAGAAATATGAAGTATAACTCTGAGGTACTATTGTAATTATGCAAAGCGTGGGCCATTAATGGTGGTTTAGAATCCTGATGGGTCCCATTGACTAGAACAATTGGTTGTAGATGGTTTATTTACCTGCAAGCCTTCCTGTGTAGGAGTTGGCAAGCCCGTGGGTAATGAAGAATGAGGTCTCACAGGACATGTGACCATGTCACACGATACTGGAATTCATCTTAAATCTGGTACTTTTCCATTTAGAAGGAGGGATGGGGATCCAGAGAGACGAAAGATTCCTGCCTTGTGCTAAAGCTATAAAAGGGGGTGGAACAGAACGAAGGGGGCTGCAGTCATGAGAACACCCCTGCTTTCCACTTAAGATGTCTGCTGGAACTAACAAGGACTGTACCGGGGACAGGATTGGGCCCAGATTAGGAAGGAGTCTAGTCTGTGAAAGAAGCTTATTGGAACATCTCTGAGGATGAGATTTTACTTGTAATCAGTTTCTTAATGTATTAGGCTTAGACTTGCGTGTTTTTGCTTTATTTAGCTTGGTGACTTACTTTGTTCTGTCTGTTATTACTTGAAACCTCTTAAATCCTACTTAATAAAACACTTTTGTTTATTAGTAAACCCAGAGTAAGTGATTAATACCTGGGGGAGCAAACAGCTGTGCATCTCTCTTTATCAGTGTTAGAGGGCGGACAATTTAAGAGTTTACCCTGTATAAGCTTTATACAGGGTAAAATGGATTTATTTGGGGTTTGGATCCCATTGGGAACTGGGTGTCTGGGTGCTGGAGATAGGTGGCCTGCTGAGCATTTTTTGGTTAAAGTCTGCAGCTTTGGGGGCGTGGACCACCAGACCTGGGTCTGTGTTGCAGCAGGCTAGTATGTCTGGTTCAACAAGGTAGGACTCTGGAGTCTCAAGCTGGCAGGGAAAATGGGCTCAGAGGTAACTTCAGCATGTCAGGTGACAGTCCTACGGGGGGTCTCTGTGACCAAACCCATCACAGAGGGCTTGGGGGAAAAATATTAGCAGTTATGTTTGGCCAGGTGGAGCTTAAGCTGATGGCTGGAAATCCATGAAGAGATGTCAGAGACAGGCCAAGATATTAGTTTGGACAGAAGGAGACATATCAAAGTAGAGAGGCAGATTTGAGTCCTTGGCATAAAGATGATAGCTGAAGCCATGTTCATGAATAAGATTATGCAGAGAGAAGAGAAGGAGACCAAGAACAGAACCCTGTGGAACCCTCCCCCAGGCCCATCCCCAAAAGTTGGAAGGGGAGGATTCAGGAGGATCCTCCTAACAACACACTGAAGAAACTATTAGATAAGTAGGAGGAGACCCAGAAGAGGACTGAGTCCTGGAAGCCAAGAGAGAACAAAATATTAAGAAGAAAAGCATGGTCAACTGTGTCAAAGATGGCTGACAGGTTGAGGAGGATGAAGATGAAGTACTGGATCTAAGCCATTTCAGTGGAGTGTAGAGGGCAGAAGCTGGACTGGAGATGGTCTAGGATGAAACTGGAGGAGGAGAACACCAGACAATGATTACAGACAATCAATTCAATAAGCCTTTCTTAGCATGCTGCTTGTGGCCATGATACTGTTGAACACACACATCTGAAAGACTGACAATATGAAAAGTCCACTGTTAGAGACTGTCAGACAGTTTTTAACCTACTTTAAAACAGCTGTAGTCAGTACAAGAAAAACTTCACGATTTCATCCTTTGATTATGACCCTAAGGAATCGTCTCAAGGAAATCACGGTAACATAACCCTCCCTAAGAGATGAGGCTCATGCAGGAGGTTGAAGAACAGTGTTGATGGAAATTGCAAACAGATTTTTAAAACTCTTGAATAGATTCTAAAATTTTATGGGCAAAAGGGATCATTGTGATCAGCCAGTCCAACCTCCTGCATAATCCACAAACCATAAAACAGGACTCTTTGATCCCTGTAGCTATAGCTGCAACCCTTCAGAGATGTCAACATGAGGTCCAGTAACCTGCTGGTACCAACTGTGTTGCGCAGATAGAAAATGGCAGATTTTGGTATACATGGGTAAGGGTACTGTTATATTTCCAGTGCCTATTGCCATCTCCATGGGGGTAAAGTTAAAGTTGTGTGGGTGCCATTGCCTTAACTTTGAATTTCATGATTTTCAGAAGTTTAACTCAGCGTGAGGGTCGCTCCTGGGCATAGAACTGCGACAGGAGTCGCACGACTTGAAGCCTGGGGCATGGGGCATGCCCCGAGCCCGCTCTATCCACTGAAGAACAATCTACAACGGTACCACTAAGGTCGAGAAGAAGGGCTGCAGCACAAAAGTTCTGACTACCTTCACTGGCGGCAAGAAGGAACTGAGGGTGTGGGGAGCCCGTAGCTCCCCTTATAGCGCGATATACAGGCACCACTCCAGGGGTCACCGCAGTGCTCCCCCAGGACAGGTACTGCTAAGGGAAAAACTTCCGGCACCGGTGCACGTGGCGAGTATGCACACCTACTGTGGAATAGACAGGAGCAATCACTCGAAGAAGAACCTTAACTGACTGATAATAAAGTTTTCTGTCAGTAAAATGAAAAAATATCTGAGGCTGGACTTCTTGCACAAAAGATGTTGCAGGAAAGCTTCACAATGAATTGGAATTTAAATGTGTTTGGGTGGAGATTAGACATGTTTTGCACAGCAGTTGGGAATATTGTAAGCAAGAACAGAAGAATAGCTCCTTTGTTGAAGTTATGACAGATCTTGCTACTTCCCTTTAGGGTCTGCCGCAGTTTTCTCTATCCTTGTTCAAATCATATAAATAATTTCTATAAGCAGTCATTCCTTTCCCAACAGGGAATTAATTCACTTCAAAAGTCAAAATCTTTCTTGACCACTGAGAAGTTGAAGTAATAGTATCTTTTTTAGTAAATAAGTGCACCAATATACTTGATCTACCATGCATTCTGCATTTTACTGCTACTATCTGGAATGTGAATCTAAGAAAAACTTCTGAGTGAAGAAAAAAAAATGTCCTACCTGATTTTGCCAGCTGTTTTGTCTATCGATTGCCTTATCTTCCGAGAAAACTGGAAGACTGAGGATAATAGCAAGCTGTCTCCCATGACCTGGAATAATTATTTAAAAATGGAAAAATTAGCAATGCACTGGGAATTAAATACTGTGATACAAACAATTTTGCACATTTTGAAATAAAGATTTTGTATTCCTCTTCCCACGTCACTTTGGCAAGAATTTGCCTATAAATGTACTGTTAATTAACATTAGGAATTAATACATCGGGGTTGTACAGGGCCTACTGTAATCAAGCACTGTGCAGGTTTTTACACACAGCTCTTCCAGTGTACTTCACTCTTTACCTGAAACACTATTGTTATTATTGTCCTCTTTAGAGCAACAACTGCCAATCATAGTGAACTGTGTGATGATTCAGTGATGTGTGCAAATAGAAATGAACTTGAGAACAAACTAATTTTCACTTGTAACCTATGGTAAAAATTAAACCCAGGCCTCTGAGTGAAATAATTCACTTATGCAACTCAATAGTCATTACTTTGTTTAATATCCAAGATGGCCATCATCTAGACTTTATTCTGTTCCTATCACCCTGGTAGAAATGGTTACTCACCCTGTGCAGTTACTGTGGTTCTTTCAGACATGTGTCCCTACCGTGCTCAACCCTAGGTGCACTAATACCCCCTTGTGTCTTTGGTTGGAGATTTCTCATAGCAGTGTCCATTAGGCCTGTGCATGCATGTTAGTTAGTCTTGTGCCCCGTGACATTGTTATATAGCACCGCGTGGGTGAGCCACCCTCAGTTCCTTCTCTACCGTAAAGCTCCATGGCAGAGAGCTAGTAGTGTAGCACCAGTAGGAACATGCATCTCGAAGAACCACAGTTACTGCACAGGGCAAGTAACCATTTCTTCTTCTTCGAGTAGCATCCCTACAGGTGCTCTGTTCTAGGTGACTATTGAGCAGTATCCTCTAAGGCGAAGGGGGCTTCTGAGTCAAGTCCAGTATGGAGGAAAGTACAGCAGAGCCGAACAGAGTATCAAAGGCAGAGTTAGGAATTATAACATAGTGTTCAATGCACATATGTATAGACGCCC
The DNA here is from genome assembly GCF_002925995.2 of Terrapene triunguis. Classification (NCBI taxonomy): domain Eukaryota; kingdom Metazoa; phylum Chordata; order Testudines; family Emydidae; genus Terrapene; species Terrapene triunguis. Next base: position 15,478,376 of record NW_020664436.1, on the reverse strand, counting down.
TAGTAGCAGCTTTACAGATTTCAGTAATCACCCCATTCTTGAAGAAGGCCATAGAAGTGACAATGGACTTTGCAGAATGAATACATTTATCTGAAGGTGGATGAATATTGTGAAACTCATAAAAAGAGTTAATGCATCCTGATATGCACTTGGAAATGCACTCTGGTTAGGTCAAAAGGGCTGGCAGTCTCTATCTGCTAATGAGACGAATAACCTATGGGTCTCTCTGAAGGGCTTAGTCTTATCTAGATAGAAGGCCAAGGCTCTCCTGATGCCAAGGGAGTGTAGCAGTGCCTCCTGGTGATTTAGATGTAGTTTGGGGTGGAAAACAGGCAGGTGAATGGGCTGATTGATATGGAACTAGAAAGAAACTTTAGGTAAGAATTTCAGCTGGGGCCACAGCATGACCCTGTCCTTAAACAGTGTGGGGGAGGGGTATGCCATCAGGGCCCCTATTTCTCCAACCCACTGTGCCGAAGGGATGGCTATCAGGAATGCAGTCTTCTCTGATAAATGAAGCAGTGCAGGTAGGCAGAGATTCAAAGGGAGGTCTTGAGAGGCATTTAAGGACCACATTGAGGTCTCATACCAGAGTAGGGTGTTGGATTGGTGGATAAAGCTTTCCCAGCCCTCCTCTAAGGAATCTCGCTGTGATCAAGTGGGAAAAACAGAACAGCCCTCTACTGGGGGGTGGAAAGCCGTGATGGCTGCCAGGTGGACTTTTATGGAGCTCATTGATAGCCCTGAGATTTTCAGAGTTAGGGTGTAGTCCAATATATCTGGAAATGATGCAGTCATTCATGAAACCTGTCTCAGGTCACACCAACTGGCAAACTGCATCCATTTTTGAAAATATGTGTACCAAGTAGATTGTTTCCTGCTGTGAACAACACACTTTTTACATTCTCTGAGCAGGCTGTCTCTAGTCCCATGAGCCATCCATCAATCATGCTTTCAGATGAAGCATCGTGAAATTGGGATGAAGAATCTTCCCGCCCTGCTGGGAGAGGAGATGGGGAGTGGTGTGAAGAGTATTCAGAGAGTAAACAAGCCAGCTGTATGAGGTACAGAAACCACGTTTGCCTGGGCCAAGTCAGAACTATTAGAATGACTCTGGATCTGTCTTCTTTTATTTTGAGCATAACTTTGGCCATTAGAGGAGTTAGGAGGAATGCGTACACTAGGACTGATGCCCACTGAAGGTGGAAAGCATCCCCCAGGGACTGGTGACCCAGTCCACTCCTCACGCCAAAGTGGGTGCATTTCTTGTTTGACTCTGTGGCAAACTAGTCTGTCTGAGGGGTGCCCCATTGACGGAATATGTGGTGTAATATGCTAGGGTCTATTTCCTATTTGTGGTCTTGGAAGAAGCGTCTGCTGAGTGCATCTGTGGTCATGTTGCGAACCCCCAGGAGACAGGCTGCTGTGATGGGAATCTGGTTGTGCATGCACCAATTCCAGAGAATACTAAGATATCTTTCCTGCGGAGTTGTGCCACTACTACCAACATGACTTTTGAAAAGACTCTTGGGGCAGATGACAGACGGAAGGGGATCACTTGGTTTTTAAAGTGGTCCTGGCTGACCGTGAAATGTAGGAATTGCTTTTGGAACGGCTGGATAACAATGTGGAAATATGCGTCTTGAAGATCGAGAGCTGAAAAGCAACCCCATTGCTTTAGTGATGCAATTATCACTGCATCACCATTTTTAATTTTTGTGCCTTCATGTAGATCTTGAGTAGTCTCGGGTCAAGGATGGATCTCCAACCTCCACTCTTTTTTTGTACCAGGAAGTACCTGGAATAAAACCCCTTCCCTCTGTGCTGCATGGGGACTGGTTCTACAGCTCCCAAGTGTAAGAGAGTGTCTATTTCTTGATGAAGCAAGCTCTCGTGAGAGGGGTCCCTGAAAAGGGTCAGAAATGGGGGGGAGGGGGTTCACTGGTGGAAGTGAAGTAAAATGGATGGTGTATCCCATGGAGCTGATCTCCAAAACCCACTTGTCTGTAGCTATTGATTCCCAGGCTCACCTGAGGTGGTGAAGATAGTAGCCAAAGGGAGGAATGCTGGTGACTGGTGCAGCTGAAAAGGATGAGGATGGTAATTCAAGCCCTCAAACAACCTGTAAAACATTGCTGCTTGGAGGTAGATGGGTGCAAGGCTTGAGGCTGAGAGTGGATGATTTCATTCTCTGAAATCTCTGCCTCTTTTGGTGTGACTCATAGGATCCCTGGGAGGTAAGGATTTGGATGGAGTGGGATCTCTGGGCCATTTTGGACTTCCTGAGTTTTCTCTTGTAGGTGGGTGTGTAAAAACCAAGAGAATGCAAGGTAGCTCTAGAATCCTTCAATATTCGCAGAGACTTGACTGTGCTATCTGCAAAGAACTTAGACACATCAAAAGAAAGGTCCTTTACTGTACTCTGGACCTTTTTTGGGAATTCAGAGAGTTGGAGCCAGGAAGCTCTTCTCATTACCACCACTGTAGCAATCAAATGGATGGTGATATCAGCGGTGTCAAGGGAGGCTTGTAGGGTTGACCTGGCAAGTACTTGGCCCGCCACAATAATTGCCTAGAACTGTTCCCTGTGTTCCGTCAGCAGATGGTCCACAAAAGAGTTCAGCTTGGTATAATTCATGTGATTGTACTTTGCTATTAACACTTGATAATTGGTGATTCTAAACTGTAAGGAAGCCAAGGAATAAGACTTCCTCCCTAGTTGGTTCAGACGCTTGTGATCTTTGTTATGAGGCGTGGTTTTAGCATGGTCCTACCTACCATGTTCATTCACTGCATCAACTACCAAGGAGTTAGGTGAGGGATGGGAAAATAAAAATTCTGAGTCCTTTGCCGGGACGTAATACCTCTTATCTGCTCTTTTGCATGTAGGTTGAATAGGAGTGTAGGGAGTGTGCCAGATGATATTTGCTGGGTCCAGAAGTGCCTCATTACCAGGCAAGGCTATGCAGGACAATGAGGGTGAGTGGAGGATATCGAGCAGTTTATGATGAGGCTCTGTCACCTCCTTGAGGGGCATCTGCAGGGAGTCTGCAACTCTCTTGACCAGGTCCTGGAAGTATTTAAAATCATCCACCAGGGATGGAGGAGGAGGAGGCATGACTGCTTCATACAGATGAAGAAGAGATTTTAAAGTGTTAAAACATGTTAAAACTGGCCTCAACACAGACATTAGTGACACCTCAACTAGGTATCAATCTGTGGCTTTACTGCAATGATGTTGGGCCAGATCCAAAACTTGCTTGAGTCAATGAGAGTTTTTCCATTGATTTCAATGAGCTTTGGGGTCAACACCTTAATCATTACCCGCTCCTTAGTTTTTCAATCACTTTGCTGCTCTTTGACAATGCTCATGTCCAAGACAATTTCTATTATCTAACTTTTTAGTCAGACTAGGGAGACACTACCAAATAGTTTTATTTAAGTTCAGATATTATATTTATTGATTTACATTATAATCATCATCAGTATCCAGGAGTTTTACAGGAAAACACAATGAGAAAAATATATAATTAGATATATAACTAACAATGCCTGGAAAAAAGAAAAGTCTTAAATCTATTTTAAAGACAAAGAAAATCACTTAACCATATTTCAAAATGTAAGGCATTCAACCTAACAGGGGCTACAAGTAATTGCACATGATCCAAAAGATACCACAATGAGATACACGCCGAAATTACAAGCTCCAAGTGTGGAGAAAAGCAAACGAAATCAGAGAACTATAAGGGAACTATCTACTTAAGAACTTTAAATACGAAACAACAACAAATCTAATCTTAAGGCTAATGGGTTATGGCAATAAGAACAGAAGAGCTGCCATACTGGGTCAGACCAAAGGTCCATCTAGCCCAGTATCCGGTCTTCTGACAGTGGCCAATGCCAGGTGCCCCAGAGGGAATGAACAGAACAGCTAATCATCAAGTGATCCATCCCCTGTAGCCCATTCCCAGGTTCTGGCAAACAGAGGCTAGGTACACCATCACTGCCCATCCTGGCTAATAGCCATTGATGGATCTATCCTCCATGAACTTATCTAGTTCTTTCATGAACCCTGTTATAGTCTTGGCCTTCACAACGTCCTCTGGCAAAGAATTCCACAGACTGACTGTTTGCTGTTTGAAAAAATACTTCCTTTTGTTTGTTTTAAACCTGCTGCCTATTAATTTCATGTGGTGGCCCCTAGTTCTTGTGTTATGAGAAGGAGTAAATACACTTCCTTATTTACTTTCTCCACACCAGTCATGATTTTATAGAGCTCAATCATAGCCCCCCTTAGTTGTCTCTTTTCCAAGCTGAAAAGTCTGTCTTATTAATGTCTCCTCATACCCTTAATTTTTGTTGCCCTTTTCTGAACCTTTTCCAATTCCAATATATCTTTTTTGAGATGGGGTGAACACATCTACACACAGTATTCAAGATGTGGGCGTACCATGGATTTATATAGAGGTAATATGGTATTTTCTGTCTAATTATCTATCCCTTTCTTAATGATTCCCAACATTCTGTTAGCTTTTTTGACTGCTGCACATTGAGTGCATGTTTTCAGAGAACTATTCACAATGACTCCAAGATCTTTCTTGAGTGGTAACTACTAGTTTAGACCCCATCATTTTATATGATTTTGTTGCCCAGTCACCCAGTTTTGAGAGATCCTTTTGTAGCTCTTGGCGGTCTGCCCGGGACTTAACTATCTTGAGTAGTTTTGTATCATCTGCAAATTTTGCCACTTCACTGTTTACCCCTTTTTCCAGATCATTTCAACAACATCCTTATGGAAAGACCTATGTGAGAAAAGCACATCCTCTAAGAAAGTAGATATAAAGATCTCAAGGTCCAATTCTCATACTGATCCAGTGAAAGAATATAATGTTATGAAGATTCTTGAGAAAGAGGGATATAGGAGTACGATGGTTCCTCACTGAAGCCCCTTCCAGGAAGATGCCAAACCACATATGTCTAAACAAAGGCAATTCAGTCTAGAAAAGAAAGGCCAGATAGGAACTAGCAGGGAGGATGTTAGGACTAGAGAGACATTGGAAGACAGTGTCATTTCATTAAGAGGCTATGCACGCAACAAGAGGGAACCCACAAGGAAGCACTTAAATGCAAATAGAACAAACAAATTAACAACAAATTCACTCAACTGTAAAAACACAGTCAAAATTGAGATATGGCTCCTGAATCCAATGGGCAGATAGGAAAAACAGGAACAGTGGGGTAGGATCACAAGATCTTATGTCCTTTCAGTTCAGCATGTGTTCATATTATTGTGGGAACCCATGAACAGAGACTTAAAGATGAAGATGATTTTTAGTAACAGGACAAACACTTCTGAAGGAAATGCCAATTTAAAATTATGCAGAGTGGATTCATAGGAATGTTAAAATATAAATTTTTATGTGAGAAAAGCATCTCCTTGTTCATTGTGGAGCAAGAACAGCTTTGGGCTTCCCATGACAAATCAGATTAGCACGTCAATCATGTGCACTTGAGTATACAACAGAATCCTACAGTATGTCAGCCAGCAAGCAGAATTTGCCAACTTTTTTTTTTTTAAATAGGGTGGAGCAATTTACGTAAGCTACAAGAGAAAGAAAGAGATAATGTCTGTGTCTGATTCTGTAAAACGTAATTATGAAAATAAATAAGTCTATATGCACATATTATATGAAACTGCATTTCTCTGTACATATTTTAAAATTAGGCTAGGAGTAGGTTAAGTTTATGATATTTCATAACCAATTTTCATTAATTAAATAATCTCCCCTTTCTTATCTACCAAGCTGATCTCTGAAATGGCACTGAAATCAATGCTGATTGTTTATTATGTCTTTTTTAAGCACTCTGACAACAGCAGACATTATGAGTCCCACTACATACATTCTCTGCCTGAGATGACAGTGAAATCACACACAATTCACAGTTCAAGCTTCCTGGTTGTACCTATAAAATAGATCGGTGCCATTACAACAAAGCTAGTGTGATTTCCTTAAAAAAATGAATGACTGATTTGAGTTTAAAATTTGTTATTGTGTTCATGTTCTAATTATTATTCTTTCCAAATAAATACAGTATTGAAAAATTTTAATAGCCTACCCAGGACACACACAACATGCTCTCTATCTCTTTCTAGGCAATAAAGTAATATATCACTGTTTTTTTTCCCCATTATTGCAACCATATGGAAGTAGGTGGGCAAGTAAATTTTGTGCCTGCAATGGTAAAAAGTGATGACATTTTGGAGGGCTAGAGTAAGCATATTACTACACAGGAACACGGGTGCATACTTGCCTCATCTCTGCTCCACGTTCTCCTCCGTGTAATTGTTGGAGGATCAAGAGCATCTGTTAACTGAGGCCTAGCATCATTGGACCGACTGTTCCCCTCTGGTGGTTTGGCATGCACTAATGGAGGAATCTTTCTGAAGTTCAGACTTTCATCAAATACACGGTCAACCAGCTGAAAGAGCAAAAAAAAAAAAAAAAACACATTTAATGAAAAATAGGCAGTTTATGAAACCTTCTGGATACATACAGTACAAGGGCTTCAAGATGAGACTGAATTTTTTTCCTCTAAAGTAGATTTCCGTGATAAAATCAAATATTCTGTTTTCCTATATATTATAAGTTGTATGTGTATTATAGGATAGTGTGTCTAGTAAACAGATGGCTATTTTCCAAAACCAGAAATTCATGGCTATAAAATTAGATTGCCAGATGGAAAGGATTTCTCCTATATATAGATATCATGTAGTGAGCATAAAAAAATGAAATTCCAGTCACTTAAACTGGCAATGGTAAACCTTTTACTCATACTTTTACCAATGCTGACTGTAAGTGATTAGAGTAACTGTTTTTCTCTTCACAAAAGGTACTCCGTTCTCTTCACAAATTACATTTAATGGCAGATTTCTATGAAACTAATGAAAAGGAAGTTTTTTTTGCAAGTTACTGAGTATTTTAGTCCTTTTCAGACAGATTAGTCACAATGTTACAGAGTCTACATCTACTTCAATGAGATACTGCCACCTACAGTATTATATTATATATTTACTGTACAATTTAATAATACTAAACAAAAAAGGAAAAGGGAAGCATACTTATTCAGTGAAATGTAAGACATGATTTAAATGTATCTGAGTAAATGCATATTTATGTTATGCTGAAGTTTAGTTGGGGTTCTAAGAGACAATTATAACAATTAAATGGGTTTAGTCAATTACACTGCACACGCAAGGCATGTTTCTTGCCATTGTTTATATCCTTTTTCACGAAAAAAGGACAGTCTCAGAATGAACACAGTCGATTAATGTGTAACCAAACCTTACATACACAAAAACCAATTAGACATATTTTGAGGGGAACAAGACAAGAAAGAACAAAACCAAAAGTAAACATTTACAAAAAACTATGTGAATGGTAATATGGTAGCAGGTGAGTGATTTTTATGTCATCTTTAACATATTTACCAGCATTAGACCTGTGATGATGACTAAAACAAGTTAGTTAGTACAATTTAATACACAGCACTCTAGAGAAAGTCCAAGAAGAGAAAAATTAAATTGCAGCACAAGGCAAACCTAATTCAAGCTATTTTTTTAATAATAGATTGTGGATGGAGAGCTAAAATTATTGTTAAGCCATGCTACTTACATATTTAAATGCTAACAGGAAAAAGTCTATATCTTCTGCGAATACAAGGACTTTTCTATCTGTAATAGCTATACTATATGTATATAGTGCACACACCATATATTTGTGTATACACACTAAAATCTTTAAAAGTACTCATACTATTCACTGGCATCTAAGACTGTGGACAAGTAAAAAGTGAAAAGCACAATGTCTTGTGTTTAAATAGTGAAAACAGACACACAATATGAACAGTTTGGGTGACCACTTTAATGATCTGTGTTCATAGACTGATTTTGTGCTTACTGATTTTTGTTAAAAGATTAAGGAATCTTAAATCAAAAGAAGAGAATGCTGAGATTCATGCAAACAGGCTGGGTGGGAATAACTAAAAAAGCTATGCAAAAGGCTAAAAGCAAAAGAAATAAAGAAAAGAAAGAACCTTATGCATTTCTCCATGAAGATCTCCTACCTCTTCTCTAGTGTCTATGGCAGAGCCAGGGGTGGTGGCAGCAGTGCTTACTGTGGTACTCGGAGCAGTGCCTGATGAAGTCACTGAATCTATCTCTCCTGCTACATCGTTGATTTCCCGTGCGATGAGAGCCAGGTCTTGACTGATCCTGGTAATAATTTTAAAGACAACATTACATTCTCCCAATACCATATACCTAGAGCAGCAGTGTCCAACCTGTATCCTTGAGGTTCTAAGTTGTGGCTCTTGGGTGAAGCCATGCTAAGAAGAAAATATGTAATTGATTATGAAGTGAAAATATGTTTGCTAAGCTGTGCACTGCAATTTTTAAAGTGAAGTTTTTAAATCAAGCTCCTTGCTACAAGGAGGCAGAAGGGCACACTGTTTCCCAAAACGTCTCCCCTTGCTTCACCTGCAGCCCCAAGAGCAGTTCTACTGTGTGATGGGAGTGCTTTGAACAGCTGTTGTCTTTTCTCTGCTGTAGCTGCTCTTCCACTGGACATCTGCTGCATCACAAGGAGCAGGGGAGAGAATAGCTCTGGCTGCTCCATTGCCTGCTTACCTGCTAGATTGTGGGAGCACATGATAGGAGCCTGAGGAGCCTAATGGCACTCCTCTCAAAGGATTGCTCCCCTCCCCAACAGAGCAAGAGCAGTCCATAAGACAGGGAAAGGGGAAAAGCTGAAAGAAAACCATCAATTATGGCTCTCTGATTCTATGAGCCAGCCCAGATTAGAGTAGGAACTTGTGCCAGCTTTCAGCAGTCCTCTTAGGAAGCCAGGTTGGGATAGTTGTTCTGTGCACTTCAGTTAATCCCCTTCCTTTCCAGTGGCTGAGAGGAATGATGAATAAAAATCAGCTATGCTGGCTCTATGTCCACCAGGGATTCTCATTCCCTTTGCCAGGAAATGAACAGGGCAGAGAATCTGCCCCTAAATATTGATAGAGGACCACTAACTTTTTTGAAATATGTTTGTCCCTAAGGACGAAATGATGGGACACCACTGATCTAGAGGTAGAGAATTTAGCATTGATATCAGTAGTTACAATAGAATGGCAAACATAATTAACACATTTCCAGTCAAATCGCAATATTGCAACATCATATTAGAGAGTTCACCATTGACAAGCACAATTCCAAGGAACAATGTAATTTTACAGGTTGCATGAATGAACAGAAAATGGATACAATGTGAGAGATACCCTGCTGAAAATATTCTTAAACACTCATATCTCATGTTATCATTTACTGTATTTACGCAGAAGTGTAAAGCTAAAGCAAAAATTAAGTTAATCCAAGAAATATGCTGAATTTTTTGCATGTAAATAAATGTTAACAGTGTTGAAAAGTGAAAAACATTCACTTACCAGATGCTTACCACAGTTTAGTTACTATGAGCATTCAGCACATATTTCTGGGATTAACTCACATTTATTTTTAGTTTTACAGTTCATATAAATATGTAAAAACATGTTTTTTAAAGGTAGAAAATAAAACTGCTATTATTCAGCAAATTCTCCAGGGGACAGCTACCACAAAAGTAAGGCCACTAGAAAATAGAAGTCCTACTTCTCCACAGAAACATCCCAAAATCCAACAAACTGCTAAAATCTCAAGTGAATTCTTGCCAGACAGCCGTAATGGTACAGCGTCAGAAGCCATATGAAAATGAAGGCAAATGATCTTGCAGGATTCATGGTGAAGTTAGGCAATTCCAAAGTGGATGCTACTTCACAGCAAGTAACAAATTATTAATTTCTCAAGCAGTCAATAAGGTCACAAATACCAGTGCAGCTGCAACATAGTTTCACCGGAATTGTAATTGTGACTTGGTATAAAAAATCCGCTTCTTTGCATTTTGCTGTCAATTAATGAAACTGGGGGAAGTGAAGCTGAAGTTGGAGACTTCTTCGCTAGAAGGACAAAACACTAGTCTATTAACTTCTGCAACACCATTTTGGTTATTCAGTGCAGTAAGTTCATTAGGTTTCATATTCCCAACCTCACAAAAATCATGCCACCTGGTATACTACATAGTTCCTTTTTCAGGCTTGAACCTGCGCTTAATTTCACAACAAATTTCCTTCTACATTGTGAACAAAACAGCAGGGAAACAAATCTCAGCAGAGTTTGAATTTAAAACATACAAAATTTATTCACTGTAGTTATTGTTATAAAAAGAGACCTTCAGATGATGGAGTGTGCAATTACTGTGAGATACTACATGCTTTGGGTTCTCAGACAGCTCCAAGGTCAAAGGCTAAGTGCCTCAAAAATCCAAGTAACTTGGTTCTGTCACAACAATTGCAAACCATCTTGTGCATTATTCTACTTATAATTGACTTTTTCAATTAAAAGAAATGTAATCAGGCTAAGTACGCAGGGCTTCATGAGCAAGAGAAGTAGGGAATTTATTCCCTAATCAGTAGAAGGCAGTTTTCATTACAGCAGATGAAATGTGACACACACACAACATTTTTCTTTTTAAATAACTGAGTTGCTGTATTGCTATATTCTCAAAAATGCTCAGATTTTCGATTCTTTCTATCTGGAAAGAAAAAGTTTAGAGCACTAAACAAAACACATTACAAAAAGCAAGGTGTAATGTCAACTTTTCCATGCCACCTTCCTTTTAGGATTGTTTTCAGATGGCATTGTTCTTGGCTGCTTATCTTCATGAGAAAAGTTGCCAAAAAATTCTGCAGCCACTATTATTAGAGAAGAGGACTGCACAAATATATAGGTCCTGAATTACACCACGAAAGGGGGGAGACTAAAACTCATCATCCTTACTGAAGGATTATTTATGACAGGTGGAAGAAACACACTAAATTAGGAACTATCTCCATGGATTTCTAATGCATCCACCATAATAGTGTTTAGATGCTAGATTCCTGTTGAAAGATTTCATGTTTAGTCTACTATACTATGCTGCCTCAGTTAAATCAATGACTTTTCTAAAACAGTGCTTTGAAATCCTGAGATGAAAGGTGCTATCAAGTTGTTATTATAATAACGAACAGAAGGGCTGCAATCATCTGTCCTGACTATTAAACAGAAATAGAACAGAATAATGGAGCAATTACTTTAAAAAATTGATCAATTTCACATAACGGAGTCTCTTTACTCTGGAAAAGCCCGCAACCAAAATTTTCCTTTGAATAATCTAGCATTTTGGAGAACATGTCATTTCCCTTATTTCATCCTTTAATAATCTCTAACATTAAACATTTGACCTAATTCTTTCAGTATTTGACATCCTACCAGATACAAGATACATGGAATCCGTTTATTATCGGAATTGTGTGTGCTAGCAGAGTTATCAGAATTTTTACAGAATTTGGGAAAGTGTTCTATTTTTAATCAGCTCTCTCAAATTTCAACTAAACTAGTTACTTAAAACTAACAACTGAAAATAGTTCCAACACAAATTTGCGTGAAAAGGACAAAGCATGGCAGTCTTTTTATCCAAATTACTTTCATACCAGTAAATTAATCTTGTGAAAGTAGATGTTGCTACCATCTGTTTTCCTAATTCAATTGTGCATTTAACTGCTTTATCAAATACTTATAATTGCAGCTTCCTAAGCAGAGTAACTAGTCAAAGACTGAATAACAGATCTTAATAAGATCAGACAAAAATAGGCATCAGGTCATCCAAAATCTGTTTTCTTACTAACTTGAGAAAGCTTTTTACAAACACCGTAACTTTAAATTCTGATTAGGGAGATGTAAATTAGTATGGGAGGGTTGGATCGGGGTGGAAAAAGAAAAATGAAATCGCATATGTAGTGCTTAAGAAATCTCACAAAAATTACTCCATTATCCCTTCTGCCCCATGGATATTTTCATAATGCCAATATATACACTAGACCAATGGTTTTCAACCTTTTTTCATTTGTGAACCCCTAAAAAAATTTCAAATGGAAGTGTGTACTTCTTTGGAAATTCAATCTGTGGATGCCCTACAATAGAAGTCTTAGACTGAAAACTGACTGAACAGAATTCAACTATAAATGTTGCACATGCTCGGCACAGCATTTGACACAGCAAGAGAAAGGGTGCTAAACTGTGGGCTTCTATGGTAACGACAACATTTCTGGGTTTTGACCTGTCGGTGGGGATATTCACATACTTTTGCTTGATCAGAAGAATGGAATGCCTTTTCTGGGATCTGAAACTTTATTTTAATAGTCACCTTTTGCGGACCACTTAGAAATAGTCTGCAGACCCCCAGGGATCCGTGGACCACAAGCTGAAAACAACTGCACTAGATTTCTATTGACTACGTGCAGTAAACATCCATAAGAATTAAAAAACAACAACTAAAAAAAAAAAAAAAAAAAGATACATTATCCCAATGCTATGGCTGTGAATCTAAATTCGAAAAAAGTAAAGTTTTATTTGGAGGAGAGGAAGGTGATCAGGAACAGTCAACATGGATTCACCAAGGACAAGTCATGCCTGACCAACCGATTGCCTTCTATGATGAGATAACTGGCTCTGTGGATATGGGGAAAGCTCCCACAGTATTCTTGCCAGCAAGTTAAAAAAGTATGGATTGGATGAATAGCTCGATGTCTAGTTGGCAGCTGGTATCAAGCGGAGTGTCCCCAGGGGTCGGTTTTGTTCAACATCTTTATTAATGATCTGGATAATGGGATTAATTGCACCCGCAACAAGTTCGCAGATGACACTACGCTGGAGGGTAGGGACAGGGTCCAGAGTGACCTAGACAAATTGGAGGATTGGGCCAAAAGAAATCCGATGAGGTTCAACGAGGACAAGTGCAGAGTCCTGCACTTAGGAAGAAAGAATCCCATGCACTGCTACAGGCTAGGGACCGACTGGCTAAGTAGCAGTTCTGCAGAAAAGGACCTGGGGATTACAGTGGACGAGAAGCTGGTTATGAGTCAGCAGTGTGCCCTCGTTGCCAAGAAGGCCAACGGCATATTGGGCTGTATTAGTAGGAGCATTGCCAGCAGATTGAGGGAAGTGATTATTCCCCTCTATTCGACACTGGTGAGGCCACACCTGGAGTATTGTGTCCAGTTTTGGTCCCCCCACTACCAAAGGGATGTGGACAAATTGGAGAGAGTCCAGCGGAGGGCAACGAAAATGATTAGGTGGCTGGGGCACATGACTTATGAGGAGAGGCTGAGGGAACTGGGATTTAGTCTGCAGAAGAGTGAGGGGGGGATTTGATAGCAGCCTTCAACTACCTGAAGGGGGGTTCCAAAGAGGATGGAGCTAGGCTGTTCTGAGTGGCGGCAGATGACAGAACAAGAAGCAATGGTCTCAAGTTGCAGTGGGGGAGGTTTAAGTTGGATATTACGAGACAGTATTTCACAAGGAGGGTGGTGAAGCACTGAAATGGGTTATCTAGGGAGGTGGTGGAATCTCCATCCTTAGAGGTTTTAAAGCCCGGCTTGACAAAGCCTTGGCTGGGATGATTTAGTTGGTGTTGGTCCTGCTTTGAGCAGGGGATTGGACTAGATGACCTCCTGAGGTCTCTTCCAACACTAATATTCTATGATTCTATTATATTAATGTCATTTTTAGCATTAACCTTTAAAAAACTGATTTAGCATATTCATATGCTATGTTAGGGTAAAAAAATGGGTCAGAGGTGGGGCTAGCAGTACTGCCTATTACTAAGATTTGTCCTATTAGAAGAGCCTATTTTCTGATGCTTATAACTTTATCAGATGTTAAGTGTTTGGGATAAAATTTTCCATGCTGGGTATATGCCGCAGGCTAAACATTTCTGAAATGGTTATGCCAAAATGGCTGGCCATTTCTGAGAACAAGGCTAGAGAAAAATACACTGTTTTACCTATATCAAAAAATTCTGGCGACCTTTTCTTTGAGAGGCTCTGAAACCCCTCTGCTTGAAATTTAGCAGAGGTTGGGCCTTTGTGTTATGGATGTGCTTTTAGCTGTCCCTATGAAAATCCATGCAAATTTTTCCAAATGATAAAGTCTTTCAAAAATCACAGCTTGCAAACAGTCGGTAGAGATTTGCTAGAAAAAGTCAGGAAAGCTTCTGTCTCCAGTGGGAAAAGCTTTGTCTCTCACCAACAGAAGTTGGTCCAATAAAAGATATTACCTCACTCACCTTGTCTCTCTAATATCCTGGGACCGACATGACTACAACTACACAGCATAAAGCTGGGAGCCTCTCTCTCTTGTGCTCTCAGGGTATGTCTCCACTGCAAGGTAAGCCCATGCTTGAGCCCGGCCCCAAGCCTAACCCCCCACTTGCATCTACACTGCAATTGTGCTAATCCAGGGCTCAGACCCAGGGTCCCATGACCCTGCAGGGCTGGAGGGTCCAAGCTTGAGTTAAGCCAGGACCCAGGGTGTGAGCCCTATTGCTCTGCAATGTAGACACAGCCATGCTTGTCTCGGGAGTCAGCAGAAAGTATCCCACAATTCGATGGGACAATTTCCTTAGTCCTCTCTACCCCAACAATCTGCAATCCACTCTACTGAAAAGGGAAGCCACACCTCCTGCCCCACCGCTTTGTGAATGGCAGCAGCTCAGGTCAGCGTTAGCCTATTCTGTTCTATTACGGATCTGCAAGCACACTATCAGAGAGCCTCCTGGGTTTTCAATGGAGAGCGAACCAAACAAGTCTTATGCAAAGTGAGCTGCTTCCTGATAACATGTAGGGCAGCCAGTAAAATTTTCCCACAGTGCACTTAGGTCGTAGGGCTAGAGTGACTACATTTGGGGGCAGGTGACTCTGGGATGTGGGGGCACAAGAGACTCTGGGATATGGCTACTTTGACTTGGGTCTGCGCACTGCAGTGAGGGCGCTAGAGCCCTACATTTGAGCATGGGTTAGAAAAGTCTAAACACAGGGTTAAAATACAATGCAGAAGCTCAAGCCCAGGGTTCCCTAACATGAGTCACTTGACTTGAGTCCCACTAACCCTGGGCTCACATTGCAATGTAGACAGAATCCATAACAGAATCATACCCTTAGTGTCTGATGTAAGCCAAGAACTTCCCTTACAAAATAGCAAGGCTGTCAACTGTGCGCAAAAGAAAAAAAAAAAAAAAAAAGTACAGGTATCATTCCCTCCTAAAACTTCCATGGAAGCGAAGGTTCAGCAGCAATGTTTAGGAGCAGGAAGAGATATGCTAAGTCTGAATAACTGAGTTTCACAGATCCCTCATATGTGTTTAGCTCCTATCTTAGTATGGATTCTCAGAAAGAAATCCATGGGTCGGTATGTGAAGTTTTAAAAGTTCTTACTGGAAAATGCATATTTGAGCTTCATTCTAATAGTTTCCAAGATCAGATCAGAGTCCCTTGATTTATTTACAATATTTATGTAGCTTATTTACATGTATCATAATCTAGATAAATGTACAATAGATTTTTTAATACCAGGAATTGGAAAACAATATTTCATATGACCAAAATATAATATTTCATAGCTGTAATGTCACAGTATTAAAAATTGTTTTTAAAAAGGACATTGTTAGGTCATTTAGGCCTCAAATTTAAGTTCTGTAAAAAGTTTCACAAAACTGAATATTAATGAGTATTTTAATAACATTTACCTAAAAAGTTAAGTTTATTTAAAGTCTATCTGAAATGTTCACAACCTTGCCATTGCATCACTGTAGAATGTGTAACAGACTATGCTTTTCATTGTTGAAGTGCAGTGCAAATAGCGATAAGGGGGAAAGTACATTAGATTTTTTAAACCACTTTATTAATCTCAGGCACCAGCAACAATGGAAGTGATTTTTTGGACAAGTATTTAATTTGACAATCTTCCTTCAATGCAGAGTAAAAACCAAGATGAACTAAAAATTAGAAGTGAAAACATGGTCTTTCGTATGGTAAAAAAATATACCTCCAAATCAGCTTTGCATTTATCTGATTTTTTTTTTTTATTACTTGCTGATTTTAAGGCAGTATAAAACAGATCTAACTATTTCTTGAGGCAGAACAAAGTGTTAACAAAATACATTTGTAACTCTCACTAATGCAACTGGGAGATCATACAGAGGATATGTGTACCACAAGACATTACTACTGTTCTTCCTCCACAAGAGAGGTTTGCTGGTAGCACTACTTTGATAGTCTCTCCTTTACAAGGCTTCAAGATTTCTGTACACCTAGCCATGCAGAAATATTGCATATGTAGAATCACCCAGTGATTTAACTAGCTCATTTGTTCAGCACTACCAGTTAAGATAGAAGGCTTTGATATTTTAAAGGCATTTTTTAAAAACAAACCTTGCTATTTCTTCTCGATGAGCAGTCCAGTCGCGAATGTAGTCCTCCTGTTCCTTGATCCTGTGCTTGAACGTATTGCTAGTTTGCATTGCTGTCCCAGAGCTCTGCAATCGAGGGGTTTTCAGGGCTGGAGAAGTACGTAGACGGGTATGTTTAGGGGAATTACGGTTTGATCCAAACTCATCTTCTGAGGTGGAAGCATAATCTGTAGGAAAGCGCCTCCATCTTGAATTTACTAAATTAGTTTGATTATTAAAAAAGAATTATTATTGTATCTTTTGTAAGAAACAATAAAATTATTTCAGAAACACCACAACAAAACACCACAACCGCTCAATATCAAGCCCCAAGTACCTCACAATAGTGTTTACTACATCTTAAAAAGAAAGATACTAAATTTGTGTTAAATAATAAATGTTGATTAATAAAATGTGGAAAAAGATGCTCTTTGTATAATGGTGAGTTGATAAAAAGATGCAAATGCCATTATTCCTACATAACTAAAGCAACATGTGTTACAGAATGAGGGCCCAATTCATTAACATTTATAGTGTTTGATTGCACTTATTTTGGGGGGGCAAATTCCCCCCACTCCCATTAAATTTAGGGTATTGATTTTTAAACAGGACACACAAGAAAGTGTAAAGATGTATGAGGGAACGTTGAGGCTGGCACAAGGTCTCTCAACCTGGGCCAACATAAAGACAGCACATAATTCCTATAGAAGAAATTATGCATTTATTGTTGGAAAAAATAACACTTTGTAATTCAGCATCTTGTTACAAAGATCAGTGACACATCTACAACAACAGCATCTTCAGAGCAGACAGGACTTGTACTCATACTGAAAAAAACACATTGCTGAAAATGGACAGAAGCAGTGGACAACTGAAACTGAGCATGAGGATCTTACTCAACAATCAGTCGTTAATGGCTATAAAATAGATTTCAGAATGGCCATCCTCACACTTTTTTAGATGATAAAGCGTTCATTATTATAACATGCCACACCCAATCAACCTCATGCCACAGAGCTTCACAACATAAATATTATTTCTTTGTTAATCACTGGCTCTAAAAATCAGTTCTCTTGGACTAAAGATTAATGTTAGGAAAATTCTTAATGCAATTTGTTAGTATTCGAATAACCTGACTTTAGGTTCGGTGCCCAAAAACTTAATTAAATTAGCTGGAAAATTTGTAGACACCTTTATTGAGGTTGGTTAGGTGTGCTGACAATACTTTTGAAAACCAGTATATCCAAATGGATATACTTGTTCTTGGTAATTTATAAATCACAGATGCAAGATGTACTTAATGTGAATAACATAAAAATACAAGAAAATTAAAATTGATTTTTCCTTGAATTATTTATTAAAAGGATAGCAAATTAAACATAAATCAGATGTGAATATAGATACAGATATTTGCAATGTGAGTTTTTAGATGAGAACAGATTTGTATAATGCTCTGAAAGATTACAATATGTAGAGTGTGAAGCTGGAGTACAAGCTGAAGTCCCTTTCTTCATTTAAACATTATCCTTTTAATTGTAAAAAGTAGAAATATGATTAACAGATTTTTTAAGGTGATTTAAAAGGAAGTATGGTTGCAAGCCTAATCCAAAGCACATTTAAAGCCCATTGAAGTCAAGTAGATTATATTTTACTGGCTGTTTTAATATTCTAAAATCAGCAAGAGGGGAAAAAAGGTCTATCTATTGATCCACTACCCCTTAACTTATGGGATTCTAACTTGTTCTTATCAAGGAAAGCAGAACATAAGCAGAAAAAGTACTCCTTTCCCCCTTCCCCTCAAAAAAAGCATCAAAAAGTGTGAGATTGCAGACAAAAGAATTTTAGGAGTTGGGCCCAAAGTTTATCAACAAAGTCCTTTAAAATAAGTTTGTATTTTTAATTAATCCATTGTTACAATTCTTATTTTAAAAAAATCAAAACAAACATCAAATTTGCTTAAAAATTATATCTCTGAAGTGTTTCTTAAAGCTAGTTCAATAACTCAGCACTGTACAATGAGCATAAGTAGTCAAATTTAAAAACTAAAGATTGAATGAATAGTGAAATATTAGAAAGAGATATGATTTCTAGTACTCTACCACTGTAAGTTTCAACAGCAGGATCTGGGTCTGGGAGAAGCTGGGATTTCTCTGTGTACAAAATATTGTTTTATCATGTTAATTCTTAATGAAAACATTCAAATTTGTAGCATTTGCTTAACAAAAATCTATTGCTGAAATTTAGTGTAAGCCTTTTCCTTCCTCAGTCTATGGTTTGGAGAAAAGCAAAAAGGTGTTGCAGATATTCTTAATTATAAATTATTTTAAAAGTAATTGATTCTGAAACAGTTTGAAAATTCGACAGAGAATTGCTATCCAAATCCAATCGCATTTATAACTAAAGGTAGATAGAGCCAAAAGCCTATTTAATGTTTGGAAAGATCATAAAGATCCAAGGCCAAAATGAGATTGTGTTGCTGTTTGGCCTACAGGTTTCTCATAGTAAATTGTGGGAAAAGTTATTGTGGAGTTATAGTAACAATATCACAAGTCATGTAAATCATGATATATATTAACAAAACTCAGCATGTTTTGCATTAACCTAGCTATCTCTTTACAGACATAGGATTTAAAAAAAAACAACACTTTTTGATCTCTGGATGTGCAGCCCCTTGGGGCCAGATCAACCCAGTAATCCTAGACTTTGCTTCTGCTCTACTTGAACCCTCTGCTGCTTCTTTCACTCTCTCTGTCTGTTGGCTTACAATGAGTTCTCCTCCCTTAGCCCAGCTAACTAGTACAACTACTAATCATGTGACATGCAGCTGTTCCAAAATGTGACACTGCCCTTGCAGCTATCCTTGCTGCTGCTGTTGCTGCTCACCCCTCGTGACCACCATCTTTCCCCATCAATCTCATAGACTCAGATTTTAAGGCTAGAAGGGACCATTGTGATTATCTAGTCTGACCTCCTGCACACTTCAACCTCACCCACCCACTCCTGTAATAGACACACAACCTCTGGCTGAGTTACTAAAGTCCTAAAATCATGATTTAAAGACTTCAAGTTACAGAGAATCCACCATTTCCTCAAATTTAAATGGGTCCATAATCCATGCTGCAGAGGAAGGCGAATTCCCCCCACTCCCCAGGGTCTCTGCCAGTCTGACCTAGAAGAAAATTCCTTCCCGACCACAAATATGGCAGTCAGTTGGACCCTGAGTATTTTGACAAGACCCAACAGCCAGACACCTGGAAAATAATTCTCTGTAGTAACTCAAAGATCTCTCCATCTAGTAGTGTCCCATCACCAGCTGTCGAGGATATTTGTTACTAGCAGTTGCAGATCTGCTACATGACATTGTAGGCAGTTTGATCATATCATCCCCTCCATAAACGTTATCAAGCTCAGTCTTCAAGCCAGTTAGTTTTTTTTGCACTCACTGCTCCCTTTGGAAAGCTGTTCCAGAACTTCACTCCTATCATGGTTAGAAACCTTCATCTCATTTCAAACCTAAACTTTTTGATGGCCAGTTTATATCCATTTGTTCTTCTGTCAACATTGGTGTTTAACTTAAAACAGGGCTTTGGAGCGGAGCCCCGAGCTGGAGCGTGGAGCAGCTCCGGAGCAGTGGAGCTGCAGGTTTTGGCCTGGAGCTGGAGTGGAGTCGGAGCACAGCTCCAAAGCTCTGCTTAAATAACTCCTCTCCCTCCCTGATATTTATCCCTCTGATGTATGTATAGAGAGCAATCATATCTCCCCTCAGCCTTCATTTGGCTAGGTTAAACAAGCCAAGCTCTGAGTCTCTTCTCATAAGGTAGGTTTTCCATTCCTTTGATAATCCTAGTAGCCCTTTCCTGGACGTGTTCATTTGAATTCATCTATTTTAAACATGGGAGACCAGAACTGAATACAGTATTTCAGATGAGGTCTCACCAGTGCCTTGTATAATGGTACTAACACTTCCCTATCTCTACTGGAAATACTTCGCCTGATGCATCCTAGGATTGCATTAATCTTTTTCACATTGGCAGCTCACAGCCCTTGTGTGATCAACCAATACACTCAGGTTTTTCTCCACCTCTGTCACTTCCAACTAACCCTCCATTTTATAGCAAAAATTCTTGTTGTTAGTCCCAAAGTGCACTTTACACTATTAAATTTCATCCATTTCTATTGCTCCAGTTTTCAAGGTCATCCAGATCTTCTTAATGATACTCCAGTCCTCCTCTGTATTGGCAATACCTCCCAACTTTATGTCAGCTTCAAATTTTGTCATATTCTCACTTTTTGTGCAAAGGCCATTAATGAAAATGTTAAATAAAATTGGTCTCAAGACCAGTCCCTGAGGAACCCCATTAGTAACCTCCCACCAGCCTCACAGTTCACCTTCACTATGACCCCTTTAACCAGTTCCTTATCTATCTTTGAATTCTCATATTAGTCCCCATGTTCTCCAATTTAACAAATAATTTCCCATATGGAACTGTATCAAATATCTTACTGAACTCCAGTAGATTAGATCTACTGTGTTTTCTTTGTCTAAAAAATCAGTTATCTTCTCAAAGAAAGAGAAAAGGTTGATCTGGAACAATCTACCTTTTATAAAACCATGTTGTATTTAACCCAGTTACCATTTACCACTATGTCCTTAACTACTTCATCTTTCAAAATTTGTTCCAAGACTTTGCATGCAATTGAGGTCAAACTAACAAGCCTGCATGCAGTTTCCTGGATCACTCCCCCCCCCCTTCTTAAAAATAGGTACCATTTTAGCAATTCTCCAGTCGTAGGGTACGCCCTCTTGGGCTTGCAATTTCATGTGCCAGTTTCTTTAATATTTTTGGATGGAGATTATCTGGATCCCCCAGTTTGGTCTCACTAAACTTCCTGAGAATTGTCTTCCACATCAGATGTGGTAATTTCTACCTCCATATCCTCATTTCCATTAGCCACCCTGCCACTACCCCTAAGCTCCTCAATACCCTTATTAAAACCTGAGGTAAAGTATTTGTTTGACTATACAAGGGTTAAAAAAAAACTAGATACGTTCATGGAGGATAGGTCCATCAATGGTTATTAGCCAGGATGGGCAGGGATGGTGTCCCTAGTCTCTATTTGCAAGAAGCTGGGAATGGGTGACAGGGAATGGATCACTTGATGATTACCGGTTCTGTTCATTCCCTCTGAAGCACCCGGTGTTGGCCACTGTCGTAAGACAGGATACTGGGCTAGATGGACCTTTGGTCTGACCCAATATGGTTGTTTTTATGTTCTTATGTTTAGGTGTTGGGCCATACCTAGATTATCTCTAATCTCCACCTCATCCTCAGTACTTAGTGGGCCCACTTCTTCTTTCCTTGTTTTCTCTTTTTATTTGTATGGCTATAGAACCTTTTATTATTGGATTTAATTTCCTTTGAAAGGTCCAATTCTGCTTGGCTTTTGGCAGTTCTCACTTTTTCCCTACACTTTCTGATCTCCAAGAGGTAGCTTTCCTTGCTGGTCCATCCCATCTTTCATTCTTTATAAACTTTCTCTTAATAACCTGTTTGAGATGCTTGCTCATCCAACCTGCACTGCAACCCTTCCCTACAAATTTTTCCCCTTGCTTGGGATGCAGGATTCAGATAGTTTCTGCAACTGTGGCTTAAGATAATTCCAAGGCTCCTTATATATAACGCTTTCCTCTAATGGTCTTTAAATGACTTTACAAATTAATAAAATAATGAACGAAGCATCCTAACAACCTGCTGAGATGAGCAACGATTGTCACCATTTTAGAATGAGGCAAATAGAGGCACAGTGTGACTAGGGGTCTGTGTACATTAGGGACTGTTACACCAGTATAGCTACACAGACACAAATTTCTGTAATGTACACATGCTCGTAGTAGCATGGTCACAAGTCACAAAGTAAGTTTGTGAAACAGCCACAAATGGAACCCAGAACTCCTAACTCCCAAGTAGCAGTACATTCCTTATTGATATTACATAGTGCCTGAAGAGTTCATTAGACCATATTTTCTCTCTGATATTGACTTTGACTGTTTTGTTAACTTTTTTTTTTTTTTTTACACTTTACACTGAAACTTTTGTTTTCCATAAATGTTAGTGTTTATAAAGATAATGTTTTGTTTTTTTAAAGAGTAGTAGTCTTTCTACTGCAAATATTCCAAACAATGGTGATGTGCCCTTTTTATCTATTTGGTTAGCTTGGGATAGATAGCTCATAAGGTGGCAAGCTTTTCAGCTTTTCCCTTTGAAACTGCAAATATTTTCTACAAAAACCGCAGTAGGTTTTGACCATGGAATGCAGTTAAATCAACAAGAACACTGCAGGAATGAGAGCTGTAACAGACTAAAGCATTCCCCATTGTTAAAGGAACTGAACTATAACAGTAATATGGAAGTCAGTGAGCACACTGTAGTTCATATTTTCACCAAAAAACCCTCCTCCTGACTCATACTTTTGTTGAAAACAGAAAACAATCATATGACAAAACAAGAAATTTCTAGTGTTTACCTCTTCAAGGGTGAATACCACCAGGGTCTGGAATAATGATAGCTAACGTTAATTAAATCAACCTTGTAAATTAATTGCAAGCTCCTCAGAAGTAACTGTTTTGCCTTAACTGATGTTACAGTCAGTCGACTGGACACACAAATCTCAGATACTGGTTGAACCATCAGTACTAAAAGTGCCTGATATAAATACCCAGACAGATAATATGCTGAGAAAAATACCTACATCTCCCTTTTAAAGTATTAGGGTAGATGGCTTGGGGTATTTTTTTTTTTTTTTTTTTTTAGTTTCACTTGAATTCATGAGGATTACTGGCATTTCTGAAGACAACATTCAGAATGTAACAATACATGTGACTTCACATTTCAAGGAACATCAAGTTTTATTGTTCAAGAAATAGATTTCTCTTAAATTAACCTGTGATTTAACCAGTATTTACCTCTCAAGGCAATAAATATTGATGAGCAGCACAACAGAAGTTACTAACTACTAAATATGCAAGTTATATATCAGCAATGGCAATGGTTTTGCCAAAACAGCTTGGTTTATAGGCTTAAAACTATTAATTGTAATATTTTTTCATGTAAATATTAAATAATAGGGGAAATGTCACAGAGGCCGAATCAACAATTTTGACAATAAGTGATCTGAGAGGAAGAAGAGATCTGGCCCCTGTAAATACAGATCCTCTCTTTTCACATAGGAATAAGTAACATAAATTGGTCTAGGACAGGCCTGAAGCCCTTGAGAGTGAAATAGATTTGGGTTAATACACAAGCCATTTAGTTTTGGAATATTTCATTCAGTATTTTTGTGTTTAGAAGTATATATATTTTTCTACTTGTTACTTCTTACTTTGCTTATTTTTTTAATTAAATTACACTTTTGTATTTTTAGAAGCAAATCTTAAATTACCTTGCATTTACCTTGTTGATGCTCCATGCCTTCCTCAGACTGCACTCATAGTTTTGCATACTTACAAACACATTTCCTAGTTTTTACCTCATTGAACAGTGCTGCTGACCTAAACTTTTAGAATTCTGACCCAAGCAAAAGAGGTTTCTAGTATATCTACATTTTTGTACTATGCCAATCACTGCAGCATTTGAGCACCTCAGATACTATAGTTGGTTGGAAGTTTCCAGTAAAAATCATAAACCAAATTGCTAAGGAATTAAAATCTCTTGTCCTTGTATTAAATTTAAAAATATCTGCAACGATAACTAATAGAACTTCTTTCTCAAAAGAGGAGGACTGCTTCTACTAAAGTTTGAGTTAATGCTTAGTAATAAAGCATTATTAGTTTAACACTTATAAAGAGAGAAAAGCCCAATAAACAAAATATCAAGTACTGAAAAAGACTAAATCCTAATAATCTCACATACCTGATGGAGAATTATGGGCGGAGGTCAATGATTTGGATTTAGAATCAGAAAGTCGAGAAATGCTATTAGCTCTAGTTCTAGCAGAAACTTTACTACTATCTGCTGATGGTGTTAATCTTCCACCACTTCTAATGATGGCTTCTGCAGTACGAGATGAGGCAGTGCTTCTAGTTATTGTGGCTTCAGAGTCACTACGTGCTGATAAAGAACCGAGCCTAGTTCTGCGTGGTTGGGCAAGTAAGTCAATTCTGGAGATATTTCTCCTTCCTGAGGGAGGCTTTGATGTAGAACTTGTAGTGGACACTTCAGAAGCCACTGAAGCTTTATCTGCATCAGCAAGTTCGCTATCTGAGGCTTCACCAAGTCGTGCTCTGCGCAAGAGAGAAGTCCTTGTGGGACGAGGTCTTGGAAGAGTGATTGACTTACTGGATTGCCCAGTTGTAACAGGAGAGGTCTTTGATTTAGCTGACTTACTGCCTTCCATTTTGGAATGTAAGAGTTCATCTGCAGAGGTAAAATAACCCCTTCCATGTGATTTGCCAGAATAAGTTTCTTGGTCAGATGACAAGATATCAGATATGGCAGAATGTGGTACGCTAGATGTTTGGTCATCATCTGTTAAATCTACTGAAGGTTGTCTCATTCTTCCACTGGGTTGCACAAGTTTACGACCCTCTGCTCTTGAACCAGCATCTGAAGATCGGCTTTTAGTTTTCTTTTCTATCTTTTCTCTAGCATTTGTTGCAGAAGATTTTAAAACATCCTTGGAAGGAGAACTAGTGGAACATCTATCTTTATACAGGGTAGTAAAGCTTTTTCGCTTTTGAGTGGTTTTTCTTTCAGTGTCACCAGTAACCAGACTGATTGTGCTAGCAGTGTCTACATCTGACTCGGGTGATATGGAATTATCTCTGTTATAGCTAGGAGTTTCAGGTCCTTCATCTGTTTTGTTTTCTTCTCGTAATTTAGCTTCAAGGAACGCCATTACTGCTTCTGTGTCTTTTAAAATAAGTGTTGTATCCAGACTAGAATCAGTGTCCACGGAATCACTTCTCTCACGTATTCTGTTTGTGGAGGTTAAAGCAAACGAAGGGGGAGTAGATCCAGTTTGTTTATTAATATGAGGAATAAGCTCTATCGGTATATTTGTACTAGGTTTATCTATAGTAAAGCTGCCTTGTCTCACTAACGGTTTTGAAGATTCTTTCTTCTCTCCTAATCCTTTTGGAGTTTGGCCTTTTATAATTTCCTCAGTTTTTTTTCTTTTCCCTTCACTTTGTACAATCTTCATTTCTGCTTTACTTGTAGAATGTCCTGGGGCTTTTTCTTGATGATTATCCAACATTTTATGTGGAGTAGGAGTCTCCTCTCTACCTTTCTCAACTTGACTGGCAAGAAGTTTAGCTGAAAACACTTTAGTTGAAGTCCTATGTGCCTGCTCCTTTTGCTCTTGCTGTTGAATTTTAGCTAAAGCTTGCTTTACAACTGAAGTTTCCCTGACAATTTCACTTTTCTCTTTACTGGAAGAAGAGCAGCTAATGGGGTGAGAAGACACTTTGTGGTCTCCACCAGGTTTAGGAGAAAGGCCATTCATTGTCCTGTTTGCCTTAGCCATGCTCCTACTACCTGCATCTTGTGGCATTTCTTTTTGGGATGCATGAGTTGGAGTTTCTTTCTCTTGAAGTTCTGTGTCTTGTTTTTCACCTATCTCTGATCTCTGATGAGGTGTAACCTTTGCTCTTGAACTTTCAGTGGCTTTTTCCTCTTTTGGAAGCTGTGGAAGTGTTCTCCTCTTTCGCTCACCTTGGCTAGTCACAGAAGTGGCTGAGCTAGTACTTCTAACTGAAATACCAGATTCACTGATGTCAGTATCTAAAAATGGAATGAAAAAACCTTTTGGAAATCAGTGACTGAAGAGCAAATCTGCCAGTGGAAATATGCATTCTTAAGGTTACATAGAAGTAATTAAAGTACATTATTTCTATTGCACAGAGAAGAGAATTGGAACTTTATCTTTTGTGAAATGACATTTAAAAGTCCTCCTAAACCATGACACAATAGATTATGTAAACCAGTCAATTACTTTCACCAATCTATTAGTCACAGAACAGACATTTTAAGACACTGGAGAAAAATATTATCTATTAATAAAAATACTTTTATGCTACAGTATGGCACATGAAGGTTCTGATACAAACAAGAGAATATTACATTCTGTGACAAGCACACATCAAAGCACTGGTATGAAATGAACATCTGTCAAAGTAATGGAATTCTTGTCTGTCAGCTGTGGTTTCTTACAAGGATCCCCTAACAACCAAATGCACAGAGCTATGCATTATCTTTAAGTGGCATCTTCCCTGGAACTTGGTGTGTTGCATGGTTGGGCAAAGGAAGGTGAAAAACTACAGTGGTAGCAGGGCAGGAATAGGAATAGAGAGAGCGATCTTCTTCTCTCTTGGTCCTGGTATCTGCTTGTTAACAGACAGACATTTTCCTCCCACAACTGGTGAATTTTGGCTGTGACCAGACAGTCACCCACTTGTGAACCTCCTTGTGTTCATGACCACAAGGTTTAAAATCTAAGACCAGAAAATTGGTTCTCAAACTGTTGAGTATGGGCCCCCAGTAGCCCTCAGACTTTCCTGACTGTATACACAACTAAACAATTTGAAATTCAAGCAAAGTAGGATTTGGGTAATGGGAAAGAAGGTGGGTCTACAGGAGACACTCTTGGTGGAAATGGTCTGCAGAATGAAAAAGCTGGAGATCCACTGCGTCTAGATCAGGGAAGGGCAAACTATGGCCCGCAGGTCGGATCTGGCCCATCAGATCTTTCAATGTGGCCTGCGGGATTGCCCGCCCTGTGGCGCAGTGTGGCTAAGGCAGACTCCCTGCCTGCCCTGGACCTGCGACGCTCCCGGAAGTGGCCGGCACCATATCCCTGCGGCCCCTGGGGGAGGAGGAGAGCAAAGGGCTCTGTGCGCTGTCCTTGCCTGCAAGCTCCGCCCCCCACAGCTCCCACTGGCCGGGAACGGGAAACCGTGGCCAATGGGAGCTTCAGGGTGATACCCACAGGCGAGGGCAGCATGCGGCGGAGCCGCCTACTCCGCTCCACCTTCAGGAGCCACTGCTGGACAGGTTGGCCACTTCTGGGAGTGGCGCGGGGCCAGGGCAGGTAGGGAGCCTGCCTTAGCCCCACTGCGCGCCGCTGCCACTCCGGAGCCACGTGAGGTAAGCAGTGCCGGGCTGGAGCCCACACCCCGAACCTCTCCTGCACCCCGCACCCCAACCCCCTGCCCTGAGCCTCCTAACACCCTGCTTTGAACCCCCTGCCACACCCCAACCCCCTGCCCTGAGTCCCCTCCCGCACTCTGCACCCCCTCCTGCACCCCAACCCCGTCAAGCCCCCTCCCGCACTCCGCACCCCCTGCTGCACCCCAAGCCCCTGCCCAGAGCCCCCTCCTGCACCCGAACCCCCTGCCACACCCCACACCCCTCCTGCACCCCAACCCCCTGCCGAGCCCCCTCCCGCACTCCACACCCCCTGCTGCACCCCAAGCCCCTGCCCAGAGCCCCCTCCCACACCGCGCACTCCCTCCCGCACCCCAACCCCCTGCCCCAGCCCTACATTCATGGCCCTGCATACAATTTCCCCACCCAGATGTGGCCCTCGTGCCAAAAAGTTTGCCCACCCCTGGTCTAGATGATCTAACAGGTCTTTTCCATCTTTACAGTTCTAATTCTATGAAATGTTTAAGGACTTTTGTTTATGTTACTGGCACCCCGCAGGACCCAGATTCTTAATAGACTATAGAAGTTATTAGAGAGACAAGGTAGACCAACTTCTGTTGTGAATGGGACAAACTGCCAAACTATACGTAAGCTTATCTCTCTAATATCATGAGACTGACACAGCTACAATACTGCAAACAACTACAGAAGTTATGATATTGTGGCTGTTGTAAATGCACAGTAAATCTACTTTTTTCAGGACAATGATTAATTGTAAAGCTGCATTGCTGAAACAACCTGGTACTTCTTGAGTCTAGTAACTTCAAAGGGCTGTTACCAAACTCCAAATTACTTAAGTTTAAACTGTGTGTGTCATGAAGTCCGCTACAGTCTTTAGGCTCATGCAGGATCACAAAGCTGGTAGCTCATGTTTTTAAAACTAAAGAGAAAAAATAGTAAGAAAAACAAAATAGATTTACCCCTGTAAGTCTGAGAATAATGATAGGAAGATGGGACCTACCACTCCAGTATTTTAATTGTGTGGGCGTTCTGGGGTTTCCACTCCCTCCAGTCCTACATGCTATGCAAAATTGCTCTGCAGAAGATGGTCAAATTTCCACTTGTTTCCACTGCTTTTAGGCACAAAAAGTGAGCACGTCCAACAAGGAAGGAAGTTCAACAGCTCACTAATATTGCTTTATTTTAATACTTTTGCTGACTTCACTTAATGCAAAAAGAAGCCATCAATGTCTCTAACTGTAGTGGCCTCATCAAGCTGATAAGACTGAATCTGCCCCAGCTCCTTTCCCCTCAGCTTTGTGTAATAAAGAGATCCTCTATGACTCAATTGCTGGCTGGAATATGTACTTTGAGGGCTATGTCTCATTTGGCCTTGCAGCCTGAACCACATTGAAAAAATATTTTTGCTATGAAGCCCAGAGTCCTCAAAGTCCTGTTTCAGACATTGTTTAGTCCTCCATTAAACATCTTTCCCTGCCCGCCTGAGAATAAGAACCATCAGCACCTCACTTATGTAAGACTCCATTTATTGGGGATCCTCCCATGACCAACTAGCATGTTTTGAAATGTCCTTGTCCACTCTGTGGACAAAATCATATTTAATGTTGTGCTATTTAATACGGTTTCTAATACAACACATTTGCCCAGGGTAGACAATTTCACACTGGAAGAAAAGGAGAGGGTGGTCAACTTGGAAAATACCAAGACAGCAAAGTGTTGCTGGCTAAAAGTTAACACGGGGTTAAATCAATCTTAGTTTTGGTCTGCCGGCACCCAAAGACAATGGCTGTAGACAGTCCCAATTGCTGGCTCTCAAATAGACAATATAATGAATCCACTACTGAAGTCTGCCTCCATTCCAATCGGGGAGATTGACCAGGTTCAGGTGTCCCAGGACAGAGGGACTTTGAAATGGATAAAAGACTGTCTGTGATTGGGAAGACATACTAACTGAAGGGTCAGACAACGGTAGAGGCTGCAGGACCATAGTCTACCTTGTTCAGCTTCAATGCTGGGGGGGATGCCTTGGACAAGGGTAAGGTGACCACTCACATATTTCTGGAATAGCAGACATTCCAGTACTTCTAGGAACAGCATGGGTCCGCATTCGCTGGCATGACCTTGCACACACAGAGCATGCAAAGCCATTCTGCATAGGGGTCACTATTTTTAGGACCGCCTCATGCCAGCTGAGGTGGGTGGAGCAGCATGCTCTTAAAAATGGCATCCAATTTTGTCCCTGTACTGGACAGGGGACAAACCTCTCAATACTGGACCAGTGGCCTCCCTAGCCAAGGGCATGGGGTGGCACAACCTAAACTTGCAAGATAAGGAAAAGGTTTAGGTAAGATAATATGCATATAGGTGTTTTGCCTTTTCATTGCCATTGTTGTTTCCTCTGTCGTTTTCCTGTGGATAAATAAGTAGTACTCTGTTTGGAACAAGCTGTTCTCTGTCAATGCGCTTTCATACTGCTCTCAGGCTCCTGGATGGAGGAGCCAAAATGGATTTGGACCTTCTGAGGATGCAGTTTTGAACAGGGGTGCCATGACCTGGGGACCCAGTCTAAAAGGATTCCATCCTGAGAAAAGTACAGGTGGTGCAGGCCTATCACTTGGAAAAGATGTGCATGGAGAAACTGAGTGAGGGATCAAAAGTACAGCTCACCCTGGAACACTAACAGCCTACCATAAAGATTACTGGGGTGAAAAAAACAGTTACCTACCTTTCCATAACTGTTGTGCTTCGAGATGTATTGCACATGACTATTCCAATTTAGGTGTGCACGTGCCCCATGCACAGACGTCAAAGATTTTTTTCCCCTCAGTGGTAGCCACTGGGGTGGTTCCCTGTCGCGATGCACCATTGCATGCTGGTATAAAAGCAGAGCTGCCCGATCCTCCCTCAGCTCCTTCGTACCAGACAGACTCTGACAGAGAGGGGAAGGTGGGCGGGTCATGGAATGCACACGTGCAACACATCTCGAAGAACAGTTATAGAATGGTAGGTAACCCTTCTTTCTTTTCTGAGTGATTGAACATGTCCATTCCACTGTAGGTGACTCACAAGCAAATATACATGGAGGTGGGTTCGGAGCCTATCTGAAGAGTGATTGTAAGACGACCCATCCGAAACTGGACTGACGGGAAATGCCATAATGAGAAGCAAAAGTGTGGAGTGATGAATAGGTTGCTGCTTTACAAATGTCTGAGATCAGCACTTGCACCAAGAAAGCTGTAAAAGCTGCCTGCTTTCTAGTAGAATGTGTCAACACTCTAGCTGGCGGGATTGTATTAGTTAGTTGCTAGCATAAACAAATGCACTAAGATCTGGGATGAGATTCTCTGAGTGGAATATGGCTGGCCCTTATGTCTGTCTACAACTGCTACAAACCACTGAATAGAAGATCTAATAAGATTTAGCCCACTCCAGGTAGAAAGCTAAAACCCTTCTCACAGCTGTGTGAAGCTTTTCCTCATCCTTATGTGCATGGGGTTTTGGAAAGAATGCGGGCAAACAAACGGCTTGGTTAATATGAAAATTAAAGACTACTTTCATGAGAAATTTTGGGCGATGGTGGATATAAACTTTATCCTTATAGAAAACTGTACCAGAGTTCTCAACTTGCCCACCCTTTTGCCTGAGGTAATAGTCAGCAAAAATGCTACCTTCATGGAAAGTTGAAGAAGGGAAAAAGTGGCCAGGGGCTAGAAGGGAGGTCCTTTCAATTTTGCTAGGAATAAGTTCAGATCCCGAGGGATGGGGTCTTGTACATGTGGCGATAATCAGACCAAGCCCTTTAAGAATCAGGTGACAATGGGGTTTGAGAAAAGGGATCTATTACACTGCTCTACAGCCAAAATGCTTCTGAAATAAATGTAGTCAAACTTTACTAATTCTAGGTCACTGAGAACGAAAATGATGCTTAAAATTGTTGATTGGCTCCAGTTTTCAAGATATGCTATTGGGTCAGTATATACGACCCTTCACTTGGGAATGGCGGAGGATAAGTGAATTATAAAGGGAAGGGATCTCAATTTAAACCAGAAATGACTAAAATACATCTTTGACTGGATCTATGAATAAATCTATGACTGGGTTTGGACAGTACTTGCTTTTTAGGCAAAACAATGAATGATACAATCTGAAGCTAGTATTGCGTCATACATGATATGAATTGCATCATGTTATTCCTAGAAGTCATGGATGATGCAATCATAACGAAGCTTACATCACTCTGCTGAACAAATTGCCCTATATCAGCTCTAGAAATCATACAGTGTCGTGCTCCCTTATTTGACAATGTTTGATTTTGCAAAAGGACACATTTCCGTTTAGCCAAAGTGAGCAGAGATGCCTCGTACTTGTGTGAACAGTGCAGATAACTTCTGCTATGTTTGTGGTGAAGTGACTTTTGCATCACAAAAGCGCAGTATAACCACTATGGTTAAGAAAGCCTATCACCTTTATTTTGGCTGCAAAATTGGAGATCAGGACAAGAGGTGGGCCCCACACATATGCTGCAACACTTGTGCAACAAATCTTCGCCAGTGGTTGAAGAGGAAAAGGAAATCTATGCCTTTTGTAGTGCCAATGATTTGGAGAGAGCCAACAGATCATACCAGCAATTGTTACTTCTGCATGGTGCCTCCAGTTGGGAAAGGTGTGTCAAAGAAGAAAAAGTGGACTGTGCATTATCCAAACATTCCATCAGCTATATGCCCAGTACCCCACGGAGAAGGACTGCCGGTTCCTGATGCACCAGAATCATTCTCACTTGAGTCAGACGAGGAAGAGGAAGAGGATGAAACTTCTGGTCCTGAACCATCAATGTCACAGGACCCACATTTTCTCCCATCCTCCTCCTCTGAACCACACCTCATAACACAAGGTGAACTGAATGACCTTGTCAGGGATTTGGAACTACCCAAGAGTAAGGCAGAGCTGTTGGGCTCCAGACTACAGCAGTGGAATCTCCTGGCAGGTGATGTTAGGGTTTTCATGTTCCGTGACCGTCCAAAGGATCTTGTCCCATTCTTCTTCATGGAAGGTGATCTTGTAGCCTGCAACAACATCGATGGTGTGATGGCAGCCCTCAACATCGTTCACAATCCAGATGAGTGGAGACTGATCATTGATTCATCGAAGACGAGTCTTAAAGCTGTTTTACTGCATAATGGCAATGTTTTGCCATCAATTCCAGTTGGTCATGCAGTCCGTATGAAGGAAACCTATGACAACATGAAACAACTTTTGAAGTGCATAAACTATGACCAACATCAGTGGCAGCTTTGTGGCGATTTGAAGGTTGTTGCTCTCTTGCTTGGTCTGCAGACTGGATACACAAAGTACTGCTGTTTTCTCTGCGAATGGGATAGTCGTGCAAGAGATTCCCACTACATCAAGAAAGATTGGCCACTCCTATAGTCATTGGAGCCTGGGAGGAAAAGTGTTCAGCATCCACCACTTGTTGAATCAAGGAAGATTTTGTTACCACCCTTACACATCAAGCTGGGTCTGATGAAGAACTTTGTCAAGGCCATTGACAAAACACAAGCAGCTTTCAAGTACCTCCGTGGAAAATTTCCAAGGTTAAGTGAAGCTAAGATAAAGGAAGGTGTCTTTGTTGGTCCTCAGATTCGTGAACTTCTTCGAGATGATGCATTTGACCATGCACTGCGTGGCAAGGAAAAGACGGCATGGAAAGCCTTCCAGTTAGTGGCAATAAATTTTCTCGGAAACAACAAGGCAGACAACTACAGGTTGCTGGTGGAAAACCTCCTCAAGGCATACAAAAGCCTTGGTTGCAACATGTCACTAAAGATACATTTTTTGCACTCTCATCTAGATTTTTTTCCACCCAACTGCGGAGCAGTGAGCGACGAGCACGGCGAGTGATTTCACCAGGACATTGCAACAATGCAGAAATGCTATCAGGGCAAATGGAGCCCATCAATCTTGCAGACTATTGCTGGACAGTGACAAGAGATGCTCCATTTAATGAATACAAGAGACAAGCCAAGAAGCGCCGAGTAGACACTGAATAGGACTAAACTATGTACATAATAGTTTTTTGCCTTTTGTTTCATAATAAATTTTATTTATATAACCCTTTTGCTGATTTTTAAAGTGTTACATAAACAGGACAGGTGAAATATTATCATGTAAAGCAACCATAAACACATGAAAAGACCTAGGTTTACAATTTATGATTAAAACTCTACTATCTACACAATATACATAGACATAAAATGTAAAAACTTAAATATCTTAGAAACAGTACCCAATCAGTTGTTTTAATTGTCATATTTGAATTCAGCACATCAAAATACATAATAAATAGCACATTTTATCTCTGAAGCAGACGACTTCTCAAAAATTGTAGACCAGTGTTATCCATCAAGACGTGGAAGGCTGAAACAACTGCCATATGCATCCTTATACATCTAATAGTCAAACTCTGTTTTAGATCTAGAAGATAGTCCAGGGGTGTCCACTTCTGGAGAAGTGCTTCCACTTAGCCAGGTAACTGTTCCTAGTTGACAGTTTTCAGGGGATGGCCTTGACAGACCTGGCACAGACTCCGGAGGTGACAATCCTCTCTTGGGAGACACAGCATTCCAGCGGGGTCTCTCCCCTGAACACTTTGAGTGTCTACCTCTGTCTGGCTTCAGGACCGACTCAGTTCAACAAGGAACTGAACTTGAAAAAGGCCTAAGCCTTTTCTTCAGTATGAGGGAACGGTCCTGAGGATCAGCCGGCATCTCCAATGAAGCGCTCTGTATCGAAGTTGATAAACTTGGGGCAATTTCTCCATGTGAGAATTCCAACAGGGGTCAAAGTGCTGCGTCCTTAGGCAAGCACATAAGCCTCCCCACCCTGTTTTTTTTGAGGGGGGCTTGAATCTTTGCAAATGTGACATTTGTTACTAACATGGGATTTCCCCAAACATTTCAAGCAGGCCAGATGTGGATTGCTGACTGGCATGGGCTTTGCACAGGTTCAGAAGGACTTAAATCCCACCAAATGAGGCATCGTTCTGGTACTGATATTGGTACCAAAAGATAAAAAGTTGTCAAAAAAAAAAAAATCACAAAAACGGAAACCTAGCACTAAAATTGTCTGAACTAACTATAACTAAAACCACTAATCTACAACAAATAGGATCTTTATTCAGAAAGGAGAGGAAAGCACTTGAATTAACAAGTCTGGATTGCTCCAACAACTGTCACTGGCGGTAAGAAGGACCTGAGGTGTGTCAGGGACAGCTCTGCTCCCTTTTACCAGCATGCAGTGTGGCGATAGAAGATGCTTGAGCCATCCTTATGGGTACCACTCAGGGGAAAAAATCTCAGACATTTATGCAGGTGCATAGTTTTGGGACCAAGGAGGCTTTCCCCCGAATGGTATAGTAACTATAACTACTAAGCTAAAATATAAAACTATTTACAATGAGTTTACTTTACAGGTAATGCATGGAGTGAAGGAAGACATGATTCTGACTCAGGTCATGTGGAGGCAAGAAGGAACTGGATCCTCTTCTACCCTTGAAATATGAGGGAAGCTACTGTGTATATGTGGGTCAACGGATGCTGAAAAATTTCTGGACTCATAGGGAGCAGCACTCAAAGAATATATATTTAGACATTTCTACAATAAATATTAACTACAGTAAAAGTAGAGAGAAATATTCATTTTACTCAGCATTTCCAGCAACAGCTCTCTGCACACTACTCTTTGCAAATGTGCTAGTTGCTGCTACTGTATGTTGCGGAATGCCAGGTGCTAAATACTTCTATTTTTAATATGTTTCTGTAGTTATCTGAGACCAAAGAAGTTTTAACTTTGTATCATTGGTAAGAATTACAAAGTCAGCCATTTTTCACAATGAAGTCATGCACACCAACTCCTAAATTAACCCAGCAGAAAATTCCTCCAAGACATTATCCCTGCACTGCAGCCACCATGATTGCAAGAGAATACTGTGGCTTTAGGAAAGCAGCATCGCTTTAGGGTGGAATTTTGATATTACATTCATTTCAGAGTCATGAACAACAAAGTTGTCATGAACGACACACACACACACACACACACACACACCAACAACAACAACAACAACAAAAAAAAAAAAAAAAAAAAAAAAAGGGACATGCCTGGGTTGCAGGACAGCAATATAAAGCACTGGAGTAGTAGCTCATGAGTTCCTAGTCAATTATTAGTATGCTCATTTCAATAGTTGGAAAACTCAGTGAGACTATATCGTCCTGTGATTTCCAGTCCATTTTATAGTAATGCTTCAAGATAGAAACAGCTATATAAATATGTAATATTTACAGTAAGAATTTAAATACATCATTATCATCACAGCGTTTAAGAGCTGTAGTGATAGACGAGGACCCAATTGTGCTAGCACCATAAAACAAAGAACAAAACGAAACCTGGGCAGGATTTTAAATTTATAACCTTATAAACCTTGCACTAGAACCTTTGATTTTCAAGTATCTGTGTTTAAATAATCAACCGTGTTCTGCATTGAACTTTTACAAATAAAGATGAAAAGAAGAGAAAAAATAAACAAAGGGATCACCTCCTTCACAGTCAAATATATGTTTTAATGCACAACATAAGGAACAGCATATTCAAATAAACAAGTCTGGCAAAGTTGTTAATAAAAGAAGGAGGGAGCCTGAACACTTGCCACTCAGAAGAGACAGGATAATATGGTTTGGCAACTGCATGGGGTTTTGATGATAGCAATATCAAATTATGCTTAGAATGTTTATTTGGACCGTACAGTTGAAGTTTCAGGTTGAGTGTTTACTGTTCAGTCCACTATAACTCAGTGGGAAGGGGTATATACAGGGGAATATGCCAATAAAAAGATTTGACAAGCTTACCCAAACTGAAGCTTAAATGAATGTCTCCTTTTATATTTTCCCAATGTAGGTACCAATAACCTTTTTTCTATACTGTTCGGCCTATTTTATCATTAATATAAAGCAGGGCTGTCAAGCGATTAAAAAAATGTATTGCGATTAATCGCATTGTTAAATAGAATACCATTTATTTAAATATTTTTGGATATTTTCTACATTTTCAAATATATTGATTTCAATTACAACACAGAATACAAAGTATACAGTACTCAGGTTATATTTATTTTTGATTACAAATATTTGTGCTGTAAAAAAAAAAGTATTTTTCAATTTACCTCATACAAGTACTGTAATGCAATCTCTTTTTCATGAAAGCTGAACATACAAATGTAGAATTATGTACAAAAGAAATTGCATTCAAAAATAAAACAATGTAAAAGTTTAGAGCCTACATGTGCACTCAGTCCTATTTCTTGTTCAGCTAGTCACTCACACTCAGACAAACAAGTTTGTTTACATTTGCAGGAGACAATGCTGCCCACTTCTTGCTTACAATGTCACCTGAAAGTGAGTACGGGTATTTGCACAGCACTGTTGTAGCCGGCGTCGCAAGATATTTACATGCTAGATTCGCTAAAGATTCATATGTCCCTTCATGCTTCAACTACCATTTCAGAGGACATGCTTCCATGCTGATGACAGGTTCTGCTTGATAATCCAAAATAGTGCGGTCCGACACATGTTCATTTTCATCATCTGAGTGAGATGCCACCAGCAGATGATGAAAATGGTGGTTCGGGTTCTGTAGTTTCCGCATCAGAGTGTTGCTCTTTTAAGACTTCTGAAAGCATGCTCCACACCTCGTCCCTCTCAGATTTCGGAAGGCACTTCAGATTCTTAAACCTTGGCTTGAGTGCTGTAGTTATCTTTAGAAATATCACATTGGTACCTTCTTTGCGTTTTGTCAAATCTGCAGTGAAAGTGTTCTTAAAACGAACAACATGTGCTGGGTCATCGTCCGAGACTGCTATAATATGAAATACATGGCAGAATGCTGGTAAAACAGAGCAGGAGACATACTATTCTCCCCCAAGGAGTTCAGTCAAAGTTTAATTAACACATTATTTTTTTAAACGAGCGTCATCAGTATGGAAGTATGTCCTCTGGAATGGTGGCCAAAGCATGAAGGGGCATACGAATGTTTAGCATATCTGGCACATAAATACCTTGCAATGCTCGCTACAAAAGTGCCATGCGAACACCTGTTCTCACTTTCTGGTGACATTTGAAATAAGAAATGGGCAGCATTATTTCCCATAAATGTAAACCAACTTGTTTGTCTTAGCAATTGGCTGAATAAGAAGTAGGACTGAGTGGACTTGTAGGCTCTAAAGTTTTAGATTGTTTTGTTTTTGAGTGCAGTTATGTAACAAAAAAAATAACTGACATTTGTAAGTTGCACTTTCAAGATAAAGAGATTGCATTAAGGTACTTGTATGAGGTGAATTGAAAAATACTATTTCTTTTGTTTATCATTTTTGCAGTGCACATACAGTGTAATAAAAATATTATAAAGTGAGCACTGTACACTTTATAGTTGGTGTTGTAATTTAAATCGATATATTTTAAAATGTAGAAAAACATCCAAAAATAGTAAATACATTTCAATTGGTATTCTATTGTTTAACAGTGCAATTAAAACTGCGATTATTAGCCCTTATATAAAGACTAATTAAATATCAGACTAAAATATAATTATGAGGTTTTTTTTTTTAAAAAAGACTTAGCAGAAACTAATGATGAATCTATAGTATTGGTGATAACTAAACTATTTGTCTAGTTCTGTAACTAAGTCCTTCACTTCCATACACTCTTTGCTACAGAAATTAAGATGACAACAACTTATCCTACCGTTTTCTAGAGGAGCAGGTGCAGATGACTCCAACCTCATGTCGTCTTGGTCATGTCGTGTATGATTAGCAGCCAAACTAGCCCACTGGGACACCCAACGTTTATTTCCAGATGCAGCAGAGCCTTCCTGAGAAAAAAAGAAATAGGACAAGAAACAGCAGATTTTGCTTAAAAGTATGTGATATAAAGTTGATAAACTGGTATATTATCAAAACACAGGTGTGTCTGAAATCAATTATTTTCATGGAAAGTGCAAATATTAAAGGAACTCATTTTAATTTATTTTGGAGAATCCTAATGTTAATACTGGATTGACAGTCTTAAATCCTTTATTGCTCTAGACAGATGCAGAACAACTACAGGCTGGGCAGTGGTTCCCAACATTTTCCCACTGTGATGAATATTCAAACAATATATATTATGTGAAAGAATATATGCCTAGGTGAAACGAGATTATTTCATTCCTGAACTTAGAGGAATTTGTTGACAAAGGTAGAGCTAGCAGGCTTTAACCACTCAAAAATTAATATATTTTTTCCAGGGGGAAAAAAAACCCAAAAGGGCAAGGCAGATATTTTCTCCAGAGTAAAAAGGAAGCTATTAAATTGACCCTGACAGGAAGACTAGTTTAAGGATTGGAGAAGCCAGATAACTTGGAGTACTTCAAAAAATAATGGGTATTAATAGCATATGTAAACATAATTGCTGGAAGATAAAGGTGTCTGGAACTGTATTTCTATATGAAAATGTGAAGTGACTGGAAAAGGTATCTGGCTTTGTAAATTATAAATAAACTGTATCGTTAAAGTCCAATAATATAGTTTCATGTATGAACCAAAAGACTGAATTGCATTTTTGTAGCCAAAACAAAGGAAGCTGAGGACATTTTTTAGTTTAGATAAAAATTAAATGATTGGGTTTACAAGATAACCAGGATTGTTTTAGAGGTATCACTGTTGTCAATGTAAGGAATCAATGATCTGGAAAGAACAGGGTCATAAAAGATAGTATCCTGAGAGAAACTATGCTTGAATAGCTTTGATTTCTATTTACTTAGCTTTCCTTTTTAATCAAAGTTTAGACTTTTAAAATTAGGCTTATATACAGGACATGTCCTTATGTCTATGTGTTGAATTATATGACTCAATTTAATTTTACTGTTGTATAATTTAAGATTATTCTGGAAAAGGTCTCTAAATATGCAAATATAATACCACTATTTCATCTAACATACTGCAGCATCACTGTCTGTGCATCTCACTCATTCACATAGACAAACAAAAATCATATGTCCAAAGGCTCTACTGAAGTCAATGAAGACTAATAGAATGGATAAGGGGGTCGGGGGGAGGAGGGGATTGTGTGCAGGGAATTCATCTTTAAGAGTCTAAAAAGAACAATTTTATTGACAATTTACATCTCCAGTGAAGATGGGTAACTCTAGCTAGACAACATAGATTAAGGTAGAGGAACTGAGACCCACAAATGTACCTCATGAAGAATCTGGATGAGCTACCTGCACTCTTGAGAGTTTAGCTGAATCTCCATTGTCCACTGAATTCTTCGCACTTCCAATCAGAGTGCCAGTTAGGGTATATTGTGATGGTCATTTTCCCACTAGGAACTGGACTGAGATTCCTACATATTTCATCTAAATCATCTGACAGTCCTGAGACATTAGCAAATATCAGCAAACTATTTTACTGAGTGTCTAAAGTAAAAGGTTCTATATTCTATTGACAATTTTGAGTCAACCCCATCCACTCAATCCTTCTTTAAATGTTTAAAACCCCAAATCATTAATTTGTTTAGACTTCACACATAGAAATAATACATTTTAAAGAACAAAACAACTGAAAATCATTCTCTCATTTAATTGTCAAGATTTGAATTCATGGTACTGAATTGCCCCTGCTGATGCAGTTGACATCATTAACACAAAAGAGTGCAAAGAATGCTAAGAATCTAGCTTCCAACACTATTTTAGGAATGTGAAATGCAGGAGGAACCCATCAACCTGATCTTTGCCATTAGACAAACTTCAGCAATTTGAATTCATTTTTCAAAATCAAATGTTACAAGTTTCAGTTCTACTTATAGAAAATTAAGGCAATTTTTCATTCACTTTAAGTGTGTGTATTACTGGCCACAATGGAGAAGAAAATGATGGCAAGAAGAATGACAGATCTTTCTACAACAGTTCATATATTGTACTGAATTATATAAATAACTTACAGTATTTAAAGACTAATTGAAGAGACTTTTGTTAACATCTAAAGACTCATCTTCCTTTTTGGTTTACCCTAAACTTTATTTACTTCATTTTCCCCTGTTCCCATTCACAGTATTGTTTTTATTACAACACAAACTCCTGCCAAAATATGATGTAGAGATCAATTAACCACCTGTGAACCATATGCTAAAGGGAAATCTGAGTAGCTCAGCTTATACTACCCGTAAACCCAGGAACTTAATCACCTTTATCAGAAGTCTGAACTCTATCAGTTTGTGGAATAGGATATTATGGCCAGCTTTCGCAGACCCAAAAATTAATTATAACAAAACGAGCTTTATATTTTACTTTCAGAAGACAATTAAATTAGTTACACTGCCAACATATAACTCCTACTTTTTATGTAGTATTCAGGGCTACAGGTTATGTTGCCAAACCTCTGCTATAGTATTGTGTTGTGAAGATAGTCACATTATTCAGCTTCCCTTCCTTCTTAAATTTCTACTACAATAACGAATAGCTTACCAAAAGTGATAAAGTTACAAAATAGTTTTATTTTTAAGTCTAACATACGTCACCATGGTGGAAAACATCCAATAGGACACACACACATATCAAAAAAATAAAGTTACCAATCCTATAGTTATTCCTATAAGAAGTCGTACCAACAGCCTCTCAGACTTCCAAATCACCAGGGAGACATCCTCTGAGCACCATCTTATGTTGCATAAGGAGTTTCCAAATCCCCCCGTCTTTCAGACAGTTTCAGATTTAAATTTGAGACTGTGACTCTCAAGCTATTCACATTGACCCAACTTTCCCTTATTCACTCCTTTTACCTCCATCCCCAATGAACTGGAGCATCAAATAACCCCTTACTGTGACTTTTAGCTCTAAACTCCATAGAGAGCAGCATATCTTCAGGTAAGATTTATGGACTATACACCAAAGGGTTGCTACGGACAAGCTTCAGGTTTAAAGGACATGGCTGAAAAACTCCTACAGTACATAACATAGAACACCTTAAGTCACGCCAGAGCAGTTTTTTTAACCAAACGGAAAAAAAGTAACTACCAGATATTCCAGGCTGAGTGCTTTGGCTATAGGAATGGGTCAGAGAATTTATTGACATCCAAATGGTTTGTTTTGAAGGGTCGAGGAGTTAATGCAATGCAAGTATAAATGATAAAAATAAAACCTTTATGAAGCATAGTGATTCAACTATTCTACCTAATATGGGTACAATATGCTAATTAGTCATACAGAATATATTTACTCACACCTCAGAATATTTACTAGCTATATACTACTACTATTACTTAAGCGAGCAGAAAAAGTGAACATAGGCATTCAGAGCTGCGCAAGACCATGATATCATCAAACTGGTGCATGTGAACCCGAAAGTAGAATACCAAAATTTTAACAAGACTGCTTCCATTTTGTGCAAAAAGTAAAAGAAAACCATGAAGTAAAAGAGCAGAGACAAATTTTATGATGTTAGTATCAAAGTAAAAGATTACAAAACTGTGGTTAGTCTGAAGTAATCTTACTGCTGAAAATTATGTGCAAACTGTGGGTGAAAGGGATAAATCCTAATCTCAAACTGGTTAAGTATTCACATTAATCAAATTCATAAAAAAATTTACCTTGTTAATTATCCCACCAAAAACTCTAAATGTGCTAATAAATTTCATTAGCTTTTTTCCTTAAATCATGCTGACCTCTGGTGGCAAGTGGCTGCTGTTTAATATAGAAAATACAAGTGTTTTAAAATATTTTTTTTGAATGG
Organism: Terrapene triunguis; assembly: GCF_002925995.2. Classification (NCBI taxonomy): domain Eukaryota; kingdom Metazoa; phylum Chordata; order Testudines; family Emydidae; genus Terrapene; species Terrapene triunguis. Next base: position 15,435,999 of record NW_020664436.1, on the reverse strand, counting down.
TTGGAATCGGAGGCTGAGCAGGTCATTATTTATTCAATAATTATGAACTAAGCTGCAATAGTTTTAAGTTAAGAAGTCAAAGAACTACATATAATCAATCAAAATCTTTCACTCACTCCATTCTATTTTATTTTGTTCTATTCCCTCCCTCAATTTCAGCCAATCTCAGAATATTTAACCATTGTCATGAAATACAAGGTTGCTAATCTCCTCAATGAAAGGTGCTAATTTCACTCCTTCATTTGGATGTATATCTTCTTCTTGATGTATTACAAGCACTTCAAACTTAACACATCTAAGACCAAAATTATCTTTCCACCCAAAAATCGTTCTGCACCATCTGCATGACTATTGACACCACTTTCATCCTTCCAATCACCCAGACTTGCAACATGTATTATTTTTTATCCCTTTCTCCTTTTCATTCTACTCTCATATCCCTTGCCTCATCCTGCCTCTTCATCTGTGTCTCCAAAACTTATGATTATTTTTTTCTCTCTAATACGAAAACAGTTTTAGTATGTAACTTTGTACTTTAAATACTGCAATCCTCTCTCTAGTTCATCCAAAAGGCTATTGCCATGATCATATTCCCATCCCAGTATATCCAAGATGCTCTTATGACAATTCTCTTGGCATTCTTTACCCTCTCATGACTTTGCACCTTCTTTGATATCACCCTTTGTGGCTTGGAATAGCCTCATAAATAAAGCTGTGCCAAAAGCCCTCCATCTCCAAACATTTACAAACCTACTAGTTCTGCTAAGCATTCTGACTATCAAGAGACAATCTGATATTGCAAACCAAAGTACACCCAACTTTAAAACTCCAGCCGCATGTAGGGGATTTAAACCTGCCTTAAACAGGCAGATCAGGATTCCTGTGCAGGAGGGAATCCACAACTGGCATTTAGCAGCATAGGTGACTCTATACCAGCCACTCCTCACTACTCCAGCATAGATGGTGTGTGAACCTGCTCGGAATTACAGGGGGTGACACTGATCCCCAGCCAACATTATGGCCCCTAGAGGACAGTTATTAACTGGCACAGTTTGGAGCTGCTTTCAAGCTGCTCTAAACTATGCTGGGGATGGTAGACAACCCCAAGAGTATGCAACCATAAACAATTCCTTTGCAGCTCCTTATTCAGCTGTGCTCAACTTTCCCTGGTCACAGCTAAGGATTCAGCCCACGGTAATCAACTCAAATGAACAGACATAATGGAGTCAGTTTAGGAGACAGTGTCGGTCTTCATTCTGTATCTTTTGGCATTGGTTAAAATCAGGTACATGTTATAATTGTGGCATAATCCCCTTTTATCTGCAAATAAACTAACACCAGCCTAGAAACTCAAGCACAAAGAACATTACACACACAGAGACACACACACAACACTTGGCTATGTGTGCAGTTAAAGAAAAACAAAAAAAAATCTTCCCCCTCTTTAGATAGTATTGGAAGATGGAGAGGACACAAGGGAGCTGAAAGCTGAAGAAAAGGAAACAGGAAAAAACACAATAAGTCAGTGGATTTACAGCTGAAAGTAATGGAGCAGGACAAAAGAACTTGTTTAACAAGTTTTGTATTTTGGTTTATAGCATAACTATTATGAAAATAATATTCTCACAGTCACTATTCAAGCATACATTTTAGATATACTACATATGTCAACATCATGATTTCACAGTAACTAACATACCACCAAACAAGATAGATTCTGCTATGGTAGTTTCTTAGCAACTAAAAACAACTTATTTGCACTAGCAGCTTGTAAGCACACAGACACGCATCAAGGTCTTGATAAATAAGAACTTAATAAACTTCAACTGACCTCTTGCTGGACCATCTTTCACCATAAGTCCTGCCAAGGCAATTAAGAGATGCCCTTTCTTTAAGTCATGTAGATCATCATCCTGCATCAATCTGATTCTGTTCTATTTCTATTCTATTCAGGTTATCAGACTGCGCCCTTCAATCTGCTATCTGAATGCCATTCAGGAATCCAGTATTAAGTATGACAAACATCTGTCACATGGATATAACTGATTTACATATACAGGCTTAGAACTTCTAGTCCTTTGCCTAACTGACACAACCACACTGCCTTTCAGACATCTAACTTCAGTGCCTTCTCAAAGGCCAGGTCTCACTTGCGAGCTCCAACTCCGAAGATGTCCATCTGTATTTCCCTGTGACTGTTTTCAGAACTTATACTTTCTTTCTATGTGGGTCACTTAACTGCTCATGCTATATTTCCTATAACTGCACACAAGTACAAGCAGAAGGTAGCAAAGCTTAATGCCTTCAAGATTTAATTTAGCTACCTCTAACAGCAAAAGTTTTGATAAACTATAATACAATAAAACAGATGAGAAAAATCAAATTTTTAGAGACCTAAATTAATGCTTTGTATGCAAAGTCTTCTTTGGTAGCTGCTTAACACTCACAGGTCAACTATTAGTGCCCTCTCTCTTTTATTGGAAGAAAAAAGAAGACCATCAAAAATTATATTCTACCTCTGTGTCAAGAAATCCAGTTGTACTCAGTGGTCTTTTTTCTTCCAGCACTACTGTAGCAGAATTTATAGCCCAATCTTTTACTAAATCTTTCTGGTTCTCGTTGATAACAGGCCTATTATAATCCTGGCTGTCATCCACTCCAAACACCTGAAAATGAAACAAATCATTATACATATTAACCCAATGCTTTCCCGATTCAATGTTCAATTTTAATGTATGGATGGTGTCAATACTGGCATAAGTAGTCAGATTCTTCATTTTAAAATGTTTTTACATGAATCTGACCAACTAACTTGTTGTAAAGAACAGATTATAAGTTTTAGAAATAGAACAGATATTTGTCAGTTTCCCAAAATTCAGGGAAATGGTAGTTGAAATGACCAGATATGAAACAATGATTCTTCTGATCAAAATAATTAAACGGGACAAAGATAGTGGCCAAATCAGTGGCAAAACAAGAACATTTTAAAAAGTATTTGCCAGGTATTTTTTTATAAATATATTTTCAAAAACAAGAAATACATGTACTTATATTTGCTACTGGTTCCCTCAGTGTGCTATTGTTCTAATTAAAGCAATATTTCAATTTTTTTGCTTTTTCTGAAGAGTTCCCATGTTATATATCAAGTGTTCTTCAATCTCATCATGTGACCCACATCTTGAAAGAAACTATTTCTTGGACCATCTTCTCTCCCACTGATGTTTGCATGACCACCTTTCCCTAACTCTGGTGACAGAATAACATCTCTGCAGCAACTAAAGTAATTGCTTACTTAGAAAAATAATTCGGAAAATATTAAATGTGTTTTAGTTTCTTTTAATGCAACTTAGAAGGAGAAGAGTCAGCATAAGGTACTAGTCATTTTTCCATGGACCACTGGTGGATCATGGACAACAGTTTGAAAACCACTATTATAGATAGCTTGCAGTTATTTTCAAAAAAGAACTCTGTGGGGTTTGGGAAATAAATACTTTAAAGCCAAGAAACATATTATTTGGAAAATTCTGTTTAGAGAGATTTAAATTAACTTTATTACTACTTTGCTACGGGCTCCAACACTAAAACAGGATTTTTATGTTTTTCCCTCACTATAATTCTATGACATAATAATTGGCTCTTGCGATGTCCGAGGATTGTTTTGTCATAAGGAATAGGGAGCTATTTAAACAACTTCTCTGTTCTTATAAAAATGTCACTAGTAACAAAACACCACAAAAATAAATAGATATTTTTTCTAAATGCAATATTTTTCATAGTTTTGCAGAAGGTTTCTATGGATCTTTTATAAATGCTTTGGCCAGTACTAATAGATAAATCAAGATGCATTGCTAACCAAAATTCTGAACAAGTTTCTTATTTTTAAAAGTCTATAAATCAGCCAATTCACCACTAGATGGCCACAATCCATAACACTTTTTCCATACCTAAGAAAACCAGCAGAAGCCCAAGTACTGTAAAGAGGCAAGTGTTGGTTTTTGTTTTTTGTTTTTTTTTTTTTTTTTGAGTGAAAAAGAGTTTTGCAGGATTCAGCCATACAAATTCCCATTTAAGCCAATTACGTAAATTTAGCCTCTATGAGTCCACATATATTAATATTTGTGTTTTGCCAACACTTGAGAATGAGAAACCATTTTCAAATTTGTTTTATATGTTTGCACAGTATTCTAGTGCAAAGAGTTAGCCTTCCACCTGATTCTATTATTTATACACAGAACATGCCTAAAATTCAAAATTAATTGCTTTATTAATTTTACACTTTAATTATGTCTTGATAATCTCATACACGAGTTATTTTAGAAGCACTTGGTATATCTTTTGAACCCAAGACAGGCATGATACATGATGTGATATCCATTTCCCCTTCTCTCTCTCCATTCTCCCTTCTTTTCCTGCTGCTTTTGACTAGTGCGGGTAGATGGCAAGTTTTACAGATTCAAATAAAGTTAACTATCATGCTACCTCTTCTTTTCTTTTACTTGCTTTCTACAGCTACTTCATCTTCCTCGTTTTATTTTCAAAGAATCCTTTTGATTAACTGCTTTACAATTCTCTTTAGAAACTGAAAACAAATACGGATTATTTTATTGCATGAATGCCTGTAGAATAATGTGATTTGAATGATGCTTCACTCATACATACCTAATCAGAACTACAGGAGTAATTTGCTGCACATAAACTACTGACTATTATCGGACAATATCTGTTTACTATGCCAATGAATCTCTTCACCACTCTGCAAACACTGGTGTTTAAAATAGCTTTCCCTTTCAACATTTGGTCTTGTGGACCTGAAGCCCCAATGAAATCATTCTGCTTCTTCTGTTATGGAAATCACTGATGTGACAGGTTGAACGTTAAATTCTGCTTTGTTCTGTGAGGGTGTACTTGGGTTGGGGACAGGATGCAAGGAATATCTTCTTCTCCTTCCACACAATGGTTCTGTGAGGAGCCATAGGTAAATGCTGCTAGTAGTGCTCCCTCAGCATGAGGAGTGGAGTACTCTATAGCCCTAGGGAAGTGTCCAGTTGGATTGGGGGTTAGTACTCAGAGACAGGAAAAGGGGGAGCATAAACTACATCTTTTTTTCAGCAGCTCAGCACATTTCCTGTGTTCCAGAGGCTTGTTTTCCCTTTTTGTGTTTCTGCCCTACGTGGGCAAAATACCACATAATCCTACATCCTGAGTGTTAATACTTCTGTTCCCATCCTACCGCAGAGCTCCTCACTGGAGCAAGGATATGATCTAGCCCAATGACTGGTATTACAGGATGAAGAAAGAAGCAAGGAAAGTTCCTAAATTGTCTTAGTCTTGGATATCAGCATCTCAGTCTATTCAAAAATGAATTTCATAAAAACACTCAAAGGCATTTTTCAATAAGGATCATTTTAATGCCAAATTTCAACTTTATACAACCAACCATTTGGCTATAAAACTGGTTTTAAAAAAAATGTTACCTGAATTCTTCTCTAATGGGAAAAACTTTTTTCCCCACCTTCCCCACACTTATATGATTAAACACTTTTTGTGCAAATTTAGAAAAAAAGTAATCTTTGAGCAGAGACTTAGCCTGCATTTTGAAAGTTTCAGAAAATTAGGAGTCAACTTCAAATAATTTACAAAGTTTTTAAAAGGACAATTGGTCAAATAAGTTGAATTTTTGGAAGTCTGCTAGACTGTCATCTACTGGAAGGTTGTACACATAGTTTGGTGAACTTCACAAACAATGATAATCACCACAACCCTCTCTCCCCCATCTTCTGTCTTTCTGTGAGACAAGTAGGTGTTATCACTCACTTCACACTAAGACAGAAAGATTAAATGACTTGACCAAGGCTACAGAGGAATCTGGTGTCAGAAACAGAATTAGAATGCAGGCCCATGCTTCATCCACTAGAATACACTATCATCGCAACATTGTACTATCCCTCCAAAGTCACTGCCTGTTCAGCAAAGGAACCAGCTCATTTGCATGTAGTAAGCTATGAGGGAACATAGTAAGCTATGAGGGTCCTAGAACTCTCAGTGGTAGCCTACAATGCATTCTCCTTCCAGCTTTTCAGCTATGAGGTGACCTGAGAGCCTTCCAAATAATGCATTTTTGTTTGCATGATTCTCAAAGCAAAACTTTGGATGGCTATAATGGAAGGGTATAAAATCATAGTGGGTAAGCTTTCAACCTGAATGATCAGTTTACTTTGGTTTATGTTTCCAAGCCACCATCACAAGGCCTAGAAACTTACTTTTAAACGTTTCTTTTTTACTTTCCTAGCTCTTGTTGGGCCTCAGACGGGTCCAAAGTTCAGCTCTGTGGTCACTGCTGCTTCTGCTTTATGGGAAACCTTGAGTGTGTCATTCTAATAGGGAAATGAAAATTCTGACTCAGTCAGATACCCTATCCAGGGTCAAAACAGGTGGAGGAAAGGGAAGTGCTTTTTTATGGAAGGCCAGTACTTTTTGTCTGATGTTTCATTCAGAGCTTGAGATCCTGCAATCAGAAGGATTTATAAATTCTGATTTGTAAATCCACAGTTTATCAGATGAAGATTTCCCTCCTTAGGAGGGAGCAACTGAGTGAGTGTACTATAAAAGTATAGAATCAGGCATAGAGTTCTCATGTGCCTCCTACTGCCAACATAATTTGCATTAAGACCTATTAATCAGATGGTCCAACTCAAGACAGAAGGCAAGTCACAAACACAGGCAGTCCTGAATCTTGCTGTTTATTCTTTTGGAGCTGTCTATAGTTGCAAGGAAGACCACCAGTTCTCCTCAGCAGCAAACCACACAGTACAGGACTCTTCCATTAGATAGCAAAGTATTGTATAGCTGTACTGTATAGATAGCTGCCACTTTTCTCTGTGGTTATAGCTGGTATCACACCACCTACAAGAAAAACTATTACAGGAATTCATGGAAACAGGAGCCTCACCGCTGATGTAGCCCCAGGGAGGGCAGAAGGATGCCTGGGGAAAAAAAATTAGTTTAAGGCCTTTGAGAATTCCTTAATAAATCTAGAAGAAAACTAATCATTCTAAAATCAAACCCAAACTTCAGTTCATTTTTAGTTCCCAGAAGAAAGAAAAGGTTTACTGTATTTATTCTTCATTTGTGCTTATTCTAAAATGTATTCTAAGTTCTTCTGCTCATCTATAAAGAAAATAGAGACATTTCTAAATATTTTAAATCCCTCCCCCCCGTCACCCATTTTACTAATATTTTCATGTTTACAAGAAACTGAGAAGCACCTATAAGTTAAAGAGCAGAAGAACATAAGGCCAGATTGTTAAAGGTATTAGTGCCTAAAGATGTACATTGGCACATAGTACGATTTTCAAAACCACAATTTCAATAAGAGTTAGGCATCTAGGCACTTTTAAAAATCCCACTGAGCACCTATGGTCACAGTTCATGGCAACTGTACCTGTATTTCCCCTCAGTGCCCCAGCAAGGGCACACAATCTTGGTTTCCAGCTCCCCAGCTGTTGTCTCTCGTGGATGGAGATTGCCAATTGTGGTTGGACATATTCCTGGAGGTTTCATCATATGACATAATCTTTAATTAAAAATTAATCTTTAATTCCTGGAGATTCCAGGACAATCCTGGAGGGTTGGCAACCCTAGTGAAGACTCACATCTCTCCCTTCTGACCAGGGTATTCCCCTGCCTTCATTGTGTATTTCTCAGCACAGACAGGTTGCCCAAGTACCCCTGCTTGCTTTCTCTTCAGAGAGCGATAGAGTGACAGTCAAGATATAAGTACCACACAAGTCTTTCTAAGCAAGCCTACTTTATTCTTAAAGTAAAAAGTACGACAGAGAAAACAAAAGAACCTAAACACATGCTAATAAACTTACCAGGAACCCGAACCCTAACATGGATTCTTGCAGAATAAATCCTTCAACCTGCCCCTTTCGGGAGTCCTTGTGGTTACTAGTTCACAGCTTCAGCTCAAAACAAGCACATGCATGACAAGCTTAGTCCACCCTTTTATACAGATCAGAGGTATTTGATCAGGAGTACTCAGAATAGGTAATTGGTATACATACAATGAGTCTCTCTCCCCAGGGCGTATCTTCAAAAGGTTGGCTTCAGAGGGGGATTATTTACATTCCCTTCACCTCAAAGTAATTCCTAGGAAATCTACTTCTACCTTTGAACCTCCCTCATATACCTTTTAGAGAGCACATTAATCTTGTCTTCTTGCTAAAGAAGTTCCATAAGCTCTCACAATCGTACATAAACATTTGCATTTCTAATACAATATACCCCAAAGGTATTAACCCTAATTCAATCAGGTTTAACTTTATTGAACTAAGTTCATTCAGGATACTGTCAGGTCTGACACACCTATCTGCATCTTTAAGGCATCTAAATATCTTAAAAAAATCTGACCCATAGTTCAGTGTATACCTCCTTCATAAGACATTCTATATGGACATGAACATTATCTGGTATAAATTACATTAGTGTCAGAATAATCATCTTCATAAGTTATCAGCATTACAGTAATAGCCAAAGATATCAATGAGGATTGGGGTCCTGTTGTGTCGCATGCTGTATAAATGGATTAAAATTCTAAAAAGGCCCTAAGCAACTCTGGAGCCTTTGGATTTCTACACAGCAAAAGAAAAAAACCCTGTGGCTGGCCCGTGCCAGTTGACTCAGACTCAGGGCTCGGGCTGCAGCGCTGTTTCACTCAGGCTGGAGCCTGAGGCTACGTCTTCACTACAGGGGGGGGGGTCGATTTAAGATACGCAAATTCAGCTACGCGAATAGCGTAGCTGAATTCGACGTATCGCAGCCGACTTACCCCGCTGTGAGGATGGCGGCAAAATCGACCTCCGCGGCTTCCCGTCGACGGGTCTTACTCCCACCTTCGCTGGTGGAGTAAGAGCGTCGATTCGGGGATCGATTGTCGCATCCTGACGGGACGCGATAAATCGATCCCCGAGAGGTCGATTTCTACCCGCCGATTCAGGCGGGTAATGTAGACCTGCCCTGAACCCTGGGACCGTCCCAGCCCACAGGGTCCTAGAGTCTGGGCTCCAGCCTGAGGCCAGAAGTCCACATAGCAATGAAACACCCCACAGCCGGAGCCCCGTGAGTCCGAGTCAGGTGGCACAGACCAGCCACGGGTTTTTCTTTGCTGTGCAGACATATCCTAAGTCTCATTTTCAAAAGGCACTTAAGGGACAAGAGAGTAACAAATAAGAGGAAGGAAGGAAGGGAATGGAGTAATAATAAAGGCAATGATAAGATCATTCAGTAACACAGATTAACTATAATATAACTCAGTGATTCTGAAAATGAGGATTTATGTAACCTATACATTCAAGAGTAATCACAGTTATCTCCACCTGTCCCAGCTAAGCTGTCAGTTACCATGCCATCAAAACTAGATCTTGAAGAGGGATCTGAATGAGGAGAGAGCAGTGGCCTTACAGATTAGTTCAGGCAGGGAGTTCCATGTGTAAGGAGATGCATGAGAGAATGCACAGATGGGAGAAATGGACAAATGAGCATTCAAGGCTGACACCACTAATGAAATAGAAGTATGTGAGGGAGTTCAATAAGGAGTGGGTGGCACATTGAAAAGTGCACTAAAAGCAATGGCAAAGCTAGTAGAAAACAAGGAGCCAGTGGAAGAATTTTAAAAAAAGTGGGTGACAGAGAAAGTAGTAGGAAAGACAGATTATTTTAGCAGCTGTGTTTTACATGGACTTGAGCAAGGGTAGGTGGAGTGTTAGGGAACCCAGAGAGGTGAAGGTTACAGCAATCAAACTGTGAGAGAAGATTGTCCTGGACACAAGCTTTAGCTATAGGGACAGAGAGATAAGGTTGAATTTTAGAAATATGTTACCAGGATGTGGACATAGCCTAGATGTGTAGGGCAAAAGAAGTAGAAAGTCAAGAAGAATCTAACTTTACAGACCTGAGTGAGAGGAAGGATGGTGGGGATGTCCAACAAAGAGTGGGGGAATGGAAAGGGTTTCAGAGGCAAGTCCCGGAGCTCACTATTGTCAGAGTTAAGGTTAAGCTCAAACTGAGCTCTTGTTCTTTTTCCACTAGTGATGGTAGCCCATGTGTTCATAACAGAATTTAAAACAGATCATTCTTAGAGGTCAAAACCACTGATCACACAGAAGAAACATTGATACAAGAACAGGAATATTCTTTCCTTTGAAAAAGAGTGATATACTATACTGGAGTAGAATTCACATGCCCACTTCCCTATCTATACATGTGGCCCATATTTAAGTTGTTTTTCAAACTCAGATTCAATGGATTTTGCCCTTGATAGTCACCTTTGAAAAGCATTTTAAAATAATATCTTTTTAGCAATGTAACCCAGGAGAACAGGTCAATTGTATAGTGCAGACTGGCCTCATGAAGTGATCTTAAACTTTCGCACAAATTCTATAAATCATTCCTATTACAAAGTAAACAAGTGAAATCAGAAAACACAATATAAAAAACACTTCCCCAAAATAAAAATTAAAACAGTAATTGAGAATTTGCTAGAGCAAAAGGGCATCTCAAGTAAGAAACCAAAGATATCAATGTGCCAAATCTAATATTCTCCCACGGTCTTTCAGAAGCCAGTTACATATCCATGTGCATGAATGTATTTTGTACTTGCTTGTCATAATGAAGTCTTCATTCTCCATAGGGTTTCAAAATTTAAAACAAAATAGTTGCCCCAAAATGTCCAAAGTCTAGCCAGATCTCTAAAAAGCAAATTCAACACTCACTTTCTGCAGTTCTTCCTTAACCAGGGTAATGACAAGTATCACTTCTTGAAAAATGGCAAAACAAAACAAAAAATCAGGATAGATTTCCTCAGCTGATTCACTGGGTGTTATTATTCCCAATGACCTTTCAATATATTAATTATTTATGAGTCCAGTTCTGTGACCGGGAGTATTTGTTGGGCTGATGTACTGTTCTTTCTGGCATGAATCATTAGAGCTATGAAAAAAGTAATTAAGCCACAGGGGTGTGCAAAATCCATCAGATTTGGAAGCCATTTTCTAAAGAGAAATGTCTGTCTTAATACCTTCAATTTTCTCTGGAACAACAATTTAAGTGTGTAGCGATTGTTCACTCTTGGTTTATTCTCCAGTTCTTTGATTTTATTTTCAGGGAAATCTATTATCTACAATGCTGCAAAAAGATTCCAAAATGTGCACTCAAATCTCTCTTTATGACAGCACTGTAAAATTCCATTCACACACATTTTTAAATAAATAAAATATAATTACTGTTTTAGTCAGTCATTATTATAAAGTGTTGGGTAAACAGATTTTGCAATATGATTGCTACACAATTTCTGACACTTCTGCGAGAATGCTTTATTTTATTATATGGATAATGTTATACGATTATATCTGCCAGTTAAAATACACATAGAAAGGTTGAAAGGCTTTTTGTTAAAAATAATGGACACACCCCTCCCTGATTTACAGTTTTAATTCAAATCCTTACAATTACTGCTTAAATACAGATATTGTAAGGTTTAATGTAGTTTAACATTCACATTTACAAACTAGATTACTACAAATACAATAATGAGAGCATAATAAAATGCATATTAATATGTTCTTAAACAAAATAGCCCTGCTGTTCCAACATTCATATAGTAACTGGTCATTAATCTTAAAATTACAGTGTAAAGTATTCCTGAATAAATCCTCTTCACATATAGGAATAATTTTATAGTTAATACTGATCTTGCTCCCTTACAGCTGCCAGAATATTAATATAGCTATTACTTAAGGGCTTGCAAAAGAGAATATAAAACCAGTGAGCACAAGCTTTCTATGACAATGGAAAGCTTTTAGAAGTGTACAGCCAAAAATTGAGTTTTATTTCAAATGCACCTCTGCTCAGAAAAGCGACTGTAAATGATGGCATTGTGAAGTTCTATATTTGTCTTCCACTGACCTCCGCACCAAAACGACTCAGTTCACAAGTAAAAACGATGTGAAATTCAAGTTTGTTCTTTTGGCTGGCACATAAACAAGCATAAAGGTAGCAAGCCCTAGGACCAACTAAGGAGAATCCACAGCAGCCCTTGAAGAACAAACTTATGTTAGTAACAAACAGTATGAATGACTGCACACGAGGAGCTGGTCTAATTGAGTGAGGAGGTGCCATTTTAGTCACTTTTCAAAGCAGAAAAGGGGATGATCGAATACTGCAAGGTGAACATGTGAACCGAAGACCATGTGGCGGCCCTACAAATATCCTGGATGGGGACGTGAGCCACAAAGGCAGCTGACGAGGCCTGCGCCTGAGTCGAGTGTGCCCTCACAATGGGTGGCTGGGGGACAACCACCAGCTCATAACAGGAACGGATGCATGAAGTGATCCAATTGGAAAGACGCTGAGTGGAAATCGGCTGGCCTCTCGCACGCTCTGCCAAGGCGACGAACAGTTGCGAGGACTTTCTGAACAGCTTAGTCGGCTCCAGGTAGAAAGCCAGAGCCCGCTGCACATCAAGCATGTGGAGACGGTGCTCCTCACTCGACGCGTGAGGCTTGGGGCAGAGGACTGGTAGAAAAATGTCCTGACCCATGTGATAGGCAGAGACCACCTTCGGGAGGAACGCGGGGTGTGGGCGGAGCTGAACCTTGTCCTTATGAAAGACCGTGTACGGCGACTTGGAGGTCAGGGCCCTGAGCTCTGAGACTCGCCTGGCCGACATGATTGCAACTAGGAAGGCCACCTTCCACGAGAGGTGAGACCAGGAACACATGGCTAACGGTTCAAATGGGGGCCCCGTAAGTCAAGCCAGCACCAGGTTTAGGTCCCACTGTGGTACTGGGGGCCTAGAATACGGAAAAATATGGTCCAAACCCTTAAGGAACTGGCCAGTCATAGCATGGGAAAATACTGTGTGCCCTTGCACCGTTGGATGGAAGGCCGATATGGCTGCCAGGTGCACCTTGACTGATGAGGGCGCCAGGCCCTAGGCTCTCAGGTGGAGGAGGTAATCAAGGATAAGCTGGATCGGCGCGGTCACCGGGGGGACACCCTGGTCCGCCACCCACCTAGAAAACCGGGACCACTTCGCCAAATAAGCACGGCGAGTGGAGGGCCGTCTACTTTCAAGGAGGACACGCTGAACCTGCTCTGAGCACGTCCTTTCCTCTCCACCTAACCACTGAGCAGCCACGCCGTGAGGTGAAGAGCCGCTAGGTTGGGATGGAGGAGGCGGCCCTGGTCCTGAGAGAGCAGGTCCGGGCAGAGCGGCAACGGCGGAGCTACTGCCAGGCCCGTGAGGGTCCTGTACCAATGCTGCCTGGGCCACGCCGGGGCAACAGGAGGACCCAGGCCTTGTCCAACTTTATTTTCCCCAGGACCCTGCTGATTAGAGGGAACAGGAGAAAGGTGTAGAGAAGCCGGCCTGACCAGGACAGGAGAAAGGCATGGGAGATAGCGCCCCTCCCCAGGCTCTCCCTGGAGCAGAACCAGGGGCATCGCCGGTTCTGCCGAGTTGCGAATAGGTTCACCTGGGGAATTCCCGACCTTCGGAAGAGCCGGTGGGCCACTTCCGGGAGGAGGGACCACTCGTGTTGCAAGGAAAAGTCCCTGCTGAAGCGATCCGCCCTCTCGTTCTGGGTGCCCGGTAGGTGGAAGGCCTTCAGGTGGATGTCGTGGGCTATACAAAAGTCCCACAGACTGAGGGCTTCGCGGCAGAGGATCGGGCCCTGCCTTGCCTGTTGATATAGAACATTGAGGCTGTGTTGTCCGTGAAGACCCTGACTACCTTGCCCTCCAGGTGCGAGCGGAAGGCCATACATGCCAACCGCACCGCCCTGAGCTCCTTGACGTTTATATGTAGGGTTAGGTTTTGAGCCGACCACAGGCCTTGAGTCTGAAAGCTCCCCACATGGGCCCCCCAACCCAAGTCCGACGCATCGGACACCAGCTCCAATGACGGGTCCCTGTCCCTGAATGGGACCCCTTGGAGCATGTTGTTTGGGGTGGACCACCACTGTAGGGAGGCAATCACAGAGTCTGGCATGATGAGGACCTTGTCCATCCTGTCTGTGGCCTGGGAGAACTTTGAGGCCAACCAGAGCTGGAGGGGCCTCATCCTGAGTCTGGCGTGATGGACCACGTACATGCACGCTGACATGTGACCCAAGAGTTGCAGGCAAACCCTGGCAGTTGTCACCGGGAACCTTGTGACTGAGTTGATGAGACCTTTCAGGGTCTCAAATCTGTCTGGTGGGAGAGAGGCCCTGGCCGACGCTGCGTCTAGGAGCGCCCCGATAAACTCTATGCGTTGGACCGGGACTAACGTGGACGTGGTGTTGTTTACCAACAGGCCCAAGGCAGTGCATGTGGACAGGAGTGTCAAGTGATCCCTCACCTGCGACCGGGAAGTGCCCTTGAGAAGCCAATCGTCCCGATAGGGAAATATCTGGACCCCCGCCATCTGAAGTAGGCCGCTACTACTGACATGAATTTTGTAAACACCCTGGGGGCAGTGGACAGACCAAACGGGAGGACCGTGAATTGGTAATGATTCTATCCCACCACAAAACGAAGGAAGTGACTGTGCCCCTCGAATATGTGATGTGGAAGTACGCGTCCTGTAGATCGAGGGCAGCGTACCAGTCCCCGGGATCCAGGGAGGGGATGATGGAGGCCAGGGAGACCATGCGGAACTTGAGCTTCACCATGTACTGGTTCAGACCTCGGAGATCAAGGATGGGCCTGAGCCCCCCTTTGGCCTTTGGGATAAGGAAGTAACAGAAGTAATATCCCTTGCCCATGAACTCCTCGGGCATCGCCTCTATCGCTCCTAGTCCTAGGAGCCGCCCCACCTCCTGCTAGAGCAGAGCTTTGTGAAAGGAGTCTCCCAAGAGGGACCGGGACAGGGGTTGTTGGGTGGGGAGGAAGTAAACTGGAGGGTGTAACCCCGGGAGACGGTGTTGAGGACCCATCGGTCCGAGGTTAGCCGTGAGCATTCCAGGAGGAAAGCACACATCCGGTTGGAGAAGGGAAGCTTTATTGGGGGTGGATCTCTGATGAGGATTGGCGGGGTGCCCCCGAGCGTTCCATCAAAAACGCCTTTTCCCTGCCTGCTTGCCCTTGGAGGACCCAAGCTGGGGAGCAGGTCGAGACTGCCTCTGAGGGCGTCTCTTATAGTCCTGTTGATTCTTATGGGCGGCCTTGTACTTCGGGAGGGCGGCCTGAGCGGGGGTCTGCTGCAGCTTGAACTTAGATTTTGCTGGAGCCAGGACATAGCGGCCTAGAGTCTGGAGGGTCATGTGGGAGTCTTTCATGCCATGCAGTCTTGTATCTGTTTCCTCCGCAAACAGAGCTTTCCCGCCAAACGGGAGATCCTGCATGGAAGACTGTGCCTCGCTGGACAACCCAGAGAGCAGGAGCCATGACGCCCGTCTCATGGACGCCGCGGAGGCCATTGATTGTGCGGCCGTGTCCGCAGCATCCGAGGCTGCCTGCAGAGATGCCCTGGCGGCCGCTGCCCCTACCTCCACTAGCACCCTGAACTCCTTCCTATCACGCTCCTGGAGGGAGTCCTCAAACTTAGGCAGGGAGCCCTACAGGTTGAATTTGTACCGGCCCAGGAGAGCCTGATGGTTCGCCACTCGTAACTGGAAGCTCAAAAATGAATAAATTTTCCTTCTGAAAGAGTCCAGTCTCCGAGAGTCTTTGTTCTTTGGGGTCGGGGCTGGCTGACCCTGCCGTTCCCTGTGGTTGACCGACTCGACCATCAGAGAGTTGGGCGCCGGGTGGGTATACAAGTACTCATGCCCTTTAGTGGGTACAAAGTACTTGCATTCCGCCTTTTTAGAGATGGGGACCAACGAGGTCAGTGTTTGCCACAGGGCATTTGAAATCTTAGCCACCCCTTCATGGAGAGGCAAGGCCACCCTACCCGGTGCCGATGGGGACAATATGTTAAACAGGGAGTCCGAGGGCTCCTCCATCTCCTCTGCCTGGAAGTGTAGGCTTGCTGCCACCCTCTTTAAGAGTTCTTGGTGGGCCCTGAAGTCCTCCTGCGGGACGGAGGGGGGTGGGGCCACAATCACCTCCTCTGGGTGGGGAGAAGAGGCCGGTGTGGTGCTCTGGGTGTTGGCCGGCACTGGAGGGTCCACCACCTGGTCGGACTCCGGGCGCGGTGCCGAGGAGTTACGTCGCACCGACTCCTTTCTCGGGGGTCTGGAAAGTGGGGCCAACGGTGCTTCCGAAGCTCCGGCTGCCGAGCGAGCTCCCACCGGGGGCTGCGCTGGAGGCCACGGTGCCCACTGGTACCATTGGGCCGTCCATGACGCTTGGTGCCACTGCACCTGCTGTGGCACCGGTGGGGCCAACTGTCCAGGTTGGCTGGCCTGGCCCATAGAAGGACTGCTATGAATGGTGGCCGGGCTGGTGTAAGATCTGCTGCTGTCTCCGGACCGGGAGGAGCGGCAGTGCCAGGATCTACGACAGCCACGGGAATGCGATCTCGACGTGGAGGACTGGTAACGACGGTAATAGCTGCTCCGTGAACGGCCTCGACGGGCGGACCCGCGATGGCAAGACGCCGGCGATCGACACCCGGGGCTGCGACGTCTTGGCGGACACTTGGTGTGGGAGTCCAAGTGGGAACAGCATCGACAATCATGCCATAACTGACTGTGGTACCCTCTCCAAGACGGCGACGCCCACCGCAGTCTCGTCGATATTCACTCTTTGAGGACGAGCGGTGTGGGACCCAGCCAGCCAGTCTGGTCGGTGTCGAGGGCGATCCACCTGGACTCTGCCCCGAGTGGTCGCTGGGCGGTGATCGGCATCGGGAACGTTCCCTCAACCGAGACCAGTACTGGGCCAGAGGCGACTGTGGAGATCCCAGCGGCATCTTGTCTATGGAGCGCGGGGCTGACATTGGCAGTGCTCTGGGCACTGGCATGGACATAACGTCCCAGACCGCCTGGAGGGCTTCAGGCTTGGACGGCATCTGGACATATGGAGAGGCCTGTCCTGAAGGGGCTGGGCTACTCTGCTCAACTTGAGTCGGAGGCCTGGGGGGGATCGAGGACTGCCCGACATGGGCCTAGACTCTGTCCCAGACTTCCCTTCGGGCCGCTGCAAAGAAGGAGTCTTCCTGGCCCTCTTGGCATGCCCCGTGGATGGGGAGCAGTGCCGGCTGGTCGATGGCACCGGAGGGTCGCTGCATACCGACGCCGCAGTGCCGCTTCGGAGTGGCGTGTCGGGGTCGGCGCCGACTCCATCAGGATGGCCCGGAGCCTAATGTCCCTTTCTCTTTTGGTCCGAGGCTTAAACGACTTGCAAATCTTGCACCTTTCGCTGATATGGGTTTCTCCCAAGCAGCACAAACAATGCGGCTCACTCCTTGGCATAGAACGCCTACAAGAGCCGCACGACTTAAACCCTGGGGTGTGGGGCATGCCCTGGCCCGGGCTCACTGACTAACTAAATTAACTAAACAGCTAACTAACTACAGGTACTAACGCTGAATGAACGAACAGTTCTGGGGATGAGCTATAGCAAAGCTGGAGCAGAGCAGTTCCGACGCACCTTCACTAGCGGCAAGAAGGAACTGAGGGTGGGGTGAATGCGCAGCTTTCCTTATACAGCGCCAGGCAGGAGCCACTCCAGGGATTGTGGGGGCGCTCCCCCCCTACGGGTACTGCTAGGGGAAAAACTTCCGGCACCAGTGCATGTGGGGAGCACGCACACCTATTGTGGAATATACATGAGCAATCACTCGAAGAACAACAGAATATAGTTAAATGATTATAATGAATTTCTCCATCTAGAAACTTTTCTAAGAATTTGATTTCTATGGTTTAGGCCTTAGTATGGCTGTATCATAGAATCATAGAATATCAGGGTTGGAAGGGACCTCAGGAGGTCATCTAGCCCAACCCCCTGCTCAAAGCAGGACCAATTCCCAACTAAATCATCCCAGCCAGGGCTTTGTCAAGCCGGGCCTTAAAAACCTCCAAGGAAGGAGACTCCACCACCTCCCTAGGTAACGCATTCCAGTGCTTCACCACCCTCCTAGTGAAATAGCAACCTTATCTTTCAACCTTATCAGCAACCTTATCTTTCAACTTAAAGTAATTGCATTACAGTTAAAGGAAACAATTGTGAAACCAAAATAATTTAAAAATATTTTCAGCTGAGCCTGATATTTCCATAGTACCTGAACAACCATAGGACTCCATTTGCCCTGGCAAGATAGGATTATGAGCTGTATTACGATACTGATATTATGTATTATGATACTGATTATGATTACAGCACATACATGCTCTAGAATGTGAAGGAGCAGAACAGGAAAATGCAGACTGAAATTCTCCTAAGCATAGTAGCAAGCTTAATGCAGCATTTTACGGCCTTAAGAGATTCAGGAATGTCCTGCAATGCAGTTACTGTTGAGACAAATTGGACCTAGTTTAAATAAAGAATCATAGGACTGGAAGGGACCTCGAGAGGTCATCTAGTCCAGTCCCCTGCACTAATGCCAGGACTAAGCCCTGGCTGAGATGATTTAGTTTGTGTTGGTCTTGCTTTGAGCAGGGGGTTGGACTAGATGACCTACTGAGGTCTCTTCCAACCCTAACCTTCTAAGTACTATCTAGACCATCCTGACAGGTGTTTGTCTAACCTGCTATTAAAAATCTCTGATGATGGAGATTCCTTAATCTTCCTAAGCAATTTATTCCAGTGCTTAACCACCATGACAGTTAGAAAGTTTTTCCTAATGTCCAACCTAAACCGCCCTTGCTGCAATTTAAGCCCATTGCTTCTTGTCCTATTCTAAGAGGTTAAAGAGAACAATTTTTCTTCCTCCTCCTTGTAACAACCTTTTGCGGGACCCCACTTGATAGGCTCTTCCAGCTTGACTGTGAACCACTGATAACTCCTCTCTGGGAACGGTTTTCCAACCAGTTATGCACCCATCTTGTAGGTTGTATTTCATTTTGTTTATGAGCAAATCATGAGAGACAGTATCAAAAGCCAGAGGGGTAGCCGTGTTAGTCTGAATCTGTAAAAAGCAACAGAGGGTCCTGTGGCACCTTTAAGACTAACAGAAGTATTGGGAGCATAAGCTTTCGTGGGTAAGAACCTCACTTCTTCAGATGCAAGTAATGGAAATCTCCAGAGGCAGGTATAAATCAGTATGGAGATAACTAGGTTAGTTCAATCAGGGAGGGTGAGGTGCTCTGCTAGCAGTTGAGGTGTGAACACCAAGGGAGGAGAAACTGCTTCTGTAGTTGGATAGCCATTCACAGTCTTTGTTTAATCCTGATCTGATGGTGTCAAATTTGCAAATGAACTGGAGCTCAGCAGTTTCTCTTTGGAGTCTGGTCCTGAAGTTTTTTTGCTGTAAGATGGCTACCTTTACATCTGCTATTGTGTGGCCAGGGAGGTTGAAGTGTTCTCCTACAGGTTTTTGTATATTGCCATTCCGGATATCTGACTTGTGTCCATTTATCCTCTTGCGTAGTGACTGTCCAGTTTGGCCAATGTACATAGCAGAGGGGCATTGCTGGCACATGATGGCATATATAACATTGGTGGACGTGCAGGTGAATGAGCCGGTGATGTTGTAGCTGATCTGGTTAGGTCCTGTGTATCAAAAGCCTTACTAAAGTCAAGATATACCACATCTACTGCTTCCCCACTATCCACAAGGCTTGCTACCCTGTCAAAGAAAGCTATTAGGTTGGTTTGACATGATTTGTTCTTGACAAATCCATGTTGACTATTACTTATCACCTTATTATCTTCTAGGTGTTTGCAAATTGATTGCTTAATTATTTGCTCCATTATCTTTCCCGGTACTGAAGTTAAGCTAACTGGTCTGTAATTCCCTGGGTTGTCCTTATTTCCCTTTTTATAGATTGGTACTATATTTGCCCCTTTTCCAGTCCTTTGGAATCTCTCCCATCTTCCGTGACTTTTTGAAGATAATCACTAATGGCTCAGATATCTCCTCAGTCAACTCCTTGAGTATTCTAGGATCAGGCCCTGGTGACTTGAAGACATCTAACTTGTCTAAGTAATTTGTAACTTGTTCTTTCCATATTTTATCCTTTGATCCTACCTCATTTGCACTAGCATTCACTATGTCAGACATCCAATCGCTACTAACCTTTTTGGTGATGACTGAAACAAAAAAGTTATTTAGTATTTCTGCCATTTCCACATTTTCTGTTATTGTTTCCACCCCTCCCCCCATCCCCCACCATTGAGTAACAGGCCTACCCTGTCCTTGGTCTTCCTCTTGCTTCTAATGTATTTGTAGAATGTTTGCTTGTTACCTTTTATGTCTCTAGCTAGATTAATCTCATTTTGTGCCTTGGCCTTTCTAATTTTGTCCCTACATATTTCTGTTGTCTGTTTATATTCATTCTTTGTAATTTGACCTAGTTTCCAGTGACTAGGACTCTTTTTTGAGTTTCAGATGTCTACAATACATTTCAAGAGAACAAGACAACCCAGGAGAAATATGTAAAGCAAAGACAACATAACCCCATTTGAACCAGCCTAATAATTTCGGAGTCAATACTTCATATTGTTTGCAAGAGTCCCTGTTTAGGCTTAAGGTTGCTGACGGCTCATTGCTATGCCATAAACATATGTAATACTTCCAAAAGGCTCAGAACTGGTATCCTATTCCTTTATGAATACAAGATACCTGCTGTGATCCTTTTAACAGCATTATGAAATTTTCCAACACCTACAGAACATAAATAGTTTCTTTTATCTAGAAAGGGTAAATGGTTTATATAAATACCATTTTGAATTCCTCCTAACCATTGTTACAGATTTACATTTTCTAAGGTTCAGCAAGGCTTTCTAACCTTTGAAATATTTGGTATTAAATAGCATCTTTGAAAAAAACTTTTTTCTGATAGAACCTCTCCAATGAATAAGTGGAGGGTAATTTTGAGGGATTTAGGGCAGGAAAAAAGTTTTGGATACATACAAAAGACACATGGAACACCTGCTGAAAGAGATCAGCAAAAGAGAAAAATGCCATTTTTTCATTTAGTGATCAAGAAAATTTGACATACTGTAACATTAAAAATATGTTCTGGATCATATCAAGATCCTGAATAGAATTTTTGTTGTGTTCTGCACTCTGTTATCAGCTGGGGTGTTAAGAATATTACCCTGCTAAGAAGAGTCTTGCCTTTTTGAAACTACTCGTTTGGAAAAGAGCATATTTTCTTCCATTCAAGGTCTTCTCTGAAAAATTAAGCCAAATGAATTAAGAAATTAGGACAATGTATTTAAGTGTGACTTTTCTTTCCTTTACATTTGTCAAAGTAGCTTTGCATCTCTACAGAAAGACCCTTTGCATCATACAACTCGTCCTTCAGTCTATCACTCACGGGAATCCTGACATTTGCATCAATGCATGCATGAGGATTTAAGAACTGAATGTTACAAGCAAAGCCTACCATATGAGGTTTAGTCATACCTTTTCCCTGCACAATTAATGTGCTTAATTTTTCTATTTGTTCTTTTCCCATCAAGGGAATTCACTAATATTGCTCTAAATATTAAAGTCATACTTGAGTAACAAAACTGCATTGAGTATTTGGATGCTGAAACATTGCTGGCTGATAAACTCACTTTCCAATAGACTTTTTACTTGCCATTTCAACATCAAGCACTTCAGAGAGAGTGTAGAAATAATACCATACAGTATTAATAGTAGAAGAGTATAAACTATATAGGAAAGAGATATCATAAGAAGTTGTGGGGAGTACTACTATAACTACAGGAGTCCAGATATTTTATGAAATACAAATTCTGAGTAGTAGAGGACCATGCAGTAAGTCCTGAATGGAAACAAATCCCTAGTCATAAGAATCAGGGCCGGCTCCAGGGTTTTTGCCGCCCCAAACGGCGCAAAAAAAAAAAAAAAAAAAAAAAAAGCCGCAACCTGCAGCAGCAATTCGGCGGGAGGTCCTTTGCTCCGAGCGGCAGTGAGGGACCGTCCGCCGAACTGCCGCCGAATAGCTGGATGTGCCGCCCCTCTCTGGAGTGGCCGCCCCAAGCACCTGCTTGGCAAGCTGGGTGCCTGGAGCCGGCGCTGATAAGAATGCAAGTATACCAGTGGGTGGTATACTACTGGCCTCTCTATCATAATAGTGCAGTGTTGAGAGAGACTGTGATGTACTGAAACCTATGTTAAAATTATAAGCTATCACCTTAAATTCTCAGGGTATTTCCTGGTCCTAGCTTGTAGGCTAGAGGGCTCTGTAGGGAAGCATGTGATCTGGGTCTTTTAGCAGCTGCAAAGAGCCAGCTTATAGCAAGGTGGGGTGAGCTTTGCTTCTCTGCCTTAGGGAGCAGCCTGCTTTGTCTCTCTGTTTTTGGTTCTTGTGTATTGAAGTTCTAGATTGTAAGAAATAAAGTAGTATTTTCCATTACAACTTTCAAGGAAGTTTTTTTGTTTTTATCTAACTTCTCTGTATGTCAGATCATTGAAGCCATAAAATTAAACTAAAACAGCAACAGATGACTTCAGTTACCCAAGTAGTAATGGGTCAAAAGTCACAGTGAGCTGGAGGCTGAAGAAAGCTTCAATAAT
The DNA here is from genome assembly GCF_002925995.2 of Terrapene triunguis. Taxonomy (NCBI): domain Eukaryota; kingdom Metazoa; phylum Chordata; order Testudines; family Emydidae; genus Terrapene; species Terrapene triunguis. Next base: position 15,413,378 of record NW_020664436.1, on the reverse strand, counting down.
ATATGCAATTACTTGGGAGTAACTGGTTCTGGAGCGCACACACACATAAAAGATTACTACTGACTGTCTCTGAGTAGCATAGGGGATTTGTTCAAGAAATAACCCTAGTAGTTGAGCAAGTAACAGTGACCATTACACTGGGCTAAAGCTGAGGAACTGGAGGTTTGTAAACATAATTGGTTAGAAGACGAATTAAAATAAGACTTAAAATAAATCAATGATATTGGGAGGGGAGGGAAGGAGAGGAGAGAGAAAGGCACAAACAGTTGCTTGCTGGACAAGAAGGGGAAAAAATTAAAGACATCAATTGTAGAGGAAAGTGAGATGGATCCTTGGGTCATGTTTCAAATGGTGAGATGGCATGAAAAGCACAAAACTAACAGGAAAAAGAAGTAGAATGAGATGATTAGGAACAATAGGGAGAAAAGGAGGAAGCGAGAGCCACGTGAGACCTGAAAAAAGAAGTACCCTGGATGTCAATATCTGTCCTAGTGAGAGCTGAAAACATGTGTGTATGTGTATGTATACCCCTCATGGTGGACAGCCATATAGATATATATTGTTAGATGCCAGCTCTTGTCTGGGCTGCTGGCGTAAGTTAAGAACTAAAACTCATAGCTGGAGACCAGACCAGTTCACCTGTATGTTAGTTTTGCTGAAAATAGCTATTTGTCTTATAAGAGGGTACAGTATTTAGTGTTTAGACTATGAAGTGCTGGTAAGTTGCTGCATGCATTAATGTCACTTGTAATGCCTGTATTCCACGCTATAAGAAATTATGTAAGTTTTGCTTTATAACTTTGAAGATGTTTGCTCTGAATTTGAGAGCTCAGGCATAAGAATTGTCCCCCCTGTCCATCCAGGACTATCAAATTCAGATGGGCCATCAATGAACATCGCAATACGAAGGATAGGTTAACAGCCCTATCACACCTTGGAAATGCTACCTGTAAGGAAGCTGGTCCTGTGGACTTGGAAGCTGAATGAAGGAAATAAAAACTAAGTCACAGGAAGATTTTCCATCTCTCTTCGCTGTTTGAATTCAGACAGGGCCAGAGACTTTAGAGTCTAAAGTTTAGACTGAGGCAGAGATCTCCAGGGATTACTCCTGGGTCTGCACTGAAAGACACTTTGAATTGACAGATCACTACAACTCTGTCACACTTAGGATTTAGATGGCAACTCATTTGTGTATATATGTTTGCTTGCTTTAACCTGTAAATAACTCATTTCTTTTTCCTAGTTAATACCTTTAGATAGTTTATTACAGGATTGGCTACAGACGTTGTTTTTGGTGTAAGAGCTAGAGTACCAACTGAACTGGGGTAAGTGACTGGTCTCTTAGGACTGGAAGCAACCTGAAGACAGTGTGATTTTTGGTGCAAGTGATCATTTATCTCTAAGGCTAGGTCTACACTACAGCGGGGGGTCGACCTAAGATACGCAACTTCAGCTACGTGAATAGCGTAGCTGAAGTTGCGTATTTTAGGTCGACTTACCTGGCTGTGAGGACGGCGGCAAGTCGACTGCTGCTGCGCCGCCGTCGACTCCGCTGCCGCCTCTTGCCGCGGTGGATTTCCGGAGTCGACGGCAGAGCGATCAGGGATCGATTTTATCACGTCTTCACTAGACGCGATAAGTCGATCCCCAATAGACCGATTGCTACCCGCCGATCCGGTGGGTAGTGAAGACGTGCCGCTAGTCCAGTTTGTCTGGGTGGCAAGATAGACTGGAGAGTCTAAAGGGACTATCTGTGACTTCATGGGAAGATTGTTATAGTGGAGTTGACATTTGTTACTGGCTTGGTGAAATCTAATAGGACACACCACCAGTTTGGGTCTGCCCTGTTTTTGAGTCAGCCTGTTTTTGAGATAGGCACTCATGGTCATGAGCCACTTTTGACAGCGTGATATTATATATATATATATATATATATATATATATATATGAGAGAGAGAGAAATCCTAATGGCTTGGGCATAAATAAATAAAAGGGGCCTCTGTTTAAAGTTTTATATGAAGATATCTCTAATTGTATCGTTGGACTATTGGGGTGAATCCTTGGCTGGCGCCAGAGCCAATACTGAACTCAACCGAAACAGTCTCTTGTTCAAACTTAGTCTGATAAATTACAGAGCAGTAGACCTTCCAGTTCTAAATAACTACAGACAAGAGAACAATTCCAATTATCACTGCATTTTCAGTGTAAAGAAAAACTAATACAAATCTAATTAATTTTTTGGGACGGGTATAGAGGAAGTATAGCAGAAAATTTTAGTGGTAGGAAAAATTCTGTTTCTATTCATTTAAAAAAAAACAAACCATCATCTCAATCTGGGCTACTGGGACTAAACAGTGCCCTAAGTACCAGGTAAGACAGTTACATGACAACTGCATGAGGTACGCTCCCCAGACAAGAAGTTTAAGCGGACAATGACCCAACTAATAATATTTAACAAAATACTAAAGTCTATGTTGGTGCCTTACACATGGTCTAACTCAAGGCGCTTTTTTAAAACATATACAGCTGAAATAGAATGATTTTTAACTGAAGATAGACATGCATTTCCAGCTTGCTTATAAACATCCCAGAGAGCTGAAACAATCCATATAAACATCAACATTGCAATATATATATATATATATATACACACACACACACACACACTTTTCAGAAGTAACAAAGTTAAACCATAAAACACAGAATAAGTAGGAGAGACCTTACCAAAATACCCACATATGACAGAATATGAACAGAAAAACATGTGTCAGAGGAAGATCATGACCATATTACAGGAGTTCTCAAACTGTGGGTCAGGACCCCAAATGCGTTGGGACCCTGTTTTAATGGGGTCGCCAGGGCCCAAGGGCTTCATCCCTGAGTGGTGGAGCTCAGGTTCTCTCTTGTCTTTGCAGAACCAATATTGAAACTTTCTTCTTATGATTGCCTTACAGGCTTCCCTAATAATATTGTTGTGGGTTTCTCCATTTTCATTGATTTTATAATGCATTTTGATTCCTTTCTTATAAACAGCTAAAATTCCTGAGTCTTTAAGCAATAAGTTATTCATCCTCCAAGATCTCTGTCTAACTTTCAGTTAAAATCACAGAGCACAGCAAAGACGGAGCATGTTCACTGCAAACCGAACTGCCCTATGATACTTATCTCCTTTGTAAAACACTGAGATCTATGGATAATATTGATAATAATACATAGTTCTTATATATTATTATAACAGTTTCTAACAGGGTGGATCTAAGAGCAGAGGAAATTATTATGTGATCAAGCCATCTGTTTAACTGGCAAGCATGAGAGAGTCTTTGGAGGGTAATCAAAGTTCCTTCCAAGTCTCAAGAATGCACAGCTCCTACCGCTTATTCTTTATATGTTGAGATCTATATGCTTCCTGTTTTTCCGCCCCCTCAGGACCACATTTGACTCTTTAGATTTTCCTTTTGTAAGTTTTCAACATGTCTAATCTGAGTTCCAGATAATTTTCTGCCTTTTCTATTTATTTCAATTTTTGATCCATGTCTGTGACTGTTTTCGTATGTTCACTTGAGACTGCTTTCATTCTGTTGACTCTTTTTGCTAATTCTTCTACTTAAGTTTTAAGATCTTAAATTGCTGCCTGAACGTCGCCTTTGTTGTATTTTAGCTCAGAAACAATCTTCTTGCTGTCAAATTTTGTGGAAGAGGCAAGCTTGGTTTTGTTGTTTTTTTTAATTTGATTTACAGGCTGCTTTCTCTGAGTCAAATTCAGAGTTGGAGACAAACAACTCCAAATTCAGTAATTCATAAAGTCTGTGACCACTAACACAAAATAAGTATACCCTGTTCTTTATTTTCACTTGTTCCATTTTGAAATGTTTTCTTTTCAATTTTTGTTAACTGCTTTAATACACAACAAAAGTAGCTTAGGTCTTTTGAGGACTCACAAGAAAGGAATTATCTGAATCATTTTATATTAACCAAAAATTGAATAAACTATTCCATTAAATCCCTAAGTAAAATAGAAAGAACCTTAAAAATAATCTCCCATTTACCATATCAGTATTTTTTCCTAAAATCAAAGATTTAGTTTAATCTGTTTCTTTATATTTTTCTGTTTTTCATTAGCAAGAATTGTTGGCTAAATCTGTTTACTGGAATCTGAAAAAAGGCTTTAAACATGAAGAACTAAAGTGACTATCATGTAATTTTTTGGAACAAATAAGCAATACATTATCTGCATAGCATGCTGGATATGTATCACTGTGGGTCTAAACTGGAGACCACTGTCCTACACAGATTAACATGCCTTAAATGGATTATTTAGGAAAGCAGAGAATTAGTAATAAAGAAAGTTCTGATTCAAAAGTGGCAAGCCAAATGTTTACAGTAAGTTATTCTTATCTTGATATTGAGTCCAAACCCTTATTATAAAACTAAAGCTATCTTGGTAACTGAGCTGCAGTCTCCCTCAACAGGCGCCTAGAACCATATGATCACTGTTTGAGTACTAGTGAGTTTATATGTATAAAGGAGAGGTGAAAATATTCTTAATTCTATTCGATGGAGTATGACAGATGCTGAAATTTAGGGCAAGTTACTGAAGTACAAGCTATACATTGACTATACCACCTTTACAATTCTGGAAAATATGAGGTAGTGGTATAATTTGTTCATCTGAATTTGTTCTTTGTCACAACATTAATCAGTGTATGGAAAAACAGGAAGAGACGTGGAGTTTTTAAAACAGATCACTATTTTCACAGGACTGTAGTAAATCCAAATTTAGTAACTTTGCTAAAAACACAGCAATTCTAAAATGTTGTTCTCTAATTCAGACAGACAGGGCAGATTGAAACAACAGTAGGATCTAACCATTTTTAATACTGTGTAGAATATTGAGTAGAATACTGAGTAGTAAATAAAGAATAATAGCAATACCATCAAGAGTGATTTGGAATGTTTAGGCAATACACTGCAAGCTCTCTTATGCCTTTTTCCATACACAAATACTAAAGTCTACTTTGAGAACCTGTATTTCATTATGATTACAGTATCCTGGTAATTTCAGTAAGTAGCATGTATTTCCCATGAGAAAAAACTGAAATGCAGTGTGTAATAGTGGTATGTATTTTAATTTCTTACCTTGTCAATCATTTTACGTGCTTCCATTTCCTCAGAATTGGGATTTTCCAACTCAATAGTGTAAGTACCTTTGTCACTTTGGTCATCATCATTGTCCTTTTCAGTAGCAGCAGAAACAAGTTGGCTTTTAAATTTTTTGTCCATCTCCTGGTTTTGGCTTGGTCTATGTCCAAGACTTCCTGAACTTCTTAACAATGCAGTTTGTAAGAAAGGTAATGCAACCGAGGGTTCTTCTGATTTTTGTTTTAATAGTTTTGCATGAACACCATGTGCTACCCTACTAGTCTGCAAAGGCAAAGAAACCCCTTTGATGTCTCCAGATGTACCTTTCACTTTCTCAGCTCTCACATGAGGTGTTGAAGAAGGAGTTTCTGAGCAAAGAGCTCCTACGTTCTGAGAAAAGGAATAAGATCGTCTCTTTCGAGGATGGTCTTCATCAAAAAACTCAATCATAAAGGCAGTCTGACTTATAGCAGCCTGCTCTTCATGCTTTTCTGTAGTATGGGCTTTCTGGTATGACTTTTTCTGTTCTATATGTTGATGCCTTAAATGCTCATCAAGTGTTGCTCGCTTATTGTAATGCCTGCGTGCACCAGCATTTTCTGAATCACTCTGTGTCCCATCATCATGTTTATTCCCTTTAAACAAAACAAAAAAGAAATATATTACTACAAAGTAAAAATATCACATGGACAGAAGCTGGCAAATTAAAATGTACATGGAAATTATACTTGTTTTTCTGTTGGTAACCCAATGTCCTTCAGTAACAGGCTCTGCAGACTTCCTACAGCTACACTAACACATTCAACTTGCTACCAGTCAAACAATGAAGTCTTTTACAAGCTGATCAGTGACACAGATGCATTTGAATTGCCTTTTTTAAATCTGTAAATACTTAATCAATGGTTTACAGAACCAGATAATATTATATAGCTGTACCAGATCTTGGTCTCATTTCATCAAGCCACCCAATCAAATTGCCTTCTTTTACATAGTCGGCTGATTACAAATGACTCCTGCACCAGAAAACAAAACTTGACCCTGAAAAAGCTCCAGGAAGGGTTAAGGGGATGCAGAATATAGTTATGTAATAATTCACTGTTATTAGGAAACACTTGTAGAGAGCTACAAATTTGGAACATTATTTATAAGTATTTTCAGAATAACTTTCCATCTAGTTAATCACTGTCGTTTCCAGAAAAGGGCGTCTAGTTAGCATCAGCACTAATCCTTTATCATACTCTCACACAAGTACAATTAATTTTCCAACCAGTCACTCCTGCCAGTCTGCTAAAGCACTTTGAGATCTATGGCTAAAGATCACTGTATGAGAACTTATTATTATTTAAAAGAAATTTAAATGGAAGGAACTACATAGCAACTGAAATTTTAAAAGCCAAACTTATTACAAAGCAGTCTTCTGTGAAATGAAACTATCCAAACACTGTAGAATAAGTTGCTATTCTCTCTCTTTAAATCATCTGGATTTTCTTCTTTTAGCCATAAGGTGTTTTTTTAAGTAATTTCTTTTTGTGCAAATGTCAAACTATGCATGTTGTTAGTTACTAAAATGTTTCTTTTCCTCTGGATCTCCTAGAGTGTTTAGATTGTCATTTAGATTGGAAGCTCTGCTAGTTAGTAACTGTTTTGATATGTCTCTTGTACAGCATCAAACACCACTGTTAGTGCTAAACCAATTAAAATAATCATAACAATTAATGGAAAACAACTAATATAGTAATTATAAAATTTAAATTTTAAATTCAGATATTTTGTATGCTACAAAGATTATGAAGTGTTCATTTTTTGTTTCCTTTACCAGACACAGAAGTATCAGCTAGATAATAATATGAAACAGTCATCCAGCTGGCTGTGTTGATAATGTTATGTTACATGAAAATAGAAGTTCATTTTCCACAGTTAATTTGGAATTTCTGGTACTCTGTTTAACCAAAATGGAGCATTGCAGAGGCAATGTAACAAAGAAAATAGAACAACTACAGCACTTATCTAGCAATCAGACTTCATCTAGAACAGGAGTGGGCAAACTACGGCCCGCGGGCCGGATGTAGCCCATCAGGGCTTTGGAACCGGCCCGCGGGATTGCCACCCCTGTGGCGCCATGGGGCTAAGGCAGGCTCCCTGCCTGCCCTGGCCCTGCGCCGCTTCTGGAAGCGGCCAGCACCACGTCCCTGCGACCTCTGGGGGAGGAGGGGAGCAGAGGGCTCTGCGCACTGCCCTCGCCTGAAGGCACCTCCCCCCGCAGTTCCCATTGGCTGGGAACGGAGAGCCTGCCTTAGCCCCTCTGTGCACTGCTGCCACCCCAGAGCCGCTCAAGGTAAGCGGTGCTGGAGCCCGCACCCCGAACTCCTCCTGAACCCTCCTCCCCAACCTCCTGCCCTGAACCCCTTGCCGCACCCCTCCTGCACCCCAACCCCCTGCCCTGAGCCCCCGCCACACTCCGCACCCCTTCCTGTGCCCCAACCCCTTGCCCTGAGCCTGCACACCACACCCCCTCCCACACCCTGCACTCCCTCCCATACCCCGACCCTGTGCCCCAGTCCTACATTCATGGCCCTGCATGCAATTTCCCCACCCAGATGTGGCTCTCAGGCCAAAAAGTTTGCCCATCCCGATCTAGAGTCTTTGCTCTTTATCTGTTAGAGGATGAAAATACAATATATCTACTAAAAAAAATAAAAATTGGGATTACCAAGTAGGGATGTGGAAGAAGCTCGGAACTGTGGTAATATTCCATGATTCATACTAATATAATAATCATACACATATTTATACACAGTAGGTTTAAAAGACGGGCTTTTGCACTAGAACTTAATGAGACAAAAAACCTTTAAAGATTTGATATTTTAGCTTTTCTGTTGCTGTTACCTCTAATATTAACACTAGGATAAAAGTGTACTTCTACATGGCTTGTTCTTATTGTTGAAGTGGTTATAATCTTCACATCACAACCTATTATGACAACTAACTTAGATAGTAAGCACTCTGAAGCAGGAACCATCTTTTTATTATGTGTTTGCACAGTGCCTAGCACCGGCGGCCCTGGTCTAAAACTAGGGATCCTAGGTGCTACCACAATATAGCAATAATAATACTGTCATGAAACTTATATGTCAGAGTTTTTTGCATCATGATTTCACTGCAGGTTTAGCTAGGAATAGAAGACAGACAGGGAGAACATACCAATATGTTAAAAAGCTTCACTACAATGTTCAGAGTCAAGCTTTCAGAGTGGTTGTAGGTATTCCCTCATGAAGGGGGGAAGTGCAAGAGACCAGCTGTGATACAGTAGGTCACACAGTGCATTATCCAGAACAAATTCCTGTGGTACAACATACATTTTCAATTGAAAGAACTGTAAATGTGCATTTGTAACAGAAACATCTTCAAGTTTCTGCTACATAAAAGGGATGCAATTCTTGCATGCATATGCCTGCCCAGGCAATAGTTCTTCCCATTTTTCACAGTAACATGTCTGATAGCATAAAGAATATTTTAAGAGTCCAGTACAATCCAATGTCATGAACAGCAAAGCAGTAACTGTGATATTATGCACTAAAAACACTGCAATAATACTATGCTATTATTTCACTAATAGCACGGTGATATTGCTGTTTCTAAGACTTTCAAACTTTCTAAGTGAGCTTTCAAGGCACATTTTTGATCAATAAGACAAAACATTTACTCAATCCCAACTGATGAGCAGACAAGTATATTTAGGTTGCAAAGCTAAGAAATAAGGAACTGCACAGTTAAGTTTTCAGGATTTTTTAAAAGTAAATAATTAGTAGACTTTTAAATATTTGTCATCAAGATTTCTTTCTGAAAAGTTTGAATTGTCAGTGGAATACTTATGAGCAAATAATCATAACAGAATTTTTCATTAATTCTGCTTAATGAAATCACCACATAGATTTTACTCCTTTGAAAAGCTATTACCCCCGCTGAATTCATTTTCATTTGAAATGTCATTGGATCTGTAGTCTGCAATAAATCAACATCTGAAATCAACTGGAACTTTGGTTGACAAAAATATTTGTGTAAATATTTTACTGATGTATTACAAAACATTTTGGTTTATAACAGAGTATGGACTTAAAGTTGAATCCAGGGTCCCAAATCAGTATGTTAAATAGAGTATCTGTGTATGCTGCGTATCTAGCCATTAATGTGCATCTTCTTTAGCTCTCATGAATGTGATTATAGCAAAAGGATTTTTTTATGTATCCAACAGAACATTTGCTGTTTTGATTATCAAGAGTGATTCAACTTTTGTAAACAAATGAATGTACAGTCTTATAAATTGTGTAACATTACCCAAGATGTTTTTTCTTTCGAAGAGCAAGCTTTTGGAACATATGAAGCCTTCAACTGTATAATAACGTAACACAACTGCAGTCAGTATACTTACTGTAGGATCATTTAAATTAATTGTTTTACTTTTTTAAGACTCCATCCTGCAAAGAAATTTGCTACCACACACTCCTGTGCAGAGGCAACAATGACTTCAACTGGACTGCAGGGGTCCATCCATGACCTCTGTGAAAGATTGAAGCCTTAGGAAATAAATATAGCTGAAATTATTCACTTTACCTTTCAGCCTCTTCAAGTAAACTGGAACATCACTCTTAATACTTTTGGAATCCTCCTCTGTTGCTTCCCATATCATTCTAGGGGGATTGTTCTGTGCTAGCCAGTCAGCTACTTTGCTCTCAGCAGCCATCATCACAGTTTGAAGCCCAGGAAGGTCCTGTCCACCAGGAGAAGACTTCTTCGGCTTGTGGCGCTGATCTGAAGTGAATTTTGTCACATGATCTTTGATAGTTACTTTTCCTGGAGTGGTGTCATCAAATTCAATGGTAAATGAAGCATGCCCCGCACCTGCTGCATGTGAGGTTTGGGTGTCTTTTGTTGGGATTTCATGAATAGTGCTCTCTGCTATTTGTGAAGGTTGCTGGAATTCTTTTGTAGGAATTTCAAAGTAACTTGGCTCCCTACAGAAAGGATATAGTTCTTCTTCATTTGCAGCTGAAGATTTCTCCTCAACTTGCTTGGCATCTGTGCTGCATCCTATTAAGAAAAATAAAAAATAGATTTCACAATACTAGGGAACTTCAGGGTCTTCAAGGAATTTCACAATTCCTATAAAGGCCACTGGAGTAATTCCTGGAAACCAGCACAAGCCCATGCAGAAGACTGAACAAGGTACTTCTGGAATTGTAAGTTATTTTTGCTACATGAAAAATGTCACTGAAGAGAGGACAGCCATGACTGTAAGCATGTCAAGCTGGCAGAAAGTTCTCTTAGAATTTGTCAAAGAAAATTTGCACTCCAACAGATTTGTGGATGATGGAAGGAGATTCATATTAATAGCAACATAGCAAATAGTTCAAAAAATCATAAGAGCTAATATTTTGAAAAATAATATTGCTATTCAGAGCTACCTGGAAATCATCAAAAAGCAACTGACTAGATTTATGGAACAGGTGTCCTGAATTAGATGGGGTTGATATGACTTCATTTCCTAAGCTATACAGTCAGTATAATTTTTCATAGCAAGACTGTTCGGAAAAATAATTCAAATATGAATGCAAGATAAAAATGAGCTCCCATGTGAAAGTTAAAACAAAGAACAAGAATAGGCATTTGAGACTGTTTTATAATACAAACATGTTCTATATTTTTACAAAAGATAAAGTCGTGAATTATAAACTAAATTCCTAATGATACGCGCCCCTATTTCACTGAACACACTTTATAAAGCACAGGAAAAGCAGACTAGAAACAACAGTAGCCAAAAGAATTCAGGAATTTAATAAATTTCATGCTTTTGAATGGAGCAAAGAAAACAGGGGGAGTGGGATGGGAAATAAGTGTCCCACTGCACATCCTGAATGAATGTTAAATTAAAGTTTTCATGCGGCTGCTAGCAAAGTGATCAGTATCCTTTTAGGAAACTAGCCTTTACATGCATTTGGCAAAAGAAATATACCAGCCAAAATATCTGATATAAAGATGCACCATAAGCAAAAGATATTCATCTAAAAGTTAATAGCAGCAAGCCAGACTCCAAACAGCATAATTCAAATGGTTCTCACACTTTTTACATGATTCATATTAAGATTTGTGGAAAAGGATTTTAGGACACAGAGTGAAGTACTAAAAATCCTATTAATATGTTCGTGTGGCTGAAAATAGACAAATTGTATCCACCTAAGATAGTTAAATTTGTACCTGACATCTGTTATTTAGCCAGTAATGTAGCAATGTAAATAAAGGAATGTACAAATGAATTATAAATATTTTCTGTTATTCTTCAGGAAAGATTTGCTTTTTTGAGAAGGCTTGATTTATTTTCAGCATCATGTGTCTTTAGAGAAAGATAAAAAAAATGATGCAACCACAGAAAATAGGATGGGTGCTTTGATCCTGGAAATATGGACTACTTTGAGAGTAACACAGTAGTTGGAAAAGTTCAAGAATGAACAATACTAAGGAGGGATGAGAGGATTAATGTACATCCTCCCCTTATTCTCACGCTTGGAATCTTACAGAATAAGATCTCTTAAAACAATTTGTATGCCTTGTACTAAGTTACTTTCTTTAGTAAGTAGCTTTTTGCAGTAAATTTTTTTTTACCTATTTAAAAGTACAAACTAGATCAGATCAAAAGTAAAATTCTTCTCCTGACTTTCATATCAAGACACCATTTCTTGTATAAAGTGAAGTCTTTAAATAGTCTGAAAAAAACATATTGGAATACATAAAATGTGATCTGAATACTTTAAGACTGGGAGTCAATCGAGTTCAAACCTAAATTATGACAAAGAATGAATTTATCTCAAATAATTTAGGTAAAGAAAAAGGTATGATGAGTAATGTTTAAAAAAATTCAAAATTTCCCCATACAAGCCAAGGAGTGATTTCTCATAAAACAGATGCGAATATTTTTAAAGTAAGCACAAAAACAATTTAACTAAATATATTAGCTAAAAAATAAGAACTTTTTTCAAACTACAACATTTGCAATATTGTGTAAGAAGGTGAGATTTTCAATGATTAAGAAGCACAAGGAACAAAATGTAATATAGTTTTAATCTTCTATGTTCCACTGTAGTATAAGCAAAAAACAAAAAAGACCCAAGTTTCATGTTGATGGTGATCTCCTTTCGGGGAATGCTCCAACTATGTTATCTTTTTAAATTAAATTACTGGTATTATATTAGATTTGTAGAGAGTAAAATGAGTAAGAGTCTGTAAAATAGCCTCACCTTTGCCTTCAAAATACCATAAAGTAATCCACACTGCCCAAGCAAGCTGTGCATCAGGAAAGTGTACAGTACTGAAACTTAACTACATAAACACTTAACACTGAAGTGCTTCATCACAACAATTTCTGAGCTAAATAGGAACTACAAAAACGCATGTGAATGGATTATAAATTACCATTGTGGTGGAGTGGTTGGGAAGAGGACAGCACCAGGCTGGTGTGGGGAGTGCAGGAAAAGGCAGAGGAAGGAAGCAATGTCCTGGTCTTGCATCAGAGGAGCACAAGGAAAAAAGCAGTTGGTGCTTAGCGCTGGAGAGCAAGGCGAATGAGGCTGGATAGTGGGAGAAGTCAAGGCTGATGTCACATGAACTGCATGTGCAGGGAGCCCGGATGGGGAAAAAGCCTATCTTGGGAAGTAGAGTCTGAAGATGTGTGAGAGGGCAAGGAAGGTTGTGAGCGCGGGGAGAGGGGGGAGGGGGAAGCAGGAGTTGAGAGCAAGTTTCTTGGTAACAAGGGGCAGAGGATAAAGGGGTGTATATGGAGATGAAGAGCTTCCACCCTGCACAGTTCCTCAGCTAGGAAACAGAACCAGGCAGCAGCTTCTGGGAGGCAAACAGGGAAGCAAATAGCATTGCAATTGCCACAGAGATATTGTGTAATTGCAAATGGAATAGTGAGAGTTGGGAGCAGAGGTAGTGTGAGTGATCATGACTGGGCAGGAAGGCTGTACACTAGACACTTGCTTCACTAAGCGGTGGTGCACACTATAAAAGCGTTTGGAGAATACCTGGCCTAATACATTATCTCATTTGAAAACAAATGGATTCAGAAAATTATTTTACTGGAATGAACTCACAATTTGTGTAAAAAAAAAGCAGCAAAACTCACTTTGTGCCCTCACTGGCACCAAGTTTTACAGCTGTGTTGGTTTTTTATTGTTTTGTTTTTTTGAACATACACAAATAATCATGGGGCCCTAAAATTCCATTTGTCCTGCAGGACAAGAATGTATGTATATGTACTCATGGTTATTAAATGGAATTCATTTGTTGGCCTGCAAGACTGGAGATTTTGTTAAGGCACTTGAACTGCACTTCTGAAAAACACGTAACAGTTTTAGGAAACTATTTCCACAATATACAGGTTATTTATTATTCAAAAATTCTCTTCTGTACTTTGCATAGTGTGATTTTATATATTTTCCACCTTAACAACACAAAAAATGACCTGACATTGCATAGATTTTTCAAAAGAGTATTTCAGCAAAAGTGGAACAAAGAAAGATCTGCAGTTACTGTCCTTTCTTCTATTTTAGCAGACTAGTTTGCTACTGGACAAAATAGTCACAAGACTATATATAAACTGATAGCTTTTCCATGTTCTCTTTTAAATGACAAAGTCACTCCATCAATCCAGATGCTAATGTTAGAGACAGATAAACCTAAAAGCATGAATTGGAGATCAGAACAGCAGATTTACATGCCAGTAAAATAATCCAAAATTCTTGAAAAGTCTTGTTAGCCACTATTTGAAAACAAATGTAACACAATTTTTCAGAGACAGAAGCTAAGCTGTGCCAATATTAGTACCTAATGGAATCCCATTCTTCTGATCTCTTATCCTGTTTTTCCCCTGATTTTTTTCCAGCCTATTGCTTTTTCTTTCATATTTCCTCTCTCCTTTCCTTTATTGGCCCTTTTGCTTTTCATACGTCACAATTTTCTAGTGACTTTACTTTATGTCCTATATTTCCCACGAGGTCCAGAAAAATGTATATAATAATTTATCGCTATTAAATACAAATATTTCCCCACATTTTAATGTTCTAGCAACTTATCTTTTAGCAAATGTGTGAAGTTGCTCTCTAAACATTTTTTTAAATCTTTTGTATGTCATTTTTCACAAGTAGTAAGTTAACTAAAAATTACAAAAAGAAAATTAGAAGCTATCTTTCATTGTCTAAATATTTTAAAAGGTCCCTGTTCTACAAAGTTCTGAATGCCTCCTGTGACATGCTGTGCATGTTCACTTCCATAGCATTGCATAGGCTTACATAAGCATTACTCACACTTATTCTAGGTCCCTATACCTCAAAGTATTTAAACAGGCACTTAAGCGTTTTGCTGAATTGAGGCCTTACTGTTTAATTTTAAGGATTCTCGGATCTCTTCTTAATTTATCTTTCAGGGATTTAATATTCTACTGTTGCCTTAGAATGGCAGTTTTTTGTTACCTGCAAAGAAACTTTAAAGTTACCCACTGTTGGAATTCAGAAATATTTAGTTCCCTATCATAAAAAGAATTGTATGAATAACTTAAATAATGTTCTTTTCAAAGCCTTAAACTGAATTTAAAAATTTAAGTTTTTGGTCTGCTATTCCTACACATTTAGAAATTCAGATTAGGAGAATTAGTGATGCCAAATTCTACAGCAATTAATTAAACCACAAATAATTTTTTTTGGGGGGGGAGAAGGGGAGAGCGGAGGAGGTGTGATGAGAAGAGTTAGATCCCAGTATACTTACCACTATCAGAGAAAGCTAGAGAAAATGAGTGTACTTTGAACTCAGCTCAAAAGTAGCAGTATTGGGTCGTATATGAAGTCATACTGCATACACCATTTCATGGATCCATAGAGCATAAAATTACATCACTATATTTCTCTAACAAAAGCACAAGGATGTGCCTTTTTGGAATTGAGTCCACTGTGCTCTGTTTACTACAAAGATTTTTCATTAGAGTTTCCATTAAGGTTGAAAGACAGTAATACCAAAATAATCTCATTAACTTGAGACTTTAAAGGCTAATTTTACAGAGCTGGTTTAGCAGCGACAAATCTCCCATATCAATCTCCTCATTAAACCATGCACCATCTATTGTAATGTATACTTTACCTTCTAGTCAACAGAGAACATTTTTTTTTCAAATTGTTAAAGTCTGATGCAGACTCTTATTTAGATTAATTTATTAAAATGTTTGGATGTGTTATTGAAACAGAAGTTTGAAGAATTATAAATATGAGAATCTATCATTTACTTGTTCTAGACCAGTGGTCCCCAAACTGTGGGCACACCCCCATAGAGGTGTGTGGAGTAATGTGTGGGGGGTGGGGGGCATGGCAGGGCCTGGGCCAGCCCCCATGAGGGGCGAGGAGGAAGCGCAATCCAGCCCCGCTCCGCCCATTGCTTTGCTCCTGGCCGCGCCCCTGCTCCCAGCACCCAACCTCGGCTCCCTACCGTGGCTCCCGGGGAGGAGGGGCGGACCTGGTAAGGGGGGGTGCATGATCAAAAAAGTTTGGGGCCACTGTTCTAGGCAGTCTTGCATTAAGAAGGCTGTTTCAAAGATCTTTTGTTTGTGTTAAATATCTGAGATAACAATGATTTACCATATAAAAAAGCAAATTATATGTTACATCTACTATCTCAGCTGGTCAGTGCTGGACTACAGGTTAGGTCTAAAAAGTTGAAACAACATTCAAGGAGATATGAAATTTCACAGAAGTTCCAGTTATAATAAATACAGAATGTTTCCATCACACATGGATTGTTTTTCCAATTTCTGCCTGAATGTACTTATGCTGAAATGTCAAGACACACAAAGAAATTATATGCAAGTCTGTTGAAAAGCAACAAAAAAACGTTTTAATGGAAGGATGAAAACTTTAGGGGGAGCAAGCCTAGGAAATTATGCGCCAGTGAAGTGGTCCAAAAAAGGCTATGTAATAATTTATTTGGTATTAAAGTGTGTGAAAATATTTAGTAACTTTGGAACAGTTCCACAGCAAATACTAGTATGACACGAAAGCAGGTTTTCTGGGGGAGGGAAGCCCACTAAGGTATACCACATAGAACAAAATTGTTTGTCCTACACATGTCAGAAGACAGACAGGATCCAAGGAATGTGATTTAATTAGGTAATACCTTTACTAAACTTAACTCATTAACTCAACCTATTCAGCAATAAATTGTACAGTGCAGATCATGGTTCCGTCTTTAATTGTTTCCACCTGGTAGAGGGCTGCCACTAGCTCCCCAGCCCTCCACAGTGGGTTCCCAGCCCGTTGCTGGGAACCCACCACTCTCCCCTCACATGAGGATTAAGTGTATGGGGAAAGAGAGTTGGGCTCCTCGCAGAACCAAACTTTAGGAGCCCCTATTCTGTTCCTCAGCTTCTTTAGAAAGGTCTTGAAGGCTACATCAAATGCCAGTTTATCAGAGAACTGGACCTCTAAGGAGCAAATACCTGCACTGAACCCTGCCACCTGCTACATTACGACGGCTTGAAGCTTACCTCCTGACCGGGTCTCTGAGCTGTTGTGGGGATGCCAAAAAGTCCACCTCCCCATGCTAGCCAATCTGACAGTGATGGTAAAATTCGTTCCTAGTCACAAAAAGCAACTATCATAATGCCCACAGTAGACCAAAAAAACCCAGTCCTACCCTAATTCCAGGTATGGGAGAGAGGGAGCAGTTAATCCAGAAATGAGATGGGATTCAGGCTGGAAGACCAAGGCTACACTCCCCCATGTGTGCAGGGGCCAATGGGCATCACCTGAGCCCTACCAGCCCACCCACCAGCTCAGGTGATGCCATCCTCCTCACCTGCCAGCCAACTCCCTCCCAACCTCAAAGGGAGAGAGGACACGTAAAGGAGCCACAGCTCATTTCTTCCTGCCAGTCCAGACAAAGCCCTCTGTCCCCTCAAGATGGCCTTCCACCTGACATGTCTACTCAGGCATTCTGCCAACACTAATAAACATTCTACATCAGATACAGAGAAGTTGAAACACATGGAGACCGAGTTTGAAAGTTTACTGATAACCTAAAGTGATTGAAAATAGTGATTTTATTTTCTTAGTGTGGGATCTTAAAGTTCTATATCCATGCAATTTGAATCCTTTTAGAGAAAGGAACCAAATATTCACCAATATAGGGTTTGTGGGTTTTTTGTTTTGTGGGTTTTTTGTTTTTTTGGCTTTAATGCTCTTGTACAACTTTATTCACTTAAGTCTGTTGACTATATTCTTCTGTCACAAGCTGAATTCCATTTTTGTTAGAAGTAATAACCCTTCAATTTTAACAAAGAAGCTATTTGCACAAATATTTTTATTTAATCTCTCTTACAGTGATTCTGTTTGTAGAAGGTACCTTGAAAAGGTATTTCAAAGGTAACATGGAACTGTTTCACACAGTGAGATGATGCACATTATGTATTCTCCTGTGAGGCTACATGCCCAAATATTTTTTATAACCTTATATCAAAATTTTGTCTAACCTTGCCATTCTTCACTTTGTTTGTAAATTACCACAACTGAGCACATTAAACAAATCCTTTAGACTTCCATTCATTACTGAGTTCTTCTCTAGCACAGACAAACTTTCTTTTTCCTTCCATTCTACTGCGAAGGCAGGTTTTGATTTCATTGACCAGTTGGTTTAATCAGATGTTGGCTTCTCTTATCTGCGTTTCTTTGAATTCAGAGAGCACTGTAGAAGCTACTCCTCTCTTTCACAAAGTACTTATGCTATTATGAAGAAAGCAGTTTTAATGTATGAATAAAATAAGACAACAAATTGCACATCATTCTGGAGTACTTTCCTACCTTGGGTGCGATCTTCAGAAGTCACCCAAAGAGTGGTGTTATTTCAGCACAATATATATCCTGCAGAGATTTTTTTAGTTTTATTTAAAAAAACTAACAACACAGTCCTATATAAAAATTACAACAAAACCACAGAATTACACAATTTCACTTTTCAAAATGTGGCATTAAACTAACAAAAATGGATACAAGAATTTTTTTTAAATCCCTCTTAAAATTACCCTTCATTTGACTTTTGTTTCCTTAGTTTTCTTTTAAGAAAACTATCCTCCCCCATGTTCACATACAATATTACTCCTCTGAATCAGAAGACCAGTCAGGACTAGTGACCTATGGAGTGAACAATGCCATAAATGTTGGCATCTGACCAGGTGACAAAAAAGGAGGTGGCAGAGGTAACACCATGGAAGAGACAGAAAGATGGAAGAATGGAAGATTTCATGACCAGTGTTTTACAATCCCCCAATTTTAAAAAGCAAGAAGGTGGACGGCCCTACCACTAAGACCGTATACTTCATATTTTAAAGGGAGGGCCCAACAGAGATGGAGAAGGTAAGAGCTTGAGGGAGAAAAGTGCTATAATGCTAAACCTCACTGCTTTCCACTTGCCTTCACAGACAGCAACAGACATTTTTCCTTACCCAACCCCACAACACATGCAATTTTCCCTATGGAGAGAAGAATGGAGACAGAAACACATATGACAGGTTAGTCACTTGTTTTTCTTCAGAAGGCAGTCACTGATAACTGTTATGAGAACAGAGAACCTGAATAAAACTCTACCACCATTGTTACAGACCAAAACCCCACAGAGTTCAGGGAATTTTACCTGTCCCTTGCTAGGGAACTGGGACCCGGGAGTGAGAATGCTGCACAAATGGTATCTTCAGAGAAATATTTTTTTTAATTAACATGAAGTGCAGGATGGTGAACCTACAAATGAGTTATGTTATCTCAGACAAGTATTCACAAACCCTTTATATCATACCATCATGCATTTTATTTATCCCACATAAAGTACAGATTTTTTGTAGTGAAGTTTAAAGAGTTTCATGCAAATTATTGTGACTATTTCTGTATACCTATGCCTGTAAAACTAGGTGTCTTAGTCAAACTGTAGAAGACTCAAGAAGAGCCATAAAAACCTTAGAATGTGACAAAAAACTTTTTTTACACATAAAAAAGTCATCACTTTAAAAGAAACCTTTGAAGGTCTTCACCCAGTCTCTACTCACTAATCCAAAGCCCTAATGGTGAAAACTTTATTCCATTAGAACGTGGAAATTCAAGGCTGCCAAACTCGCATATAGTCCCCAAAGGTCCTAAGATATTGGATCTTAAGTTCACTACATTTTTAAATTATTTTGGGTTATTTTAAGAGACATCTAGGGCTTGCTCCAACCCCTCTCTGGTAGGAGAGATGATGTAACAGGAGGAAGGAAACAAAAATCATTCCAATTTTTTAAAAAAACCAAACACCTTCAAACACAAACACACACACACACACAGACACACACACCCCTAAAATAAGGCTCCCAAATCCATGTATAGGAACCTAAATAAAAGTGGCTTGGATTTGCCTTGATTTAAATAGGATTTGTGAGTGTTCAACAATTTCCAAAGTGAGTCCACTTTTATTTAAATGCCCTCATGATGGATTTAGGAGCCTAACTTTAGGTACCCAACTTTAGGTACCCACGTTTGTAAGTTTTGGCCATATATTCTACACACACTAACTTTTAACAGCATAACTAGTAGAAATGGAAAGTCCTAGTATTAGATATCACGGAGGTGAATTTTCTTGCAAATTTAACATATAAATCAGAACATGCAAATATTTTTTTTTCATTAAATATGGACTAACATTAATGCTGATGAAACACTAAGGGATGACAGTAGGACAGAATGTTGCCAGAAGGAATCTTGTACTGCTGGCATCCACATAGCAAAACAAAACAGAACCATTTATTTTCAGAGTCAGAGATATTGGATTTGGTGACAGTGTCCATTACAATGGCTTAATTTTTTTTTTTATACCAAATGACAGATGTGGATTTAATCACTATCGGATCGATGTTAGTTCGGAAGAATGACTTTACTCACTATATCCACTAGTAAGCTATTGTACTGTGTACAAAGTGATTTAGGTAACAAACTCTGTACTCAGAACAGTACAGTTCTGTTACTGTTGAACTGCTATTTATGAACAATTGTTTTTTACTAGCCAAACTTATCCTAGCTTTTATCAGTGAATAACTGTCAGGAATCCAGAAACCTGGCTGGTTAACAAAATCTCATTTACTAGAATTTGGATTAAATGTGTAGTGGATATTATGTGGAATCAAATAATTAAATCTATGTCTGGGTTGAATTGGCAGGGGTGCTGAAACAATGTGTATAGTGGGGGTGCGGAGAGCCATTGAACCAAACTGTAAACCCTATATATGATGGAAACCACTTCAAAACAGGGGGTGCAGAAGCACCCCCACATCCCCTAGTTCCAGCACCTATGTGAATTGGTATTAAACAGAGTGAAGTTGAGAAATTTCTCAAGCAGTCAATCTCCAACATGTATTTATATCTTTTTTGTTCATGTAAGCACAGCTTTATTAAATATTTGGAGAATAACTCTGTCCACTGCATCATGACAATAGTTGAGGAGAACTAAAGAAGGCATTCACAAAGGGAAAAATCCTAGCTCCATTAAAATTAATGTGCGTTTTTGCCTCTGACTTCAATAAGGCCAGGATTTCAGCCATAGACTCCAATATGATGAAAATCTGAAGTACTTTGCTGTCAAAAACAGTGACAAAAAACAGAAGGTCAACAGAGAAAGGCCACTCTGCAGCATAAAGTTCAGATACTAGTGAAGCAACAGTATTTAACAGTGATAAAAGAACATACAAAATTGATTAATAAGTCATTAATTATTGAAAAACAGTTATCTTTCTTATATACTTCCGTGGGGTCCCACATTTAAGAGCTACTTACTTACTAAAGAGTAAAAAAGATACTACAAATTGAAATGTTTTCTGAACAGTCTCACCTGAAGCTCCTGTTTCATGTATTTTTTCTTCATGTTTGACATCCTGTTTGCAACCATTTTTTTCATCAGCCTCATCCTCACCCCACCAGGATGGCTGTCCATACAAAGGTGTACCACGAGGCATGGCAGAAAGATCTATAAAAATATTCCAAAGCCAAAGAAATTACTTTTTTACTTTACGTAAGATATTTAGATACAAGTGACAAGGAGAAAGAGCAGTTCTGATGGATCTTGTATGTTGAAAGTTGAAACAGTTTGACTGCTTGTTTCCTCAAATACAAAACCAATTTAATGTCTGGACAAATGACCTGCATGCTAAATATAAAAGCTTACTAATGATCTGACCAAAACTGCTTGCTTAGGAATTTATGCAAATACAAGTGACTTACATCTCGTTGCTACTGCATAGTATTTTTTAAATGAAAGCTGAAAATAATATTTAAGACAGATCATCTCACTATCAGCACATTATCAAAAGCTATCTGCTACCATTTCTGTGAAATGATTCTCTCTTTTACCCACATTGACCTTTCGCTGGAATACCTATCACATGGAAAACTGATCAAATTTTGTAATGCTGCCAAGGTTTCAAATAGCTGGCAGTTACTAAAGAACACCAATACGTACACACTTATATATTAGTTAGTTCGACTACGCTATTTTTAAAGCCATATTTAACTAAGAAAATATAACTATCAAAAAAGAACTGAATCTCATTATTTACTTATAATATACATAGTACAAGTATCTGAATAGGAAAGGGTTAAGTAAGAAATTAGATATGAACTAGTTATTCCACCTCCATGACTAACCAGTCAGTTGAGCTCTGACCTGCTCTCCATATTAAGAACAGTTCATATTTCTTAAGACAATATTGCACCCAATTAAGATTTGGCAATTTTAATATCATACAGATGTTCTAACTGAATATATCTTAACTTCTTTTATATTGTGTTTCAACACCAGATACCTCAGTGACTGGGTATATATGTGCCCTCTATGGTAAAAACAGCTGTGTTTCCTTTTCAGAATTCCCAAATCTCTATCATTTTATATCAGACATTTTTGTTTGGCGCACAAAATAGAGTATCTGAAAGTATTATATATTTTGACAGTAATATGCACTATTTGCATGCTAGGAAATAAGGACTATTTGAGAACTTCTATCTTGTTAGCAAATAATGGTTTGTTCAGTAGTGTTCAAAGGGTTAAATTTCACCCACAAATAAATGGATGGGCGCTTCAAATGTTTAATACAATTTAAAATATCCAGATCTCTAATTATTTTTCGTCCAAAACAATGTTCTTCTACCTTAGAATATACTGTAGTTTAAAAAAACCCAGCAACAAACGATAGAGTGAATTTTAGTTATTTAACTGCATGAACAATAGCAAACACTTATGTACGTAACAAGTGGCTGAAGAGAAAATCAAGACCTCAATACACTTCTGAGTAGAGCTGGGAAAAATTTTTTCAAATAGTTTATTCAATAAAATGAAAATGTTTTCAGGGTGCTTCAGATAAGAATGAGAGAATGTGTGCGCCCCTTTAGCCCGATGGTTCGGACACTTGCTTGGCAGGTGGGAAAACCAGGCTTGAATTCCCACTCTAGAATAGGTATCTGAATTAAGATGTTCCCTTCCCAGGTGAGCATCCTAACCTCCAAACTATAGGCTATTTAGGGGTGGGATACTCTCAATCTCTCCTGTTGAATATGTTCCATTTTGTATAAATACTTAAATATTCATAGGAGCAGGGATTTGAACTCAAGTCTCTCCCTTAGCAGATGAGTGCCCTAATCAGTAGGCTACAGGGTATTCTGCTCTCAATTGCTCATAATGAAGCTGTTCCAACTTTGCAAAAATATTCATGGGTGGGAGGGGGGCGGGAGAGAGAGAGAGAGA
>NW_020664436.1:15364434-15389998 GCF_002925995.2 Terrapene triunguis | reverse complement strand
GTAGAGGTGTACTAACATTTAGCGCGGTGTCTAGAATTGGAAAATTTATCTGTGCTTAATTGAAAGTTCTCTTTTTTCTCAATTAGTGAGGTCCACAGGGTACTATAGTCTACTTGGAGCGTGGGGCTAAAACAAGAGTCAGTCTTTGTCTGCAAGGTAACGTCCTAGCCCCCTGAAGTTAGCTCCAGTTATGACATCTTCCACAGGCAGGATAAATCAATTGTACTTTCTTAAATTACAGATTGTGTTAACTATACTTAGAAGAAAAAGCACAATTTATATTACTGCAGAGCATGGGCAATGTCCCCTAATGAAACAAACCCAAAATCTTTGGATGTAAATTTCCATCTCTATTCTGGATTATCTATTTGTTTGCAGTACAGACCAGATCTGTGGAACTTATTACTCAAAAAAAGGGCATTTCTGATAGGCACACATACGTTTTTGTATTCTTCATCATGCTCAAGTCCACAGATCCATTACAACCGGATATTCACAGGATTGCACCTCCAGGGTAGGACGCAAATTCATCCTTTAAACATGGACATCTAAAATGAGGTATTTATTTACCCTCCTTCATCTGACCACTACGGTGTGAAGAAGACTTTTTCCAAAAATGAAATTGACTAAAGACTGAATGACCAATATGCTGAATTTACGGATGGCCATGAAGCTGCCCAGCAGATCTCAATACAGGTAACATGAGTACTCAGATTGTCAGTGCTCCTAACTACTGGATTTTGATGTTTAACAGAAGGAGGAATATTTCTTGAATTTACTTTGGGAATGAATGAATTGTGAAGACTACCTGTCTGAATTAAAAATACAATACAGGGTTTCACTGGAGAAACATTCGGATTTCAAAACTCATCTGATTGGAGACAGCAGCTATCCAGAGGTCTACTTTAATAGATAAGAAGTGAAATGATAGCTCCTGAAGGAGTTCAATCTGGATAGTGCAGTAAGGAGCTGAATGAGAGATTCCAAGGTCGTGTGCTGACTTTTTGAGGCTGGAATATGGGTTGTTGCCCTAAGGAAGCATTTAATGTTGGAATTTACACAAAACTTACTTTTCTTGAACAGGCTATTAACATTACACTTATAGCATTATACTGTACCTCTATACATTACAGAGATTTCACCCTTTTGCTGGGACATTCATACATCCACATTAAGGCCCTCCTGGAGGAACTCAAGGCTATGTTTCAGTTCTTTAACACTGAGTTTGCACCAGCCAAGAGAAGAAGTTTTCTGTGTTAACTTCTGTTTCAGGTCCATGAGAGTGATGATAATCATTTCATTGAAGTGTCCATTTTGAAGCTGTCTGGTCCTGGACGAAGGAATGGTTTTTCCAGTAGCAAACCTTCTCTATGAGATAGAGACACTGGAAGGTCCGTTGTTAGGTTAAGCAAACCTCTTTAGCTAGAAAGACAAAGGGTAACATGACTGCTCTATTCTTCCTATCCTTTTGTATGGTTCTAGGGAGCATTGGAAAAGCTGAGAAGGCATGTAACAGATTCTTGCAAAGCTGGGCAATGTGATTATTTACCACCTCCCATACTAGGTTCTGACACATGGAGATGCCAAAGGCGGTTATTGCGATTTCATTATACAAACTGGAAAACCACCAGCCCACCAAACTGACTTAAAATGAGGATATTTTTGGGTGTACATTTCACATTGCTTAATCTCACTTTTACCATATGTAAGTCTTGTTGTTCATCTCCCTCTTGATGGGCAACATACATAGAGACAGGAAATTTTGTTCCACTCAGTGTAGGAGAAGTTGATTTTCTCTCTGGAGTTGGGCTGATTATGTTCTTCCTAGTTCCTTTATGAAAACCTCACCAGAGACATTGACCGTAACAACCAGCACAAATTAATTCCATATTTCTCTTTGAATTAGAGTTTAAAGCATTTATATGAAATATTGTGCCAGTTACAAGGTATTTATCAGCATTCACTAAGTAACCAGCATTGTCTTCCTCAATGTGCACATATAGCTGTTCGCTACTGATTCTTCACCTTCTCTATGTTACTGCTGCTGTTCACTAACATTTCACTGAAATGCACGGAGTATTATTAAGATGGGCATGGTACTTTCAGCAGCACAGCTAATATCTGATACTAGCGGGAACTTGTAACATTCAGCAACATTTTAGCTGTCTAAAGTTCTTACTTTAGCCCTTGTTTTTCAGAGAACATTCCTTAGTCCATTCTTGATTTGCCACTGGGCATAATACTTCTAAAACTACTTCTAAAATTGGTTCTCGCCAATTCATATTTTCTTAATGGGCAAAGGAATATATGCTGCAGATTTACTTCTAATAAATACTAAAGAAATATGAAAAGCATGTAAATCAGATCACTTTATGATCAGTTAAACTAAGAAGAGCTAATATACTTTCACAAGAAAAATGCATTGCAAATAGCTGTACGTTTTTATAGCAAGGATATCATAGCCAAATCTCAATTTATCTTCAAGCTTCAGAGTAATGTATGTCTGTTCAGGAATCCTCACATCATTCACAAACGTCTACAAAATAAAAAGGAGAAAACAGATATTGTTATACTTCAAAATGTAAAACTTCCAGTACCAATCTAATTTTGCATAAGAGGTTGCAGCACTACATAATTAACATTACTGGTTAATGATGCATGATCCTATTGGTGAATTAAACAATTGTGTAGAGCTATTACATGCCTAACAAAGTATTTCAAGAAGAAAGTGAAATATTAGAGCCAGCAAATCAGGGTGGTATAATCAGACTAACCTTGTAAAGCTTATTACCATTTTAATCTTATTAGTAGTATGTACTGGAATTGTTCATTACTACAATATGCTGTTCCCTCAAATATTTTTTTCCTGGTAGCCTTGTTTATCCAATCCATAGAGATGTTCAGTTTTGGAGTTATTTTAAGAATGTTAACTGACTCTTTTGTGAAAAAATTAAATGAGGACTGGACATGAAATGGCATGGAGTCAGAAGTACTGCATTGCTGTGGCACTACTTGTCTAGTTCTGCAAAGACTAATCTTTAATCTTAGAAAGAAAGGCTTTCAGTGCCAGGAGAATTGTTTAATTGATTATGTCCATATGAAAACTAATTTCTTCTGATGTCCAGAAGAAATTATATTATAATATATTATATTCAAAGATGGCTTAGGTGACCACCATATTCTAAACTGGAGGCATCTATAATTACATGATTTTGTAATGGGATGGCACAACTTAAATGGATGTAAGCATCTTGGGAGCCCCCACCTCCCAAAAAAAACCACCCACAAAATTCTTGAACTATTAATGTATGCCCGGAATTTGAATCTTCAAATATTTGTTTTGTCCACTTAAATCTAATTTTGGATGAAACTTGCACTTTTCCTGAGAATACAGAAATGAAACTCCTTCCCCAAAATGTTACTGGAACCTTTTCTGGCTGCCAGAATTAAGCAAAGAAGCCATTTCTCTGTCTAGTTTTTCATAAGATTGCATGTCAGCATGGTACTTAAGTGTCTTTCATGAGAAATGAACACAAAAATATCTGTTTTTGCCAATCCTGGTGGCAAGAAAAAATGCTTACCTACCTTTCGTAACTGGTGTTCTTCGAGCTGTGTTGCTCATGTCCATTCCATGTTAGGTGTGCGTGCACTGCATACAACACTGCTGGAGATTTTTCCTCTAGTGGTATCCGTAGGATCAGCTCTGGCATCCTCTGGAGTGCTGTGCTCATGCGCCGGTATATAAGGCACTGCTGGCCCTGCACGATCTCAGTTCCTTCTTGCCATCAACTCCAACAGTGGGGTAGGAAGGTGGGTCATGGAATGGACATGTGCAAAACATCCTGAACAACAGTTATGAAAGGTAGGTAACCATTTTTTCTTCTTCAAGTGCTTGCTCCTGCTGATTCCATATTAGGTGACTCACAAGCAGTATCCCTGGAGGTGGGCTCAGTGTTCACAGTCTTGCGGCTTGCAACACTGCTCTACCAGAGCTTACATCATCCTTGGTTTGCTGGGTAACGGCGTAATGGGACGCGAAGGTGTGGACTGAAGACCAGGTCACGGCTCTGCAGATGTCCTGTATTAGTACCTGCACAAGGAAGGCTGCTGACAAAGCTTGAGCTCTGTTGGAAAGGGTGGTCACGACAGCTGGCAGTGACATCCCTTCTTGCTCACAGCAGAACCTGATGCAGGTGGTTATCCACGAGGAGATCCTCTGGGAGGAAACCGGCCAGCCTTTCATCTTGTCTGCTACTGAGAAAAGGCTTGGTCCTCTCGAAGTAGAAGGCCAACGCCCATCTAGCTTCCAGGGTATGTAGCCTGCATTCCTTGCTGGATTTATGAGGCTTTGGGAAGAATACAGGCAGGAATATATCCTGATTATTGTGGAACTGCAACACCACTTTCAGCAAGAAGGCAGGGTGGGGCTGCAGTTGGACTTGTCTTTGTACAGAATACCATATAGGGTGGTTTGGAAGCGAGTGCTGTAATTTCAGAGAGTCTGCGGGCCGAAGTGATTACGACCAGGAAGAAAACCTTCCATAAGAGAAGCAGCAATGAACATGAAGCTAATGGTTCAAAGGGGACCCCGTGAGCCTTGGAAGCGCCAGGCGGGGGCGGGGAGGGGGGAGGGATCATGGCACACCTCTCGGACACCTCCACCAAAGTTGGATGGGAGAAATGTCTCAGGACCACAGAGAACCCCCATGGATTCCAGCATTGCCATTGGACTGGCCATTGACTCAGGGGCCACAGGCCCATGGGCGGAACGGTGCCCACATCCAGTTGGTATGCCGGTGATGGTGCCTCTTTTGCAGGGGCGCGGTCTCGGAATCCAATGAGGATTCCTTGTAGGAAGATTATGGGAGCGCACCCGAGGCACACTTCTAAATGGCTATGATAGGCTGCTGGGGAGTGATGCTCCGGGGACTGGCTATGGGAGACTGGTAATCGGTGCCAGGAGTCCGGGGATCATCGTCGAGACTCTGGCGAGCGTCGTCTCTGCTCAGGAGATTGGTGCCACTCCGGGGACCAATAACTGGGTTCCGGCAACCAACGTCTAGAGTTGGAAGCATGGTGCTGGGGCTCAGGTGATCGGCTCCTGGGGGACAGTGACCATTGCTAGCCAGCTGGGGAATGCTATCTTGAGGTTTGGGATGCACTCAGATATGGTAGCCGGCGCCATGTAGGGGAACACTGTGGGGACACTAAAGCAGGTTTGCCCCATGAGACAACTATCTTAGCTAGTTTGGTAACCGACTGCCGATTACGGGGTGTAGGCAGGACCAGCAAAGCCATGAGGTCCTTAGCTGTCTGGAAGGCCTCAGGCATGGACTGAGCCCTAAGATGTGGTACATCTTTGACGAGTGCACGGGGCGGGTCCCGGACTGGGCTGGTGAGGTTGCACACCTCTGCAGGACAGAGAGGCCTGATGCGGGTCACAACTCTCTTTCTAAGTCTTTCGTATTCCCTGCGGGCACCAGGGAGCACCCTATCTTGGTGCGCTTCTTTTATCTATTTCTTGGTGCGGGGGATGTTGAATGGTGCCGAGGAGGACACAGTGCTGGAAGAACACTGAGGCAGACATGTTCAGTGCCGAGTCTGGCCGACTTGGGTCGGACATCGATCTCAGCGCAGCTTCCATCAGGATAGCTTTAACTCTAATGTCCCTTTCCTTTTGGGTTTGCAGCAGAAGCCCCTGCAAATCGTGCACTTACCATGAACGTGGGCTTCCCTGAAACAGTTAAAGCAGCTGGAGTGAGGGTGGCTGACCGGCATGGGCTTAGCACACACCGCACATGGTTTGAAGCCCGGGGCATGCCCCATCCCGGGAACAATGTCCCGTAAGGGGACTAACTAATAGTGAGAAACTATACAATACTTAACTGTAACAAAAACTACTAACAACTGTTTACAACAGGAATCAGAAGAAATCATTAGAGGTTTGCTGAAGCAAAAGCGCTGTTCTAGCAGCCATCATGGGCAGTAAGAAGGAACTGAGACGGTGCAGGGCCGGCGGCGCCTCATGTACCGGTGCATGAGTCGGCACTCCAGAGGGTGCCAGAGCCGACTCTATAGATACCACTAGGGGAAAAATCTCTGGCAGCGGTGCATATGGCACGCCCACACCTAACATGGAATTGACATGATCAAGCACTCTAAGAACTTCATCTATGGAATAACTATAAAAGTAAAGCGAAAACAAAAAAGTACTTCTTTCAAAGAGAAAAGGAGAAGGAGGAGAAGTAGTAATAACTACACTAAGGGTACGTCTACACTACCCGCTGGATCACGGGTAGCGATCGATCTATCGGGGATCAATTGATTGCGTGTAGTGTAGATGCGATAAATCGATCCCCAATCGCTCTCCCGTCGACTGCTGAACTCCAGCTCGGCGAGAGGCGGAAGCAAAGTCAACGGGGGAGCCGCGGCCGTCAATCCCGCGCCGCGAGGACGCGAAGTAAGTGATTCTAAGTCGATCTGAGATACGTCGACTTCAGCTACGCTATTCTCGTAGCTGAAGTTGCGTATCTTAGATCGATCCCATCCCCCTAGTGTAGACCAGGCCTAAAACTGACAGGTAAGGAACTATCTACTAAGATTCTGCAGATTCTGTCCCTGACCAAAGGCAGTAGATAAGGAACTGTGGGGTGGTCAGATTGCACAGCACTATATATACGTCCCACTCACAGTGGTGGTGGGGGAGGTAAGCATGTGCAGTCTGACAGGCACTGCTGATGAAGATCTTCGATCCCAGGTGCAGGGGGCGCTGCCGCACCTACAGTTGAGCACCCACAGGGACATCACTGGAAGAAGAACCTGCACTCTTATTGGAAATTTTTAAGCACAGGTATTCTCCACAAGCAAATGTACACAACTAAGCTATAAAGCACTTTTACCAGGAATATAGCCACTATTGACATGGATTTTGGAAATACTTGGGTAGCAGCAGACAGTTCAACGGGCAAGACTGTAAACTGATAATGGGTGCTGTTGACTAGAAATCATAGGAAACTCTTGTGGCTTTGATGGATAGCCACATGAAAAGCCGAGGGTAACCTACCAGCCACGAGAATCCAGGAAGGGGATTATGGAGGCTAGAGTGACCATGAGAATCCTTATTTGCTTTACCTATGCAAATTTCACTGGTTTAGATGGGTTGGAGATATGGTTAAGGCCTTTGGGATAAGGAAGTAACATGAATAGAAACATTTCTCTCAGCGGAGAGTGGGGGCCTTCTCTATAGATCCCAAACGGAGGAGAGACTGGACCTGCTGGAGGAGGACAACCTTGTGAGAGTGCTTGTTGAAGAGAGACAGGGAAGGCAGGTGGGAAGGATGGAAATAAACTGCAGTGTTTATCCCTGATCCAGAGTACTAAGAACCCATCAATCTGTGATCATATGGACCCAAGCTCATGGAAGTAGAATAACCTACTGGGGAAGAAAACAGGGGAGACAGAAACTAGCACGTAATGATCTAGTACTCGGACCTCAACAAGAGAATCAAACAGGCTGCTTTGCAATTTCCAGACTGTGTTGAAAAATGCATCATGGAAGAAAACTGAGGAGGTGGAGTTATCCTGTATGCCCCCCTCCCCCACACTTTTCCTGAAGTGGTGAGGCTGCATAGGTGAGAAGAGCAGGTATCTCTGGAGACACTGAGGGTGGAACTGTTTTCTTTTAGGGAAAGGAGTATAAATTCCCAATGATTTCAGCATGGCCCTCAAATCTTTGAGACTTAGGTGCTTTTCATCCGTCTTCTGTGAGAAGAGGGAAGGATCTTCAAAGAGGAGATCCTGGATAATCTGCTGGACCTCCTGCAGGAGACCTGATGATTGAAGCCATGAACACCTCTGCTTAGTTATTCCAGATGCCATGGCTCTGTCTACCAAATCTGCCCAATCTAAAACAGCTATCAGAGGTCCTAGACACCAGTTTCCCACATTCCAAGATGGACTGGAATTTCTGCCAGGCATTCACTGGCAACCTGTCTAAGAACCCCATTGAACCCATTGTCATAGAGGGAGAAGTCCTATTTGGCCAGTAAGTCTTGTTGTTTAGAGATACAAAAATGTAGGGCAGCTACGACCAACTACCAAAAAGGTCTAGTCTCTTTGTGCCTTTGTCCTTTAGGATAAAAGGCCATCCCTGACATGCTCTTTCATTCACTGCTGAAACAACTAAGGAATAGGACAAAGGGTGGGTGTAAAAATGTCCAAAGCCCTGCAAAGGGACATGGTACCTTCTCTTACTCCTCTTAGTAGTTGGAGGCAAAGGATGGCATTTGCCACAAAGATTTTGTAGGTTTCACAGTGCCTTCATTTATAGGTAGATCCACTTGAAAAAAATCCTACCGAATACAGTATGTCGTCCACCTGCCTATGGAAACTCTCCTGAACCACTTAAACCTGAATGCCAAGAGAGGTAGCTATTTTTGTTAGTAACTCCTGGTAGGCCCTGAGGCCCTGTAGTTGTCCTGGACAGGAGAACAATCCTCAGCACCACATCCTTGTCAGGTGATGATGAGACATGCAGAGAAAGTTGAGTATGAGCGTCTTGTACTGAGGTGGATTGAGATTCCAAAATCTGAGGCTCAAATTGAGGTTCCTGCTTGGTACTGGCATCATCATCATTGGTTTCCTCCTGGGAACCAGCCCAATGTCTGTTGGGGATCTATATAAAGAATCAGGATATCTGGTAATGGGAGGCAAGCCCAATTGGTTCCAGTAAGGCAGTTGGTAAGGCACAGGACCCCAGCCACAACCACTCCAAGGATCTGAGTCTCTGATCTGATCTCAGGAAATCTGATGGGTACCAGGAGTGGAATCCTCATTATGAAGGTGAGTATCATCTTCTATTGCAGATGTGAGGGTCATCAAAACTTACCTCAGACTCCGAGGAGGACCCTGAATCCCCTGACCATGGAGGAGCTGCACCAGTTGATGTCAAGGTGAGGTGGCATCTCTCTGAAAATGTTGGTACCAGGGACAGCATGCTGGGTTTACCCTGTACTGTACTGAGCAAGGAAGTGCTGGACAGTCTGAAGACGTAGCGGCACATGGTACCAAGGGCTGAATTTCTCTTAAAAGTAAGTCTGTAGACACAGCCTAAGCAGGAACCAGTACCAGCTGGTGTGTCTCCAGCGCCACCGGAGGTTCTCAGACTGAGATGCAGAGCTGGTCCTGTGTTGCGGTGTCCCCTCTGGCATCATCAGTACCAAGATATTTCCTTGATGCTGCTATTGTTGCATCAAAGAGGTTGGCACTGCAGTGGGAGTTGGTCCAATGGCTCAGGTACTACTGCCGACAACTCCTGAAGAGAAGAAGTGGGTCATCTTTCCAGGTAACATTTTACCTCCTCAGTGTTTATTAGTCGATGGTACTGGGGAGCTGGACCTTCCAAAGTAGGTTGGCTCCTTCGAGGAATGCCATTCCAATGCTTTGTGCTTCTTTCTTGGCACTGGAAAAGGGGTTAATTGATGACTTTCTGATGCAATGTCTGGAGAGGCACTCCTATTCAAGGGGAAAGTATTTGGTACCTGCCCTGAGTGGGAAGGTGCAGAAGGTGGATGCAGAGCAGCTTCCAGGAGGAAGTGACGCAGTCTCATCCCTCAATCCCTTTTTGTCCTTTTTCAATCCTCTGAAGACGTGGCACTCAAATGTGACCCACAAGGAGGCACTTTAGGCATCTGGAATGAGGGTCACTCATTGGCACAGACTTTTTGCAGTAAGTAGAAGGCTTAATCCCAGAGACCAAAGTGTATCGTAGTACCAGACAACAGCACCCCTTGTATAGTGGGGATTCAACAGCCAAAGTTGTAACCGAAAATATATCCTAATTTACACAAACGAGTAATACAAATTATTTCCAGAAGGGAGATAAACTCAGATTATTGCATAATGCAGGGATGGCCAAACTTACTGACCCTTCAAGCCGCATACTACAATCTTCAGAAGTTCGAGAGCCTGGGCTTGCGGCTTCAACCCTGCGGTGGGGTGGTGGGGCTAGGGGCTTCTGAAATGTGGCATTGTGGGGTCTCGGGGCTCCAGCCCCCTTGGGGCACACCTGCCGGTGCTCAGGGTTTCAACCCCTCTCTTGCTGATGCCTTAAGACCCCCACTCCCTGCTGGGCAGAAGCCCCTAGAACCCCACAACTCCACTGCAGGGCATAAGCCCCGAGCTCTCCCAAAGAGTCTGGTAGGTGGAGAATGGGGAAGGCATGGGAGGCTCCGAGAGATGCACTTTAACTGTAAAAGAGCCACGGTTTGGCCACCTATGGCATAATGAGTAGAATCATAGAAGATTAGGTTTGGAACTGACCTCAGGAGGTCATCTAGTCCAACCCCCTGCTCAAAGCAGGACCAACACCAACAAAATCATCCCAGCCAGGGCTTTGTCAAGCTGGGCCTTAAAAACCTCTAAGGATGGAGTAGTAACAGTCTGACCACATGTGGACATATCCAAGATAGACAGCAAGTGCTGCTCTAACAGCGCCCATTACCATCTAACAGTGCTCAAGCCACCACCACTCAAGTGACCCTTCTGGTCAAGTTTTTGCACTCTGTTAGTTCAAGGTCAATATTCTCAGAAGCCCCTTACCTATGCAAGTCTCTTGCAAGTGGTTTCTCACCAGCACCTGCTTCTTTGTGATCACTGTTAAACTATTTTTGGAGTATGGCACAAAAGAAGCAATCATACTAGTGAAGTACAATGAATATTTGTCTGACAATAAAATTGAGTCTCAGCTGAACTAATTTGGGAAACTTTTTTTATGATTGGATGTCTAAATGCCTTGCTGACCATGGTGTCACTGTCAAACTACGGAGATCACAGTAGAGTTACTGGCCAAGTATGTGAAGAAGGAAGAGGACAGGGCAAATGGGGTGACCCCCAGCACAGCCTATGCTGTTTGTGTTAAGTTTACTGAACAGGGCTGTTTTTGCATGTCTGGAACCAAAGCAACAATTCTCTGTATTCATACGAACACAGTAATTCTCATGGTAAAGAGACCAATGAAGGCTCATGAGAGCAGAAGTCCCACAAAACACCTCAGGCTCCACTACCAGAACAGAGGTGGCAGCCTCTTATCCATTCTGTTACCCACCCATTTGGGCTTGCATGGACACCATTGGGTTTGGCAAATCCCTCCTTAACTTTCCTTACACCTCAGCATGACCTCTCTACAGTAGACTACAAAGACTGTCATTTAAAATAGAATAAAAAACTGCACAGAAGTTGGTTGAGCTATGCCATCTGGGCCGACTAAAAAGGGGAGCCAAGCAAGGAATTACCCCCTTTTTAAAATAAAATAAAATAAAAAAAAAGACAAAACACCCTAAACATAAGCAAGGATCTGAAATTGTTCGAACTGGTCTTAAATTTCTCCTCCCATTCTATTTTGCTCATACTTGTTTTCAGCTTTAGGAAATTGACCCTTTTAAAGCATCCAGTATGTTACTAGCTGGGATCATTTTGTTAGCACATAAATGAAATTAGGTTGTGATGTGTGTACCAAGGCAATGTTCAATTTTTTAGTTCTGTGAAAGGTGTGAAGTTACTGTATACGCTGCCCAGCAACTTTTGTTGTTTGGCTGATGCATGACATTGTGATGTCAGCGAAAATTATGAGCTACGGGCATCAGGTTTAGCAGAAAACGGGCGAGGTTCAGAAGGAAGAGATGGGTAAAAATGTAAGGACTACATTCATATGACCTAATATTCTCTACCCTAACTTTGGGAAAATAAGGAATCCTTTGATATGTATCCTTTGCATGTTGGGTGAGCTATCACAGAATGTCTGAGGCATGATGCTGGGGAGATTAAAACAAAAAATCGAACCAAAGACTATCAGTAAACACATGGGCAATACTGATTTAGCTTGTCAAATATTACAGGAATTGAAGTGCAGTGAAGAGATGGCATTTTCACTAAGTACAGTCCCAGGAGTCACAGCTGAACACGTTTTTTTAAATATACAGTAGAACCTCAGAGTTGCGAACACCTGAGTTATGAACTGACCAGTCAACCACACACCTCATTTGGAACTGGAAGTACATAATCAGGTATAGCAGAGACATAAAAACAATATAGTATTGTGTTAAATATAAACTACTGAAAAAAAAGGAAAAGTTTTAAAAAGATTTGACAAGGTAAGGTAACTGTTTCTGTGCTTGTTTCATTTAAATTAAGATAGTTAAAAGAAGCATTTTTCTTCTGCATAGTAAAGTTTCAAAGCTGTATTAAGTCAATGTTCAGTTGTAAACTTTTGAAAGAACCATAACGTTTTGTTCAGAGTTACGAACATTTCAGAGTTATGAACAATCTCCATTCCCGAGACGTATGTAACTGAGGTTCTACTGTAATATAAACAGGTTTTATACTCCACATTCTTTAATTCAGTCACGACTACAGTCTATATAAAGTTAATATGGTAATGTCTAAAAGGACTACTAAAATATGACAGTCGCTAAACTTTAAAATAAACTACGACGTACACTAATATATTTAACACACTTACAAAAAGGTGAAAGCTTACCCAGCAGGTTGCAAATGCAATCCCTAGAAGTGCCTTAAAACGTAAAAGATCATATGAAGCTTTTTATGAACAGTTCTGCTCTTGAGAACTTTATTGCCTCTTTACTATATTATAGATTTTCTATCCACTAACTTGACATTTATTACATGATATTCACAGATAAATTACAGTGAAAAAAGAAGATATGCTAAAATAGCAAAGACAAATTACAAAAACTATGGGAAAATAATTTTATATGAAATCAACTATTGGATAACTTTTTTCACATACATGTATAACATATGCTTTTTTCCCAGAAAAAAAGAGGAAAAAGGATTCCAATGCACTATTAACAGGCTAAACACGATTTCCTACAGTAAGTATGCTTTCCCCAGCACTAAAATTTTAGAGAGTGTGATACCACCTTATTAGTATGCTTATATACGGACCTATTCAACTAGAGATTTGTTGCTTCTGTATGTCTGAAATGCTACAGAAGTACTTTTATTATTTGTATTAACATAGTGCCTAAGAGCCCTAGTCATGGACCAGGAACCCACTGCGATATATGCTGTACAAATACTTACACCATGTTCATTTTTATTCTTCCGAAGTTTCTCTACTTCAACTTTAATTTAACACAGTCATGCTCTCGTATTACTGTAACATTTGACTTTGCCCCCTTTTAAATGTTCCATAGTAGCAGGGAATAAAAACATTTTCTTTAGCTGTTCTCCCCATTTGCATTACAAGAACTTCATGATTATTTGTTAATTATCTGTTTGTTTTCAAAGAAAAAAAAGATATATCCTACATGTCTGAGGAAGCCATCTTGGATTTGTTAACTTACCCCATTTAGGCTGCCCAAATCCTTCACCAAGTGTTCATCTGTAGAGGCATCATAGTTAACTACAGCGTGTTGCTTGTCCACACTACGTGACTGAAATATTAAAAAGATTAAAATTAATGCAAGGAGATAATAGGAAAGCTACAGATGAAAAGAGAAGAAGCTACAGACAATCTTTTTCATACTAACATAGGTACAGTTGACATGTTCTGACTAAGTTTATCAAAAGTAACTGAGTATGTTTGTGAGATTTATTTTCTCTTAGACAGGCTGGATACCAGATCTTCTTTGTTTCATGGTCCTGAATTATATTTTCTAGAATTCTGTCACTAGAAACCTCCATAGTTTAGATTTACAACATTTCTAAGCATTTACAAGCCCTTAATGAAATGTAAAACTACCACACTATTTCAGCTGGACTAGAAGTATATTCTGTTGTACCAGGTGTTCCCCAAGGATTGCTAGCAGAGAGATGGTTTTGTAGCATGGATAAATAATGTGGAAACAACATGGACTAAAACCCTTATATTTGTGCCAAATACAGATTAACTTAAACCTTCAGCATCAACAGGCTAGAGTATTAACCCATTACGCTATTCACAACAATACACCATAAAAGCATTACTTTAAAAAGAAGCTTAATAAAAATGTTTAAGACCAGGGAACCAATTTCCCCTCCGTATCATTTAGTATGCTAGAAAAACAATTTTAAAGTGATTATTCCAAGGGCAATGTGTGTATCAAGTTTGGTTGTCTGACAAATATGATTGTCCCAAATATTTTGTGTACTAAAATGGATGGATGTTTGTTAAATTAAGTTGTATCCACCTCCCTGAATGATATTAGCTCACCAGCACTTGGTGTACTCACGGAACATCGATTTTGAAACTAAAAAGGAAACCTCATAAACGCTAACAAGTGGCATTTGTGTCCATTGCTGCAAGAGAACACACATACATTTAGCCATATACTTGCCTCCCAAAGTGCAGAATGGGGGACATCATTCACTGAGCAAAACCACATGGTAAATTTAGGAGAACATTGGGACAGGTGGGTAAATCACCTTTCTGGAGTTAAGTAGCATTTGCAAAAAAACAGAGGGAAGAGGCCATTTTTAATTTCCAGCTTCTGATTGGAAAGGGTCAGCATAACCAGATGGTTAGTGCTGGTTATCAGAATGTCATTCAAATGTCATTTTCTGTACTGCAGTTGCCATTGTTCTGGGCTATATGGCAATATACATTTTCCCCAGACTGCTGTTTTTGTATTAGTAGTAACATCAACTGTTAAAGAAGAAATCAAAATGCTAAACTCAAGTATTTTTAGCTACAATATTACAAATATATGTAGGTGAATAATGTATTTCTATAATTCACAAACGTATAACATTTTAAAAAGCAGGACACTGTTGACTAGGTTTTTACTATCATATATGTGACTTGGACCTTTTATATTAACTGAGTTGTGTAATAAAAGTCTGAGGTAAGTTATTTGATAGATATTTAGAGATTGGAGACTATGCCTGTTCTTAATACATTGTCTTCAGAAAACAAAAATCCAACTGACAACCAAAAAACATCTGTCTCATGGCTATGGTATAAACTAAGTAAAGGTGAAAAGCTCAATATACAGTATTCCATTATTGATTTCTTCCAAGCCATTCACTATGCCACAATTATTTATTAAAAGGAAATGTAGATCCTGCAGAAAATAAAGTGTTATGAAAAAAATCTTTAAAATTTTTGTTTTCAGTGGTGTTGTAGGCATTTTGACGTTTCTTTAAAACTGGGAAATTTACATTTTTTTACACTTTGGATTTTCTATTTACTTGTGCAGTATACTCTGAGCAAACACACATATCTGATACAGACTTATAAAATTACGCTTTTCACAGTCTGGTAATCTTACATTGTGAAGTCATCATGTAATGGTTCAAGAGATTTGATACATATGGTTATTATTATGCCTTTAAACTTGAGTGTACTGTAGTTTTGTATAATTAACAATGAGTATCTGTTACACCAGATAACTAAGCATTACCTTAGCCAGTTGCCCAGAACATCTACATACAACAAGGCTTAGACAAGTTGCTGGTTGCCTTCAATGTTCCAATTTAAAATCTCCAATGTACTTTCATATTTCCTCTGACCCAAAAGAGATAAGCATGTAAGGATTCCAGGCCAGAGTTAATCATGAAAAGGCTTTATTTTTATTATTTAAATATGTGACCAAGAATTAACCTTCAACAGATTCTTCAGAGGTAGAGATACTTAAACTAAGGATTCAGGACGACGTCTCCAAAGACGACTTTCTCAGACAATTTAATGATATTTCCTGAATGTAATTAAGAGTGTGGAATTTCTCTTGCTTCCAATCTAATTAAATAGATCTTTAAATTAAGAGCTTGTTTTAATGACATAATCTGTTCTGCTTTCAGGTCCAGATTACTCATCATGTTTACCTCACAACTGCTTCCACTACCTTGCACAAAACGTTAGCATTAAACCCAGATTCACAAAAAGAAACAGTCACTTATAAATCTGTTACTAATGTTTCTCTTCGAGTAACAGAGGAAATTTCACAATACATACTGACACAGTATATGTTAAGTAATACCTCAATTTACTACACTGGTTCCAGGTTTCAAGATTGAAAAAAAAATCTGCTAAGGTACAAAGAAATAGGGAGGAACAATCAAAGGAAGGCACGGTATTTTTATTAAATCAAACATATTCAGTATGACACCACCAGTAAAGGTTCCACAGTTAAGGAGAGGCTAGCTTCCCACACCCCCTAGCCCCCAATTCTAAGTTCTGTTTTCTATCCTCTCTAACTTTTGACTGGAGTAACTAATTTATTAGAAATTGGTATGCTTAATATCAGGTATAAGAAGAATTTCTGACAAATCTGGAAAGTATAGGATTAAAGATTTTATATGTTACTTACCATAAAATGGATTTTTAAATTAAAAAACACTTAAAAAAAAAAAAGGTTCCCAGAATCTTGGAATATTTTAGCACATATCTTCTCTGCATTGGTAGGACTAACATCTCTCTCAATCATTGCCGCTAGAACGGTAAGGTCTGGAATCTTTTCACCATTTTATGGTTGCCAATGTCTTATCCATCTCTCTCACTTTTTAATAGGCATAATTTTATTTTTTTTTGCTGCTGTTGGTTTTAAGGACTCAAATGCTGCATGGATTCCAGATTGGGATTTTCTCTCTGGCATTACTTGTGGTCTTCAATTTAAATCTGCAGC
Organism: Terrapene triunguis; assembly: GCF_002925995.2. Taxonomy (NCBI): domain Eukaryota; kingdom Metazoa; phylum Chordata; order Testudines; family Emydidae; genus Terrapene; species Terrapene triunguis. The sequence goes on along the minus strand of NW_020664436.1, from coordinate 15,373,376 downwards.
CTATCACCTTTCTCTTCTCTGTGGGATTTTATTGATAGCACTCATTTTTGAACAGAGGAACAAATTAGGATCAGGGCCAAATTGTCTTACAAGGAAGACAGTGCCTGCTCAAAAGAATGTATAATGTAGAACAGTGGTTCTCAACCTATTTACCATTGAGGGCTGCATGTGCAGCTCTTTCTGTGTTATGTGGGCCATATCCACACAATATATATACTACCTGTATGGCCCTGCGGATGTCACAGGGGTGCAGATGTGTGCTGATTGGGATGCTGGTTGAGAACCACGGATCTACAGAGTCTTGAAAAGTCCACACAAAAAAAAAAAAACCAGTTCAATATTGATTAGTCTTAGAAATGTGGCTGTTTTGAGGGGGGTGAGGTGATGTCGGGGACTATGCCATTTGAAACTGACTTTTATAGTAATTTCAGAACTTCATCCAGGACCTTAAATATATAGTAATTAAAACAGAACAGAGCTTGAGAAAATTCACGGACACCTAGTAGCCATATGCAGGTATAGAAATAAGGGTAGGAAGCTTCAGTGACAACACAATGAGAAGTCCAACCCCTACTCAAACTACCAGCTGCTGGAAAAGGAGGCTCCATCTTTTGGATCTTCTAACAACTGTCTGAAATGTAAAGCTTTACCCTCTTAGCAGCTGGAAAGGAGAAAGAAACGGTTACTTACTGTAACTGTGGTTCTTTGAGATACAATGCAGCTGTGTATTCCATTTCGATGCGTGTGCGCCCAGCAAACCTGAGTAGGAGAAATTTGCCTCCCAGTACATATAGAGGGGTGGCGCTCGTGACTTGTGGCCATAGCCCCCCCACTGGCTACATGAGGCAGCCCTCCCTCAGTTCCTTTGCACTGAACACAAGATTCCAATGCAGAGGGAACACAGGGTGGGTTGTGGAATACACATCAGAATCACATCTCAAAGAACCAGAGTTACCATAAGCAACCGTTTCTTCTTCTTCGAGTTGTTGCAGCTGTGTTTTCCACTTAGGTGACTCACAAACTGTACCCACCCCCAGGAGGCAAGGCTCTGAGTCTACATAAACAAGGACTGCAGGATCGCTCTACCAAAGCCTGCATCCACCCTGGAAGATGAGGTTAGAGTGTAATGGTTCATTAATGTAGTATCGACAACCACATAGCAGTCCTTCAAATGTCCAATGCAGAAAAGAATACACTGAGAAATGATATGCATGTTGCTTGTGCCCTTGTAAAATGAGCTCGCACCCAGTGAGGGGGGGCATAGCTGAGGCTATTTCATATGCCGTTTTGATGCAGGATGTTATCCATTTGGAGATCATCTGCAAATAGACAGTTTGACCATTCATGGGGGAGGGATAGCTCAGTGGTTTGAGCATTGGCCTGCTAAACCCAGAGTTGTGAGTTCAATCCTTGAGGGGGCCATTTAGGGATCTGGGGCAAAAATCTGTCTGGGGATTGATCCTGCTTTGAACAGGGGGTTGGATTAGATGACCTCCTTCCAACCCTGATATTCTATGAGGCCTGCATACAAGACAAACAATAAAGGCAAAACATGAAACTGTTTAGTTCTGTCCAGATAAAAGGCCTGATATCTAAGATATGGAGACAATGCTCAAGTGGAGATGAATGCAGCTTAGGAAAAAACAAATATAGCTCCTGGTTCAAATGAAACTAAGACAACTTTAGACACAAATTTTGGATGTGGTCATAAAGTCACCTTGTTTTTGGAGAACTGTTTATAAGGAAGCTCTGTCCTTAGATCCTGCAGCTCACACACACTCCTTTGCAGATGTTATCGCTACCAGGAAAGCAGTTTTCTGGCACTACAGTGGAAAGGGGCAAGATGCTAGCGGCTCAAGTGGAGGACCCATCAGAGCTGCCAGGACTGTGGTTAGGTTCCACTGGGGAAACGGCTGTTTGACCAGGAGATGTAGACAAAGAAGTCCTTTTAAGAACCTTGTTACCATGGCATCAGAGAAGACTAATCTTCCCTGAACAGAGGGATGAAATGACAATATCACTGCCAGATGCATTTCCAATGAACTAAGTGCAAGCACCAACGTCTGAAGATGTAGCAGATACTCCAAGATGTCCTGGATAGAAGCCAGTGTCGGTTGAATTCCACTGGCTAATGACCACACTGAAAACGGCTTTTATTTAGCTGAGTAGGCTATTCTGTTAGAGGACTTTCTACTGTTGAGCAGGACTTGCTGGACAGACGCCGAACACTGCTCTTCCTCTTCATTCAGCCATGAAGCAGCCATGCCATGGGATGCTGGGAGCTGAGAATGGGATGCAAAGTGCCACTGTGATTGTGACTAAGCACCTCAAGATGTAAATGAAGCGATAAGGGAGGCTGAACAGAGAGTGAGAAGGTTAGAGAACCAGCACCGTCTTAGCCACGCCGGGGCAACAAGAATAAGTTGTCCTGATCTGCCTTAAGTTTGAGGATGACCTGAGGGATGATCAGGATTGGGGGAAAGGTGTACAGGAGAGTTGACTGCCAACTGCGGTGGAATGCGTCTGACAGGGGGCCTGGACTGAGCTCCCCTTGAGAGCAGAACAGATGACATTTCCTGTTGTCTTCTGTAGTGAACAGGTTGATCGTCAGGATGCCCAAAACTGTGACCTGGAGGACCCTTATTTTCAGGGACCATTTGTGACTTAGGGAAAAATACCTGCTGAGATGGTTCACAAAATGATTCTAATCCCAGGCAAGTGAATGGCTATCAGAGTAATGTTCTCCTCAATGTAGAACGGTCACTGATTGCCTCCAGGCAGAGCAACCTTGTTTGTGTTTCCCCTTGTTTATTTACATAACACACTGTGGTGGTATTGTTATGTACTGGATATATTTGTTGAGGCCACGAAGGTCGAGGATAGGTCTTTTCCAAATCCAAGGGAGGGGTACCAGGAAGTACTGGGAGTAGAAGCCATGACCCCAGTGTTCAGGTAAAACCTCCTCCCCCATTCCCAAAACCAACAGAGCGTGGACCTGCTCGAGGAGCATTATCTTGTGACAGGGGTACCTAAAGAGGGATGGGGAGGGGAGGGTGGTGAGGATATGTGGAGAGGAACTGGATGAAGATGAGGAGGGAGAAGCAACAACTGGACTGAGGAATCAAAATGGGCACTTGGAAGGAGACAGGGGAGGGCATGTGAACTGCTCAAACCCCAAGCCCAACTGCTTTCTCCTGTGGGATCTATTGCTCTGCCTTGACCAGAGGAAATGGCTGGTCAAACATGCGCTGCAGATGGTACTGCTGCTGGCTGCTGTAGTGCAGCCTCTTCACTGCTGGCGTGTACACCACCAAGGACCGCCGGGTAGATATAGAGTCCTTGTAGGAATGCAACATCTTGTCAGTTTTGTCCGAGAACAGTGTTTGGCCATTGAAGGGCAAATCTTCAATGGCTTGCCGGACACTGGGGACAACACCCTAATTCTGAAGCCAGGAAGCCTTCCTCATGGTGACCGCAGAGGCTGTCTCCTTGGCCGAACTGTCCATAATGCAGAGCATGGACTACAAGGATGTCTTAGCTCCTATGCACGAGGCCTTGGGCTGCTGGTCTGAACTTTGACATAGCTATCCAGTTAACAAAGCCATACTTGGGCAACAAGGCTTGCTGGTTAGCAATATGCATCTGCAAGGTAGATCTTCCTGCCCATTAGATCTAATTGTTTAGGAGTCCCTATCTTTGGAGGTGGACTTAAACCTGCCCCGCCAGGCTCTCTCGTTCATTGCAGTTACAACTAGGGAATTTGGGGCTGGATGGGAGTAAAACCACTCAAATGGCTACACGGGGATGAAACAGCGCTTTCATCATGGGTACCAAAGCTGGCATGCTCCAGAGGCCTTAGTCGGTTCAAGGAGCGCATCATAGATAGGCAGGGCAATTTTCCCAGGGGCAGCTGGCTGTAAAATGTTCACCAGTTCATGGATGTTTTCCTGCAATATCTCCGTTTGGATACCGAGGGAAATAGCACTTTGCAAAAGGTCTTAGTACTTCTTAAAATCCTCCAGTAGGGGTGGAGAAGCCAGGCAGCACAGCATCGTCCAGAGACAAAGCCAAGGCTCTTAACTTAGCCAAAGCTGGATTCTGCTCCAGGGCTGACAGACCCAGATGGGATGACTCTGGAGGCTCCACACGGAGAAGGACCACCAGTGACTGGGCCTGCGGCGGATTGACGGACACCACCGCAGGACTGGCTGGCAATCTCGCCTTTGAGCAAGACAAATAGCAGACCTCTGCAACCAAGGAGCATCCCATGGATCCAATGGAGGCCACTGATAAAGCATTGGAGGCCAGTAGGTGCTGGGCCAGGGACCGCCGTCCTGACCATGAGATGCACGCCAGTCCCGGTAACCGGAACTGTCCATGGACAGCCCTTGATGCTGGTTGGGTAATGGAGAGTGGGAGGATGATGACCCCGATTCAGACATAGAGAAGCCTAGGGATCCTGAGGTAAGAGTGGAGCAAGACCAGAAGGAGTGAGTATGCAGTCAGACTCATCCATCACCCAGAACGAGGATCGAAGAGGCACTGCTGATGGATCCTGTACTGTCAGTACGGAACATGCTGATGTGGGAAGCAGTGTATGTCCCAAAGGGAACAGTGGTACTAGAGTATCTGATGGTACTGATGTCAAGGGCTGTAAAAGCCACCATGAAAACATTTGTGGTGCTGAATGCAGCAGTGCCGAGGAGATTCCTGGTACCAAGGTCCCCCATTCTGATTCCAGAACGAGCCCTATTTCCACAACCTGTGGAAGGGGAACATTGGGGTGGAGTGCAAACAGACCCGAGTGTTCGCTGGCTCATTCAATTGAAGGGGCTATAGTTGACACAGCCCTGGCAATGTCCTGCACCAGAAGAAAGGTCAGGATCGAAAGGCAGAGGAGGTCTATACCTGCTTAATATGCTGCTGATGTGGAAACAATTGGTACCCCAGCATCTCCCTTGTCAGTACCAGACTTAACAGATGACCAAAAGATAGAATTGACATCTACGGTACAGGGGAGTCAATGGTACAGGGTTTCTAACCTCCCTACTAGGTACTGTGGAAAGGTTAGAGGTACCCGCGCCATCCTGCATGCCAGCACCACCTCCATGCTCATTTTTCCTGGGAGAGGTGGAAGAGTCATCCCAAGACCTGGAGTGGCCTTGAATGGTCTTGTGCGACCTTTTTCTTGGTGCACTCAGCAGGGAACGGCTCCTCTCTTTCTTCAGGGAGGCATATGTTCTGGAATGTGTAATGGCAGCACTCTGAGCCCAAGGGCGATATCTGACCCAATGAGGGTGTTTTACTGAAGCACACCGCCTGGCCTTTTTGAGCAGATGCTGCTTCAGGAGAAGATCCTGAGCCACTTGAATCAGTTTCTTAAATGATCTGCATATCGTGCAATGCTCCTTGATATGGGCCTTACTGAGACACAGCAAGCAGCACATGTGCGGATCACTGTTGGGGCTCGCTCCCCCACATGAAGGACAATGTTTAAATCCCAGTGAGGGCATTGCCAAGGGAAACAAACTACTCTAACACTAAGGGTACTACTACTTATATACACCACAAGAGAAAAAACTAACCAGGTGAGAGGTTGTGAGGTTGAGATCACACACAGCTCTGACTCCACTTGCAGGCGATAAGAAGGAACAGAGAAAGGGTTGGGATGGCGCCACCTCATGAAGCCAGGGGAAGGACTACAGCCACAAGGCATGAGCGCCACTTCTCTATGGGTACCACTAGGTAAATTTCTCTGGCTCCAGTGCGCTGGGCATGCACACACATACAGAACTGAAATACATAGCTGCATCTTCTCAATGAACAGCTTGCTTTGTCCTCTCCACCTTCCAAAGGCAAACTATCAGTCTTGCAATTCAGTACTGTAATGGTTTGCAGTGGCAGCAAGTCAAACTGTGAGGCACACCAATATAGGAGTCAATTTCCCAACAGCGAGCACAAATACGTTTTGTGACATAATCTTGTTTGCATTCTGCACTCTGGTGGTCCCCAGCAGGCATTAAACTCCTATTTCTTCTCCCCACCCTGTTCATCATGGGCGGAGGGTGAACCCCTCCCTTTGGGGAGGCTAATCCACTGGATCCACCCCCCCACCTGAGCCCCCCCCTGGCCCGGAGGAGTCCCGAGTATTCCCCCCATCCCCCATGGCCAGAGGAGCCCCGAATTGCCAACCGGCCAACCCCTCGAGTGCCAGCTCCAGCACTGAGCATGGGCCTGAGCCTCAGGCCACCGGCTGGAGCTGAGCCCCCACCAGCTTCAGGGGACGGGGGAGCAAAGGCGTGGCCTTGGGGAGGAACACGGGCGGGGCCACGGCCTGGGTTACGGGAGGCTTAGCCTCCCCTGGCCTATGATACCCACTGCACATGTTGTTCATTGAGAATGTGTGGAAGTAGGAACCAGCTACAACAGTTCTATGTCCTCCAACTTTCTGCTCTCCTTGCACCAGTTGAGGAGTACAAAGTGAGCAGAACAGAACATAGAATCTGCCCCAAAGTACTAACTGCAACCTCTGGATCCTTTCAGAATAACATGTGGCTCTCAGGCTGAAAAGGTAGGACTTTGTTGGTATATGGGAATTGAATTCTCTTGTTTTATTTACATTTGTATGATATTCAGAAAAAAAGGTCTATTCCATTTTTCTAGACATTAACCAGTATTCTAAGTGAACCTGAATTGGAAAGGAAGTGTTCAGGATGTAAAAGCTCCAGTTCCAACAACATTTGCCCACAGAAAAGTGGTAAAAATTGGTACAAAATAAGAATGTGTACACACAAAGAAAAAAAATAAAAGTTATTTTTGGCTGGAATAATGGATCTGAAATATGAACACCAAAATTATCTCATATGGACAGTAATCTCAACAATTCAGAATTTTTCACCTTCTGGGTGATAGTTTATTCTACCACCTGGAAACAATGGGTTCTCTCACTATGCTGATTTATAAAAATAAATAAATATATATTTTTAAAAAACATGCAGTATTTACACAGGAGTAAAATTACGCACTGTAGTATTCAAGATTAGATTTATCTCAAATACAAAGTTATGAACACTAGTGCTTTGGTATACCTTACATAAAAATCCACTTTAGGGCAAGTCTGCATCCATAGACTTGAATAAAACATCTGTTAAAACAACAGTGATTAGGCATAGATCTAAAATTTAATCCTCTACTTTATTTCTTTGTTTTCCTTTTATAAAGTATTTTAGCAAGGCTTCTATAATATCCATGATCAGGTAACAGAGAAAATAAAGAAATTGGCATTTAATTGTGATTTTTATCGTGTTTTGCCCACATTCTTTGCATTTAGAGAATAATCGAACCATCACTGTAAAATGGAAGGACGTGCACGAAGAACTATATATGCACAACAAAAAGTCATTATTTTTTTACCCATGGGCTATTATAGTCATGCAAGAATGCAAGCCAGATAAGTATACTAAATAGAACATGCTTCAAATCATGAGTGCCCTGGCTTCTGCTTGCTTGCACTACAAAGTAAATACATAGAAGATGAAATTTGTATAATAGTGGAATGTATTGCAAAATCCTAATTAAAAGTTGAAAATTACTTTTAGAAGGCATGAAAGTTTTGGCACATAGAACATGCAATGCTATAGGAGTGTGAAGCCCCAACTCTCATTCCTCCAAGTATTAAAACCTAAACTCACACCATTTACTCCTCTGAAAACTGCAAAATTACAGAAGTGTGTATCAGGTCTGTAACCTGGTGTGAGATATAAGAATAAACACACCATGTGCAAGTGATAGCAGAAGCCAGGGACGATGAAATACTGTCTTGGTGGCACAACAGATTATAGCAATAACCAACAACCATCTCCCAACAGTTTTAAATACTCCATTTGAGCAGCTGGAGACAAAAAATTATATTTCAGACACAAAATTCAATTCACTCATTATGTTGGTTCAGAATACAGAAAACCAAATATCTTACATATCAGATTGGAAAGAGACTGACAATGGTAAACCCTTATTAATGCTTTACTTTCCGTGTATACCACCACAAATTATTATGAGGATTTTTGAAGACAGTGGACACTACACTGGGATTCCTGAAGGCATGGAATAGAAAAAATAGCAATTACAAGAAATTTTGCAACTTAAGGTATATAACTCTTGAGAATGAACATATCCACTGAGATTTGGGATGGCAGCAATAAGCTAACACACAATTCCACAATCTACTGAAACAAACAAGGGGTGTGTGACAGATGCCCATTAATGATTCACTACTCTGTGTCAGCAACTCCTGCCAGGCCTGACGTTCTCGCTACACCTAATATATTCTTGTCATGATACATAACATACACAATAGGTGGCATGTCACATATCACTGAAATTCTAAACTCACTGATCATTAATATTTCTTGCATGATATATGTATGGGATGTGTACAAAGAGTTATGGAAACCTGCTAGAATTATATTATTGGAATGTGTTTGACAAGGAATGCCTAAGTCCACTCTGTCCTAAACAATGGAAAGTGTATTTGCTTGGCTGACCAGCCTGATTGTTAGGCAGAGACAATGAAGACACATTTACATAAAGAGTTAAACCATTCAACCTAGTAATGGGGGGTGGGAAGATAGTCTTTTGCGTGGGTTCTGAATTTTAAATAAGTAAATCAATCAACTGACTGTATACAATATTGCTTTATTATATGAGTGTATCAAGTAAGGTTTTTTATGAAAGCTAGTGCACGCACATTGGTGATTAATATCATTGTAAAATGTATGTATTAGAACCATATGAGGAATTACAATCAATCACCGATATTATGCTTTCAAATCTGTGACCAAACAAAGGAAGCTGATTAAACAGGTTTCAGAGTAGCAGCCGTGTTAGTCTGTATCCGCAAAAAGAACAGGAGTACTTGTGGCACCTTAGAGACTAACAAATTT
>NW_020664436.1:15300959-15364034 GCF_002925995.2 Terrapene triunguis | reverse complement strand
TGATTAAACAGGTTTTCTCACAGACAGGGGAAAGGCATCTATCTACCTGTCTTCAATTAAATTAATCAAGGCATGACCAAAACCAACTATTTTATGTAAAGCCCTATTTACATGAAAATCAGCGGGGGGATGAGAAGTCCACAGCAATGGAAGAACAGCATGAGGTCATCCGGAGTCAGGGGACAAAAGTGAATATGGAAATTACAAGGAGACAGAGGAAGCCATCTTGTCATCCATCACTAGATAGACAAAGGGCATGCTGAGAAAGATGGGTCCTTCAAACAAGTGGGTTGAAGCCTTTGGGAACTGAATATAGGTGAGAAACCTGATTAGGCAAAGGTCTTTCACCTAAGATGACAAGGGAAACTGGCACCTTGTACTTCTGTGGGAGATCCCATCTGAGAGACAGCCAGCCATTTTGGACAAAGAATAATTGGTGAGAGAAACCATCTTAAAGACCGAACCCTGTTTGCTTGAGTTTTAGACTTCTAGAGGAGTATTTTCATTTGTATGTGCTTGTAACTCTCCCTACCTTTATTTCTTGTACTTGGTACCACTTAACCTATGTCCTTTTGTTAATAACTTGCTTTATTTTTAAACTAAACCAATCCCGTGCTGTGTCTGAACACAAATAATTGTTAACTTCAGTTAAAGTGGCTAGCATCTGGGTATTGTCTCTTTGAAGGGTAAAATGAACCTTATTATTTCTCTGAATGGTTCAGGAGAGGACCAGACACTTCGGGACAGGTAGTTTTGGGGAAATTCTGGACTAGGAGTGTGTTGTGTCAATTGGCTAGTAGTCTCCACCAGCCTTGGTTACCAGAGTGTGTCTGTGGTGTAACAACCAGGCTGCTCGAGTTAGAGCTGCTGCATAACACACAGCAGCAGAACATTTTAGAGCATTCAGGGTTACAGGAGAAGCAGTGACATGACCCCTGGGCTGGTCTGGACTTCATCCAAAAACATGACAGAGTATTTGAAAGTTCAAGAGCCCTTGAGAAACTGAAAGTGGATGCCACTAGATTTTTCATTTTTTCAAGGTATCACTGTTGGAGCAAATTTTGCCTTTTTGTGCTTCAGTCTAAAAGGAACTATATGCTGAACTGTTGTGATTCTCCCTACTTTTCTTCACAGCTATGAATATCTCAGCATTTCCAACCCCAAGCATTACAAAAAACATGAGTCAGGCCCTAAAAAACAAAAAAATGGCATAAAAGTCATGAGAACTTTAAAAAATAAATTTTGGATTCTAATTTGTTGTTTGGTTTTTGAGTCTTTAGGATGCCATTGGGTCACTTTTTCTAAGTTTTCCTCTGTAAATCTGAGGACTAAAACCACCTTTTTTTAAGATAAAGTTCTCATATAACTAGATTCCAAGAGCTGGAGCTATGAAAAACAGAAAACAAAAATATTGCAAGAGTCATGATAAAATCATGAGTTCACAACATTATTACTTACAATGGAAAAAATTATTTTATATGACACCTTAACGTCAGAGGTTCACGAGTAATCAACCTATAAGGCCTTTGGAGGGGATGCCTACCTCAGTGTTTGAATCTGAGTTGCAATGCTTTAATGTACAGCCTGTTGAAGTACACCCAGTTGCATTTATATATGTATACATAAACAAACATACACACATGCATAAGTTATACAGTAGACGTTTGTTAGCAGCAACACCTTGGAAGAGCAACTGCTGCTTACGAGCAACATTTCCCCTGGGAACACTTCCCCTACTGTGAATTGTCCACTCGGTAACAGCAACATAGTTGCCGCATAAGAGCAACATTTGTTATGTTGTGACATCACATCTTCTGCTTATTTGCATCCTTTTTGTGTGGCAAAAACAGACAAAATGCCAAGAGGTCTGTTACTGAAAGAAAAAATACAGATTATTCGAGACTGTCAAATTCCGGGGGCTACTCAAAGCCAAACTATAGTCAAATGGGAGTTGCACAGGTAGGCTGAATTCGGAATATGGAAGCAGAAGGATAAGCTTTTGGCTAAATATGAAGACAGACTATCAAATAGCTGCCATAAGTGCAAGTGTGAAGGAAAAGCCCTTGATTTCAACCGGTCTCTCTTTATATGGTTCAAGGAGAAGAGAGTGCATGGAGCACTGCTTGCTGAACTGGCAATCAAGGAAAAAGCCCACCAGCTTGGCGCTTCACTTGGATTGAACGATTTTAAGGCAAGTGATGGTTGCTTTACCAGATGGAAGAAATGCTTCAGTGTCGCTTACCAAAAAGAGCATAGCAGTGGCAGTGCAAAAAACGTCCTCACATTCTTGAGACGTTTTGACCGGCTGACATCTACAATGCTGACAAAACAGGACTTTATTTGAAAGGGCTCTGTGACAGAGGACATGTAGAAAAAAAGGAAAAGCTAGAAGGAAGGAAAGCTTTAAAGGACAGGGTATATGTGCTCATCTGTGCTAACATTGATGGCAGTGGCAAACGCCTGCTATTCATGATCAAGAAGTCAAAATGACCCAGATACTTTCCAAAGGATTTCAGTAAACTTCCTTTCAATTATGTCAGTTCAACGAATGCCTGGATGACAGGTAGGATTTTCATCAACTGGCTAAATGTGGGATCCTCAGCTTCGCTTGCAGAGCTATAAGATATACCTTTTATTGGATAACTGCTCCGCATACCCTCAAGGAGTGGTTCTCACTAACATCCAGCTTGAATTTTTACCCCCAACACGATATCTTTGATGCAACTATGGATCAAGGTGTGATTAAGAACACGAAGGGACATTACCGATCAGAAATCGCAAACTGGATTATTGTTGCTCTTGATGTGGACCCTAGCACACATGTTCAGACATTCCTGAAAACAGTAAATGTATTAGATTGTGTTCATCTTGTTGCTGAAGCACGGCAAGATGTAAAACCGACAATTTCCAACTGTTTCAGGAAAGACAAATATGTTGTACCAGTGGAAAGTGTGCAAGACGAGGATATTAAAGAGTTTGACAACCCCCCAAATGATGTTCCACTTCCAGTCAACAAGGAAGAAAAGAGAACTCAGTAGCTGCTGTGGCTGAGGATTTGCTCATGTTTGGAGAGCTAATTGATGAGGAATTACTGAGCACTGCAACTGCTGCAAGGCCAGAGAAATGAGATTGTCTTGATGAAACATATCATAATAAAGATAGAGAGAATGATTTTGATGAAGTTCTCCCTCCAACAAACTGAGTTGTTGAAGGCTTTGAACACACTTTGGCACTATTCTCAGCTAGAGGAACTTGGTGACAGGGTCTCCAGGTCTCTTTGGGACATTGAATACCATTTTCAAAACAAAACTGTGACTGAGAAGAAGCCGAGCAAATTAAGACTTCTGTCACCTGAAATTAGTCAGTTTATCCATTCTTTAATTAATTTACAAGTTGATACACACTGTATAAACAGAATACACTTTGATGTGGAATAATACTTCAATTTAGGTTACTACAGCATTATTATTATTGTTTGCTTAGCAGATATCCTAATCCAGGACAATTTACAGTGCATACAAAGTACTACAGTTAAGTGCAAGTACAAAAAATGTTTACAAGTAAGAGCAAAAGGTTGCATTTCTTGTCATGGTTGATGTTTGATTCTTCTTAAAATGTAAAAATAAAAATTGATACTTTTATAATGTTAACTCATTTAATACCGCTTTCTTGATACAATATGGTAATAGGCTACAAATGCAGAACAGAGCACATGTTTAAAAATGTACACTACATACACTAATGTAATACTGAAGCAATAATAATAAACATACATCATATTGTTACAATTACAGATTGTTAGCATGTACTGTAGCTATTTTACGTATTAGAAAAAGCAGGCTGCCTTTGGTCAGATGACACACCCCTTAACAGCAACTTAGGGGCAACATAGCAAAAGGGCATTGATATGATGCGTCTACTGTACATACTTGCAAGGATTTTTATGTCAATTTCTTCAAATTCTTGTTAATCTTCTTCTCTCCCTAAGGCCTTGTCTACACTATGGGGAAAAGTCGATCTAAGCTACGCAATTTGAGTTATGTGAATAGCTAACTCAAATCGATGTAGCTTAGATCTACTTACTGCAAGGTCCACACTACGTGATGTCAACGGGAAACGCTCTCCGGTCAACTCCCCTTACTCTTCTCGATCCGGTGGAGTTCAGAAGTCGACGGGAGAATGATCTGCGGTTGATTTAGCGGGTCTTCTTGACTGCTGATGCATCGATTGCCTTGTGTCAATCCCCCGGTAAGTGTAGACAAGCCCTAGGTGGCTATCATCTCCTGTCCCTATGGACCATCTTCCATTTCTATGATTTTCTCTGTTCAATTCTCTACTCCCAGGAGAAGTGACTTTAAATTCTACACTGATGAACAGGCTGACTCCACTGTCTCCCACTTTCTTAAATGTATTTGACTTTCATCTCTGGTTTCATCCCCATATTCAACATCTATGTCACTATTGATCTGATCTTCATGAAGAACTGTTGTGTCTTCACTTTTGTTACTTCCAAGTTCCCCACTGTTCAAACCTCACCATTTCTTTTTCAACGTTGCTTGTGCTTTCACATTTTCCTTCCCCTAGCCTTCCTCCCCATCTGAGTACTTGATGCTTGCCTTCAACTGGAACTTCTCTTCTACTGGATTTCTCCATTCTCTTCTGTTACTATAGTCTCTCTTCCTCATTTTTGGCTCTTCCCTATTTCAACATCTGCAGTCCTTGTCTTTCTCTGGAGGAAGTCCTATGAGTATTCACATCTCAACTTTAAGTTTGTCTAACACTTCAGATCTGCTTAGTTTCCTAATGAATAATACTATTTCTCATGATTAATTTCCTTGGGCTTCAACTGTGTGTTCTTTCAAACAATTCTAAAGATATTCTTTTATCATACAGTAAGCATAGAAAATATTGCATGAAAATAACCCATTACAATACTGCACAATCCATCTTTTCAGAGAAATAATTACTTTTCTAAACATGGAGGACCATTTTAGAAAATAGGCTTGTAAATATCTGTAGTGTCCTATGGTAACACTAAGTTTAGCACATGCTTAGAGAGGACTACAGAACTACAGGGTACATTATTAAATAACAGTTAATATTCAGTAAGTAGCTTTCTAAATAAATGGCAATATTGAAACAGTTTTATAAAAGGTTTGAAAAAGGTAGAAGTATCTCATTTTAGATAATAAGCACTGCATTTTTAAAAAAAGCTGGCAAGATAGAATTGGCTCTCTTTCCACTCTAAATCTCAATTTTCCTACATGCTAGACTGCACAAGATAGTGTGAAATATGTTAACTGTCTCCACAGCCCCTGAAGAAACAAGAGCACATCCAGCTACTCTGATAGAGTTAATATTCAGCAAGAAACGTCACACTCCCATGCCTTTGGGTTTCACACTTATCGCTTTGCACATTGCTTTTTCAATGTGATTCTTAAACTTGCTATACACCTGAGAGCAGAACATACCACTGAATTAGCACAAATCTGATCATGAATTCTGAAGCAAAACCATGTTAATCCATTTTCTGCAACAGATATAATTCATGTCACATGACAAATAGCAAAAGAAAACTTGACTGATATACAAGCACAAAAGCAGTAATAGTACAGAAACTGACATCCATATATAAGTTACTGAATGGGTAATGAGGTAAAGCAGCAAGATATACAGTCAAAGTGCAGCAACAATTATAATATTGCCAAAAGAGGGAGAAAGAAAGGAAAGGACAGAAGTGCTCTGAGCTCCCATATCAAGTTTCACAGACTGTAACAAGACTTGATCGTTGTTTCCAATCTCAAAAAAAAAAAAAAAAAAAAAAAAAAAAAAAATCACAGCTACAGTACTAGCCCACCATGTTTCCTGATGCAAAAATTAAATAAAGAAAATGTTTATTTCAAGCAGTAAATTCAAATCTTAAAGATTATAATTTTTCTGATCTATCGTCAACTCTTTTCCTCCTCTCCTCAGAAATTTTTAAAAAGTCAATTTTGCGCTAGAAAACATGCCACTCTGGAAAATCCTGGAGTCTAAAGCTCTTTATCTACAGAGTAAGATAGGCAGCATCAGTACAAGCTGCCTGGTACTGCTCCACCAATGTGCTTATATGTCATTTAGGGTAGTGGCTTGTGTTATATTTGAAGTTTTTTCACGAGGAAAGGGAATGGCTCCATCCAGACACTTCACAAAGTCTTCTAAGTAGTCAGATAATGACTTTATTACTACCCACATAGACTGGATTTCAACCAGCAACCTCTCAACAAAAGGCTCCATAAACCATCAATAATTTCCCTAGTTATAGTCTGGAAGCAACTACAGTTAACAGACTGGTATTTTTAAGTAAAAAGGAATTAAACTGTTCTGTACTGAATATTGATTGAACAAACAACCATACTCTTTGCAGAATTTTAACTAACATGCTCTGTGCAAAGATTTGTGCAAATTTTTTTTAAATCATAGTTGTATTGAACACACTATTTTAGCCTATAAAATGTCACTGCAAAGATGAAGCAACCCTAAAATAGGTATGCAGCATTTATTGTTTATATTTCTAGTCTCCTAAAACAAGTAAAAGAAATAAATCAATGTTTTCCAGACAATCACTACGACTACTTCTCCTCTTCAGAACAAAAAAGTTAATAAAATATTTACAATTCTCTGATCAAATATAGGCTGCTGATTGACAATCAAACTTGAGATTTAAGGTAGGCATTTTACATCTTTAATTTGTAAAATATAGAGAGCTGTGCAAATCCTACTAACTTAAAAATCTTATGAAACAAACAAACAAAAAAAACAACCACCACCCTCCAATACATTAATGAAATGGAGGGACAGGGGAAGAGAGGTAAGGAGTAGACAACAGATAACAGTACTGCTCTTTTGTACTTGAAGGCATAATGGAATTTTCTTAGAATCAACTCTATGAACCAGTGGCTCTGACTGAAACCAAAGAAACACAATCTATTCAGAGGATTGCACAGCTACTTCAGACAATAAAGCTAAGATGTCTAATTACTGGTATATGCTACAGAGTTCAACTAGCAAAATATAAAAATATATGTACCTTAATATAATCTTGGCTAAAAAAGTTTCCTTGGAATGAAACCTCAGGCTGACCTAAGTTTAATGCTGTCATCAAGGTAATTTATAAGCAGACTATCAAAATGAACTTTGAATGGTTAGTAGTTATAGCAACTGTTGCGTTACATGTGCTGTCCATAGAGATGGACAAAGATACCTAGCAACAATAGAAGGTATACATAACAAGGCAAGTCAGCTCTAGAAGACAGACTGAAAATAATCAGTGACCATAAGGTTACTTTATATGGTTCTCATGCTGAAAAGTACTGGAGAACTCAGCACCTTGCAGGAGTGAGCTCCACCTCTCCTATTCATGTTTTAGAAATTACATTAAACATTCTCTCCTCATGTTTAGTCCTAAACAAAACTTTGAAATTTATAAATTAAGTGACCTTCTACTGTGCAATTAAAATAAAATATAGAGTTAGTGTAACTTGGTTTACTCACTATTATTCACAGTGATAAAAAACAAAATGAAAAAGTACAAACAGATGGATTTTAGTACAAAGTTACTAGAAATTAAACACTGGTCTCATTCGAGCAAGCTGCAACTCCATATTTTTCTTTGTTGGTAAGATGTATGACAAAGAACAAACATGGAACACTGCCCATGACAAGAGATAAAACAAACCAATTACCATCAGGTGTGTATAGCAGACAGACAATTATTTGAAGGCCAGTGATACTTCTAAAAACCTTTCAGTATTTAGTTAGCCCACTTTTTTCAGCAAAACACTGATATGAAACACCTGAAAGTTCTCCCTTGCTTAAATAAAATTTTCAGGAGACTAAAGAAAAACTGATGTGTGGGCAGAAATATTACAATACATGCAGGAATAACATTTACCATAGAAATTTTTCAAGTGCCTGGACAACGTAAGTTGGAAGGGGAAATTGTTAGTGACGAAAAATCATTTGACGGAGAGGAACTGTTTCAATGTCTTAACTGTTAATGTTCTTTTAAAATAGGTATAGGGCTACAAATGTTTCCACTGCAGTGAGCTTTGTATTAACCCTCCACTACAACATTCTGGAATGAAAATGTTTTTTGTATGGATTTTCAGATATAGATAATTCCATAAATCTCTAATTATATTTAAAATTAAACCAATCTCATGTAGCAATCTTGTTTTGAATTTTCACTGGTATCAATTCACTCATAAAATAAGAATAAGAACAACTATATTATCTCACCGTATAAATTAAGAATGACTAAACAAGTATTTTTGGAACATTAATGACAGAAAGCTTAAATACACCACTACCCCAATATAACGCGACCCGATAGAACACGAATTCGGATATAACGCGGTAAAGCAGTGCTCCGTGGGGGCGGGGCCGCACGCTCCAGCGGATCAAAGCAAATTCGATATAACGCGGTTTCACCTATAAAGCGGTAAGATTTTTTGGCTCCCGAGGACAGCATTATATTGGGGCAGAGGTGTACTACACAATTCATAATGCAACTCAGTAATGGTCCAATATAATAATCATCATCATACTTCAATGATCATTATTTCAGCGATCTAACATTTGGGAGAAAGGTGATATTAGAGAGAGAGAGCGCGCGCGCGCACGCAAGCGCTCATATCTAAGGCTGCGAGTTTGTCATGGAGGTCACGGAAGTCATGGATTCCATGACTTTCCGTGACTTCTGCAGCAGCCAGTGCGCCTGGCTCAGGGGCAGCTCAGGCAGCCCCTGCACCAGTCATACCAGCCGCTGCTGGAGCAGTCTTGGGCTACCGCACCCCTCCCCCCAGCAGAATTTGGGTGTCTGAGGGGAGCAGGGGGTTGGGGCACGCACTGGGCAGCACTTACCTGGGGTCTCTCCCAGAAGTGGCGACATCCCCCTTGCTCAGCTGCTAGGCAGAGGTGTGTCCAGGCAGCTCTGCGCACTGCCTCTGCCTGCAGGCAGCACTCCCGCAGTTCCCACTGGCCGTGGTTCCTGACCAATGGGAGCTCCGAAGCCAGCGCTCTGGGAGGAGGCAGTGTGCAGAGCTGCCTGCCCACACCTCTGCCTAGCAGCTGAGCGAGGGGGGATGTCTGCCCAGAGCACACCTCACCCTGTCCTGTGCCCCAATCCCATGCCCTCTCACACCCGAACTCTGCTGCTGCTTGGGGGGAGGCGCGGAGTCAGGTAGGGAGCCTGCCGGCGAACCCTCCTCCTCCCCAGCACCAGCAGGGGTCCCGGGCCGCGTGCTGCCGCCTATCTCTCCCCCCACACAGCACTCGGGTTGCCCTCCACCAGCACCCGTGACACGCCCGGGCAGTGCCGCCCCAAGTTTTAGTCACGGGTATTTTTAGTAAAAGTTATGGACAGGTCACGAGCTGCGAATTTTTGTTTACTGCCCGTGACCTGTCTGACTTTTACTAAAAATACCCGTGACTAAAACGTAGCCTTACTCATACCATCTTTCTCCCAAGTGTTAGTGAAAGACCCCTTCCTATGGTGGACACTCATGGAGAGCACCCTTTCAGCAGTTCCTCCTAGCTAAACCAGAAAAATCTGTGAAAGCACCTCTGGCTGAGCATAAATGTGGTAGTGATGTACTGGGAAGGAGGTGGTCTCTCATTCAGCCATGTTCTAAACTCAGTCAATAAACTGTGACCTGAGCATCTAAGTGTAGCTAAAAAACACTGAACAGGATCACCATTAAACAGCAAACCTGTGTTACAAATGGTAGACACACTTTCTTAATCCAAGATTCTGTAATAATCTCTGACAATATTTCCAGTTGCTTCTCCAAGTTGACTAGCATTTCTTCACTTTTATCTTGGTTGACCATCAGCCTCATTCAACCCCCAATTTCATTCAGACACTGGGTCATTCATATACTACTCTATCAGCTGTATAAAATTAAATAGCAAAGCAGTCAATTATCAGCACACTGAAGACACTGCATGCTTCAGCCTATATCTCCTTACTAATTTATTCTACTGTAAACACATTAGATTGTAAATTCTTCTGGGCAAGAATTTTGTCCTGTTACGTATCTCGTAAATCACCCAGGGCCCTACCCTTTAAAATGTTCTAACATCCCCTCCCCCTCTCAAAAAAAAATCTCTCTTCTTACAACAGCCTTTTATACAAGATAAAGTAGGGCACATATATCTGCCATTAGTGTACACAATGGGTTCTTTATGAGGTATGAAAAAGCCAGAACGTAACCTACTGGTAGTATTGTTCATAATGACTACACATACAAGATAGATTTTCAAAAGTGCTTTTTGCACTGGAGATTTTGATATGGCCATTAATGGCTGCATTAAAAACTATTGTTTTATTGAATAAATACAAATTTCAAATGCATTCAGTCTAAACCAAGTACATCCCTGTTGTAATAGCTAGCCTTGCCTTTTATTGTTTTTGGACAAAATGCAGTAGAGAGTTTAAGAGAGTAGTCATGATAAATAAAAAGTAATATCTCTGCTTTATATTTAAAATTTTTTCTTACTAACCCCCCTTTTAAATACTGTCAGGAAGATCAAGTAAGATACTTACAAAGTGTTTCAGGCCCAGATTCTGAAAACACATATATGCTTAAACTTTACTACCATGAGTAATCCCTCTGCAGCTAAGAAGACTATTCATGGTAATAAAATTAAGCACATGCATGTTTGGAAGCTCAGGGACTAAGAGAAGAAGCTATTCAGGTAACAGTTGCAACACCCCAAAAGCAGCGGCAGGAGTCCCTGGGGTGGCGGGGGTCCCCACTGCCGCCTGCAGCGCTGGCTGAAATCATGGAGGTCTTTGGAAGTCATGCATTTTGTGACTTCTGTTACCTCCGTGACTAAATCGCAGCCTTCACAATCACTATTCAGAAACTACAACAAATAGCAGCACATTCATATTAACCATTTTCCTACATGAGGAATGCAAAATATTAGATCAATTAAAACTGCTGGCAAGATCTAGAAATGGAGAGTCCAAAAAACTGACCAGTTGGCAAACTTAATTCTCAAAAGGAATATAAATCTAGTGTATTAAATCCAAATTTTGAACAGTTACACGTGGAAGGCTGATGCAATTACCTGCAACATCAGCTCACAGTCATCTCTTCCAACAAAAATCATCTCTCGTGGCAGCCTGTGGCGGGTGCCTCCACTGCTCACCAAAAACCAGGATGTTAAGCTCATTTTCTGCTTAGCTGCTAAGTCCTTGGCAAAGCTACGTCATCCTACAGCAAGACAGACAGAGAGGGAGAGAGAAATCCATTTAGTTATTTTTAGCTATAGCTCCTACTCAGCAAGTGCTGTGAGCAGCATATATAAGAATTCTGAAAAAAGCAGTTCTCAAGAGCATGTATATTTCCCAATGGATTGAATCCAGATGTCATGGGAAGTGACACAGACTACTGGATTTACATAAAATCTGAGGGCTTTGGTTCATGTAACTAGACACATTCAATTGAATAGGAAGGCCTATTCAAAATAAATCAGTAGCTAGTTAAATAAGCAATGCCTGAGTCACGTTTTCAGAAAGCTTTTAACATCTAACTGCTTATTACAAAGGAAATTAATACATTAATGTCACATTTGCACCATCAACAAAAGACAAGATTAGATACATTCATTTCTCCTCTGAAAGAGAATGTAAGTAGTTTTTATGAATCCATCTGTCTGAATATCAAACAGTACAGTTTCATTTCCCCAAAAAACAAATTATAAAGAGAATTAAAAATGGAAAGAAACTGTAGGAATATTTAACTGTGCCCTTTCCCAGTAATCTGAAATTAAACAGTCCCAACAAAAATGTATTAGTTATTTGCTCTTCATTTGAGAAATTTAAAAGCAGCCATTACTAGAACACATCTTTCAAATACAAGTTTAATTTATAATGAATCCTCAAGACACTTTATAAAAAGATAATTATTAAAAACCAAATCAAACAACAAATATTAAAAGCTTTAATAGTCCTGAAGCATGGTTACTAAAATATTTATATAGTCACTTGATTCATCAATGGACAGTCTAGGATATAGGGCATTAAAAGTTTCTTCAGATGAAGAAAAATACAGCCATTAAATACCTTGAGAGTTTGAAAGTTAATACACAATTTAATGGGGAGGAGGGCACCAATGTGAGCAGCTACTGGATAATAGACAAAGATTTAATTAGGAGCACCCACAAAAAAGCCTTCAGTAGTCGAGTCTTGGAAAAATTGAAGTATTTATCAAGCATTCCAAGTCTCTTGTTAAAAAAAAATAATAATGTAGCAGCCAGACAATATTCCAGAAATATTCTAGTTGTGAAACCGGAGAATAAATCCACTGACAAAGATCTATGTCAATACAGCACCAACATTCCTTTCATTAGGAGAGGGTCTCAATAGGAGTTGCCAACCTGAGAGCCCCAACTCAACAATCAAACAACTGGCATTTTTGGTTTGGTTCTAGATTTCATAAAATTATGTGAAATTGATATCTGTATCACATTTCAAAGTGGCAAACTCAACCTGACAAATGGATGGAGTTTGCAGCAGATCATGGCATCATCGGCTTAACAACAAAAATGCAGTGTAGAATGTAAAGACAAAGAGTAACATGTAAATGTAGAATAATAATACGGTCCCAGCAATGATCCAGGAGGCAAACTACAACACGAAGTAGAGACAGGTTTCAAAGTAGCAGCCGTGTTAGTCTGTATCTGCAAAAAGAAGAGGGAGTACTTGTGGCACCTTAGAGACTAACAAATTTATTTCAGCATAAGCTTTGTAGCCAGCCCACGAAAGCTTATGCTGAAATAAATTTGTTAGTCTCTAAGGTGCCACAAGTACTCCTGTTCTTTTTACGAAGTAGAGAGAGACTTTGATCTGAATTGAGGCATGGTAATCTCTGATGTTAATAGGAATGAAGCAAGGTCAAAGCTGTATCTGACAGCCCAACAACAGAGCATAAATGCGTTGAAGGGTAATCATGGCTGATGCTAAAAACTGAAAAAACTAGTCTGTGAGCTCTACATCTGGATTGGTAGTTTTTATACAAGTCAAATCGAACTTATTAGGAATTGGCTAAAATTTATACATAGCTTCCATTGCTGTAGGTTTCTTTAGCAAATAAACTAAAGATGTTTTAATACAGTGAGTGTCTATACCAAGGTATTCTTGTATTCAGAGATGCAGGTCACAGAATATAGAATTAGCTTTCCATAGGTTCTACCATATCAGATATTTTTAAAACAAGAATGTTTCCAATTAATGTTCTCCCAGTGAATGCAAATAGTATGGGTAAATTTACCCCACAGAACAGAAAATACGAATAAAATTGTTTCAGTGTGACAAAACATATCAAACATCTACAGAGAAGAAAATTTCATAAAAAAAACCCTGCAGAAATCACATGTATTATGTTTTGGTTAGCGGTTCACTAAAATAACAGTTTATTTTTCTGAGAGAGAACTAAGTTAACCTGATTTTACTTTCCAGCTTTTAAATCTTACATTTTTGTTTTGTTCCGACTGCAAATGTACTGCATTCATAATCATAAACTATCTAGTTCAATGTATTTCTTACTGCTTTTACTCTGCTCCTTTTAATCTTCCATCTGCTTACTGCTATAAAATTTGGGGGTTTGTTTTGTTGCTCTAATTTGAATATCCAGCTCAAACTGGTACCCAATGAAGTTTTATTTAAAAAAGAAGTTTCAATCCAAATACCTTATTTGGCATATCTAGATTTTAACACCAATAAGAAAAGTAACAATTTTGATTTTTAGAATACAGACATTAACAATTAGGTCAGCAACAGCCATGTCACAAACAACACAGCAAACTATAAATATTGACAGTGAACAGAATAAATTAAGGCAGCTGAAAAAGATCTTAAATATTTATCGTTCTGAGCTATCATTGCACTGCTTGGCAGCACATTTATAGTTAAGGGCCTGTCAGCATTACCATCAAACAATGCTAGCGTTGTTTCAAACAGCACTGGCTGAATTGTGACAAATCATCAATCCTGATGCATATTTTAATTTTAAAATATTCTTTAGAACAAACCAGTGTCTTTGATCAATGGGGCTATACAGACAAATCTAGCATTTCAAAACACATTGAAAATCTAGAAAGCAGCAGCAATAGGTTATGTTTTAATAACTTTAGAGCATTGATATGCCCTATATAGTTTTAATTTCATACTCAAATATTTTAAATTAAGCATATATATATTTTGCATACAATTAAATTATGTACAGCAGGCATCATGAAAGCTATCAGTATTTTTGAGTGTGTTTTGTTCCTGTAATTTTACAACATTATATTAGGTAAATGCCTTGCCGGTAGTACACAGACTATGATTTTAAAAGATCACAGGCCAAGAAAATGGGGTGAGCATTCCATCTTTAAATCACCCCATTGTTTCAGATATTACAGTTCTTCTGGTTCTTTATCAGAGGCCACAGTAAGCCTACTGTACATTCATAATGAGTTGCAATATCTAGCCACTGCGGTCAGACTACAGGATAGAATGGTAATTGTAACTTTGGATTTCCTTGCTTTTGTAAATTTGTGTTAATTTCCAACCGGGGAACTAAAAAACAACTACATTATATAATAATGCAAAATTGAATACAGATATGAATTAATTTTACTGAAATTCTTACAGATACTAAAGTGAACATTTCAAGTCTATGAAGAATGCAAACTGCACATGGAATTTCAATTTTATTTGCATCTTACACTAAAGAAAACTCCACTTTGCTATAATAAAGCAAAATTGTTTTCAAGACCAGCAAACAAATTTTAAATAGTACATAAAATTCAATATATCCATTGATCTTGCATTATATTGCTTACTTTAAATAAGTTGGTGCACAATTCACAGTTGAAGACTTCCTGATGTTGGGAGGAAAGTTTAATTCTGGGTAATTATAAAACTGTAATAAATTTCATCATAGCCAAGTTTTCAGACTTTTGTTGTAGTTATGAAATGTTTTCTCTGTCTGGAGAGGAAACAGTGTTTTGTAGTTCAAGAGCTATGAATTTTGGAAACTTATTCTGCAGTCTATAAGTATCAACAAATTTATTATACTCACAGTTGTGTCAAACAGATGATGCACCAGCTGGGAAACTAGCTACATCATCTATATAATGTAATTAAATTCTAAAAACTGGAGCCCTGCATTCTGCAGCCAAGAGGTGGGTGTAACCCAATTCTGATATATCTACAGATGCCTTGCCAAGATGATGATTTTGATATGTTAAAATGACATCACTATAAGCAAAGCCTTAATTTTAATAATTAAGTATTAATCTCAGACAGTTGGAGCAATTAGCCTACATTTTTATAGTTGCCCATGGCTAGCAATAACCAACTGATTTATGCAATCAGATAAATAGTGAATGTAAGATTGGGGCTCTGGGGAGCAAACACACACCATGCTTAGCTTTAAGCATGCAAGTAGTCCCACTCCATGATTTCCAGTGGGATTGCTCTTGAAATTAAAACATGTGACTAAATGTTTGCAGGATCAAGGCCTACAATTTCACTGGTCTTCTCATATAAGCTGAGTATCAGTAATACAATTTTGTAAATATTTTTTTAAAAGAAACTTCTTAGAAAGTATACAACCAGTTACCACCACTAATGCATATGATTTAGATGGTGCTGGTAATGCTGTTTATCCAACATTTCCCTCCTTTTAGACCCCATTTACAGTTGCTTATGACTTTGTCAAACTGAAATTTTCCATGTCATGTGTTTGCCTAAGGCTCATTTTATTTATTTATTTATTAAATTTCAGCAAAAGCTGTTCTGCCATTTCTGAAAGTGAGATTAGGGAAAAACACATTGTATTGCTCATCTTAAAAAAAAAAAAAAGTCTCACAACTGTTATAGTGAGCTCTAGCACCACCATGCTTTGGAGCAGGGAACTAAAATTTGTCAGGGGATCATAGTGTTAGGGATTCGCCTTTTCCTATTCATGTGAAAAACTGTCTAAACTTGGTCAAGTTATAAGCTTTTGAAAAATCTCAGCCTGCACATTCGCAGTAGATACTTGTTTGACAGATAAATTCTTCACCGGTTCTTTGCACTGATCATGCTCAAATTTAGGGCTGCTCTGGTTGATCAAGGCTATTCCTGCAATTGCTGCTCCTGGCTGCTGTGAGATGCTATGGCGCCAAGCACAGGAACTGAGAACAGGGAAACTGTCACTCCTGTGAACAAAGTGCCCACACCGCTGCAATTCAGGCAGCTTGAAGGAGGAAGTTGCCTGACTCGAATGCAGAGGGAACAAGAACCAGACTGGAAATGAGAATCTCTCGAGAAGGATGGGTGGAAACTGAAATCAAGGAACTTGGGGGAGTGGAGATTGGGACAAGGAGCTGGGGGCAAGGAAAAAAACGGAGCTGGGATGGGGACAGAGTGGAAGTAACAGAGGAAGAAAGGGTCAGGTGGATCTCACCACTAGAACACACTCCCCTCAGAACCTGGATTTGAACCCAATTCCTGAGTCTCAATATTCCTTTGCTGTCAGCAAACGTCTGTGACAACCACTGGAAAAGCATGTCTCCTCTCCCTGTATTGCCTGGTCCACACAAAGGATAACAATCTTCTACTGCTATCAGTTTCTCAGTTAGCTCAAGAAGCAGAAGTCTGTGCTGGGCATATAAAGGTTCTAACCCAGCTGATGAGCCACATGGATGTCAATGTGACTCAACATGATGGATTCCTCCTCCCTCCCCACCCCCCGGTTCGTTTTTCTTTAGAAAAATCTAGGATGTTATACACACAAAGCTTAGTTAAAAGGTTGCTAAGTTTTTGCATATTAAGTTTGCAAAGTCAAGCACTCAAAAGTCAGGAATTGCCAGAATATGGTTTGCCTGTGCAATTGTAATTCAGCCCCTGGTGTGAATGTATCAGGATACAGACTTTAATTACATGATCACACAATATTTTCCCACAAGAACTCTGGCTCATTTAATAACAAAAGACGCTCAATGAATGTGCATCTTTTCAATATTTTGTTTTCTCCTCATTCAATGTGTGGCTCCATGCTTCAGTTACTGGCCAGTACTCAAACCCTACTCTGGATACAGAATTAACAACTTCCTTAGGCCTGGTCTACACTACGAGTTTAGGTCGACTTTAGCCGCGTTAAATCGACTTAAGCCTGGACACGTTTACACTACGAAGCCCTTTCTGTCGACTTAAAGGGCCCTTTAAACCGGTTTCCTAACACCACCTCGACAAGGGGATTAGCGATAAAATCGACCTTAGGGGGTCGGAATTGGGTTAGTGTGGACGGAATTCGACATTACTGGCCTCCGGGAGCTATCCCACAGTGCTTCATTGTGACCGCTCTGGACAGCACTCTCATCTCAGATGCACTGGCCAGGTAGACAGGAAAAGCCCCGCGAACGTTTGAATTTCATTTCCTGTTTGCTCAGCGTGGAGAGCACAGGTGACCATGCAGAGCTCATCAGCACAGGTAACCATGATGGAGTCCCAGTCCCAGTCCCAGGATCGCAGAAGAGCTCCAGCCTGGACCGAACGGGAGGTACAGGATCTGATCGCCATCTGGGGAGATGAAGCAGTGCTCGCCGAACTCCGAAACAGTAAAAGAAACGGCAAAACATTAGAAAAGATCTCCAAGGCCATGAAGGACAGAGGCCATAACAGGGACGCGCGGCAGTGCCGCGTGAAAATTAAGGAGCTAAGGCAAGCCTACCACAAAGTCAGAGACGCAAACGGAAGGTCCGGGGCAGAGCCGCAAACATGCCGCTACTACGCGGAGCTGCATGCCATTCTAGGGGGTGCAGCCACCACTAGCCCAAGCGTGTTCTATGAGTCCCTCTCTGCAAACGGGGAAGCGGGTTCGGCGGACGAGGAAGATGAGGATGGAGAGAACATAGACAGCTCACAGCAGCAAGGAAGCGGAGAAACCAGTTACCCCAACAGCCAGGATATGTTTGTCACCCTGGACCTGGAAACAGTAACCCCCGAACTGACCCAAGACCCTGAGGGCACACAGGGGACCTCTGGTGAGTGTACCTTTGTAAATATTACACATGGTTTAAAAACAAGCGTGTTTAATGATTAATGATTAATCTGCCCTGGCAATCGCGGCCAGTACAGCTACTGGAAAAGTCTGTTAACGTGTATGGGGATGGAGCGGAAATCCTCCAGGGACATCTCCAGAAAGCTCTCCTTCATGTAATCCCAAAGCCTTTGCAAAAGGTTTCTGGGGAGGGCTGCCTTATCCCGTCCGCCATGGTAGGACACTTTACCACGCCAGGCCAGTAGCACGTAGTCTGGAATCATTGCATAACAAAGCATGGCAGCGTATGGTCCCGGTGTTTGCTGGCATGCAGACAACATCCATTCCTTATCGCTCTTTGTTATCCTCAGGAGAGTGATATCATTCACGGTCACCTGGTTGAAATGGGGCAATTTTATTAAGGGGACATTCAGAGGTGCCCCTTCCTGCTCTGCTGAACAGAAATATACCCCGCTGTTAACCACGCGGTGGGGGGGAGGGGTGAAGTGACCATCCCAGAGAATTGGGTGTGAGGGGGAGGGGAGTTAGTTGGGTTTGTGCTGCATGTTAAACCTGAAATCGCAGCCCCTCCTTTTACATTGCAAACCCATTTTAAATGGCACGGGTGCTTGGTATGGGAAATGAGGGCAGAACTGTTTGAAACCATCCCCACATGTTAAGAAGGTTAAAAAAGCCCAAAGACTATATGTCTTACCATGGCTGCCTGCAAGCTGAAATCTGTGTCCTGGCACTGCGTGAGTGATCTCTCACACCAAACCAGGAGACTCTCAATATAAGAGGAAAAATGCGACCTTGTAACGAAAGCACATGGGCTGTGTGATGTTGTGAACAGCAAAATCTAACGTGAAAGAGTCTACCCATTGTTCTCTAAAATGTATCTTTTTTAACAACCTCTCCCTTCTCCACCAGCTGCAAATCTTACTCCTTCGCAGAGGCTAGTGAATATTCGAAGAAGGAAGCGAAGGACGCGTGACGAAATGTTTACTGAACTTCAGACTGCCTCCCACGCTGACAGAGCACAGCTGAATGCGTGGAGGCAGTCAATGACTGATTTAAAAAAAGCCCAATATGAGCGAGAGGAGAGGTGGCGTGCTGAAGATGAGAAGTTGCGTGCTGAAACGCGGGCTGAAGAGGAGAGGTGGCGTCAACTTGTAATCAGAAAGCAAGAGTCGATGCTCCGGCTGCTGGAGCATCAAAGTGATATGCTCCTGCGTATGGTTGAGCTGCAGGAAAGGCAGCAGGAGCAGAGACCGCCGCTACAGCCCCTCTGTAACCAGCAGCCATCCTCCCCAAGTCCCATTGCCTCCTCACCCAGACGCCCAAGAACACGGTGGGGGGGCCTTCGGCCACCCACTCACTCCACCCTAGATGATTTCCATAGCAATAAGTTTTAAAGTTTTAAATTGGAGTGTGTCCTTTTCCTTCCCTCCTCCCCCACCCATCCCGGGCTACCTTTCCAATTATCCCCCTAGTTGTGTGCTGAATTAATAAAGAATGCATCAATGTGAAGTAACAATGACTTTATTGCCTCTGCAAGTGGTGCTCGAAGGGGGGAGGGTAGTAGGGGAGGGTGGGGTGGTTGGTTTGCAGGGAAGTAGAGTTAACAGGGTGGTGGGGGAGGGGCAGAGGGTTCATCAAGGAGCAACAAACAGAAGTTTCACTCCGTAGCCTGGCCAGTCACAAAACTGGTTTTCAACGCTTCTCTGATGCGCACCGCGCCCTGCTGTGCTCCTCTAACCGCCCTGGTGTCTGGCTGCGCGTAATCAGCGGCCAGGCGATTTGCCTCAACCTCCCACCCCGCCATAAATGTCTCCCCCTTACTTTCACATATATTGTGGAGCGCACAGCAAGTAGCAATAACAATGGGGAGATTCTTTTCGTTAAGGTCTGAGCGAGTCAGTAAGCTGCGCCAGCGCGCTTTTAAACGGCCAAATGCACATTCCACCACCATTCGGCACTTGCTCAGCCTGTAGTTGAACAGGTCCTGACTGCTGTCCAGGCTGCCTGTGTATGGCTTCATGAGCCATGGCATTAAGGGGTAGGCTGGGTCCCCAAGGATCACGATAGGCATTTCAACATCCCCAATGGTTATTTTCTGGTCTGGGAAGAAAGTCCCTTCCTCCAGCTTTCGAAACAGAAGAGACTGCCTGAAGACGCGAGCATCATGTACTCTTCCCGGCCAGCCCACGTTGATGTCGGTGAAACGTCCCTTGTGATCCACCAGGGCTTGCAGCAGCATTGAAAAGTACCCCTTGCGGTTTATGTAGTCGGTGGCTTGGTGCGCCGGTGCCAAGATAGGGATATGGGTTCCGTCTATCGCCCCACCACAGTTTGGGAATCCCATTGCAGCAAAGCCATCCACTATGGTCTGCACGTTTCCCAGAGTCACTACCCTTGATATCACCAGGTCTCTCATTGCCCTGGCAACTTGGATCACAGCAGCCCCCACAGCAGATTTGCCCACTCCAAATTGATTCCCAACTGACCGGTAGCTGTCTGGCGTTGCAAGCTTCCACAGGGCTATCGCCACTCGCTTCTCCACTGTGAGGGCTGCTCTCATCCTGGTATTCTGGCGCTTCAGGGCAGGGGAAAGCAAGTCACAAAGTTCCATGAAAGTGCCCTTACGCATGCGAAAGTTTCGCAGCCACTGGGCATCGTCCCAGACCTGCAACACGATGCGGTCCCACCACTCTGTGCTTGTTTCCCGGGCCCAGAATCGGCGGTCCACGGCATGAACCTGCCCCAGTAACACCAGGATTTCCACATTGCTGGGGCCTGTGCCTTGTGAGAGGTCCATGTCAATTTCCTCATCACTATCGTCGCCGCGCTGCAATCGCCTCCTCCTCAGCTGGTCCTGGTTTGGCTTTGGCATGTCCAGGAGGCTCTGCATGTTTTCCAGGACAATGCGCGTGGTGTTCATAGTGCTCATAATTGCCGCGGTGATCTGAGCGGGCTCCATGATCCCAGTGCTGGCTATGGCGACTGGTCTGAAAAAAGGCGCGAAAGTAGTATCTGACGGACCAGGGGAAGAAGGGAGGGAGGGAGAGAGGGAGGGAGGGAGGGGCGAGTGACGACATGGCATACAGGTACAGGGAATTAAAATCAAGAAAGGTGGCTTTGCATCAGGGAGAAACACAAACAACTGTCACACAGAATGCCCCCCCCCAAAGATTGAACTCAAAAGCCTGGGTTTAGCAGGAGGAAGGGGGGGAAGCA
This sequence comes from Terrapene triunguis, assembly GCF_002925995.2. Taxonomy (NCBI): domain Eukaryota; kingdom Metazoa; phylum Chordata; order Testudines; family Emydidae; genus Terrapene; species Terrapene triunguis. The sequence goes on along the minus strand of NW_020664436.1, from coordinate 15,342,735 downwards.
AATGAATACAGAATAAATCTATTTTTTACATCTTAAGACGACGGTGCAGCATGACTGATAGCCCTTGGCATTTTCTGGGTGCTTGGCAGCAAATACTGGGCGCTTGGCAGTTAGCCTTCAGGTCTACTGCACAATCTGATACCCACTGCAGTATGACAACGATGGATACCAGTCGTAATATACTATCTACTGCCCAAAAGGCAAGGGGTTGCTGCTGTGTAGCAATGTTGCCCCATCCTGCGCATACTACATCTGATAACCATCATCATCAAGGCAAGGGGGCTGGTGCAATGCAGCCCCACGGCTGCCAGCCCCATGTCTGCCAGCACCCAGATAGCCCTCGGCCTCTTCTGGGTGCTTAGCAGACAATATTGGGCACTTGGCAGAAAATAGCATACTACGACTGATAACCATCATTGTCTGCCCGGGTGCCCATGATCGACAGCCACTGCAGTACGATGACGACGGTTACCAGTCGTAATATACCATCTTCTACCAAAAGGCAAGGGGCTGGTGCAATGCAGCCCTACGGCTGCCAGCCCCACGGCTGCCTGCACCCAGATCGCCAATGAAGGCTACCAGTCATGCTGCACCGTCTACCGCCAAAAGGCAGTAAGCTGCTGCTGCTGTTTAGCAATGCAGTCCCACGTTTGCCGGCACCCGGAAGACATATGGTGACGGTGAGCTGAGCTGAGCGGGCTCAATGCTTGGCGTGGTATGTTGTCTGCACAGGTAACCCAGGTAAAAAGGCGCGAATCTATTGTCTGCCGTTGCTGTGACGGCGGGGGAGGGGCCTGACGCAATGTACCCAGAACCCCTCGCGGCACTGCTTTGCATCATCCGGGCATTGCGATCTCAACCCATAATTCCAATGGGCGCCGGAGGCTCCGGGAACTGTGGGATAGGTACCATAGTGCAATGCGCCGGAAGTCGACGCTAGCCTCGGTACTGTGGACGCGGTCCGCCGACTTCATGCACTTAGAGCATTTTAGGTGGGGACACACACAATCGGCTGCATACAACCGGTTTCTATAAAACCGGCTTCTATAAATCCGACCTAATTCTGTAGTGTAGACATAGCCTCATAGACTTTTCTATGGAGCTCATAACTACAGTGTCTGAGTGCTTTACAAATATTAATGAATTTACCTTCACCTAGGATGTAGGAAATTCATGCCCTGCTCCAATGATTACTTATATATAAAAAGAGGAACAGCTTTCATAGGAGAGACTGAGAAAGACCCACATAAGAATATCTTGTAGTTCAGTGGTTAGAGCACTCTCCTTCAATGTAAGATCAAATCCCTTCTCCACCTCAAACAGAGGGGGAAAACAATCTGTGTCTTCCACATCCCAAGTGTGTGCCCTAACCACTTAACTACAAGTCATAAGGATGGCACTATCTTCACCTCCTCCCCTTCCCATTTTTGGAAACTAGTCATCTGTTGCTTTTTTTAAAATGCCCAAAATCAAAATGAGAATTTTCAAGTCAGGCTGAACGAAACATTTTCTTTGACTCAACTCAAAATATTTCTGACTTTTATTTACTGAAAGTTTTGAAAAAAAATTGTTTTTGTTTGACCTGAAATTAAACTTTTATTTTTCGGAATTGCCAGCAAAACTAAAATCCATTATTCACCCAGCTTAGCCTCAAGCACTCAGCACTTCTGCAAATCAGACTCTATGATCTCAAATCAGGCACCTAGAAAATGAGAAACATACCATTCATTGCTACCTGTGAAAAGTTTGGTTTAAGTGACTTGCCCAGCATCACACAGGAATTCTATTTATTTAGTGTTTGCATATTCGCTGAGCCAAGCAATAGCGTTCTTAGTGGCCAAGTGGAGCTCTTGGAGCCCACCGCTGAATTTGGTTAGTGGGCACTCCTTGACAAGATGTATCACTGTTTTATCTGCACTGCAGCTTGGATTGTCTCAAAGACCCCAATAGTGCTGGTTGGCTGCACAGCGGCCTTGCCCAGTACGGAATCAGTTAAAAAGGGTCCACTGATGATGTGGCAGGTTGAAGCCGGGCAGTCATGCAGTAGGGTCTGTGACAAGGAACTGATTGATGGTTGATGTTAAGCACCAGTCTTCCCGCCACAGGGACTCAAGTGTCACGTCCTATCATGGCAGCCTTCACCACTGTGGTGTCATAATGAAAGATGTGTAGCTGGTGGACTAAAAAGATTGTTGAACAAGGGCAAGCTTGGGTTGGCATGCACCTTCTCAAGCAGCTTGCTAGCTGCAATCTCCCTCCTGATTTAAGGGGAGCAACGTGGCTCAGAAATGGAAGCCATGAAAGATGAGTTGGTTGGAGAGTTCCTATGATGATGCACATTGTTGAGTTGAGTTACATGTCAAAAAGTTTGGTGTGTGCCGAGCAACTCCATATTGGTGCACAGTACTCTGCTACTGAATAAGAGATGGCAAGTTTGGAGCATCCGCTCCCCAAAAAGAACCTGACAGTTTGCTAAGAAGGTTGTTGCATGTCTTGTCCTTGGCTACTATCTTGCTCAGGTGGCTTTTGTATGTTTGGTCAAGGGTCATGCCTAAGTAAACTGGGTATGCTTCAGCCTCCGACCATTTATTATGATGTTTAATTCCCTCTTAGCATTGGCATGGTGGAGGCGAAATGTGCGGCAATGGATCAGCGTTCTTGTAGTGCCACGTGTCAGTATCCGGCACAGTCCAGGGAAGCTAATGATCCTCCTACCACATCAAATTCCGCAAGCTCATACTTGAAGAAGCCCGGTATCGCCATTGGGATCACACTCCAACTCTTACAACTCAATCTTGAGGGTTTATCAACATCCAAGTGATATTTAATCAGGAATTCTATGACAGAGGCAGAGACAGAATCCAATTCTCCAGGGCAGCATTCAACTGACCTAAACATTACACTGGCCTTTCTGTTCCTGCAGTTTTCTGCCTCATTCACTCCATGTTTTTCAGCTTCTGCAACAAATGAGGCAGGTGTCCTACAGACAGACTCCACAGCCCTGATTTATACCTAGAGCAGGTTCATCCTGTGCACTGAATAAGGAAGGGGTCCTGTGGAAAAAATAGTATGTGATCATGTAATTAAAGACTGTCATAATGCATATGCACTGTGGGGAGGGGAGTGGAATTAAAAATGTACACGCAACCTAAATTCATTAATTTCCTAACTTTGGAGTCCTTGACTTTTCAAATTTAACACAGTTTTTGTGTGTGTACTATACTGTAAATATTTGGATGGGAAAAATTGTTCCTGAAGAGAAAATGAAGTAGACTAGGTGCACCAAGAAAAGAGAGAGAGATGGATTAATATCTCTATTAGATAGAACACTCCTGACCATTTCTGATGTTAAAAAAACAACAATTCATGAATTTTCTTTTTCTGGCCACCTCCCTTCTTCCCCCAGATAATTAGTTTTTAAAGCTGCAGCAGAAAAGTTAATTATGATCATGTTTCCAGTGTTTTAAATTTAAAATGTATTTTACAGTGTTGCTGTTTTGGAAGTATCCTGTATGTGCTTTCTTGAAACCAAAGTACCTTTGATCCCTCTTAGCCATAACAAGAGAATGTTAATGTTTCAGTTGGAGGGAAATTTCAATTTATTACATTGCTGCTAAAAATATTCTATTTTGTTTGAATGAAATACTTAGGGGTTTTCTTTCTGATGCCTCTATGATGTTACAGTCCCATTAGACCATTTGATCACTGTTTTCAACAGACAGGAAATAGTTATAAAACTAGCTTATATTTAAGTCGAACAAAAAACATTGGTTACGTACATACACAGATTTTTAAACAAATTTTACTATATGCATATTACAAAAGGTAAAATGTATTCTACATATAACAGGAACATCTATATATAACTTCAAAAATCAGCGAAAACAGATTACTTTTCCTTACCTAAGCCTATGTCTTACAAGGAGACTCACTAATAGCCTCTCACAGAGCCATAAGTCATCTAAGAGGCATCACTTGGTATACCTTCATACTCCTTGGGGAATTTGCAATGCTCCCTTTTAAGTCTTTCAGGTTATTTCACAATGAGAGACATAATTTGAGACTACAACCTCACTCAGATGATTCAAGAGCACCCGTTATCTCTTATTCACTCTTTAAAACACACAGAGTCAGAAAACCAAACATTTATTTGTTTGGGCTTCCAGTTCCCTACCTAGTTTGGGAGCACTCAGTCTTGATATAAACAGTTCACAAAACGTGCATCCATGTTTGTAGATGGAACAGAAACATGCATCTACATTTGGACAGGCACAATAAACCATTCTTCAGGTTCTATGGCAACTGACTGGAATGATCTTACATCACATATTGGGTATGAGGAAAAGTCTACAAAAGTCTTAGAGTAGGAGTTTCTCATCTGACAGTGCTGAGGAGCTGGCAGGAGATGAAAATGCCTCAGAAAAGCAAGTGACATTTTGGGCTAATGATTATGCACCCTAAAATAATGCACCCTGAGACAACAGTGCTCAGAGGGGAAATGCAGAACCTTTCACCTTGGCCTTTACGCACCAAGCAACTGAGGGCAGATCTACCCAAACACTGCAGCAGTGCCACTGTAGAGCTTCAATGAAGATGCTACCTACACTGACAGGAAGGCTTCTCCCATCAGCGCAGATATTCCACTTCTGTGAGAGGTGGTAGCTATGTCGACGGGAGAAGCCCACCCATCAATACAGCACTGCCTACACAAAGGGTTAGGTCAGTATAACTATGTTGCTCGGGATATTGATTTTTCACACCAAAGAGTGATGTAGTTATACCGACATAAGTTTATAGTGTAGACCTGGCCTAAGAGTGCCCATAAAGGGTGATGAAGGACCCAAAATAATGGGGTGTAAAATCTATTGCATTATAAAGCAAATAAGTTATGTTTGGAAAAAGCAAAATTCCTTTGTAGCATAGCACAGAAGAAAATGTTACCCAGATGGAAAAAGTAATTAGAAGTTTTATACCAGACCAATTATTTGTCTTTATTCATAAACAGGACAACTCCTGCTGTTTGTTTCATCCTGTAGATTTTGTCTCTTGTAGATTTTACAATTTCTCATTTGCACCTGACTCAGTATGCAAATAGCCATACAGCGTGAGACATATCCAATGCACAAATGGCCAGACAGGAAGATAGGTGTCAGTTACCTTCTGCCTGAAAGGAAAATCTCTTAAATATGTCAACATCTGGTGACCTGCCTTAACTCTAAGACCTTTCGATACATAACTCCTTAAATACTATCCAAACTAAGATTTCACAATGATTATGATGACCAGTAGGCTACTGGCTCTCGGTAGAGACCTCACATGCCACCCTTGATGAACTATTATGCAGGTATCTGATGCAGGGGATCCCAATAAAACTCTATGCACACCCTGTGCCTTCTGCCAGTTAGCACCAAGGGGTCCCGGGGTCACAGGGTGCCACAGGGTCTGAGATAAACCAAAGACTATTCAGCTCTTGGCTGTGACAGGGATGGATACCCTAAAGTTTACTTACATTCTAAACTGGAGCAACATGGTTTAATTGAGAAGTGAATAATGCATACTTAACTTTTTCCCCTGACTTTCAGGGCTGTTGTCAGTCAGTCCTTCTCTTGTACCCCCTTGCACCTATGGATCTAATTCTACTCTATTAAGCCAGTGTAAATCTAATGTAATTCCAGAAACTTTAATGGAGTTTACTTTGGTGTAACTGAGAGAAAAATTATTGCATCATATTTTTATGAGAGCATCTTCCTGTTCAGGAATTTGCATGCCACTGGAATACTAGTTGAGATCTATTTGGCTGAATGCTCCAGTCAGTTGAGTGTTCACTAATTTGCATGACAAAACAAACTCCCCTTTTAACCTGTAATCACAGCTAACTGAGTGATTTCTTGGAGTGCAAAGAGACACATGGATTTTGAGTGAACAATAATCTAGTAGGAGAATACCTCATTAATTAAATCTAGGCTCTAAAATGCATATTATGATTTTATTTTATATGTAACCCATTTGTTCCCAATACTTCTGCCTGGCACTACTTGAATCTCTATGCTTTATTAAATAAATTAATACCTGATTTCACTACAAACAAATCTAAGTTCTGTGTGTTAAGCTGAGCGCTGATCTGAGATGGAATTGATAAACTGGGGTGTACTGTTGCTTTGACAGTAGCACATCTGTGAATACTGTGAATGTCCAGCAGACCAGGGACTGGACACTCCAGGGAGATGATTGGAGTCCTCAGATGTGCCTATTGCTAACCTGCAGAGTGACAGTGGGTCCTGAGAAGCCTAGAACAGAGTGCTTGTTTTGCCAGTGAGGTTGAGGAGCTGATGCACAGCAGGCACAGACAAGGCTTCCTCATGCTAAGGGCATGATAGCAAGGTGCTTCTCAATCCTGGGAACTCTGAGAAGCATTACTGGCCCCTAACTACACAAAAGTGTCAGGAATCCAAAGAATAAATGGAACAAACTCTTTGGTTTAATAGGCTACTTTTGAGAACATCTCACAGCTCAGTGAGGTTGAAAACTCTCCAGATTTAGCCAGGACTCCACAAAGGGGATCAAGCATGACTAGTCCTTCCTTTTAGTTCTACCAAAACATACTTCTTTCTTACCTGCACAATGTTTTTCTATCCATCTATCTCATTCAAAAACATAATATGGTTATGAACAACCACATTTAAGAAGGGAACCACACAGAATCAGAACTCTTTTTACTTACTATCCAGACCCGCAAAAGAAAAAGGCAAAATGTGAACTTTTCTTCCTTTGAGTATAGGGCAGAGCCTGTGTTTTTAGTCTGCTAAGGACTGGAAACTGCTGAAAAAACAGTTTATTTGTAGGGCCCAAGAAATCCAGTATTAACAAAAGCAGCTTTTCTCCTTACCCCTAGAAAACATAGAAATGTTGAAATGCAGTTTTACTCACTGAGATAATTTTTCATAGAAGTGAGAATCAGGACAAGTAAATAGACAATTATTTTCTTATATAATTTTGGGGTCCCCAGCAGAGGCCCTTCTTTTTGCCAGTGGAACCCTGCAGTAGACCTGTAGATCATCTCCAGGAACAAGGCCAGGTAGGATAGCAGAAGTTGCAGCAGCCCTAGGAAAAGACGGAAGGAGAAGGAGGAGCAACTGACTCCCTGGGAGCTCTCTCAGACCAGGGAGATTCACTCATCCAAGAATGAATAGAGGGCACAGGAAAGAACAAGACACAGAGCTACATCTTCTTCCCTCCTTCCAGTGGTGGATCTCTGGACTGCCTGGAGTGAGAAGCTTGGCCAATCTACAGGTAGCATGAGGAGAAGCCTGTTCAGTGCTCAGGGACAAGTTATCAGACTCCCCCGTATCACTTTCCCCTTTCAACTTTTTGGCAGGGAATACTTTCCCCCTATATTCCTATTACAGGGCTAACACTAGTGCCTTTCTCAACCCTTCCAGCTGTCAGTTCCATTCTCTGGTGGGTGGTGGGTGTTCCTCCTGGAGCACAGTGGGTGCAGAAAATTCAAATGAAGAGAGGCTCAGGTGCTCTTCTTCAGCTGCCTCTGTCATCCTTTTACTTTTGGCTGAAGTTCAGGGGGTGGAAGGCATTTCTCCCCAGACCTCCCCCAAAACAACATTTGTGTGTGGGGAAAGGGATGGAGAAGGAATAAGGAAATGCTCCCAGCAGGTGTTCCTTCCTCCCCTCCCCTGATTTTCTTAGGGTCTCTGCAGCCTCTATAGCTCCAGCTGGCCTCACCCCCTTGCTGAAGATGTACAAGTCTACCTGGAAAAGATTTCAGTCTGTAAACAGGAAGAAAAAAAAAAAAGACTATCTGTGACATAAGTGAAAAAACATCAACTTGAAAATTTTACCTATTAATGATAATAAAACATTTGTACTATTAATGTAATTATCTACAATCAGAGTCCCTTTATGTGGACTGCTGTTGTATTCAGAAGTACTGAGGTAGTGAATGTGCTGTTCAATGTTTTTGTACTTAATTTTACATCTGGGCATTCAGAGAATTCTCAAACTATAAAATCCTACTCTAAAAACTGTTAAAAAGATAGTCAACTGTTAGTTACCATAGTTACCATAATAAAAGAAGGTTAAGGATTCATCAGAGGTTGGTTTTCTATTTTCTCCTTATCACAGACAATAAGACCATTTTGCAAATATTCAAGAATAAAAGTCAACAGCTAATTTTTACATTCATAATCTTAATGTTCATTAAAAAGGAATCAGTTCTCAGACTCCCTGCTAATATACCCTACATGAGGGAAAGGCTAAATGTAAATTTATTTTAGGCTACGTCTACACTACAACCTATGTCAGCAAAAGTTAAGTCGCTCAGGGGTGTGAATATTCCACCCCACCTGAGTGACATAACTTACACCGACATAAGCATTCATGAGCTGATGCTGCTCACGGGTGGGTTTTTTTAAAATCGGTACAGCTGCACCACTGCAGTGCTGTACATATAGACATACCTTACTATGATCAACATTTTGATTTAGTCTGAAAATATTACTTTGAAAATATTTAGACTAAAAGGTAAAAAAAATCAACTCGGCTTTCAAATGACATCAAGTAGTGTTGCCTCATGAGAGGACAAAATATGACCACTTGCTAATCTACTACGCTCTTTGAAGTTCAGGGAAGTGAATTAAGGGTAGAAACCTTTTGCAATTGTCCCATATTTCAATTCATCCAGACTAGGTTGTCTACACAGCAAGTGACATAACAGTTTATTGAAAGTACCTACTTTGCACCTGGTTTTTAAGGAAATGTAATTTTTTAAAAGGTAAGATTTTAAGCGCCTTTCTTCTGATAAGTGGACATTGTGACTCTTGGTAATGATTATGCCCAGCAATTTAATTACCTGAGTGGGCACTAAATCATCCTGTCTTAGTATAAAATGTAATCTTTGCCATGCAGAAATTACATAATAGATTTGGGGCCTAAATGCGTCACATTAATTCATTTAAATGGAATTATACAAACATAAAACTGGAATTACACAGTGGTGAATGAAATTAGATCCCTTTGGTGTCTTGGGCTGTGCTCTTCCCCACAAGAACCATAGTAAGTACTTCATCTAAGAATGGATTGATATGAGTATCCTTTTTCCTTAAAAATCCAGTGGAGATTATCATTATCTTGGTGTAGGTCTTCAGAGATGTCGAAAGATCAGAAGGATGAACCTTGTTTTGTACTGCAGCATTTGGCAACTGAATCTCAGGAACCCTAAATGAGAGGGTGTGAGGAGAATATGGAGAAGATGCTTCAGTGCATTGCTTCCATCTTGAATCTGAACTTCTTGGAGCAATTTTAGGTCCTGCACTGAAGAGATCTTTTTAGGTACTGTAAAGAATACAATCTACACCACAAAGTCTCCCTTGTTCAGGAACTGGTCATTAGCCCCTGTCCTTAAGAAGTGATACACAAATGAATCTGAGGAGATGACTTCTATGGGTGTGGTTCCTGGGGTTCTGGGAAATAATCTTTTTCTACTAAATATCTTGCCTAAATTATTTACCCACTTGACCAACAGTTACAACATTATTTTATAACAAGCCAAGGTCTTCTCCAGAGGAGCTTTTCAGCGATGGATTGGGAAGGTAGTAAAGGGAAGGAGTCAGAATGATACATTTTGCTGTCCTGTCCTTCCTCTCTTTTGTCTAGACCATCTTTTGCTGTAGCTCTCATATAGTATCTAGAAGAAATTAAGCTACGAAAAGACTGTCTTGGTCTTTACTAGGCCCTAAAGTTCCTTTTCAGTTGTTTCAGTGACATTACAGATTCTCTCTTTTAGGATGCAGTATATCAAGTGACAGATGTCTTTTTGATACTGTGTTAACTGCCACAATCATTGTTGCAAAACTCAGGAAGTTGAGAAGCATCCACTTCAAATGACAATGCTAAATAGACTTTTTGTAGAATAGGTCTAATCCTCTTGACCTCCATTGAGAACCTTTCATTTAAGTTGTTCATCTGTGCAAAAATGGCTATGCAAAAACACGTTGAGGTACTCAAGGGCTGATGGGATCTTTGTAGAACTTCTCTTCCAAACTCTAACTAGTCAGTCATCAGCGTAGTATTCTGATAGCTCCTGACAGTAATTAATGCACGAGTCTGATGTTTGGGCTATGCAAAGTGGGTTAATCACATGGTTCACTATGTAAAATAGTTCTCGTGGCTATGATATTGCTGCACTGATTGTGGAGGGGTAGAAGGATCATTTGCTTCCTTTACTGCAGTGACATAATCTTGTAAGAGTTGTTTGTGCTGCTGGCTAATGGATTCTGGATGCCTTTTGTACCACTGGTGCTCTACCTTTCTGCCTGTGCACTTCCACCAGCACCTATGCACCATGGTAATCATAAGGGAGTGAGCATCTTGGGGCCCTCGAGGTGTCAGTAATAGCAGACCTCAGGTCACTGTACTGACTATTCAGAGCCTTGGCTTTTTATTAGCTGGCTTGTTCTCCTAGCTAAAATGTAAATTTTAGCTTTTAGCTTTAGTTTCTATTTCTATAAGATAGTCAAGACAAATAGTCAAGATTGATTCCCTGACTACTGTAAAGTGAATTATTTTTACCCCCAAAATATTGTACTGTCTTCTGTATTTTTATCTCTGTATTTTCTAGTTCTACCAGTGAAGGTGGAGTTAACTTTTTTATTGAAGACAAACATCTGGCTTTCTAGTGACACTGCCAATTGAAAGGCTGTGCTGAAAAAAATAGGCTGTGCTATAACTAGCGTCATATTGCAGTTTGTAGAGCAGTCATCTGTTCAGCACATTCAATTTATTTGATGCATCAGAGATTTTGTAATACTAAAATAGCTTGAGCAAAAGCAAGCATCTGAATTGATTGACTCATTCTGCCTTCAAGCTTTTATTGTGGTAGAGTTAACCGGGGATTATATGGGATTTTCTGAATGGTGCCTATGTACATCAAATGACTCCAGATTATAAAACCTAGCAGTTGTGGCCTTTTGAGACACCTGTATAAAATGAGGCTTATGCGCGTATGTCTCCTTCACCATGGATATTATGATGTATTCAAGTTGATAATCACATAAACTGATTAATTACATACGAAATATTTTAACTACTGCGATATCATGTAATTTGACACATTCTACTGCTAGAGTCAAAGATGGTAGGTAATTCAGATATTGAGATGTATCTTTCACAATCAGTGATGCTGGGCAGAAAGGGGAAATGCTTTGAAGAATTTCTACCCCTTGACACAGTACAACATGATTTTGTACATTTTGGAAGCAGCAGAAGAAGTGAATAAGGACAACTGCTGTTGTAGGCCTCATCAAAGTCCAGCCACTGACATAACACTATCTCCCGAAAAGTGTATAAAATTAAAACTATTTGCTTATAAGAGGAGACCTATTAGCAGGCTCAGCACAAGGTGGACTTAATATAAAAAGTCTTCTGCTGTGTCCCTTATGGAATAATTTGGAACTTTTTACAGTTAATCGTAACAGCCAAGTCCACACATGTAATTTTTTTTTTAGCTATACAAGATGTTTGTTCCAAGCATAAGTGGAGCAAGCCCTATGTTAAATATATATAATTACAACTGAATTATATATATTGCACAAAACCATTGGAGGCTCAAAACTTTACCTTGTTAAAATAGCAAATTTGTCATAGCTAATGATTCTGCACTGGCACAGGTGGACTAGCTAAGCTACTATTTCTTTTCCATCACTAAATAGTCTCATAGATAATGACATGGTTGTTTTACAAGACACCCCTCTTGCACCAAACACTCATTTTTACATTTGAGCTCATGGCAAAACAAAACAAAACAAAAAACAAACAAAAAAAACCACAACAACCCAACTTGTAGAATATAAACATATGGCTATTTTAAAATCTTCAAAAAAAAAACACTTGTATTGAACCAAGTGACATCTTTGAAGGGGATTTCATTTACATCAGAGTTGTCATACTCACTAAGTGGAGAGGGTGTAATACCCATTTTAATTATGTTCCAGGCCAGGGCATAAATTTAGGGCCACACACTACCCTCAGTTCTCAGCAGAACTCCCAGTGATGATATCAACAGGAGATTTGTACAAAGACAAAGATAAAAATTTATTGACTTGAGGCCATATTCTATGGATTATGCTCTCAGAACTGTAGTCACAACCAGAATCGCTCAGTGGGGGAAAACATCCTAGCTTTTTAGGACTACAACTAATTTCTGCCCTTTGTTTCTCTTCTTTCCCATTCTCTTTTCTCTGTTTCTCTCCTCCCTTCCTTGTCTATCCTCCTTTCATTCCACTGGCTTTCCTCCTCTGTGACATCTCTTTCTGCGGCATGAAAGGTGGCAAATTCAAAAATGATAAGGAGCAACTCATTCACATGATATGTGATTAGAGCGTGGAAATGACTGCCAAAGGATATCACAGAGACCAAGGATTTAGCAAGATTCAAGTGGGACTGGACTTCTATATGAGTAACAAGTTTATCCAGAGATAACAATAAATACTTTAAAAAAATTAACGTAGGAAATGATAAACCTCATGCTTCAGATTTTAAACTGATGTCCCAATTTCAAATGATTAGAGATTAGGAAATGTCTTCCCTGGGAGCAAATTATCCCTCATCCACTTACTGTATGGTTTTCTTGCACCTTCCCCTGAGGCATTGAGTGCTGGCCACTGTCAGAGGCAAGATATTAGACGAGATGGACTCTCGTCCTGATCCAGAATGGCAATTCTTATGTTCTATTTTCCATCCACTTCCCCATTCCATTGGCTAACAAGATCAAAGCAACAAATATTGACACGTAAGGTGTCACCATAAATTTTTAGATTTAACATCTCAATAAGATTAATGGAGGGATTAGGAAGGGGGAAGTTCACCCCTCTGACAGTCTTAGTTTTCAGCTGTCCGCAGATTCAGGAAAACAATACTGCTTTGAGATAAGGACGTGTATACACATAGCGCTTTCTACATGGTGCATTAGTCTACACTACAGGAGTGTAGATTCTAGTGTGCAACTTGCTAGTGCACACTAACTGGCTCATGTGGACCCTGCTGGCACACCCTAACAATTCCCTAATGCTGTTAATATGTCCTGAATGTACACTAGGGAACCTTCAGTGTACACCAGCAGCATCCACAAGGGCCATTTAGTGTGCAATATGTTAGTATCCACTAGAATTTATACCCCTCTCATGGAAATTAATACATCATGTAGACAAGCCCAGAGATATTGCACCAATGTAACTAAATCAGTGTTCTATATCAATTCTGTTAAATTAGCGCAACACCCTTGTGTGGATGCTCATATAAAATGGTCATAAGAGTGGCTAATATCAATTTAGCTTAATTTGGTTTGTTAGAAAATTAACAATAGACCAAGTTTTCTTATGTGTTTCTGTGATACCTAATACAATGGGGCCTCAATCCTAAGTGGGACCTTTGGATACTACCAAAAATACACATCTCTCAAAAATGGCAGATCCTATGTTTTAATACTTATTATGGATTTGTGTTAAATAATTTGTGAATACCAACATAGTTTTAAAAACACAGTTAAATTATTCTGGACATAGAAAAGCCTATATATATTTCCTTGTAAATTGTGTTCACAGGTACCTGTATAATTTTGGTCATCTTTAAAAAAAAAAAAAAAAAAAAAAAAAGGATAGAGATGGAAAGGTTCAAAGTGTGAAGCCCTGACTTATACACACAGGATTTCAGATATGGACCCACACACTTAAAAAGGAAGTGGCAATATAACCTCAGCCTACAAAAGATCCCTCTGTATACATGCATCCTAGTACTGTATTAACCTTTTCAAAACTTAATTCAATTTATTATCCACTATCACACTAAGTCTGTCTTCATGAAACTTCTCTATGGAATACTTCCTTATTTTATATCTATGTAATAATTTTAGACACTCTTACACTTTGGTCATTCTATATTATCTAGATTGCTCTTGACAGACACGTTCACTACCATTTCTTTGATGTATTTCCCATATACTGGCAAGATCCTACATCATATCAAGATCATGAATACATAGAAGAAAACTGGATCTCCACACTGTACCCATTATATACAAAGATGTAACATTATTAATAACTTTTTGTTTCCTATCTGTAAAACAAATGTTTGTTCATATAATAATTAATTGAAATCCAGGAAGTTTATCTCCATTTCTAAATGAATTTTGCTGCAGTCTGATCAATATCTTGCTACAATATACATATGTTTTATCTGCTTAATTCCCTTTCCCCACTTAGTATGTTACTGTGTCAAAAAAGGGACTGTGTTACTACTGGGGGAATTCTGTGCCACTGCGCAATGCAGAATTGTGTAGAAATTAACGTTGTGCGTGCAGAATTTCCTTTCCCCCACAGAAATGGGCTGCAGTGCTGCTAGCTGCCATTAAGGGCCGCTGGACCTGGCAAAGCCCAGCTCGCACATAGAGGACATTGCTCGGGGGAGGGAGCTAGTGGTTTCTGGCAGCTGCAGTTCCCAGCATGCCCTGAGGGAAGGAGAGGACAGCACACAGGAAACTGTGCAAGCCTGGGACTCTGCATCAGGCTTTTTCTCCCTCTGGATCCCTGGGCTCTGTGGGGGAAGGGGCAGGTGTCTTGGCAAGATGGGTCCCACAGCTGGGCTCTGGAGGGCGGTGCAGGTATCTGGGCTGGGGGGCCCCCACGGCTGGGCTCTGGGGGGAGAGGGGGTGTAGGTGTCTGCCCCCCACCCCCGGCTGGGGGGAAGGGAGCAGTGAAACAGGAACTGGGTTGTCGTAGGGGTTTCTTTTAACTCTTTACTCCTGGGGGAATTTGTGTGTGTGTCTGTATTGTTACAGACATACTTGCTGACAGGTATTTTGAAATAAATTACCAAAATAATTGAAACTGGCATGTTTATGTAGTTATTTTGACAAAATAAAATTTGCAAAATTTTAAAATATTGTGTGCAGAATTTTTAATTTTTTGGTGCAGAATTCCCCCAGGAGTACTGTGTCAAAACAGGTAAATGAGATTAGTCTGCCATAATCTGTATTGCTATAACAATCTCTCCTCCAGTTGCCCACAAATGTTTTCAGATATTTTACATGAGATGAAAACCAGGCTAACAGATCAGTAATTTATTAGGATGTAAACCTCCTTTCCCATAAAACAAACAAAAAAAGATGAACAGTTTAGTTCCTCTGTTCTTTAAACCTCATTGGGTTTCTAAGATCTGCCAAATATTATTGCCAATAATTCCTACGGTCTTTTTAGACAATTCCTTCTTGACTCTAGGGTGCATCTCATTTTGTACTAAAGATTAATATATTTTGTAGTTTAATACACTCTCTTTTACCATCTCTTTATTGCAATTTAGTTCTAGATTTCCTATTTTATGTATTTATTTTTACTTTGGCTCTCACTGGGTTTCATTTCTCATGCCCTTCCTATTAAACAAATAATATTTATTTAGGAGTTCTGCCATCTACAAGTCTAATATTATTTCCCACTCCCTAGTTCTCAGAGGCACTCCTTTTATTCTTCTTTCTCCCTTGATGTTTTTGAAAACGTGTTTCTCTTCATTCCTTTGAACAGGATTTCATTATCACTTACAAATTTTTAATAATATTGTTTTATTCAACCCCCCCCCCCCCACACACACACACATTCTCTTTATGCTTCAATCCTTTTAGTGAAAATATGGATTTTTTCTACCATGTTTTGTCATCTTATTTGGATTGTTTCTCTTTTGTATTACAAAATCAATACTTTCACATTTGCCTTTTAAAATTCTTTTATGCATATTCTATACAATATTACAGAGAAAGGGAGAGAAGAAACCATATAATTTCCCTGCATTTAATCCACATCATAAACAGGATAAGAACTGTCCAATTTCTGAACGTATAAAAATAATTAACCAGATGATTAAGACAAATGGCACTGCGTTAAATGTAATGGATGAAACAGAAAGCACCTAACATCCAAAATTAAGGCCAGAAATATCAACCAATATATCTGCAAAAGCAAAACACTACAGTTAGAAGCAAGTGATCTTGGTCAGGCCATTGAACACACTGAACAATCAGGTCATCTTGCAGATTGAAATTTTTCTTATATGACTTCAGTAATTCAAATAAACTTAACTGCTTTTCTGTCACATGTATGTAACAAACTATTAGCAGCTTACAATTTTGAGGAATCAACATGCGTGTAATCCTGGCTCCAAATTCTCCAGACATTCTATTTTAATTATAATGATGGTCTTCAAGATGGTTTTCTGGGTTCAGTTTAGAGAAAAACACATTTATTTTGAAACCCTTTCGTAGTCTTCAGTGTCTTAGGGTATGTCTACACTACGAGAGTAGTTCGATTTTACTTAAATCGAATATGTGGAATCGATATTGCAAAGTCCAACGTGTGTGTCCACACTAAGGACAGTAATTCGACTTTGTGAGTCCACACTAACGGGGAAAGCGTCGATATTGGAAGCGGTGCACTGTGGGCAGCTATCCCACAGTTCCCGCAGTCCCCGCTGCCCATTGGCATTCTGGGTCGAGCCGCCAATGCCTTCTGGGTAAAAAAATGGGTCGAGGGTGTTTTTGGGTAACTGGCGTCATCCGTCCGTCACTACCACCCTCCCTCCCTGAAAGCGCTGGCGGGAAATCAGTTCGCGCACTTTTCTGGTCAGTGACAGCGCGGACGCCACAGCACTGCGAGCATGGAGCCCGCTGCGACCATCGCTGCAGTTGTGGCCGTTGTCAACACCTCGCAGCTTATCATCCACCTTTCCCAGAGGCAGATGCAGAGAAATCAGGCAAGGAGGCTACGGCACCGCGGTGAGGACCTGAAGTCTGAGAGTAGCACAGACCTGTCAGAAAGCACGGGACCCAGCGCCGAGGACATCACGGTGGCAATGGGTCACGTGGATGTTGTGGAACGGCGATCCTGGGCCCGGGAAACAAGCACGGACTGGTGGGACCGCATAGTGCTGCAGGTCTGGGATGAATCACAGTGGCTGCGAAACTTTCACATGCGGAAGGGGACTTTCATGGAACTTTGTGAGTTGCTGTCCCCTGCCCTGAAGCGCAGTGACACCCGGATGCGAGCAGCTCTGACTGTCCAGAAACGAGTAACCATAGCCCTCTGGAAGCTTGCAACGCCAGACAGCTACCGGTCAGTCGCGAACCACTTTGGCGTGGGCAAATCTACCGTGGGGGTTGTTGTGATGCAAGTAGCCAACGCAATCGTTGAGGTACTGCTCTCAAAGGTAGTGACCCTGAGAAACGCGCAGGTCATCATAGATGGCTTCGCCGCGATGGGATTCCCAAACTGCGGTGGGGCTATAGATGGAACTCACATCCCTATCCTGGGACCGGACCACCAGGCCAGCCAGTACATTAATCGAAAGGGCTACTTTTCAATGGTGCTGCAAGCACTGGTGGACCATAGGGGACGTTTTACAAACATCAACGTCGGAAGGCCGGGCAAGGTTCATGACGCTCGTGTTTTCAGGAACTCAGGTCTGTTTAGACGGCTGCAGGAAGGTATTTACTTCCCGGACCACAAAATAAGTCTTGGGGATGTGGAGATGCCTACAGTCATCCTCGGGGACCCAGCCTACCCGCTAATGCCCTGGCTCATGAAGCCCTATACTGGCGCCCTGGACACTGAAAAAGAACTCTTCAACTACCGGCTGAGCAAGTGCAGAATGGTGGTGGAGTGTGCTTTTGCCCGTCTCAAGGGGAGATGGAGAAGCTTACTGACTCGCTGTGATCTCAGCGAAACCAATATCCCCATTGTTATTGCAGCTTGCTGTGTGCTCCACAATCTCTGTGAGAGCAAGGGGGAGACCTTTATGGCAGGGTGGGAGGTTGAGGCAAATAGCCTGGCTGCTGATTACGCCCAGCCTGACAGCCGGGTGATTAGAAGAGCCCAGCGGGACGCGCTGTGCATCCGGGAGGCTTTGAAAGCTAGGTTCCACAGTGAGCAGGGTAACCTGTGACTTTTCAGTTTGTGTACAGAGAAGCTGAACCTGCCCCCGTTTCTTTACCCACTAAATCTTCAGTATCCTCTCCATTTACATACCCCATTCCCCCCCTTCCAAAACACGTTTAAAAATAAAATGACTTGAATTTTGTTAATGAACACCGTTTTCTTTATTACTGTTTTCGCGAGAAAGTTTTGAACCTGGGACGCAGACTGTGCTGGGGAGCGGGTGTAGTGTAGTGATGCAAATGACGCTTCTAAACTCCAGGAATGACAGGCTCCGCAGTGGTGGACTGGTGGTTTCAACGGAGCCTGCCACCTCTCCTGTTCGGGACTGTGTGTGTGGGGGGGCTATGTGACTTTGTGGCAGGGGGAGGACGGTTACAGATCCCCTGCTGCGTGGCTCTGTGATCCAGGATAAGGACCGCTGCATAAGATCTCTAACTGCCCTCCCCCGCCACAAAGTCACAGAGCACCCCCCACAGAACACTAAAACCACCTCCCAGACTGACCAGGGTAACTAGTGACTGCAATGTGTGTGTGCCCTGCTGCTGTCCTGTCCAATTACCAACCCCCTTCCCCCCCTTCAGACAGACTCTCCTCTAAAGAACATGATGGAAACAGTAATGAACAGAAACGTATTTTTTATTAGCAACTACACATGAAACTGGGGGGTGAAACTTGGACGGGGGCTTGTGTGAGGCGGGAAGGAAAGGACTTTTCAAATTTTGGGGAATGAGAGCCTTCTGGTGCTTGAGTAGTCTGCAGGGGTGGAGTGAGAGTTTTCACGGACTCTGCCGCCCCTCCTTCTTTGGACTTTGGGTGAGGGGGGTATGGGACTTGGTGGCGGGGGAGGGCGGTTACAGATAGACTGCAGCGGGGCTCTGTCCTCCTGCCTCCGGTCCTGCAGAACATCCACAAGGCGCCGGAGCATGTCCGTTTGCTCCCTCATTAGTCCAAGTAGCGTTTGAGTCGCCTGCTGGTCTTCCTGCCGCCACCTCTCCTCCCGTTCCATGTGTGCTCGGTGCATTTGTGACAAGTTCTCCCTCCACTGTGTCTGCTGGGCTGCCTGGGCTCGGGAGCAGCCCATAAGTTCCGAGAACATGTCCTCCAGTGTCCTCTTCTTCCTATGCCTCATCTGCGCTAGCCTCTGGGTGTGTGATGCCAGGCTAGGTTGTGAGACAGTCGCAGCTGTGGGAATGGGAAAAAGGGAGTGAATTCCTCAGAAAGATAAATTTCGTTGTGAACAAAGAACACAGTCTTTCTCTGTGAACAAGACCATGCACAGCACCTATCACATGCGCACTCAGGACAAGGTCGAATTTTCAGCCCTCGCATTCAGTGCCTGGGGTCTTGCAGTGCAAATCAGAGAAGCGGGGTAGGACACCGGAATTTGTGTAGCAGGCTGACATGGTAAGCCGTAGACTTGTGGCTGCTTAAAACTTTGATAGTTGCACTGGCCTCCTTTCACATTGAAAGCAATGCCAGTCCCTGCTGCCAGCAATCCGGCAAGCATGAACTCTGCCCCTGTCCCACCCCCTCGCGGCTGTCCCAGGGAAAGATCCCTGTATGCTGCCCCTCTCCCGCCTCCACCGCGTGGCTGTAAACCGCCGGTTACAGTTCTGTAAAGGAACAGGCAAGCAGTCCCAATACTAACATTCCCCTACCTAATTCAAAGCAGGTCATCATGAGCGACATCACTCTGATGAGGATTTCAGAGACAGAAAAAGAAAGGATGCTTCGGGAAAGCCTGCAAAGACCAGGGCCGTATGCCGCCATGCTCTGCAGGGCAATGATCCCGGAGTACTTGCTTCTCTCCTGGCGCGGAAATGTTTCCTACTACGGAGGACCTAATAAGGCCGCTCTCCCCAGGAACCTGATGTAAAGGCTTTCCAATTACCTCCAGGAGAGCTTCGTGGAGATGTCAATGGAGGATTTCAGCTCTATCCCCGGACATATAGACCGGATTTTACTGTAGCTGCACTGGCAGGGACTAAACAGTAGAACGGCTTGGGCAGAACAATCATGCTACACCGGACATTGTTTGATTTTTTTAAGTAGTTGCACTGCCAGGGAGTGAACAGTTAAGCGCCTAGGGCAAAGTAATCATGCAAAACCCATTCTTAATATTCCTGTTCCGTGAAAAATAAATGTTTACATGTTTAAAACACTTACCAACTGATCCTTCCCCTGATTCTGTGTCCAGGTTAACGGCTGGGGACGGTTGGTAGGGGATCTCTGTAAGGGTGATGAAGAGATCCTGGCTGTTGGGGAAATCAGCGTTGTAAGCGCTGTCGACTGCCTCGTCCTCCTCATCTCCTTCCTCATCTTCCCCGTCCGCTACCATGTCCGAGGAACCGGCCGTCGACAATATCCCATCCTCAGAGTCCACGGTCAGTTGTGGGGTAGTGGTGGCGGCCGCACCTAGGATGGAATGCAGTGCCTCGTAGAAACGGGATGTCTGGGGCTGGGATCCGGAGCATCCGTTTGCCTCTTTGGTCTTCTGGTATCCTTGTCTCAGCTCCTTGATTTTCACGCGGCACTGCGTTGCATCCCGGCTGTATCCTCTCTCTGCCATGGCTTTAGAGATCTTCTCGTAGATCTTTGCATTCCGTCTTTTGGAGCGCAGCTCAGAAAGCACGGACTCATTGCCCCACACAGCGATCAGATCCAAGACTTCCCGATCAGTCCATGCTGGGGCCCTCTTTCTAGTCTGAGATTGCACGGCCATCTCTGCTGGAGAGCTCTGCATCGTTGCCAGTGCTGCTGAGCTCGCCACGATGTCCAAACAGGAAATGAGATTCAAACTGCCCAGACAGGAAAAGGAATTCAAATTTTCCCGGGGCTTTTCCTGTGTGGCTGGTCAGAGCATCCGAGCTCGGACTGCTGTGCGTCAACAGAGTGGTGCACTGTGGGATAGCTCCCGGAGCTATTAGCGTCGATTTCCATCCACACCTAGCCTAATTCGACATGGCCATGTCGAATTTAGCGCTACTCCCCTCGTTGGGGAGGAGTACAGAAGTCGAATTTAAGAGACCTCTATGTCGAACTAAATAGCTTCGTGGTGTGGACGGGTGCAGAGTTAATTCGATGTAATGGCGCTAAATTCGACAAACTCCTAGTGTAGACCAGGCCTTACAAAATACAAAATTCCAGCATATACACTGCCTCCAGGATTTTCAGTGACTCTCACATCCTGGTCTACCGGCAAAATCATACCAGTTTAAATGAAGGACTGATTTTACACTGATTTAGTAACTCTGTATTTCTCCACACTACAGAGGCCTGATGTATACTGGAATTTGCCTTTTGTTGACCTGTTTGTGCACGTGTATATACTCAAATCTGTCTCCAGCTGACATAAGTGCCCCATTATGGTGATGCAGTAAAACCACCTCCCCAAATGGCGTGGAGCCATGCTCAACTGATCAGTGTCAACACAGGACAAGTGTAGTCAGGGGCAGCAGGTTTGTATAATTTTTGGAGGTGTTCAGAATGGGTCCAAGTCCTGCCCAACCCCCACCTGCCTTGTAAGCCGATATATATTTTTAAAAATAATGTAAAAATGGATTGGAAACAGTAAACATGTAACAGTTTCTTTATATTGCACAATGTGTGTGTGTGTGGAGGGGGTAATGAGGGCTCTGAGCTGGGGATGAGGGGTTTGGGGTGAGGGAGGGGGCTCAGGCAGAGGGTTGGAGTGCAGGGCAGCAGGGCTGAGGATGAGGGTTTCAGGGTGTAGGAGGGGGCTCAGGGCTGCAGCAGAGGGTTAGGGTGTGGGGGGTGTGGGCTCTGGGGTGGGGCTGGGAATGAGGAGTTTGGGGAGCAGGCAGGGCGCACATGGCGGGTGGGGTTGGGGAAGAGACCCGGCCCCGATCATTGGTGGAGCCATGCCCCCATGCCCGGAATATTGCTGGAGCATGGGCACCATGGGCCCATATAACTCGCCGCCCCTGAGAGTAGACACTGTGTGGCCTATGTCAACCCTAACAGTCCTCCAGCAGCTGTACCACAATGCCCCAATCCCTGTGATAGTGATCACTCTGGTCACAATTATGAGCTCCACTGCCTGGGGTGTCAGACACTGGAAGCCATCCCGCCCCCCCCCACACACACACACCCCTTTAAAACCCCATGCATTTTTTTCAAACAGCTTTTCCTGGTTGCACACAACAAAGGTGAGCTGCTAGGTGTGCTCGTCAAGTGGACAACTGCCCAACCAATCATGCTAGCTTCACACATAAAGAGAGGAACTAGATGTGTTCCTGTCAGCAGCAGACAGGAAATACTGCACCTTCTGCTCCCCAACCCCAAGGGCATAAAACACGTTAGGTGGAAATGTTCCTGGCGAGGATGCGCACCACTGACCCAAGGAGGGTAGTGTGGACATGCACCACCACAGTAATTACTGCAGTAGCTGTAAATTGACCTAATATATGTAGACATACCCTTAGATATACCACCGATGTCACTTGTTCTCTGGAAGAATGAATTCATAAATTGTCTTATTAATATCATATGCAATCCTAATACAATCAGATACGAGATGAAATAGCCATTCCCTTAGATTAATTACTATAAGCAATAAAATCTTGATTTTTTATGGACAGACTGAATTCTACCCAGACAGCATAATTATCTTTTAATAGCCAAGGTATGTAATTTAGCTTTAGCTGGAGAAAAATGAGGTCTTGGAAAGAAAAACAGTAAATGAATACATTGATGTGAAAGTCTCACAGTACTTTTGTAATAAAATGGATGAGGTCTCATAATTACACCATCCATATGGAAAACAGTGTTGGGAATGTGTAATGCTGTATGGAATCTGGGTAACACTTGAGGGTATTCTGAATATCAATATTGTAAAATTGTAGTGAGTTATGCCAGATATGCCATGTAAGGTATCTGCAAAAATGTTATAACTTGCCAGATATAATAATCTCATTTATGTGTTTGTATCACCTTTGAATTATGAGTTATAGATATGTATGTCTGTATTTCAAACTTGTGCTATGCTTCTGGGTGTCACTCCCAGACAGTTTGGGCATCAGCTCTGCCTAGCCTGCTTGTTGGCCCATTAAGGACCATCAGCTATACAACTGACCCATTGAGAGAAGGCAGCTTCACCTTATGACTCAGCAAGGCATGCAGGGTCATGTCTATGGACAGAACTCTAAGGCCTCCATGCCATGTGCTGGGCAGCTTTTTGTTTGAAACAAAGGAAGCACAGGCTGCATGGCAGGAGACTATAAAAGGCAGCTGCATCTTCTCCATTTGGTCTTCAATCCTGCTGCTTACCTCTGGAGGAACTTTGCTACAAACTGAAGCTCTGAACAAAGGACTGAATGACCCATTTCAAGCCAGCAAACTCACCATTACTGCTAGGAAACTGATATATGGACTTTGAAGTCTTTGTATGTATGTGACTGTATTACCATTTAACATCTTGTTCTTTCTTTTTTCTTTATAATAAACCTTTAGTTTTAGACACTAAAGGATTGGCTGGCAGCGTGGTATTTTGGGTAAGATCCAAACCTATACTGACCTGGTAATGTGACTGACCCTTTGGGATCAGAAGAACATTTTGTATATGTGAGCAGAGTTTAAAATAATGTCTCACTGTACCGGACCTAGGTGCTGATTGGGAGCCAGAGACTGGAATGCAATAAAGGGGGCTGTGTAACTGATTTTTTTTTTTTTTTTGTTGCTTCTTGATAACCAGTGTGGAGGATCAGAAGCACAATTTATGACTGATTGAGGAGATTAACTTCAGTGTTACTCACCAGTGTTGAGAGTATCTGCTCTCCCTTTTGCAGCCTGCCCTAACCTTGGCATTTCCAGTGAGGGCTGCCCCAGGCACAACCGGTCACAGAAGGTTTATCACTAACGCTTATAATTCACTTACACTACGTGTTGAGGTGATTGCCACCAAGAATACCACCTTCATTAATGAGAGGTGAATTGGACAGCTTGATAGGGGTTCAAGAAGGGGTTCCATTAGAGAGGAAAACAGATTTAAATCCCATGTTAGAGCAATCTTTCATACAGAAGGAAAAATGCAAATTAGGCCCCTCAAAAATCTGCTCATTGATTGATGAGAGAAATTAAATCTCCTTCTATAGGCTGACGAAATGCTGTCGCTCCCAAATGTAATTTAATTGAAACAGTAGATAGACCTGAGAGCTTCAAATACAACAATTAACCCAAGATTTATTGGAGAATAATACTGAAAAGGCGTATGCCCCTTTGATACTGCCAATAGTGAAAAATGCTTCCATTTTGTAGAATATGTAATGCTATAGAAAATTTCCTGCTCTGAAATAAGATAGAGGATGTTCTTCAGAAATACAGATTATCTAAAGAAGCCATCCAGAAGCCATCCAAGCCATAAAATGTAGTGATACTGGATTTGGCTAAACTGTAATTCTGTGATGTGATAGGTTGTTCTGAAACAGAAGCATGATAAAATGGTGGCTGAACAATATCAGGAGATCCAAGAAACAGAACTGGCAAAGCCAAGTGGAGCAATCAGTATAACTCAATCTAGCAGAGAAAGGTATAACACGATCCAACGGCTGGAATTTGAAGCTAGACAAATTCAGATGGGAAATAAGGCATACATTTGTAATGGTGAGAGTAATTTTTAATTAATTGTCACAGGCACAGTGGATGAGACAGTTTTGTCATGTGAAAGGAAGAAGAACAATGTGAATGTTCCTGGTGGATCAGTACCTCCTCATCACTAGAATTCCATTGCTCCTCTGTTTCCATAATCCAAGCAGGAGAATGAAATGGTACCTGAGAAGTTGAATTATGTGATTTACATGTATATCCATGTTTTGTGAAGCTGCTGCAGCTTCTGTGTTTGGTGGAGCTGGGCCCGACATCCTGCTCGGAGCTTTGCCATATTGAGTGCAGGGTCACACTACCATTCAGGTTTGACCCTCCTCTTTCCTTCTCCCCATCATGACAAGAGGCCAAACCTGAGCAGCATTGCAATGGTGTGACAGGTCACAAAGCCAAGAGTATGGAGCTGGGCAGCCAGCCATGTGGGACAGGAGCTACCTTTGCAGGGTGACTCATGGACACGTGAAAGTCATGGACAAATGGTAAAGCCATGCTACACATGCTTTTTCCCCCCCACTATGACAAACCTGCAGCCCTACATATAATACATAAGTTTATCATAATTGCAATAGATTTTTTTAAACCAGAGAGAAATACTTTTTTTTTTCTAGTTCACTTACTTTTTGCATTTTACAGCACCTTCTGGCTAGTCATTTTCACTGTTCCAGTCAGTTTCTATATTGTTTATGCAGGTCTTTCAGAGCAATTGAGGAAAAAAACTTTTTTAAAAATAGGACAGTCAGATTGTAAAAACAAAAACAAATTCTACACACACTCAAGAGACAGGCATAATACCTAAAACTACTTTTACCTCATAGCTTGAAATTGACTAGATGTCAAATTGACAACCTCCCTTCCAGAAAAGAGGAGGGTGAAAAGCTTGAGAACTTAACATATTAGAGGCTTATAGCATGAAATAGTTAAAGCTACACTAGATAAATAACTAGGAAATATATTTGCTGTGCCACAAATTGTATTTGATAGCTTAGCTATCATCAGTCTCCTGCTCTATGCCCTGTCATCATTACACTTGCCATCTTTTCCCCCTCTCCTTCCTCCATATCTCTGAAGATTTAGCTGAGCACAACAAATGAGAGTTATAGGTGGAAGCAAGAAATGTCTAATTTGCAAAGATGCTGTGCACCTGCAGCTTCTGCTGATATCAGAGAGATTTGAGGGTGCTCAGCACTTGTGAAAAGCCAGATGAATTATCCTAATATAAAACACTTTTCTTTAAAATAAGCACAAAAATATAAATGCAATTGATACCAATAGTCTTTGTTATTTTGATGTCCAAGAAAGTGACAAGAATTTTTTTTAAAGGAAAAAAAGGGACTTTTCAGACTGCAAATATTTCCACCCCAAGCAAACTGAACATGTAGAATGGAAATGACAGAAAATGAAGTTCAACTTCATGGCAGCAATACTACTAATCTTCTCTTATTTCAACTACCACTCTAGCTCTGCGGTTCCCAAAAAGTTTTTGGCTGATTCTACCCCGTGCTTGCCTGACCACCACTACGGCTCCCACTTACTTCAAGCTATGATATGCATTAGCCGCATCTCACCTGTCTTCTGGACACTTTGAATACCTGCTGTCTTTTTCCTTCTCTTATTTCTTATACATGCAGTTTCTTTATGCTGGTCTATTTTTTATTCTTACTTTGGATACCACATTACCTTGGTTTTCTCCTAAGCCTCAGTTCTGTCCCAGTCATGTTCTTGCCCTCCCTGCACCAGTATTGCGCACCACTGCTCCCTGCAACTTGCCTGGTACAATGAAGACCGAAGGGAACAGAGTTGTGTAACTCCACCTAAAGAAACAGAAGTGCACGTCCGTCCCTCCCTCCCTCCCCCCCAGTAACCATGCTACAGAAAAGACCAAAGACAGGTAACCTTCTTTAGCTGGCACCCCTAAAAGTTAGGAACCCTAGCCTTAGACAGCTAAATGCTAGAAGATATGCTGATTTTATATTAAAAATTTATATTTAAAATAATAATATAAATAAATTATAAACAGCGGTGTCTGTCATGCTTCTCCCATCTTCGTTTTAAGACTTGAAGAATTTCTATCTTATTTTGAAATACCACATAGTATCCAAACTTGGTATGCAACTTCATTTTTCAAAATAGGATTGAACAGGAAACACTATGTATAGGATTTCTTGTAGAATGTTTGGATTGAAAGATTTAAAATAGATTGCAAGTTGTATTAAGAAGTTGGTTGATTAGTACTTACTACAGAAACTGCAACTCCATATGTAATAAAAATTTTAGTCTTAACAATAATATTTTAAATACAATCCTATATACATAGTGTGACAGACTGCACCCTTATGTCATCACTTTTACAAGGCTATGATAAATTCTATACGAAGTATGCCTTGTGAGGTATCATTTGAAAACTCAATCTACTGAACGTTATTGTCCTGGTAAAATGTGTGTAGCAACATTATATGTAAAGTTATAAGATTCTACTTTAAAACATTGCTGTTTAGAAAAGCAGCCCAAACCAGTTCCTCAGAGTCAAAAGGTTAGCCAGCACCTCAGCCAGGTGGCAACATAATCAAGTGGACTATTACAGGGTTAAGTGGCCATTCTTTGGCAGGAAGAAGGATATGAGCAAAAAAATTACATCTTGGCAGACTGACTTGCTGTCACCTGAACCCCAGCTGGTGATGATTCTCAGAGAGGAGGGAAAGATATTAAAATGAGGAACAGAGGCCACAAATCACGTCTCTCTCCTCATCTCTATTCACGGCATCAACAACGTTTGGAAAGACAAAAGAAGCATCACTGAACTGGGCGAGTGGTCCTGGGTGAGAGATTCAGCCAGACTGCTGTGAGCATGTGGTGAGAAAAATCTTTTTTTTTCAAGTTCACTTATTTGTTAAGTTAGGTACTAGTTTGTATTTTACCCTTTATTTCTTTGTAACCAATTCTGACTTTTATGCCTCAATACTTGTAATCACTTAAAATCTATCTTTCTGTAGTTAGTAAACTTGTTTTATTGTTTTATCTGGACCAGTGTGTGTTTGGATTGCAGTGTTTGGGAAACCCCATTTGAGATAACAGGCTTTGTGCTTACTGTTTTCTATTAATGAAATGATGGACTTTCTTTGAGCTTGTACTGCACAGAAGGAAAGAGCTGGGCAGTACAAGATGCACATTTCTGGGGACAAGTCTGGGACTGGGAATTTGCAGGTGTCACTCTGCAGTAGAATTCAGGAATGGCTGGCTAGAAGTACTCATTTAATTCAGCTGGGAGCAATTTTGCATGCTAGAGACTATGTCTAAACATACGAGGAGTTGTTCTCACTGCAAAGCAGTGTAAAAGGCACCCCGATTGGAGAGTTGGCGGGACACAGCTGTCCAACAGTCCAGACTGTAACCTGGAGAATGTTACACACAGGTTTTAATGCTCCGGGACAAATTCTGATTTACTTACAGCCAGTAAATTTCAGTGAGGTTGCAACAGGTGCAACTCAATGCAGAATTTAGCCATAATAAATGAATTACCTAATTATCTGCAATATGGTCTAGTAAAACAATTACAATGTGATATTTTAAAGGTTATTTTATTGCAGATAAAAAGTACTGCAGTATGATTATGAAAATATTCAAATGAACAACTGAAACAACATTTCACTTTTTTATGTCTATCATTGACAGCTGCAACATTTAGTAGACAAACAGAAGTTAAACTGAACACAGAAGAGAATGACTTCTCATTAAAGTCGTGCCTCATTAATTATGATTCTGGCTTATACGTCATCCCAAAATAATAATTTTAAAGACCAAATTCTACCCCCATTTATACCTGAATAACGTCAGTGAAAACTATAGAACTGTACAAGTGTAACTGAGGGAGAGTTTGAACCAGCGGTTAGAATATCAGAATTCTGAAGATGTATGAGCAGGAATATAATCCAGCTCTCCCCAGTTACACTTGTACAGTTCCATAGTGCTGCAGTGCTCTGCAGTGCTAACAGGAATAAAAAGTAGTAGAATATTATTTTAGTCACAAAAATGAGCAGATATATCTCTGAATACACATGGGAGCAGAGATTTGTAGAGTAAGAAGAGGCCATTTTTTACAGAAGCACTTTTCAGAGCATCCACAGTGAAGCGCTGATAAGGTGAGAGTAATAACCTTTCAACTACAGTAGGGAGCTCTGAATATATTTGACAAAACAGATACCATATCTGCAGAATAAAAGCTAGATTTTAAACACAGCTTCTTTAGTAACAGTCATCTTGTTTCTTCGTCAGACATGGAAGTTACTGGAAAAAGCTTAAAATAACTAATGAAAAAAAAAGTATCCACTTATGTACTTCCCCTTAGTAAATTAAGGTATTACACAACTACAATGATGCACATTCTTCAAACCCATACAACTCTTCAGCTCTATTTGTCAGAATAATCATCCAGGTCATCCAAAGGTGAGAATGGATTTAAAAGAACCTCAGGGAAAATAAACAGTGGAGGAAACCTTAATGTCCTTCTGCAACCTGCAGGACTTTCCTCCTGAACATGGAAGATACTCAACAATAAAAATTTTAAGACTATAAAAACCAAATAGCCAGAACCAAAGAGAATTTTTGTTTAGAAACATACGAAACGATTTATATACTTTTATGGCTGACTATTTCTATTTGTGGTGTCAGCTGGCAAGTCGGCTAAGAATTTGTGTAATTTTAATTAGATTTTTTTAATTCAAAAGTACATTAGGATTAATACATTAGTACTTAGGAGTCTTGGTGGATGACCAACTAACCATAAGCTCCAAGTGCAATGCTATGGCTAAGAAGGCTAATGCAATACTTGGATGTATAAACAGGGAAATATTAAGGAGCAGTAAGAAAGTGGTATCACTGAATATGGCACTGATAAAGATCATTACTGAACTACTTCTTTTCCTTTCAAAAGAAGGAAACTGAAAAATTAGAAAGAGCTCAGATGAGTTACAACAATTTGAGGTCTGGAAAACCTATCTTAAAATGAGATTTATGACGCTCAATCTATTTATCTTATCTAAGAGAAGGTTAAGAGATGGCTTGATCATAGTCTACGAGTACCTACATGATTCTGATGAAAGCTCTTTAATCTATCAGAAAAAGGTATAACAAGATCTAATTGTTGGAAGCTGAAGCTATACAAATTCAGATTGGAAATAAGGTACATGTTTTTAAAAGTTAAAGTTATTAACCTTTGGAACCACTTACGAAATGAGGAGGATTCCTCCATCACTTAGAGACTTTAAATCAAGACTAGGTGTCTTTCTAAAAGTTATGCTCTCATTCAGCACAAAGTTATGCAGTTGATGCAGCAATTACTGTCTGAAATTCTATGTCCTATGTTATTTGGGAGGTTAGATTAGATGATATAAGGGATCCTTCTGTTTCAAACTCCACAAATATATACTCTAAGAAAGAAAACAGTATTTGGCTATCATGATGAAAGGTAATATTTTTCTGCAACTCACATAAAAACCTAAATACCTAAGTATAAGAGATTTAATTAACGTTTACAAATAAGTATTTACATTTATGGTTTCATTAACCCTGACTGCATATTTGTGATAATTTTCTGAGATTCTTACACAGTGATTTTCATCTTTACGGAGTTTTATAAATGTTAGCTACATTAGTGTATTCAAAAAAACCATTGCAAATCTGATACAATCAGTCTGACTAGCCTACAGGTCTTTAACCATATGAGAATTTGGCAAATGGCAAAAAAATTACAGTCACAAGAGCTAATTTAAATAAATCACAGTCTAATTTAGATTTTAATCTTAAACCCAACAGCTTCCCCTCTCTCCCCCCACTATTACGGTGTTGTGTTTATTTCTATTTTCCTATGCCCACAATATACTTATAGATATTACAGTGACAGGTGAATGAGAAATGTTTTCATGTTAACTGGAAGCTTTTTATGTATGTAGAGCTTTCCTTAAAGCTCTGTACAATAAGAATGCCCTGAAATTATTATGGCACAATCTAAACAGAGTAACTGGTGACAAAGGAGGACTTTCCCCAATGGAACATACATGGAAGAGATCTTTTAGAACAAACAAAAAAAGTCAGCATTTTTTCCTCTATTTCCCCTACTATTATTGAAGATAAGCATACTACACAACTCATTTTCTATTGCTTGACCATGGGCACAAGTAATAATCCTGTGTTTATAACAAATGTCTGTTGAAGAAGTGATCAAGGTTACAAATTTAGCCTTGTGACCTCAGTACAGCAACAGAAAATGAGATGTTTAGGAGAAAGACTATTTAAACACCATCAGTATTTTTAAGCATTACCAAAAGAAGAAAGCTAGACATGTAGAAGGTAAATAGATTTGTTTTTAGCATGATATACTTGAATACAGGTCTAGAAGCAGGAATTGCTGGGTGAAATTTTATGGCCTGTGTTATGCAAGTAGTCAGACTCAATGATAATAATGGTCCTCTTTTGGCTTTAAAAATCTATGAATTTTTAGCCCAGTGTTAAAGTCACTCTTTAAAACATGATTGATATGCATCAATCATAATAATGATTCATAGACAAAACAGTAGAAGCATTTCTGATGAAGGTGTTCACTTAATATTTTTTCCAATACCCAAAATAGTTCAAAATAACCAAACCTGACTAAAGGGCAAAACTGGTTCAATCACAGGCTCTGTCAACATTTGGTAATCAGTATCTCTACCATAAAGTATATTGTTTCAGACAAAAAAAAATTACTTACTAATATGTATTTTCAGGGTACAAGAACATTGTAGTACTTAAACAATTGTTTTTGACTTGTGTTTCTAAAGGTAATAGACATTTGAAATATGAAAAGTCACAGTTAAGGTAACCAAATAACATTAGTTGTGCCCCAGAGCAACACCCCCCTCCCACCTTTCACTCTTTGTTCTTTTAATATCTATTTTATAAAGATACATTTCTTTTTGGATCAAGGACTTATTCTAAGGGCTTTAGAGGTCCACATCCTAGACCACACACATCTCACATGTGGAGAAAATACTACAGTTGGACTGCTTTTCAGGCCACATTCACTCTGATACCAAGTGTTATTTTCCACTGGGGACCGAATGTGCAGACACTAATTCCAGGCTTTCTTTGTGCTATTCTATTGCTATTGCTCCCAGGAGTGGCTCAGCATTATGAAGATGTAAATTCAGCTGTATGTACATGCTCACCAGCATGAAACCATGTATATAACAACAGGTACCATAAGACTGAGCAATCTGGCCTGACTGCAAGTTCTGTCCAACATCATCCCTCTGAACATTAGGTGACAAGTTGCCTTGCAGAATTTGTTCCTTAAGGTGAAAGACATGCCACATGTACCCTGTTTAAAAATGTGTTTCGGCTGAGCCATTGTCTTAGCTCAAGGCACCCCGTTTGGACAATTTCCATAAGGAACCCATCATCACTGCCATGGGCAAGAACCAGCTTCAAACAAAGCGAATTCCTGTCATGACAGATCCAACAGTCCAGACCCCTAGTTTTGATATTAGATGCCATCTTTGGGTAAAGCTCAATAGCTTCAGGTGTGGAATGATCAGATGTACTATAAATGAAAATAAGTGAGGCTTTTGTGACTCCTCCCTTTGTAACTATGGCCAATTAGAAGATGTAGCCCAAAATGCTTGTACAATGCTCCTCCCTCAGATAGTCAATGGTTAAGATACTTAGACTAACACACTTAATTTGACTGTCTATGTAGATAGTATACATATTGCGATTGCAACTTACTTAGTCACGTGACATCCTCTTAAAAGACAGTCTAAGCCTGACAGGATACTTTGACTTTACTAATCTTGCCAAAGATGCCTTTCCCAAGCTCAAAACTAATCCAGTTTGTAAGCCATTGCAGTATATTGAGACTAAACCGTATTAAGTTTTTAGGACAAGTTGCTTTTGACATAAGACATGACAAAAAAAGAATTACATGAATTAAAAATAAAAAACATGATTAACAACTGTTTTTCCTAAGTTTCATCTGTCAAAAACAATTTGTCCAAATCACCTCTAATTTGCATTAAAAAAGTATTTTCTAGCCACAGGCCATAGACGCAGATTTAAAGTGGAAATGGTCTTTTGAGGAGTTTTGAAGAGTAGGTGGGTGAATTTGAGTTTGTAATGGAAAATAAACCTCAACTCTACAAGTCTACTGTATGTTCACAATTACTTACACACACACAAACTACAATAAAATAATATTAAGGATGCAAAGTGAAGCACTCAAAAGTTACAAAATATCAGAATTAAAGTTATCTGGGCAACCTCAATTTGCCTCATTGTGCATGTGAATTCATAGAATCACAGAAATGTAGGAGTGGAAGGGACCCAGATAGGTCATCTAGTCCAATCCATTGCACCGAAGCAGGACCAAGTATTAGCTAGACAATTTCTGACAGGTATTTAACCTGCAATGACAGAGATTCCGCAACCTCCTTAGATAATTTGTTTCAGTGCTCTCCCTACAGTAAGAACATTTTTCCCAATGTCTAAGCTGAATCTTCCTTGCTGCAATTTAAGCCCATTACTTCTTGTCCTGTCCTCAGTGGTTAAGAAGAACAATTTAGCAATCTCCTCTTTATAACAACCATTTATGTATCAAAGACTATTATGTCTCCTCTCAGTCTTCTCTTCTACAGACTAAACAACCCCATTTTTTCTTCCAATCTTTCCTCGTAGACCTTTCTAGACCTTTAATCATTCTTCTTACTCTTCTCTGGACTTTCTCCAATCTGTCCACATCTTTCCTGAAGTATTGGACACAATACTCCAACTGAGGCCTTATGACTGCTGAGTAGAGTGGAAGAAATACTTCTTGTGTCTTGCTTACAACCCTCCTGCTAATACATCTAAGAATGATGTTTGCTTTTTTTTGCAACAATATTACATTAATGACTCATATTTAGTTTGTGATCCACTATAATCCCAAAATCCTTTTCTGCAGTATTCCTTCATAGGCAGTCATTTCGCATTTTATGTACTTTGCATTTGTCCTTATTGAATTTCATCCTATTTAATTCAAACCATTTCTCCAGTTTGTCAAGACCACTCTGAATTCTAATCCTGCCCTCCAAAGCGCTTGCAACCCCTCACAGCTTGTTATTGTCCGCAAACTTTATAAGTATACTCTCTATGCCATTGTCTAAATCATTTATGAAGATATTGAATAGAACTGGACTCAGGACAGATCCCTGGACTGGACTCAGGACCCCACTCAATATGTCCTTGCACCTGAATTGTAAACCACTGATAACTACTCTAAGTATGGTTTTCCAGCCAGTTGTGCACCCATCCCATATTCGGTTCATCTAGGCTATATTTCACTGGTTTGTTTATGAGAAGGTCATATGAGACAGTATCAAAAGCCTTACTAAAGTCAAGATTTAATACAGTCTTTAATTACATGATCACATACTATTCCCTCCCACCCCCAGACACCTGCCTTATTCAGCTCTTCACTATGCTACAGTGATTCATCGGTAGGAGGCAACTGTCTATAAGATCCTTGCCTTATTTCAGGGGTTTTCAAACTGGGGGTCAGGACCCCTCAGGGGGTTGCAAGGCTATTACATGGGGGGTCACGAGCTGTCAGCCTCCACCCCAAACCCTGCTTTGTCCAGCATTTATAATGGTGTTAAATATATAAACAAGTGCTTTTAATGTATAAGGGGGGGGGTCACACTCAGAGGCTTGGTATGTGAAAGGGGTCAACAGTACAAAAATCTGAGAACCCCTGCCTTATTTGTTGACGAAATGTATTGAATGAGGCAGAAAAAGAAATGCTGGTTAATACAACTACAGGATGAGGGTGTGGTTTAAAAATGTACCAGAAACTTAATAGCCAGAGGCTAGTACAAAAGACAGAAAAAAGCTCTACAAGTAAATCAAGGGGCAAAGTTTGGCACCATTGCTACAAAACTCTTGCTGCTAGGGAAAAGGAGGATGCTGGAATTCCTAGCAGTTGCTGTACTCTTAACATTTCTTGGGGACTTCACCTTTATTATTTCCACCTTCTGATTAACAAATCAGAAGCCTCAGGAAGAGATGAGGCTCTCTCTCTTCTCCCCATTCCTCAACAGTCTCCTGGTTCCTGGAATGCGTGAGGGTTTCCACTGCTTCAGGCAACAGTTTCTGCAAAGGGGGATTCTCTGCTATTCTGTCCTTCTAACACCCCTATGGCTGTTGAGAAATAGAGGTAAGGAATTCTGCAACTTTTCATTCTCCTAATTCATGAACAGCTGCAATGCCTGTCTTTGCTGTTAGTAGATTTCTCAATAGTAACACAGAGAGACAGATATAAATCTGGTCAGTTTTGTGGCTTCTAAGGGAATTCTGAACTACGGTGAAACTAATCATATTCACCTCAATTTCATTCTGCTTGCCAAAGCTAGAAGGAACAAATGTGGCACTGGAACAATCTGTTTAGAGAATCAGGGATCCAGCACAGAATTAGTTAACATTAAATAAGTTATATTTGCATCCATAAGGGCTAGAAACAATATTTTAAATGAAAGATCAAATTCTGCAAATGTTGATGGTTTAGGCCTTGTTCCAGTTACTAAGGGAAGTGTCCTACTTCCCAACCACAAGTGAGCAAGTAGACTTTTCTAGATCCAAGAGAGTGAAGTGGATTATTTTCTGGTTTATATATCATCAGAATTGATAGATTCTGCAGTTAGAATGTAGCTATTACTGATGATGAAGCACAAGAAAGAAAGAAATCCCATCTTGGCTTTCAGACCCCAGCCTGTGTGTGCAATGCTGGCAGCTTTAAAACAAAACAAAACAACTTGTAAATGCAGCATATTTGATACAAAAATCAGAGCCAAAGATGGAAATTGCAATAAAGTTTTTTACAGAGATGACTTACAGTTTAGCTAGCAACACTGTCTGAAAATATTTTACCTACAACCAAGTAACTTCTAGATAAATATATTTTTCTCTAATCTTTAAGTTATTTTTTCCAGCTTGATTATTTTGTACTTTTGACAACATTTTGTGCATATTCAGCATCACTATTTTCCCACTGGTTAGTCAGTTTCCCCTGTTTCTGTGAGCCTTTCATGGAGCAACAAAGAAAAAAAAAACATTTTTAAAAACAGGGAAGTGCAACTGCATAAACATAAATATTGGTAGAAAAACTCAAGAGCACCTGTTTGTAACTCATTTTTTAAAAGCAAACAAATTTTATGTTAATAGCGTCCCTTTTGGGAAAAGATATGTTTTCCGACACCGAGGCACAATGAATACTTGGAAATTAATCATGTGAAAACATGAGCGACAAAGTGGGTAAGGTAATATCTTTTACTGGACTAACTTGTGAAAGAGATGTGCTTTCAATCTCCACAGAGCTCTTCTTCAACCATGGGAAAACAGTTTTACTTAGTCATGAACTCTTAATTTTGTTTTTGCTCATATTAATTTGTTACAATTGTTGGCTCTGATTCTGCATACTGTTTTATATGGGCAAATCCTGAGCCAGCGCACAGTCCCATTCACTTGACTGGGACTCCATGAAGGTACATGATCAATGTAGTTGAATACTTTATGAATACCTTTAATTTCACTGTAACTGAGGAGAGCCTGGTTAACTCACAAGGAGTTTACATATTTGTGTATAGTCCCTATCACATCATCTTTTGACTATAGATCCAAAACAGGCATGTCATATGTTCAATTCATCTAAACCGTAAACACTCCTCAACCTTTTCCTGCTCCCCCTTAAATCCATACAGAATAGGTGGCCTGTCAACTCATTAAAAAAATATTTAAGGCAGTGTCCAATAAGCTAACAACTATCTCATGCTCTCAGCTACCTTTCACTGAGAGTCAGCTTCCTAATGTCCATACACACACTACTACACTGAATGGCTGTGGTGTGTGCTTCATGCATTTGGCATTTCCCTGATTGGATTCAGAGATGCAAGAGTAGCCCTGCCTGATGCCAATGAATAGACTGGATTTACTGAATACTAAATGTACCAGAATCCCTCCTCCTTCCCCCAGCCCTAACTGCAGAACCACTAGCATCCGGCTCCAAGCAGTGCATGGATGAGATCACAAAATAAAGCTCATCCATACAACTGTCATCTGCTTCTCAGTCGAGTCAGCTTCCTCTTCCACAGAATGCTTTATATTTGAAAAGCGCCATCAGCTTCGTGTTATATTAGTAACCCATTCATTTCCACTCCAACATTTTCTTTCACAAAAGGCAAATTATTTTACCTTTTCCTGATAAACATTTGTCAGAACCCATGTATATCAAATATTAGGGAAGTAGGGATTTTGTTAACAATTAAAGAGACCTTATCAAAATACTCAAGATAGAGAAAAAGGAAATAGACAAATAAGAGGGGAAATAATGGGTTTTCTCATTTCCCTTTCCACATTAAAGGAAGAGTTTCATTTTTCTAATTATGGGTGGAGGGGCTGCTGGACTCCAACTATGGGGGCGTTTTGAAACGGGGGAAGATTCAAAAATAAAAAGGACTCAATGAAACAACAAAATCCGTCAACGGAGGAGGAAAGATTTAAAAATAAGACGACCCTCGCTATAAACAATAACCCCACACTTCAGGAGACTCGCCGTCCCAGGTGAGTGAGGACGGGAAGGGATGGCTGTGTCCGCGGGGGCAGCTAAATAGGGAAGTCTCCCTCCCTCCACCGCGGGGCATGTCTGTGTCGGGGAGGGGGAGGGAGAGGCAGAGGAAGAAAGCGATTTAGCAGCTCCATCTGCATCCAGCGTGGGCCGGTGGCTCGGGCTCGCCCGTGGCCAGCGCAGGCTGATGGGCGGGGAGCAGCAGGGAAGGCGGCGGCCGCCGCCGGGTGGGAACGGTGCAGAGCAGCCAGCAATCCGGGAGGGGTCGCTTGGAACAAGCCGCCCGTCCCCCGGCGGACAGCTCGGAGGCTGGGGCAGCGCCAGCCGCACACCCCCCAGCACGGCAGAAGGGGTGGCGGCCATGGAGGCGCACGGAGGGACGGACGGTGCAACCCCCCGGTGCCCCAGCTCAGACCAGGAGGGGACTGGGGCAGGAGCATCATCACTTACCCCCCCCGCGAAGGAGACTCGCTGGGCAGGGGTGTCCCTAGTGCCGCCGCTCACTGACCCGCCATCTCCTCGTCGCCAGGGGGCGGGACGCACCGGCTCCGTCTCTGTCGGTCTCACGCTAGCAACCGCTCTAACGTTATTCCCTGCACATAGCGGCTAACGGCACCGAGCGGGGCGCGGGCACTGCGCAAGCGCCGCCCTAACACACACACAATGCGCGGGGGGGAGGGGCAAACGGAGCCCTGACTCCGAGAATTACTGCGCAGGCGCTCTGGCGATTGAGGGCGCCCCAGCAAACTCTCAATGCGCTTGCGCCACATCCAGACAATGGAGGCGCAAACTCCCCTCGGAAGCGGGCGCACAACGTGAAGGAGAAAAACATGGATTCCCTCTTGCCCGAGATTACTGCGCGTGCGCTTCACCCATACACTGCGGGGAAAGAAACATGTGCTGGAGCGGAACAGTTGCGCAGTGCGCAAGCGCGATCTGACCGCATACAAAGGGATAGAGCCGAATGCAGCAGCTCTCTTCTACACTCGGGGAGGTTGTAGCCCCAGGGACTACAATTCCCAGGGCTCAGAGGATGGCGCGCTGCATGCTGGGAGATGTAGTCTTTGGAAGGACACAAGGTGAGTACGTGCCGCGTTACTGGGCGGAGCTCTGAGGATGACTCGCTCAGCTGGGGGCATAGGAGACCGTTTCCTAGTTGGTTAGCAACGGGCTCCCAAACTGCTTGAGGTCAGGATGGGAGGTTGGTGCCGCATAGCCGCGTGGGAATTGTAGTTCTGCTAAGAGCCCCGGGCTGTTGGGTGGGACGGGACAGTGAACGATACGGAACTACAGCTCCCGAGTGCTGTTGGGGGGAGGACTCGGGAGCGGGAGGCTCGGGTCTGCTCCTCGCTCCCACGCTTCTCCGGGATACAGAGAAGGGGAGCAGAGGCTAGAGCCCGGAGTCTGAGCGGGCGTTGCCTCACGGTGTGAGACGCGGACTCTGCCCCTATGCGGGAGGCCCGGGAGGAGTCCGACTTGGAGCGGTATCAGAGAAGCCTTCGAGGTGAGCGGGGTCCCCGAGACAGCTACCGCCTCGCTGCCCCCCGTCCCGCCCGCGTCGACTCCGTCCCAGGGCCGCTCTCTATGCTGTCGCTTGTCCCTCTCTGTGGAGCACTGAGCCTGCCCCCACTGCTCCCTCAACCCCTTTTCCTGTCCTGGCAGTGCCCGCTCCCCCGCTATCTGAGTCGGTGCCTGCCGAGGCCCACTGCCTCCCAGTGCTGGCTGCTCTCCACTAGCTACCTGGCTGCTGGCAACATGGACCACTCCTGTGCGTGCTACCTCTTTTCCTGCCACTGCCCCGCCACACTGTGCTATGTGGTTTCTTTGCCTGGGGCTGCATGGCCTGCACCGACTTCTCCACCTCACTGCTCACCGGTGTCTTCTCGAGTTTGAACTACAGTGGGGTAGAATTACCGGAGCTGATACCCCTTATATTGTCTTAACGATCCCAGCCAGTTGAATCAAGTGAACCAGACTAAGATCTCCACTGTGCCTGGGCCCACTGCTTTCAGATAATTCTACATACTTCCCCACTGCTGTGGGGCTGAGTCAGTGCCAAACTTCCACCCCATCCCCATTACTCTCTATCTCACTGGGGAAGAGGAGAGACAGCTCCAAATCAGCTGCTTCACCCCTCTCCCCCTTTCTTTAACACTCTGGAAGCTCCAGTAGCACCAACACCCCAGATCAAAACCACAGTTTGTTGTAGATTCAGCTGTGCATTCTATCTATCCAGTGCTCAGAGCTTGTCTACACTTACATTTTATAGCGCTCTAACTTGCTGGCTCAGGGGGTGAAAAATCACCCCCCTGAGCGCAGCAAGTCTGAGCACTTTAAAGAGCTAGTGTAGACAGGCTCCGAGCTCATCCTCTTGTGGAGGTGGATTACCAGGAACGTTAGGAGAGCTCTCTCCTAGAGCTCCTGTGCAACCACACTCGCATTTCAAAGCGCTGCCACGGGAGTGTTCCCGCAGCAACGCTTTGAAGTTTCCAGTGTAGAGATACCCTTCTCGCTAAGGGGCTTGGACAACTTGAATTTCTGTAATGTAGAGGAGTGGAGTTTTTGAGCAGTCCAATCAACAATACAATTAGGGTTGGTTTGGGGGGAAAAGTGAAGATTTCAAATTTTTTCCTCCTAAAATGGGAAGTTTTGAAATTTGAAAAATTTCAACCAGCTCTAAATGTAATACATGCCACTGAAATTAAACACTTAATGATATATCAGTTGCAACGTTAGGCCTTATTGTATACACACACACAGGTTTTACTACTTTAGGTAATTAAAGTGATGCAACTCCCCTAGTGTGGACACCGTGATGCCATAAAAGCATTAGCAGAGGAATAGTCTATGTAGGTGCACAGAGGCCCATGCAACTGAGAGGGCAGGGGTATGGTGCTGCTGGAGTGGTGGTGGGGGAGCATGTGTGTGCCCGGAGTGGCACCCTCCAGCACTTAGTGCACAGAGTCACAATGCCACTGAAATATGGCCCAGCTACCCCTCTGTATAGATGGAGGGGCAGCTGGGCCAAATTTCAGGAGCGTTGTGACCTCATGTGTCAGGTCACAATGCCAGTCCAATTTGGTGTGCACACCGACATTCCCTGACCATACAGCAGTGACTACGTCACACAGCTGGGACTTAAGCCAGCACCTGGGTCCTGCACCACCTGTCAAGTCCTCCTGCTCGATCCCATCCGTTCCTCTCTGGGCCCTAGAAAGATCTGAGCCAAGGAACAAGACATGGGGTTGAGGGAGGCAGGGGCTCCTGTATGGAGGGAGTGTAGTTGGGTCCCACTCTGCTTGTTATGCCTTCCTGCTGGAACCTACAGCAGCTCCTCTTGGTATGGGGGATAGACAGGAAGCCTCAAGTTGGCAGGGAGGAATAAGGAGAGAGTGTGGAAGCTGTTTGTGGTCCCACCTTCAGGTGCATGGAGCTGGCTGCGGAGAGTCTGGCCCCTGCCCCTAGCAGCATCATCTAGGGTCTCGGGGTGCTGAAATGAACCCCCAGCAGCCTGGACAGTGGGGAGCTGTGGCACAGTGCTGAGAGGGAGAGCCTTTGCTGCTGCTGGGGCAGTGTTGCCTAGTCCATGCATGCCAGGCTGCAAAGGCAACTTCCTCTCGGGGTGCAGGGCTAGATGTGGGAGATGGAGGGGGTAGGGTTGGATGTGGGGAACAAAAGGGGATTGGATTTGGAGACTCTTGTGCATGACTGAACAGTTGAATTGGCATGTTTGATGTGTATACAGATTTTAATGCATGTAAGGGAGCCCAAAATAACCTTTCAATACAAATTAAGCACTGGGGTGAGGCAGCAGGGCCTAGAGATTATGGGGGTGGGGAGGGAAAGCTCAGGGAACCTGTGGGGCCAGAGGTGATTGGTGTGCGTGTGCCAAAATACAAGTTTGCCCAGGGCACCATTTTCCTTAAGGCCGGCCCTGCACACTGCATTGATGTTTATGAACTAGCCAAAGTGGTCAATCAGGCCTTGGAGTACCATGGAAAAATACTCCTTTCTGTTTATGAATTCTGAACCCTGTGAGACTGGGTGACAAATAATAGAAACATGGCTCCCATTAGTTGCCCTAATGTAGTTAGCATTTGACTGTGGGGTTAGCAATCAATAATCTCCTGAGCATTACCAAGATTTATAAGATGGTGTAACGGTACCTTTCCCATGACATTGCCCTGTCATGCTTTGCAGGGGTACGCATGGTTGTAAGGCACCTCACCACCTCCCGCCTTTAGTGTGAGAGAGTCTCGTCTGAACGAGCTTGTTTTAGCTCCCTGAAACCACCATTCTCTGGCAACACAAGCACTACCTTCCAGGCTTCCGTAGACTTTGCTGTCTCTGTGCAGCTTAGTGATAGAATACTAAGGACTCGAGGGTTGGTGTGTACCTATGTAGTGTCCAGACCCTTATCCACTGAACACTCACAGACAGGCCTACTGTTTCCAAAGGAACAGTACACTGCAGCTTACTAACTATATTTTGGAACAAGGCTCTTTTGAACACACAACACTTAGCTAGATTTATAATGAAAACAAGAATA
>NW_020664436.1:15210022-15300559 GCF_002925995.2 Terrapene triunguis | reverse complement strand
ATTACCTCTTCCTGTTAGTTTCCTTCTGAAGTCCCTGCCAGCTCTTCATTAGCATTTGATTTAGAATGCTACTGGTTGCCCATTGTGAACCAGAGAATATTCAATTTATATATAAACAGATAAATGTTTCTTGTCTGAAAGAAAACCTGCTTTTCACCTTTGCTTGTGACCTGTCCCTAGACATTGACCTCAAGAACATAATTTTCAGTGTGTGTATATATAAACTTCTCACATACCATCTGTACATGCATTTCCCAGTGATACTGATCACCAGTGTGACATAAGCTTTTATTAGAGACCTCCCATGACACCCTTTGGTGAACTAGAATGTAAATACAAGACCCAGGTGGGTTCCTGTAATCCAGGGGTGGCCAACCTGAGCCTCAGAAGGCACCAGAATTTACCAATGTACGTTGCCAAAGAGCCACAGTAATACGTCAGCAGCCCCCCATCAGCTCCCTCCTCCCCGCCCCGCTCCCAGCACTTCCCACCCACCGGCAGCCCCACCGATCAGCTCCTCCGCCTCCCTCCCGATCAGCTGTTTCGTGGCATGCAGGAGGCTCAGAGGAGGGGGCGGGAAGGGGTGGAGTGGGGACAGGGCCTGTGGCAGAGCCAGGGATTGAGCAGTGAGCGCTCCCCGGCACATTGTAAAGTTGGCACCTGTAACTCCAGCCCTGGAGTCAGTGCCTATAGAAGGAGCCACAGATTAACTTCTAAAGAGCCGCATGTGGCTCCGGAGCCAAAGGTTGGCCACCCCTGCTGTAATCCTTATGCTCTCAGCCTTCTTGATGCCAACTTGCAATGTGCTTAGTATGCACCAAGCCACTGCCATATGTACAAAATGATGCAAATTGAAAGAGGCACACCCGTCCTACATGCACACTATTAGTCTGGTTTATGTACTATGAGTTAAATGATAAATTGGACTGATTTGCTCTGCTACACTTCTTCAGCCCCTCCCCTGTGTAGATAGGCCCTAAGGCC
Source organism: Terrapene triunguis (assembly GCF_002925995.2). Classification (NCBI taxonomy): domain Eukaryota; kingdom Metazoa; phylum Chordata; order Testudines; family Emydidae; genus Terrapene; species Terrapene triunguis. The sequence continues at coordinate 15,299,575 of NW_020664436.1, read as the reverse complement.
TGGTCTGCACTGGGGGGGATCGACCTAAGATACGTCGACTTCAGCTATGCTATTCTTGTAGCTGAAGTTGCGTATCTTAGGTCAACTTACCTCGCGTCCTCACAGTGCGGGGTCAACTGCCGCCGCTCCCCCGTCGACTCCGCTTCTGCCTCTCACCACGGTGGAGTACAGGAGTCGACGGCAGAGCGATTGGGGATTGATTTATTGCATCTACACTAGACACGATAAATCGATCCCCGATAGATTGATCACTACCTGCCGATCCGGTGGGTAGCGTAGACGTACCCTAGAGTGCCTTTGGGCTAAGCTAAACTGCACAAACGCACTCTTAGTGTGGAATAAGTTTGTCCACGCTGGGAGTTAGTGCTGAATAGCTGTTGTGCTTTATATTCAAACCCTAGCTTATTCTGCACTAACTTCCTTGTGTAGACGAGCCCTTAGACTAGGAATGCCTTCTCACAAAACCGATATTTTAAGAGGAAGCATGTCCTTTCCAAACCCTCCAACTGACATTTGCCAAACATGTGATCTGTCCCTCCTCTCCTCTTTAGCCTTGTCTTGCCTTTATCAAGTCCTTGTGCTGCACACTGGTTTACCCTTGGCCATTATGCCTGGCTGCATCTTTGACAAGGTTTTCAAAGTTTGAATGTGCCTTCCTTTGTTTACATGGATTACTTTTGCTAGCTTGCCTAAAAACATTACTGAAACCAACCATTTGGGAAGTAGTTGAAGCATGTTATACATGTTCTTATTCAGTGTTTTGGCTCAGAAGTTTAGTACCGGTACATTATATCATATATTTTCCCCTTCTATTAAGTGTTTTTATTCTATTGTCTTTTTGAATAATTAAACTTTTACTTTTCTCAGTCTTTTGATCTGGTACTAAATAGTAGTTTCATGTAAAACTCACCCAGCAGATATGGCAATTCAAACAACATGGTAGTCAATTCAAACAGTTTGGTTATCAGAAGTTAAGAGCATGAGCTCAGTTAACTTCAGCTGAACAATTAAGCAGTCTATTTTGTTTCTTTGAGGTGTGAGAAGTAATAAAGATTATCTAGGAAACCTAAAAGTCCTTTCCAAAGTGCTGCTCAAGAAAATAATTACTAAAAAAAAATGTTTTTTTTTTTTTTTTTTTTCAGGTTACACCTTGAAATAATAAAGTTAACTTTTTGACATAAATTTCTGAAGTTCTGTTTTAATACAGACAAGATGTAGGTAATCATTATTTTTATGAAGCTGCATACCTCACATTTTCCAATGATAAATAGGCAATCAGACATTAAAAGTCCTAACTCGGTTGAATGGGTATTTTTGGTCTTACTTTTTTACTTTTCTAATGGGTTTAGATGTACTGTTTGTCTGGCTGAAACAGTATACCAGAAGTACATTATGCACCATTTTGGCTGTTTACATGTGGCTCGAGTGAAGTCTGTATTTTTGCTCAGTAAATCTTTCTTTAGCTGTCAGTTGTTTGTTTGTTTGTTTGTTTGTTTGTTTTTGTTTCCCCCCCTTGTTTTCAGTGAATGGGTTTAGATGGAAAAAGAGAATTTGTTTCCCTTATAGGCCAGTTACTTGTTGCATATGACTCACTTTCCTATGCTCCTGATTCTGCTATGATTATGGTTCCAGTGCCTCCAACCTTCTAACAGACTTTTTTCCTATTAGGACTCAAGTGACATCTGTGTATGTAAAGTGGGGTCATCCTTTGTATTTAAAGCCAATAACTGCCAGCAATTTTCCTGTAAAAGCTATTCAATCTAGGCCTTTGACCTCAGTTGTTATCATAGTAATATATACCCATTTAGTATAAATGTGGTTCTTATTTTCCCTCAAATTATGTTGCTTAGCAACTATTTCCTCTTAAATTATCACTTCCTCTGTCATTGTACTATTATCTTAAACTGTTTTCTGTGTCTTTTTGGGCAGCTCACCCTTTAAATTTGTCTTTATTGTGGTAAGTGATTCCTTTGCTTTGCATCTCCACTAGTCCTCAAAGAACTCTTGTGGTATATCTGAGTTCATGAATGTGGTGGCTTCAGAGCCTCATTATAGAGGAGGGCCTTTCAGATTCTTGTACAAGAATCTGAAAAAACCCTCTCTTGTTTAGGCATTGCAAACATTGCTCAATACTTTCTCTCTTTTTTCACTTCAACAGCAAATTGTTATCCCAGTAATTTTTTTCTGTCAAAATTGATCACCATCACCCTTGAATTATAGTAAGTTCTTCAGCATCGTATTTTGCTTTGCAGGTTGCTGACTCCAACCTTTAACTTTCTTTTTTTTATTAACAAGTTAGATACATCAGTAAAATATCTCTACAGCAGGGCCGGCTCTAGGCACCAGCAAACCAAGCAGGTGCTTGGGGCGGCACATTTTCAGGGGTGGCATTCCAGCCAGCCTCTTTTTTTAATTTTGGCGCTTGGGCGGCAGCAGCAGCGCGTCCTGCACTGGGGGCGCCCTGGGGCCAGGGCCAGCTCCAGGCACCAGCTTAACAAGCAGGTGCTTGGGGCGGCCAAGGGAGAGGAGCGGCACGTGCGGCAATTCGGGGGCGGCAGCTCCCACAGTCCCTCTAGGAGCGAAAGACCTGCCGCCGCCGATCGCGGCTTTTTTTTTTTTTTTTTTTTTGCTTGGGGCAGCAGAAATGCTGGAGCCGGGCCTGCCTGGGGCCGCTGCGGTTCATGTCGGGGAACAGCGCCCGCACCTTATGGCTGGGCGGGCTCCGAGCGCGGGACACTCAGGCTGGGGGCCGCCCCTCAGGGCATATGGAGCCACCTGCAGGTGCCGCAGGGCGGCCGCCCCCTAGCGCCGCATCCGGGGCGCTGCCATGCGGGGCCCGCATCCTGCTCTCCGGGGCTCCGCTCTCTCTGGGGCTGCCCTGCCCCGGCTCCTCAGCCCCCTGCCTGGGCGGTACCCCAGCTCTGTCCTCCCCAGTCCCGGCCGGTCCTGGAGGCGGGAGCCCCGGCTGGAGGGACCCTGGGCTGACGCGCGGCCTGGGAGCCCCGCTGCTTACCCGACCCTGCCAGCGCTGGACCGGCTGGAGACTAGGGGAGAGCGGGCGGAGTCAGCGCTGGTCGGGGGAAGCCCAGCGCTGGGGTGGCAGGCGGTGCGGGTGGGGTGCAGGAGAGAGCCCAGAGTTGGGATGACGGGGTGAGGGTGGGGTGGGGGGGAGAGCCCAGCGCTGGGGTGTGGGGCAGCCAAAAAAGTTTTTGCTTGGGGTGGCAAAAAACCTAGGGCTGGCCCTGCTCTACAGCACCAAATATTAAAAGGTGCCCAAGAATAACCCTTTTTATTAGGTTTACTCCAAATATCAAAAGTATAATCAATGTAGTATTCTGAAAAAGGACACCTTAATACATTTTTTTAAACGAATGGGAGACTTCAGTTTGTTCTGCACTGGCACTCGCTAGGAAAAAAATTGCAAGGATAATCAAGCTTCACATCTCAGGGCATAAATTAATCTTTAGTTGGTATGTGGGAGACCTTTTTTCCTATGCTGTTTAACTTTAAACTCCTTGGGGCTGGGCCCTGTTGATCTTATCTGTCTAAAGCTCTATGCATAGCTATGAAGATAAATAAGTCCAATATTGCATGTTTGGGTGCATTATGGTGCAGAGAAATTGTGTAGTCACATGTTCATACAGTGCCCTGCACAGTGTGATTCTGATTAGGATTTCTAGGTCTGACTCTCATTTAAATACTAAATAACATATACTTTTCTCTGAGACATCCAGTGTTGGCTGCTGTCTGCAGTAAGATACTGGAATAGATGCACCATTTGTTTACCCCATTATGGCAGTTGCTCTGCAACTATGATATTTGATCGGTGGATAATGGCAGCGTTCTTAAGGTGCAGTTACATATTTTCTTGTAATGTGCATAGTCAGGTTTGATAGCCTTTGTGCCATTTTCAGTCATAGTGAGAGCTCCTATAAACATTGACAATCAAAGAGCTTTAATCTGGTTAGGTTATTTTTTTTGAAGGTCTTAATCCAATTTACTGTTGTACTGTAAGAATCAGTTAGGTGGGAGTCTGATCTAACTAGACCGTTTAATTTGTCGCTCTGCTAGCAGCCTCATCCCGTATCTTCAGCATCATCTATTAGAAAATAATGTATCAACATAATCTTATGCGCCAGAAACATATGTTCAGATTGTTTGTTCGTATTGTTTATAATATAAAAACAGAAGAATAAAGGACACTCAGATTTTATACATGAAAATTACAGTACTGCTTACAAGCAATTTTACCACATCATTCAGGAGATTTTTACTGAGGGCTAGATTCTGTAAGCCTTAATTAGAGGAGTAGTCTCACTGATGTCTCGTACAATTAGTCCCACTGACATGACAAACAGAATGAATAAAATTTTGTAGGGTTAGGCACAAAACTAATATTATTTTGAATTACAATACAAAATTACCATATTATGTTAAGTAGTAGCTCAAATGCCTAATTTGCCCTCCACAGAAATTTTCTGTTTCATCAGATTTAAAAAATGATTCCACTTTGGCAGAAGCAGTGGAAATATATCTAATCCTACTCCATGACATGTATCCTGTGATCCTAATATCTTGAATTAGCTCTTCATCTCCATGTTGTTATCTAATTATACCCTTTTAGGGTTCCAATTGGAGTCATTCAGTCTAGCCCCTAGTTCTCAGTTTGCCAGGCCCTCAAGCTTTTCATGTATGGAAACAGTCACTGTAACTTGGAACTCATCAAGTGTTTAAGAAACTCTGGCATGGAAATGTCTGTTACAACACTATTGTTTCTAAAGCCTGCATTACTCCAGAGCCCTAGAAAATAGGGTACGCCAGTCCTCCCCCCTACCCTCTGGGTGGCAGAAAAGACTAGCCAGAAAAGTGTGGACAGCCATTTGTATTGTTGTGCAGAGCCTTCACTTCCATTAAATAAATGAAGACAAAACAAAAAAACTCTCTAGTTGTTATGGTTGTGAGGAAAACTTTCAAAATGTGAAGTGAGTGTAACTGATAGAGATGCTTGTAGAGAGCTTGAAAAAATAGCTCCGAGGTGTGAACTGTCTCATTCATTTCACTGGGTGCCAATGCAGGATGCTTCCTGCCCGATGGATCTTAAAATACGAGTTGGCCATACACAATACAAAAGACAGACTGAATCACCCCAAAACCAATGGTAAATTTAGGGAAAGCAGGTGAACAGATGTGAACTTGTATTACTGAAAGTGAAGCAATTTCTGGAGTTGTTAACTATGTTAGCCATTCATAAAACATCTGAAGGATGATTACGGAGGGTTCAAACTACTGATCTCACATCACTGTTTTAATTTGGCATGATGTGTGAGAAAATTGTTAGAAATACTTTCTTGCATTCCTGCAAAAGTGTCAATGACTCGATGGGGCAGAGCGCTAAATGAGAAGACAGGCTGCTTGAAGGATCCATGTATCACTTTCTTAGACTATTTATGTAATAGGCACTGTGCAAACTCATGGTAAGAGACTGTCCGTGTCCCAAAGAGCTTACAATCTAAATAGACAAGGCAGACAAATTGAAGCAGATGAGACTTTCTCCTACTGTTTCCCAGCTATAAAAGGGGGATGATGCAATTTCCTAAATTGCTTGCCCAAGGCCATGTAGTCTATAGTAGAGCTGGCAACTAAACCCAGATCTCCTGAGTTCCAGACTAGTTGTTTTAACTGGGTCATAGCTTGACTCTGGCTTGGACCCTGCAGCCTCGCATGGTCCTGGGACCCTGGGTCCAAGCCTTGGGTTAGCGTGATTTATGTATAGACTGAAAGGGCGTTAGGCTTGAGCCTGAACCGAGGCTTAAATTGCAGTGTAGATATACCCTGATATAACACTATGTTTACTGAGTTCCATGGTAAAATAAGAAGCAATAACAATTAAAACTTTAGCTTTTCAGATGATACACACATACAAATCCCTAGGTTTTTGTGCAGTTTTTTGTGGGATGGAGAGTGGTAGTATGTCTGTGGGTTTGATTTTTAACTAAAGCAGCATTAATACCCCAAACAGATTTTAATCTTTCATTCCTAAGCTCTTTTTGCTTACGTTTTCTTTTTCTAGCTCTCCAAGGCTGATCTTTCACTTTTATCACCTGATTCAAATCACCTGATTGGGACACAATAGTTTATTTCTGTGTTTTATGTCTTCAACAATAAATGTAACTTTCCAAAGAGGCATACTCTACACATTAATGTCAACAGGATCAAACTCTACCTGAGGCACTCATATACTTGTGTTTGTTGCGGACAGGGTCAAGTGGTTAACACTGCTCCTTCCAACTTCCTGTCAGGCTAGTAGTTTCACTCTATAAAAATAATGGCTGTCAGAGGCATGTCAACCTTTAAATTTCATCCTGCTTTACTAAAATGAAGCCACATCGCAATGGCTTGGGTAAGGAAGTGCCATAACACTTTTATTTCCCAAATACATCTTTTACATATATCCTTCCCCAAGTGTAGGTTGTGTTCCAACAAAGTTAAAAAGATACTGGGACATCAAGAAAAGAGAATAAAAGCCGTATTAATTAAAAAGGCCAGCTTTAGTCTGAGTGTAAGAAGCCAAATATTCTAGGATTTCTAATGTTGAAGCCTGTTCAGGTGTCCGCACTCAAGATGATATTACAATTTGAGTGTAATAAATTTATAATTAGGGAATTTAGGAAGGCTTATAAGCCATCTGACTGCTTACATTAGTCAAAAGTCACACAGGTTTAGCTCCTTAGTGGATCGCTAGACAAAGTCATTCAACAGATTTGAAAAACCCACAACATACTTTCAGCACCAGCCATGCTATAACTTGCTATTTGAAGTAGTGTGACCTTGGTTAAATGACTTGTTCTGAAGCACATTTGGGACCTTTTCAATTTAACTGATCTTTTATAGGAAATATTTTTTTTATTAAAGTCTATCACTACTTCAAAGATTAACCGTTTCTTCCATTAGTTACATTGAGTTTTCTTACTGTGTTTTAATCAGTTTACTGTAGAGTTTATGGGCGAGACGTAATGGGGGTTAGCACTGTGAATTAACAGAGAAAGAAGATAAAATTCTAGTTAAATTTCTTTAGAGTTGAGTTAGCTGTGTTGAAAAACGTTATATTTGGGGAATCCTAATGTCATTGCTTTTGGCTGTTGGTCTATAATAGTTTAACTGAAAAACATGGCATATTGAAAGGTTGAATAATGAATATACTTAATTGCAAGCATTGAATATGTGATGTTCATGGAAAGTCAATATCAATAATAATTTAAATAAACTGTTTCTTATAAAGAAGTTCAGTGATGAAGATGGACTTCCCCTCCTGACTTATTTTAGACCACCTAATTATTAGTAAAGAAGCAGCATCAGATTTTTGGTGTAAGAAAAGTCTTTGGATGTACAATTTTATTATATTTTCTATGTGTTTAATTGTACAAAGTATCTGGAGCTTTGAATAGGTACTTAATAAATTTGAAGAAAAATGTCAGGATGAAAATTTGTTGGTGAGGAAAATATTTCCCCCTCCATAAGTATATTACTACTTTTCCAAAGAAACCTAGAAAAATGTATTAAGTTCCTGGATGATGAACGATTAGAATCCCACAGTATTACTACTACTATAACATTTGCAAACGTCTGAAAAATAGGTTAAGTGAAAGGACTTGGATTTTCATCTATTAAAAGATGATAGACCCATTATGGATATATGTTCAGTCTGTGATACAGCACCTAATTTGCTGTTGAGTTGTAAGCCCTGATCCTGTAAGTTGCTCTGCATGGGTAGATGCTTCCTTCCACATGGAACTAAATTGATTTCAGTGGGAACACTTGCAGGATCAGTTACATACTGTATATACATGATCATAAGCCGGTTCGTTTATAAGCCGACCCCCCCAAGATGGATAAGTAAAAATGGAAAATGTTTATGACCCATTCATAAGCCAACCCTATAATTCAGGGGTCAGCAAACTTTGGCTCCTGGGCCATCAGGATAAGCCGCTGGTGGGCCAAGATGGTTTGTTTACCTCGAGCGTCTGCAAGCACGGAGGTAAACCTAAGTAAACAAAGTGTCCCGGCGCACCAGCTGCTTACCCTGACGGGCAGGGACAGCAACTGGTGGAGAAATTTTTTTTTGGGGGGTGGGGGGGGAGCTGGGGGTCAGAGGAGTAACCCCTGTGACCACCCCCCACATGACCCCATCCCTTCCCACCTTATCTGGGGAGGGCCAGGGGAGAATGTCTCTGGCCTGGCTGGAGCTGCTCTGGCAGGCTGGGCAGCGTGGCCGCAACCTGCTCCGGCAGGCCAGACCGGGTGGCGCGGCCACAGCCTGCTCTGGGGCGTGGGGCTGAGCGGCATGGCTGCAGCCTGCCAGCCCCAGAGCTGCAGCTGCTTCGGAGGCTGGGGGGAGAGAGACTCCGGCCCTGCCTCTTCCCTTCTGGCTCTGCTGGCTCTGCTGCCTCTCCTTGCTTCCTCTGTTGGGGGGAGGGGCTGTGTCCCACCTCTCCCTCTCTATACCTGTTCATAAGCTGAACCCCTTCTCAGGTGCTTCCCTTTTTTTGCTAAAAAAATTCAGCTTATGATCGAGTCTGTTCAGTATTTTTGAAAGTTGCAGTGGAAAAAGACACTTCACTTCACCTGGTTTGAATGGGGTATAAATAGAGTTAATATAAGTTTGGAGATATTTTACAGTTCTGTATGTCTTATCTGAAAATCTCAAAGGACTTTGCAAACAATTCTGTAAAGTAGGTAATAGTTATGGAGAAGTAACATCCCCAGCAGCTGATCTTATTCACAGCCATAGTGTGCATCAGTTTAGCAGCAGAAGTGAAGATGAAAAATTCTATCCTATTGAAAGTATCGGAAGAATTAAAATAAGCAGCATGTAACTGCATGAATTGAAATTTGTTCAGGACCTCGTGGACTGACAGTTCTAAACGTATAAACAGTGCTCTTGGTTTCTTTAATGACCACTAGTAGCCATTACCATTACCAAACAAAAGGCAATACATTAAACAGAGCCAGGGTGGATTTGATTTAAATCAAATTGATTTAAATCACTAGTCGGGAAGAGTCAATTTAATCATGGCTTTCTACATAAAAGTGCATTCTTGTTGGTTGTTATAACCTTAATACATATTCTTCACAACTCAGAGATCGATATAGGTTTCATTTTTAGAAGGTACACACTATACATTTTTAAACAGTGATTTATTTTGAAAACTTTTCAGATTAGTTTTACAGCTATATCAGAAAATGAATGATTGGTTATTTCATTTACCAAAGGTAATTGAAGCAGATATTTATGAAGTCACTGGGAGATGAACTATCTCCAATTTCAACAGGTTAATCATTAATATTTGGAGGATTTTCTTGCCATACTGTATTAGGAGGATAACATCACCAGACAGACATTTAAATTGTTTTATTTAACTGAAACAACAGCGTTAAGTATTCTGGATTTTTTCTTCAACAGCAAACATATAATATTTTAACAAAACAAGTATATGTCCCTCGCGTCTCACATGTATCTCCAGAGTTCTTCTCCTTGTCCAGATCTATTCTGCTCCCAACAATCTTCTATTCATTGAACTTTTTGAAACTTTGCACTTTTAAAGAGAGGTAAGGGATTAACTCTGTGTACACAAATTTGCAGAGGGACAGTAGGGTTGAACTCTGTTGTTTCTCACCTCAATATATTATTTAGTTATTTAAAAACATTTATGCTGTTAACAAGCATGTTACCTCTGGGGAGACAAATCGACAGTTTGAGAATTGCAAAACTAAACATCTCTGATGGCATCTTCTAGACTGAGCATTGAGTCCCATTGAGTAGATAGAAAGATTAACCTAAATAATCTATACAGAAGCCTGTGCAACCCCATAGATTGGGTCCCTAATCCATGAACTATTGGAACTCATTTACAAAACTTTTCTTAAACCTTACATGAATATATTGTCTTGTACTATAGAATTAGAATTTATAATCCCTATTCCATGATGAAATATTTTTGAACTATAATGTATCTTAATTATAAGACTTTAGATAGATTTTTTTTTCCTCAAAAAGCATTTTATTAAAAAAAACGATTTAAATTTAAAAAATCAGATTTTTTTTTAGTCATCGATTTTTATCCACCCTGAACAGAGCTAAGGTTCTATTGATAATTATATTTTTATTATTATATAGTGGAATGTAAAGTTTGCACTAACCATTCTAAACCTGTCAAACAGTTGAAAAGAAATTTCATAATTAAAACAAATGTAGGTAATATTTAAAGGCCTTGAAAACACAAAAGATCATATTTTTGAAATTGCCTTGAGTTTATCTGAAAACATTTATGGTAGGGTTAAGAAGTAGTGCTGCAGTTGTCAGTACTAGATACCTGGACATTTATTCCAGTCATGTCTTCTTCACATTTTTGGCCAAGTTAAAGAGACTTGGCTGTCAAACAAGCCCAGCTTAGCAAAAAGAAAAAAAAAATAGGCATTGTACTAAAAAGCTACATTGAAAATGAAAGGAAAATATTATTGTCACCATTGTGTAATTGGATTTGGTTCATTCTGGAAAGACTTTATAAAATATTAGAAATTGTTTTCCCATTTCTTCCCAAGCACTCAGTGGAAGTACCTGTTCTTAGTTAACTTCCAAGTCTGTTCAGAACTCCTCTGATACTTTTATTTAATTGCCATTGTAAATCGACAAACCCGTTTGCTGAGCTTTAAGATAATTTTTAACAGTTCTGTTGAATAATGCTTTATCTTGTGACTGTCATTAGAATCCCCAGCACTCCATTTAGGGATTGATCCTGCACATTGTATCAAGCATAGCTCTTAAGACTATGAGCAGTCTTGTTAAACTCAATGTGGTTGTTCATGGTAGTAAGTGTTTGCAGGTTCAAGTCCATAATTAGTAACTGAGGCCTCTTCTACCCTGGGGATTTCAGTCAGCAGCAAAACACGTGTATAGCTCAGTGGTTTGAGCATTGGCCTGCTAAACCCAGGGTTGTGAGTTCAATCCTTGAGGGGGCCATTTAGGGATCTGGGACAAAAATCTGTCTGGGGATTGGTCCTGCTTTGAGCAGGGGTTTGGACTAGATGACCTCCTGAGGTCCCTTCCAATCCTGATATTCTATGATTCTATGAGTGCAGCCCCCTATTGTGGATAGCTACATTGCCATTTGCACTAGTGTGGTTAATGTCTGCCTGAAACAGGTAAACTGCATTACTGTAAATTGTGGTTTACAGTGGCTTTGCCTGTCTGTTAGGCAGTTCCTGGTAGCTACTCACCAAAGGTTGAAATGAGGTTAAATCCTTAGTTCAGGCAAAGCCTGAATATATGTCACCCACTATCTTTTTGTACAGAGTTAAAATATTAGTTCTGTAAATTAATCTAGCTTTGAGTTGCTTTTTCATCAGAAAGGAAAGACTCTGTTTTTGATGGCTAATACATGCTATTGTTCACAGACCGTGCTAGTAAAAGTATCCATCAACTGAAATATGCCTTGGTGGAAGGAGATCCCACAGTGGGAGAAAGTGAAGTTGCATTTGACCAGTCGTCCACAGGTAATGATGAGAGTGGGGAAACGGCCTGGCAGGAACTGCAACACAGTCATGCAGGTAAATGTTACTCTGGGACAGCTAGTCTCAGAACTGCAAAGCAAAATTATTGTATGATTTCCATCAAGTCTGATTGTTAACCAGTAGTTTAATTTTGTTCCTTAGTTAATCAGCTTAAAGCTTTATTGCAAGAGCAAGAAGGGCTAGAAAGTGAAGTATCTCCATCAAGGAGGAGGAAGATGTCACCCTCAGTATGTATTCACTCCTAATTTCTTCATGTAACTTTGAATGAGTAATAAGTTGTCCCAACGGGCATATTATCTGCTATCCGAGAGAATAAGAGGCCCCAAATCTCCCTAATCATCCCATGGGTAGTGGTGGTGGTGGTGGGGGGGTTGGCTACTTCTCAGTCGAGAGAGGGTATCTGTGAGTAATTCTCCTTTGTAAATCTCTTTGAGAACTAAAGATGGGAAAAGCCCAATATGAGCTATTAATTTATTATGACCACAGTAGAAGAGCCACAAATCTCTTCCTATGGAATCCAGGCCTTCACATCCCCTCGGCAGTACAGATGTCACCCATGTGTGTATGGCTCCCTCATCTTGGCTGCTCCTTTCTCCACCAGAAGTTAGCACTTTGTTTTGGAAATGAAGCCTGTGTAGAGTGTTTTGCCAGTGAGGATGGTTCCATAAGGGCAGGTGATGAAGGAATCTTACTTTCCTCTGTGGCTACTTACTGCAGCCTTAAGGGTTTTGATGGTGGTGTACCCTTTGCCTTTTGTACAATTGCTCGTTGATCCATGTAACAGCAAACCGTATAGCTTTGCACCAAAATTCTGCTGCTTAGGGACACAAGAGGTTTGCTGTGGAAATGAGCTTTTTGGTGTAGGAAGGTCATCCCCTGTGGAATCTCCTCACATCCATCCCTCTTGGAGTGGAACTGCACTCTGCACTGGGATATATGGAAAGCCTTTCACCTCCATGGGGCCAGTTCAGATCAGTTATTACTCTCTGATGCTTGTTCAGTATCAAAGATTAAATTAATTTGGTGATATTGCTCCAGTTCTACCCTGTGACAGCCAACAAAAAGAGAGGGATTAAAACAAATAGAAAGAAATGCAAAGGGGTGTTTTTAAAAACAAAACACTATTACAAGGAAGGGGGGAGTGACAGCAGGAGCCAGATGGTGTTTGGAGTTCAGACATCCCAGATCGTGTTGGAGTTCAAACACAGCCAATGGAGGTGGCAATATCATCTGGGTTCCTCTCTTTCTGCCTGGTCTGATCAGGACATCTCTCAGGGTGAGGACGACAATGGCCCAATTGTGTCAATGGATTCTGGGATCCCAGAAGATGGTGGGTGTGGCAACCATGATGATGAAGCTCACTTCTTCCTGTTTTCCTATCTTTCAGTCAGCCCCTCATCCCCCAACCCCCAGGTCTGTTTTTAAGGACCCCAAAAGGGGAGTAATGGGCAAAATATCCTATCCCCTTATTATTTTGTCCACCAATTAGTTTTAATTTCCAACTCATCAATTTTGCTCTATTGATTTCTGGTTTAATGACAGATCTATATGATAACAAAAGTATTACTCAAAGACCATTGCAGTGTAGCTAGAAATGGTTCTAATATTGTTAATAAGTTTTAAAAATGAATACATTTTAACAAGTAGCCTATCATAAATTTTGTTACAATCTGAGTGTCAATTTTTAAATCTCAGAAATTGGGATTTTATTTGCTAGAGAGGTGAAAGAAAGTTATACTCACCAAAAGAACAAAAACCAACCCCAAAACTTAGAGGCCTTTTAAAAGTCATTATAACTTAGCTTGATGAACAGATTTCTTTACATTCTCAGTTAATTTATACTGTACTCTTAAGAATAAGTGCTGTAATATTAGATTCACATGTAATAATGGAGCCGTAGGATGCATCAGGAGAGGTATTTCCAGTAGAGACAGGGAAGTGTTAGTACCATTATACAAGGCACTGGTGAGACCTCATCTGGAATACTGTGTGTAATTCTGGTCTCCTATGCTTAAGAAAGATTAATTCAAACTGGAGCAAGTGCAGAGCAGGGCTACTAGGATGATTGGAGGAAAGGAAAATCTACCTTATGAGGGGAGACTCAAAGAGCTTGGCTTGTTTAGGCTAACCAAAAGAAGGCTGAGAGGAGATATGATTGCTCTCTATAAATACATCAGAGGGATAAATACCAGTGAAGGAGAGGAGTTATTTAAGATAAGCACCAATGTGTACACAAGAACAAATGGATATAAATTGGCCATCAACAAGTTTAGGCTCGAAATTAGGCGAAGGTTTCTTACCATCAGAAGAGTGAAGTTCTGGAACAGCCTTCCAAGGGGAGCAGTGGGTGTAAAAAAAAAAAAAAAACCTAACTGGCTTCAAGATTGAGCTTGATAAATTTATGAAGAGGGTGGTATGATGGGACCGCCTACAATGGCATGTGGTCCATTGGCAACTACCAGGAGCAAAAATCCCCAACAGTCGGAGATGGGACACTAGATGGGGAGGGCTCTGGGTTACCATAGAGAATTCTTTCCCAGGTATCTGCCTGATGGATCTTGCCCACATGCTCAGAGTCTAACTGATTGCCATATTTGGGATTGGGAAGGAATTTTCCTCTGGGTCAGATTGGCAGAGACCCTGGGGGGGTTTTGCCGCCTTCTGCAGCATGGATCACTTGCAGGTTTAAACAAGTGTTAATGGTGAATTCTCTGTAACTTAAAGTCTTTAAACCATGATTTGAGGACTTCCATAAATTCAGCCAGAGGTTATAGATCTATTACAGAAGGGGGTGGGTGAGGTTTTGTGGCCTAAAATGTGCAGGTCAGATTAAGGCCAGAAGAGACATCATGATCATCTAAAGTCTGTTAGATATGTAATCCCTACTTTGTGCGGACTTCTCAAATGTAATTATCATGCGGTTATGATATTCCCATAATGTATATTATACTTGTTTGTATATTCATCCTTCTACAGTGTGTTGGTACACTATTGGATAGTACATAAGTGTGTATGTGTGATCATGTCTCCTTATAGTGAATACAGTGTGTTGAGGATCAGCCCTAATATCTCTCTTAACCAACCACTCAATTGACCATCAAAAATTGGTTGCTCAGTGGAAGTGGTCTATTGTAAAGGTGGAACAGAATTGGGGATATTTTAGGATTGTCTCTTAAGACACTGGGTCCTTTAGTAAAGGTGATCTCAACACTTTGCAAAAGTGTATTAAATATGAATAGGATTCTGTGAATGGAAACAACTTTCTGTGATGCAAAAATTAGAAGAGAAAAATTCTGATTATAAAATATTTATTATGCTTAATTTACTTATTTTTCCCCCCCAGAGAACTTCAAAAGCTGCAGATCAGAGTTTGCCTACACTTTGTGATCTTGTTCCTATCATTAATGATCAGTCCCAGTACATTCACCACTTAGAAGCTGAAGTGAAGTTTTGCAAGGTATGCAGCCTGCTTCACCCATTAAGATCCTGATCCCACAAGTGTCATACTCATGGAATTTCCATTGAGTTTTTAATAAGAGTTCTATATGGAAAGTGCTTACGGGCTCAGACCTTGAGATTCTAAATATTACACTAGCCAAAATTGAAGCAAATACAGTTCAGAATGTACAGTAACTCCTCATTTAACCTTGTCCCACTTAATGTTGTTTCAATGTTACGTCCCTGCTCAGTTAGGGAACATGCTCGTTGAAAGTTGTGCAATGCTCTCTTATAACCTCGTTTGGCTGCCTGCTTGTAAGATTCTGTGGAAGAGCAGCGACTTTACAAGGGAGCATTGTACAAGTTCCGCTTCTCCGCCTCCTCCCCCTCCCTCCCAGTGCTTCCCCCGGCGCTTAGGACTTTCTGGGAGGGAGGGGGAGGAGCGGAGACACAGGGTTTCCCCACTCTTGCCCCTCCATCCCAGAAAGTCCTAAGCATGAAGTGCTGGGAGGGAGGGGGAGGAGCAGGGAAGCCCCATGCTTAGGACTTTGGGGGGAAGGGGGGATGTGGTGTGCTCTGGAGAGGAGGTGGGGTGGGAAGAGGTGGGCCTGGAGTGGAGTGGGGACAGGAAGAGGCGGGCCTGGAGCATTCCTGGCAAAATCCGAGCCTGTTCTCCGCGGAAGATGCCGCTGCTGCTGCAAATGTGCTTCCTAGCGTCCTTGCCTGCAGCGGGCTGTGCCTGTGTGGAGTAAGCCAGGGGCACTTCCCAACCACAGTACAGTACTGTACAGTATAATGCCTTTTGTCTGCCCCCAAAAAATTCCTTTGAACCTAACCCCCTGCATTTACATGAAATTTTATGGGACAATTGGATTCGTTTACAATTGTTTCACTTAAAGTTCCATTTTTCAGGAACATAACTACAACGTTAAATGAGGCGTTACTGTACTGTGTCTTCACCTCTATCATCACATCTGTATAGTTCTTAAAATCCATCTTATCAGGAGACTTTTTTTCTTGATAAAATGTGTCTGAAATAGACAACTGTGTATCTACTTATTTAAATGAAACAGTTGTACAGGTCTGTCACATCTTACGCGCATTTAACATGCACGATTTCAGCTTTACGCGGTCGGCAAAAAAAAAAAACACACACACACAAAAAGAGAAAAATAACCATTTTAATACTGTACCTGTAGTGCGGGCGATTTCGCCCGCCATTGAACTCAATGTAATTTTGACTATACGCGGTTTTCGCTTTATGCACTAACCGCAGAACGGAACCCCCGCATAAGATGAGACAGACCTGTATAACTTTTCCTACTCAAATAACCATCTAACCAGCATTAATGTGCAAATTAGACTATTACCAAACATGCTTATTGTGCCTGCAATGGGGTTAAAAAAGAATGAGTCTTTTGCTAATATCTTAAGAAATATATATGCATGACTAGAGCTAGGTAAAAAATTTTACATGAAACTTTTTGTTACTGAAAAAGAGATTTGGAACAACCAAAACATTTCACAAATTTGTGGTGAATTGGTGAAACTGGTGAATTTTTTTGTCCAAAATGGTAAAAATAATAATAATAATTAGAAATGTCAAAACAAACAGTTTTTTAACATTATCAAAACAAAACATTTCAATTTTGGGTGGCTACGTTCACCAGGGGATTTAGGCCACATTCACAAAAACAGATATGGAGGTGGTGTGTGGGGCCCACTGGTTAGGAGACACACATGTGAGGGAATTGACTCAGGTTAAAATTCCCACTTTGTACAAAATGCTTGAATAGTCATTGGGTCAGAGAAAGAGTGAGAGAGACTCGATAGGCCAGTGGTTAGGGAACTCACCTGGGACACTGTGGATCCAGTCTCTGTTCTAATTAATATGTAAGTGTTTATACAAAGTAGAACAGCTTTGACAGGAGAGATTGAGAGAGGCCCACTCCAGAATAGTCCATAGTCTGGTTGTTCGTTTACTCACTTGGAAAGAAGAGACCTGGGCTCAAGTCCCTTCTCCAGAGCAGCAATTCAAACCTGGGTTTTCCATGTCTCAGATGAGAACCCTCACCACTGGGCTATTAGGTATAAGAGGGGACATTGCTGCCTCCTCTGGTTTTTGTGACTGTAACCCTTCATTTCCTTTGCTGTTATTAAAAATACCTGAAGCTTTTAATTTTGGGTTGAATGAAACATTTTGTTTGATCTGAAAAAGTATTTTGGTTCTACCCAAACTGAATCTTTTTCAGTTTTTGGAACTGCAAGTGAATCAAAAAATCAGTTATTTGTGCAACTGTGCCTGTGACATCAAGATGTATTTAAATGGTCATAGCTTTATCTAGGAGCTGTCTATGTACAGTATTTGTATTTGGTCTCATAGGAGGAGTTGTCTGGGATGAAAGATCGAATACAAGTAGTTGTGCTTGAAAATGAGAAACTCCATGAGGAACTGAAATCTCTAGCTGTAGAGCAGACGTTGAGAGAACAAACTCTTTTGGATGCTTCAGTAAGTTTGATTTTTTTTTTTTATTAAGTTTGGTGAACTGGTTCATTTAAATAACTGTCCAAACTGTCACTCTGTTCTCAAACTGAACCTTAACCAAACCTTTATGAAAATTTGAGAAATGCTGGATTAGAGATCCCAACATTACTATCTTCTTCCCAGAGGGCAACTACATTAAATTCTGCACAGATTCTTCCATTAGTGGATTTTAACAGTAATATTCAATATTTTTCTTTATTTAGCAATAGTTAATATTTTTACTTAAACAGCTATTGTGATTAAACTCTGATGCATTACAATTGTATTTCAGGCAAATGTTCGGAACTCCTGGACTGTAGGAGCTGATGATTCTTATTTATGTCAACCTGCCAAGTCATCACCATCACATAATAAAGAACGGGTTTTGGCCACAACAGCCACTGCAGAAACAGAAAAATGGCAGCTAGAATTGGTTGGTATTGAAATAATTTCT
Source organism: Terrapene triunguis (assembly GCF_002925995.2). Classification (NCBI taxonomy): domain Eukaryota; kingdom Metazoa; phylum Chordata; order Testudines; family Emydidae; genus Terrapene; species Terrapene triunguis. The sequence continues at coordinate 15,281,591 of NW_020664436.1, read as the reverse complement.
TTGCGGTGTCATATCTCGGCTAAAGATTTTAGTGCTCCTCTTTATTGGTGGTATTTTTTAGGATGATTAATTTCCTGAGAGTTTTGGAGGAGAAGATTTGATTGATTTAACCCCTAGTCTTTGAGGTCAATATCTATCCCTTGAAGCTCATGTTCTTAGTGTCTTAAGATAATTAATTTTATTGTCCCTTTAGACAGTGGTGATAGGTAGGCTGTTTTGTGCAAATCTCAGCATGTCAAGGTGGAGCTGGGGTAGACGGCACATGTCTGGTATGGTGCTGCAATGTATAGCGCTGTGGAGATTCTAAACAATACTGATGCCTGCTGGCAGCCGAGAGCTGGCTATGGTAACTTAGGCAGCCGTCCAGTACTGTGGGTCGCTGCAGTCTTCAGAGCAGCCCAGCATCCAGACGGTGCTAAAGTGGCTTCATCTCTTCTTAATCCCCATCCCTTGGGTTACAATTTCTGTATTGTGCCTCTCAAAGATGCAGCACAGAAGGCCCACAGTATCTTGGAGATACTCCATTTGGGAAAGTCCTTACTCTGTCATCTCAACTTGACCATGTATTTTTCACTTCCTAACCTAAACTGGTGGTGGTGTATTGCTGTCACTGCTACTTACTTGATTCTACCTAACAGTTGTGGCGAATGAAGTACTGTAATCTCTGTGTGTGTGTGTGTGTGTGTGTGTGTGAGAACTATGTAGTTTTAAAGGACATTTGGGTGCTTCAAGATTATTATGCCTAATCACTCATTTATGCCAAGAAAATACTATACTGTATATAAAAGATTATTTTCATTGGTGCCTCTGTCTGCAGAGCCAGAAATCTTTGTGATGACATCTTAGCTCCCAGCATCTTAAACCCTGTGACAGTTCAAGTCTCCACAGTAGTTGCCTCTTTTCTTTCCTCTTATTTGTCCATGTGACACATTTGTGTATTGGTTGATCATTCATGGTGAAAGAAGCAACAGTGAGAGATTCTGTATAAGGGATTACTATAGCCCCATATCACCATGCAGTTTAACCACTGCAGGTACATTTGAAGCTGTTTAACCACTGCAGGTACATCTCTTTCATGTTCAGCTTTTTAGCAAGAAATACGACTAAACTATTGAATAATTCATGTTGTGGTAATGAGAGAGTTTGCCAGGTTCTTCATAATGGCCCCAAATCTTCTCTATTTAGGAGTATTTCTATTGACTTCTGTGGGAGCAAAGGCAGGCCTGTCATAAGGTGACTGACCCCTTTAAGGGAAAATGGGGCCTCAGCTCTAAACTTGAAATGATCAGGTCACTTCCCCAGGTGGGTAATAATGGATGAGATAATGTGATTAACTCAGGCCAGGCATGGTCAGCTAAGGTAGGAAGGGACAAACTTCTGGGGAAAGGCAGCTCAAGTGGGAGCTAAGATGGCTGGAAGTGTCCAAGTCAGAAGCCTGGGAAGTTGTATCTGGCCTGAGATGAGTGCTTCAGGTAATAAAGGGACTGTTTGAACTGAACCCTGCTTCGCAGTCTCCTGAGTCAAGGAGAGACACTGAAATAGGGTTGGGGCCTGGAGGGCTAGTGTGTGGAAGGACTAAAAACATTTGACCTTAGAAGGGGAATGTTTTTAATTACCATTGGATTATGGAGTTCTTACAAGGCCCTGAATAGAAGGGGAAACTAAGGCAGGGTGCTGCCCCAGGCCACGAACAGGCACTTTGGCGGTGGCTCACCCTGTTATGAGACCCAATTGGTCAGATCATCAACTTGTATAAATCGTAGTAGCTCAACTGGAAATCAATGGATCTGTGGCAATTTACACTAGCTAAGGATGTGGCTCGATGTGTAGAAATAAGTAAGCATCAGTGTGAGTTCTGTTCATTATCTAAGCTTTCTGAAAAGAAGAGTAAAGAAAGTTAGTTCTGAAACTTATGGTTTGGGTTAAAATTTTTTGATTATCTTCAAGGGAAATTAGTGAATATAGCTAATTTTTGGATTTATCTATAAAGCGCTAAGAGGAGATAATCGTGAGGAAAGAGGAAAACATATACAGTTTTCTTTCATCTTTTCCTAAAGGAGAAGCTAAAACTTCTTTATCAAGAAAGGACTGATACACTTGAAGCTCAAGTACGGTCTATAAGGTAAATTGAAATGGCCATTCGTTTTCTTTAAATAATTTGTAAAAAAACACAAGTGTTTTCAGTGGTTTGCACTCTACTTTTTTAAATTTCATTTTCAACAAATCAGGCACATGTGACAATTAAACATTTATGTTTTCTAATATAAACAGTTCTTCCTGAAATATAATTAATAACACAATTTTAAAACAAGTTAATTACATGACATTTATGGAAAAGATTTGTCAAATTTAATAAGGATAAAACCAATATTAAAAAATCATATAGATATTTACTAGAGAATAGGATCCTTTATTAGACTTTGACTTTAGTAGGATAGTTCTCTTGAAGAAATAAAACTTTGTTCAAATTTTGTAAGTTGATCAAAAGAAAAGAAAAAAAAGAAATGTGTAGAAAAGTTATATAATTTCTGTTAAATTCGATTGGCCTATCCCATAATAGAAATCTTGTGCCAGAAATTAATAGTACTTAGTACAGTACTATTAAATTTCACCACATTCTATTACTGCAGTCCTCCAGGAGTACTGGAGTAGTATTCATCCAATTCTTTCTGTTTCTGATCCTCCTCTATATTGATGATGCCTCCCAACTTTGCGTAATCAGCAAATTTAATTAGTACGCTCCTTCTTTCTGTGCCAAGGTAATTGATCTGATTTAAAATTTTCGATTAGTCCCAAGACTGATGCTTGAGGGAACTACACTAATAACATCCCTCCAGCCCAATAGTTCTCCTTTTTTAGCACAATCCTTTGTCATCTCCGCTTTAGCCAGTTCCTCGTTCACCTTAGAATTCTTGTACTAATCCCCATATTCTCCATCTTAAATGATAATTGAATAATAAACGTAACAGCTAGTTGCTCTAGTACAGTGAATGATCCTGAAGTGCAAAACATGCACAAACACCAGAGCCAAAGATAAATTGGAGTATTCAAATTCTTTGAAAGCTTCAGCTAGTGGAGAATGCAGCCACCTGCTTAATGATGTTTCTTATAGGGGACTCGATCTTTCAAGGTGCCGAGGACACTGACCCTGATCCAGCAAAGCACACAAACATTTGCTTAACTGTATGTATATGAGGAGTTGCATTGAATTCAATGGGGCAATTCAAATGCTTAAAGTTAAGCATGACCCTAAGTGCTTTGCTGGATCAGAGTCAGAGTGCTCCGCACCTTGTGGCATCAGATCCAGGGATCATATGGCACCTTTATCCTGTATTGGCACTTGTTGCAGATTAATTTCTAGGGGTCAAGCACAGGCAAGGAGGTGATGACAGCGCTACAGGGGAGAATGCAGAATAGCATATAGTCACTGGCCTTCAATGCAAGTGCGCGCAGATTGACTGGGTCCCCCTTCGCATGTTGGGATGTCCTTACTGTTGATGGGCTATGCACCTTGTCCCTCTAGTTATAACAGCTTTCTAGTTATTAAAATAAATGTAGAAACATTTGTTTATTGCTTATAACAATATCTTCTCTTAATTCCAGAAAAGATTTATCTGAATCTGAGAAGAATTGTGAAGATTTAAAAGGAAGATTAAAGCACCAAGATTCACTTATTGCAACAAGTAATTCCAACCGGGTTGGTGGTCTTTGTCTGAAATGCGCACAACATGAGGCTGTTCTTTCTCAGACTCATTCCAATGTCCACATGCAGACCATTGAAAGGTTAACAAAGTAGGTTCATGGACATTTGTGTTGTAATTAAAAGCTCGATTGCTTCTAATAGGGAATACTAATTTTACTAGTGTTTTCTTTTCTTTTCTTTTTTTTTTTTTTAAACATTTAACACAAGAATACAGTGTTTCCCAAAAATTGTGTGGTGGTTGTTTTGTTTTCCCTGTCTGTGTTCAGGTTGTAGTGCTGTAGGAAAATTCTGTTGGGAATTCTGCTTAAAAATTAGTGGTAAATATAGGGTCAAATTCTGACCCTACAGAAGTCCCTAGGAGTTTTGCCTTTGACTTCAATGGGAACAAGATTTCAATGGTGTTTTGTAACTATGATGTACAATACCTGCAGACAGGGTTCCTTCAGGTGTTGTTTTAATACTCCATGCAACAATTCTTTTTGATCTGTTTACATGAATCTTTGGGAGCTGTAGAAAAGTTGAGCTACAAAAAACAAAGTATGTGCATGCCATTTTTTTGTCTTGTCTGTGTAAATATTATTTCAGGTCTGCTTTTTGCTGGTTTGTACCTTTTAACCTGTGTCTAGTCCAGGACTTAATATTTTGCTTTCTGCGTCTCAAACTAGTGTACTTTTAAGGAAGTAATTCCATATGTGGGTAAAAAGAAGGCAACATTTTTGTGGCAGTCTTTAAAAGAACAATTGCAACTGTTCCTCTTTCTTTAATTAGGTTTAAATAATAAAAAATCTATATAAGATGCTAGGCACTCTAACATATCATTTATAATACCACAAAATACTTGTTCAAACAGGAACTCAGGTAGCTAACCAGTCATCTATCAAAATCTCCTTTCCTTCCCTCCATCAATCTGGGAAACATAAGCAGAGTATAAATCAATACATTGTTGTCTTCCCGAGTTTGTGAATAGCTTGAAACAAGATATGTGGGCTGATCCATGCATCTCAATGGGTTGTTAGATCTGAAACTTAGAGGACCAGATTCTTAGGTGGTATAAATCGGCCTCATTCCTTTGAAATCTTATCCAACAAAATTGACTGTTGCACTGTTTTGCAGAAATATTTAGGCTAGGATTTTAAGGAACTGAAGGAAGCTTAAGTGCCTAAATCTCACTGAAAAAAATCAGTGAAATTTGAGCACCTAACTCTCTTAGGCACCTTTGAAAAGATAAGTATTTGCTACTATGATTATGCCACAATCCAAATTGCCTCCTAACCTTCCAAGGTGTCAGAAGAGCCAGCTGCCAAAACTTGTAGCTGCACCTAAGACAACTTCTATATATTAGCAATATAAAACTCTTATGCATATCAAAAACTGAAAATATGGAGATGATAACCTACATTTCTTACTTTAAATAAAGAAGTGATGGTGATGCAGAATCCAGAAATCTTGTAGCAGAATTTAGGTCCAGTTTGCTGCAGAGTACAAATGGATTTAGATATATATTAGCTATCTCAGATACTAATATGATTCAGTGCAATTTTTCTTTAAATATAATGCAGAAAAATGTATTCTTAATTATTCATTATTGTCAGAATTGTCCCATTTTGCCTTGCCCTATGTTTTTTTTGAAGCTTTTCATTTTTCTTTTTTTTTTTTTTTTTTTTTTTTTTTTTTAACAAGGTCATACTTGTACTGTTTAGCTTGGATAAATTCCTGACATGAACCCTGCCATCATTATTGGCAACTTCACTAACAACCCACTGCTTTTAAGGACAGGAGGTCATCCTACACATTATACTTTAGTATGTGCTGAGCTGGCGCTACTCTGTCTTTAAAACTTAATACATATTAATGCAGTTTTTTGTCTTACTTTACTTATGACCCTGCTGTTTTCAGTCCATTAATGTTTTATGTTTCTTGTCTCTGTATTTTTTTTGCTGATGCAGAGAAAGAGATGACTTAATGGGTGTACTTGTTTCAGTAAGAAGGAACCTGAGTGAGATGCAGCAAAGGGAATCTAGTGCTTATGAACAAGTAAAACAAGCTGTGCAAATGACTGAAGAAGCCAATTTAGAAAAAATGAAGGTAAATTTAGTAAGAGGATGGTATAGTTCTTCAGTATTCTTAACTGTCTTAAGTGTTAATTAGATTTGTTTCCACATCAACAAAACAATAAGCCCTCCAGGCCGTAAAACACTATTTCAGACCCAGATCATGTAGCTGTCTTGAAATAAAGGCTCATTTAAAGTGTTTGATATTGTGATGGTCTTCATAAGACTGTTTAAGAGAAGTAGCATGATTCTGGAGAAGAAACATTCTTAGTGATCTGAACAGAGAACTTGACTTTTTTAGTTCTAATTCAGGTTCTTAGACTGATATGCATTGTGGCCTCAGGCAAATAACTTAATCTCTCTGGGTAAGTCTACACTGGAATAACATACCTGTGACTGGCCTGGGTCAGCTGACTTGGGCTCACAGAGATCAGGCTGCAGCACTAAAAAATTGCAGTATAGATGCTTGGTCTGGAGCCCAGGTTCTGAGACCTTGTGTTTGTGGGCATTAATTGTTTAAAATGCATATAACTGTGTGAAGATGTAAAATGATATATAAATGTGATGTATGTATTACGCTTTTTTGGGCGGTATAAAATGTTTATGGTAAAATCAAATTTCTGACCTAGTGCTTATGTTAAAACTAAGTACTTTGTATAGGTGTCAGCTTCAATTGATTAAAGATTAAATTATTATCTTGATATGTAGTGCCATCTACTGTGTAATTAGTGAATTACTACTAAATCAGAACATTTTAATTAAATGACTTTGTTATTAAGAAAGGACAAGATTAACATAATGCTCCCACTGGGTATCAGTTGCTGTATTATTTATGGGACACTATAAAAGTGCATGTGTTCTTAAAAAAAAGAATATTACAATAAAACTAGTTTCAGAGTTAATAGGGGGGAAATGATGGGAGAGGGAAATACCACATACTGAATCACTATAGAGATATTTAAAGAAATAAAGTCCTCATTAACTAACAACATTAACCGTTAGTGACCAGGAGCCAGACTTCTAACGGTATCTACATGCCTGAAGATGGAGTTAGGCACCAAGGTGCTTTTGAAAATTCCACTAGGTGGGTATCTGCATCTTTAGGTACCTAAATACCTTAGTATCAGATTTTCAAAGTTGTAAATACACGTGTAGCAGGAATCAGTGACAGTCATTCATCAGTATGTGTAATACCCTACTAGAGACCTAAACTGTTTTTCAGTTTTGTTCCCTGCTCACAGAATTAAAATTTTACATGGATTATTGGTTTCCTTATTTGTGCATCTACAATATCATCTGTGATATTTTATTCTCAGAGTTGCAATTGCATGTCAGTGGTTCTCAAATTATGGAGTAGGCCTCCCAAGGGAGACGCAGAAATGCGTCAAGGGAGGCATGAGCTGTGTGTTTTTAAGAGCTCTGGCTGTCAGCCCCAGGCAACTGATGCTCAGAAGGAAGGGTCATGCACACCCAGAAGGTGGGGATAAAGGGGACAGCTGGAGCCCCGCCACCTGCACTCTCCTCCCACCCCCTCCTTCACCAGGAGGCAGCTGAGGCTCCGGCTCTCCTTCCACCCCACTCCCAATCCCTCACCAGGAGGTGGCAGGGTTCCAACTATCAGCCCTGGGGTGGCAGCAGCAGCGCAGAAGTAAGGGTGGTAATGGGGTGCTAAGTCTGCTGTGAAAAGTGATATTAATGAATATCACTTTTCACATTGCCACCCATACTTCTGTGCTGCTGCTGGCATGGCGCTGTCTTCAGAGCTGGGCACCTTCCCCACTCTGCCATCAGAGCTCGGTGGTGGCATATGTACTTGTGGGAAGGAGGGGGAAAGGGGGATGAATGACTACAGGCACAAAGAAGGGGGGCTCGATCAAATAAGTTTGAGAACCACTGATGTATGTTCAAAAACAACAAGGAGTCTGGTGGCACCTTAAAGACTAACAGATTTATTTGGGCATAAGCTTTCGTGGGTAAAAACCTCACTTCTTCGGATGCATAGCACTGATGTATGTTAGTGACCTGCTTCTGGCAAAGAGAGCGCAGAACATTGTTTTTGTTCAAGCCATATATAAAATGACACCAGTTACTTTTTCTTTTGGTTTTATTTTCTGTCTGAAAATTTGCTTTTTATTTTATTATAAGAAATACAGAAGATATTCTCCACCAGATCATATTCAATTTAAGATAAGTAAGAAATAGGGACTATTTTGGTTAGGCTGTCGATTAATTGCAGTTAACTCATGCGATTAACTTAAAAATTAATCGGGATTAAAAAAATTAGTCAGTTTTAATCACACTGTTAAACAATAGAATTCCAATTGAAATTTATTAAATATTTTGAACATTTTTTCTACATTTTCATATATATTGCATTCTGTGTTATAATTGAAATCAAAGTTTATATTATTTTTATTATATTTTCTCTGTAAAAATGATAAAAGAAATAGTATTTTTTAATTCACCTCATACAAGTACTGTAGTGCAGTCTTTGTTGCGAAAGTGCAATTTACAAATGTAGCTTTTTTTGTTATATAACTGCACTCAAAAACAAACAATGTAATACTACAGCGCCTACAAGTCCACTCAGTCCTACTTCTTGTTCAGCCAATCGCTAAGACAAACAAGTTTGTTTACATTTATAGGAGATAATACTGCTCTCTTATTTACAATGTCACCAGAAAGTGAGAACAGACGTTTGCATGGCACTTTTGTAGCCGGCATTGAAAGGTATTTATGTGCCAGATATGCTAAACATTCGTATGCCCCTTCTATGCTTTGGCCACTATTCCAGAGGACATGCTTCCATGCTGATGATGCTCGTTTAAAAAAATAATGCATTAATTAAAATTGTGACTGAACTCCTTGGGGGAGAACTGTATGTCCCCTGCTCTGTTTTACCTGCATTCTGTCATATATGTCATGTTATAGCAGTCTCGGATGATGACCCAGCACATCTTGTTCATTTTAAGAACACTTTCACTGCAGATCTGACAAAATGCAAACAAGGTACCAATGTGAGATTTCTAAAGATAGCTACAGCAGTCAACCCAAGGTTTAAGAATCTGAAGTGCCTTCCAAAATCTGAGGGGACCGAGGTGTGGAGCATGCTTTCAGAAGTCTTAAAAGAGCAACACTCCGACGTGGAAACTACAGAATCCAAATCACCAAAAAAGAAAACCAACCTTCTGCTGGTGGAATCTGACTCAAATAATGAAAATGAGCATGCATCGGTCAGCACTGCTTTGGATTGTTATAGAGCAGAACCCATCATCAGCATGGACACATCCCCTGGAACGGTGATTGAAGCATCAAGGGATATACGAATCTTTAGCGCATCTGGCATGTAAACATCTTGTGATGCTGGTTACAACAGTGCCATGAGAACACCTGTTCTCACTTTCAGGTGACGTAAACAAGAAGCGGACAGCATTATCTCCTTCCAATATAAACAAACTTGTTTGTCTGAGCGATTGGCTGAACAAGAAGTAGGACTGAATGGACTTGCAGGCTTTAAAGTTTTACATTGTTTTATTTTTGAATACAGGTTTTAAGTATTAAGATAACTGTCAGTTTGTGAAAGATACAGGTGTTAGGTTCTCAGTCTTTGGAAACATTTAGCATTTCTGTTGCTTATGGCCTCTTGCCCTGTTAGTTTTATTTATTCTTAACAGGGCAAAGATAATCTTTCTAGGTTGAAGCAAACCTGAGAGATGGATTTTAAACATAGAATTGAAGTGAGCTACTAATCTGATTAAGGGAAGCAGGGGATTTTCAAGTACAAATTTCTTCTTGCAACATATTTTAGTCCCTTTTGTAAGGTTGTGTTTTTATTTTGCTTTTATGGCCCTGTCTCACTCAAATGGTGAAAAAGCTGTAGAGAAAGAAGTTTCTGATTCTTGAGATTTAGAGCTGAGCTGTGGCTCAGATTTCTATAGAAAGTGGTGGTGGTGGTGATCGCATTAATCAATTTAATCTCAGATAACTGTTTGTTTTCTAAATGTGGGATAGATACTACCAGAGATCTCGAATTCCATATAGTGGGCATGTGGAAGATTCAGCCAGACTCCTCTTTAAAGATAATTAAATGGTGTAGTTTTCCTCCCCCTCCTCAACCAGCACACGGGGAACATATTGGACAGAGGGTTTTTTTTTCTTACTCATCGACTCATTTGAAAATCTAATTTAAAAGGCAAAGGAAATAAAATCCATTTAGGGCTTCTAGATTCCTTGGAGTAGGATATAGAAAAGCTGAAAAAAGAATGTTAGTGAAACAAGACCCAGTTTAATCAAAGCCAAAATGCTCTTTCAGGATGCCTTGAATATCTTAATTTAGCTGAAAGAGGACCAATCTATGAATAAATGAGACCAACTTAAAATAATCTTTTCCTACTCCATTGCTGGAGGGACTTAATCACAAAATGTAGATTTTCTGATTGGGGTTTGTTTATACAGTATCTTCTCTGAGGTATCATTACTGTGCTTGCTGTGCAAATCCCTGCTGTCCATCATCTCTGGGCAGCTCAGTTTGGATGAGAGAAACAGTTCTTCGAGTGCTTGTTCATGTTGATTCCAATCAGGTGTATGCGCGCACACGTGCACGTTGGCCAGAAGATTTTTCCCTTAGCAGCATCCATTGGGTCGGCCTGGGTGCCCCCTGGTGTCGTGCCCTCATGGCGCCTAATATATAGCCCTGCCGACCCACCACCCCTTCAGTTCCTTCTTATCGCCAGTGACGGAGGCTGGAACTTCCCTTGGCACTTGCTTAGCAAGTTCTTTTTGTTTTTCTGTGTATATAGTTAGTTAAAGTTTAGTATAGTATGTTTGTTGGGGATTCTCCCCGGCCCGGCGCCAAGGCATGCAGTGGTCCCCAGGATTTAAGAACTGTGTGGCTTGTGCCAAGCGCATCCTAAGAGCGACCCACACTCGTCGTGTCTCAGGTGCCTGGGGGAGACCCATAGAAAGATCGCTGTAAGATCTGCTGCGAGTTCCGTCCGAGAACACTTAAAGAACGGGAACAGCGGCTGAAGGTGAGCCTCAAGGAGGCTGCCTTGCGCCCCCAATCCGACCTGGGCTCGAGAGACCCGATTCCGTTGGCGTCATCTGCGGAGCACCCCGGTGCCATCCATATCTTTGGCGCCGAAGAAGGACACCAGAGACGCCTGGCACCACCATGGCTCCTCTCAGGGCCCATCTGACAGTAGGCACCACTCCCATTCACAGGTGCCCCAAAAGAAGAGAAAGCCGGACGACCGCTCTTCTCCGGCTAAGCCTCGAGAAGTGCGACCCCAGGCCGGCCACTCCTTGGCATCTCCTTCCGGGACTGTGTCGACCCCTGCCCAGGTGAGGCAGTCAAGTCCGGCCCCACCTCGATCCCTGGCGCCTACGCGACAACTTCAGCTCCCATCAGAAGCATATCAAGCTGCCAGAGATCTCCTCCACCTGACGGCACCATTCTCGCCTGCCAGGGAGGAACCCTCGGCACCGACGGAGCCCCGCTCTCCGGTGCATTTGAAAGGAAAGCCTGTTATAATGTCGAGGCACTATCCTTCGCCTTGTCCATCGGCACTCACACTCTCTGATAGAGAGCCTTCCCGAGCTCTCGACGTTCGAGGCACCGAGAATCGGCTCCTCCGTGGTCTTCAGTGTCTGAGACCTCGGAGTCGGAGCCTGACTCCTACTGCTCAAGTAGGAGCAGGAGCCATAGAGCGAGGTCAGGCAGAGATAGAAGGGAGCAGCAGGTGTTGCCTCCGCACTGGCAGAACCCGTCTCAGTGGCCCTTCTGGACTCCCTGGGCTTACCACCAAGACCAGGGAGGAACCCAGGGCCCACGCTCAGCGACGTCTTCAGTCACCTCCGCCGCTTTTGTGCCGCCTTCCGCAGTGCACCCGGCACCTACAGTCTCGACGCCCTTTCTGCTGGCACCATCGTCAACTCCGGCACCATGCCCGACTCAGACTTAGGCACCAGCCTGTTTGATGTCGTCGCACCTGTCTCCCATGCCTGCACTGTTGTCTACATCGACCTCGATGCAGGTACCTGCGGCCCTGGTGCGTTCAAACGGTTCCCATTACCAATTTACTGTTCTTCTGTTCGACCTATCAGCAGCACCTCAAGTATTCACCAAGTGCATGGCAGTCGTCGCCGCCTTCCTGCGGAGACATCAGGTACAGTTGTTCCCATACCTCGATAATTGGCTGATCAAAGGCCAATCCAGGGCTCAGGTGGAAGATCAGGTGACATTCATCAGAGCCACCTTCGAGAATTTGGGCCTCCTACTGAACGAGGCGAAATTGACTATGTCCCCTGTCCAGAGGTTAGAGTTCATAGGGGCGGTCCTGGACTCAACTCAAGCCAGAGCATTCCTCCCGGAGGTGAGATTCCAGGCCCTCAACGCCATGATCCAGAGACTCAGGAAGTTCCCCACCATCACCGTGAGAAATTGTCTCAAACTGCTCGGCCATATGGTGGTCTGTACGTATGTGGTTCGGCACGCCAGACTCAGGCTTTGACCGCTACAGTCATAGCTTGCGTCAGTGTACAGGCCTGCCAGGGACATCTTGGACAGGATCGTGACCCTGCCTCCCCCCATCCTCAGCTCGCTCCTGTGGTGGACAGATGCTCAGCAGGCGTGCTCGGGAGTCTCCTTCGCCGCCCCACAGCCATCCCTGACGCTAGTAACAGACACGTCAGATTTGGGGTGGAGAGCTCATTTGGGGGTCCACAGGACTCGGGGCCTCTGGTCGCAGATGGATCTCTGTCTTCACATCAATGTCAGAGAGCTCAGGGCGGTATGCCTAGTGTGTCAGACATTCCGCCCATATCTAGCGGGTCGATGTGTATCAGTCATGACGGACAATACGTCCGCGATGTTCTAGATCAACAAACGGGGGGTGCATGCTCCTCTCCCCTGTGCCAGGAAGCCCTTAGGTTATGGGACTTTTGTATAGAACACTCAGTCGATCTGCAAGAGTCGTACCTTCCAGAACGAGCTGGCGGACCTCCTCAGCAGGTCTTTTCTCAGCCACGAGTGGTCCCTTCGCCCGGACGTCGCATCGCTCTTCCGGAGATGGGGCTGTCCCCTGATCGACCTCTTCGCCACGCGACACAACAGGAAGTGTCAGCAGTTCTGCTCCTTCCAGAATCACAGTCCGGGCTCCACAGCGGACGTGTTCCTCCTCCATTTGGGGGGGGCGCTTCTGTATGACTTCCCACCCATACCGCTCGTCCACAGGGTCCTGCTCAAGATCCGCAGAGACCGTGCTTCGGTCATTCTCATAGCTCCAGCATGACCCCGCCAGCATTGGTACACGTCTCTCCTGGACATGTCCATGGGCCCCCCGATTACCCTGCCGCTCTTCCCAGACCTTCTCACGCAGGATCATGGGCGGCTCCAACACCGAAACTTGCAGTCGCTACATCTTATGGCCTGGAGGCTCCATGGCTAAATCTGTTTGAGATCTCATGTTCAGAAGAAGTCAGACAGGTTCTCTTGGGCGGTAGGAAACCCTCCACTAAGGCCACTTACCTGGCAAAGTGGAAGAGATTTTTCAGTCTGGTCAGCTCAGCATGACTTCTCCCCGGCGTTAACCCGAAACCTGAGGCACTGAGGCTATCTTTTACACCTCAAGCAGGAAGGCCTCTCCTTGTCCTCCATAAGAGTACACCTGGCCGCCATCTCGGCTTTCCAGCCGGGGGTACAGGGCCACTCAGTTTTCGCTAACCCCCTGGTCAGTCGCTTCTTGAAGGGCCTTGACAGGTTGTACCCGCATGTCCGCCAACCGGTTCCTGCTTGGGATCTTAACCTGGTCCTCGGTAGGCTCATGAGACATCCCTTTGAGCCTCTAGCAACATGCTCCCTGCTCTACCTCTCGTACAAGGTTGTGTTCCTGGTGGCGATCACCTCAGCCCGCAGGGTGTCTGAGCTCAGGTCCCTAATGTCCGAGCCGCCCTACACCTTGTTTTTTAAGGAAAAGGCTCAGATCAGGCCCCATCTGGCCTTCCTCCCCAAGGTTGTGTTGTAGTTCCACCTCAACCAGGACATGTTCCTTCCAGTTTTCTACCCTAAGCTTTATGCAAGTGGTAGGGAGCAGAGACTCCACACTCTTGACGTCCACAGAGCACTGGCCTTCTACATAGAAAGGACCAAGCCGTTCAGAAAGTCGGTACAACTCTTTGTCGCAGTAGCGGACAGGATGAAGGGACAGCCTGTTTCAACTCAGCGCATTTCATCATGGATTGTGGCCTGCATTGCAGAGTGCTACAATCTAGCAGGAATCTCAGAGCCCCCGATAATGGCGCACTCTACAAGAGCACAAGCTTCATCAACAGCTTTCCTGGCTCAGGTCCCCACACAGGAAATCTGCAGGGCGGTGATGTGATCATCGATACAGACTTTCGCTGCACGCTATGCAATCGCTAGGCAGGCCAGACATGATGCGGCCTTTGGTAGGGCAGTGCTCCAGTCAGTGGTCAGCTCCAACCCCGCCTCCTAAAATTTGCTTGGGACTCACCCGATTGGAATTGACATGAACAAGCACTCAAAGAAGAAAAAACGCTTACTCACCTTCTCGTAACTGTTGTTCTTCAAGATGTGTTGTTCATGTCCATTCTAATACCCACCCTCCTACCCCTCTGTCGGAGTAGCCGGCAAGAAGGAACTGAAGGGGTGGCGGGTCGGCAGAGCTATATATTAGGCGCCACGAGGGTGCGACTCCAGGGGGCGCCCAAGCCCACCCGACAGATGCTGCTAAGGGAAAAAACTTCCAGCCAACATGCACGTGTGCGCACATACACGTGATTGGAATGGACATGAACAACACCTCTTGAAGAACAACAGTTACGAGAAGGTGAGTAATCGTTTTTTTCTTGTTACCCACTTATGACTTGCACTTTAGTCAGTTAGCCCAATATTTTAATCAGCATATACATCCTGAAGCTGGAATTTCAATAAATGGCCTCCTTCCTCAGCATCATTTATGAGAAATCTGAACATCAGAAGAATAATTTGCCCTTTCAGCCCTCTACTTTGCCAAATTGCTTCTGTGGCTCTACTCAGCCTTTTGCACCTAGTACTTCACTTTAGTAAGAGAGTAGACCACTGTAATGAACTGTCCTGTCATGCAGTATGGAATGCAGCTTCAGTTCATTGGTGTCTACAAGGAACCAAACATTGACAGAAAGTTTTCCTTGACAATCTTGGGTGAAATGCACACAGAATTCTTAAGCACAGGTCATATCAGAAACAGACTTTTGGGAGAGGGACAGACATCTATAAAACACACATTACTCTGGAAAATCCCATCAACTTTATTATAGGTTCTAAACACAAGTGAAATGACTATTTTCTTGTTGGACAACCAAGTTGTCCTTGGACATGTAGTCTTTTAAAGATCAAGTGTGTGTGTGTGTGTGTGTGTGTGTGTGTGTGTGTGTGTGTGTGTGTACATGATCTCATTTTGTCAATCTTGTTTTATTTTTTTGTATGCCAATACACAAGCAGAGGCATCTTTACACAGCCATGAACCTTTGTTTTAATAGCCAATTAGTTCTTCTGAAAGCATTAGACTAGAATGTCAGGCTTGTTCTACTTAATGCCTCGCTTTGGAGGAATGTTTATTTCCTGTCCTATGTCTAAATAATGGAATGCATTCTAAATTTCATATTTCCAAAGGCTCTAGTCCAGTGTGAACAGCTGAAAAGTGAGATGGAAAGACAGAAAGATCGCCTTGAAAGGGAGCTAATTGCCCAACTAGATAAGAGGGCCGGTGAAAAAGAAGCCCTGCGAGGAGAAATGAAGAAAGAAAGAGAGGACTTGGCATCAACGGTAACACTAGTAATTTTTTTTTTTTTCAATCTATATGTGGCTAAGGAACATGCAATGTTTTTCTATCAATAAGCTAGATACAGTAAAACTACTGTATGGATTTGTAAACCGAGTAAACAGAAACTTATTTCTGACTCAGCATTAAAGTGATTGTTTAAGACAGAGGTTTATCTTTTGCAAGTAGTACATATTAGATTTCACTGTGTAATTATGGCTGTACTTTAGAACCACAGAGTATGCACTCAAGACTGTCAAGAAATGTTGGGTCCCGATATATCATGTCCTCTGGGGCCCCACCTTCTTCCATTTCATCCCAGTTACAGATGTTTTGGGAGCCCTATGAGCTCAGGGCCCAGGTATAGTTGTCCCTCGTTTCCTCCCCTCATCAGCACTGTATGCACTCCAACATAAATATCGCCTTATAAACAAGCACTTCATAATTTTCACTATTATTGAAGCTTAGCGTCTCATGATGCTCTATATTGTCTTATTTAGACTGATCCCTGCTTTGAGGACTTTGCAGTCTTCTAATATCGTTTTGAAGTGCCATGCATGCCTAAAACAATATATTCTAATACTGTGATTTTTATAGTTGGTAATTAGGGTTAGTTGCTGGGTGTCTTCGTAGAAAAATTATGATTATACATCTACTAGTGATAACTGAAATGGAAGATTTCTTTTGAAAAATAGAAATTAAGTACCAGGAAAATACTTTATTTGTACTATTCATTAAATTGATCTTTTCTTGAATTTGTTGTATTAGTTCCCTAACAAGTGATTTGTTAGAAGAACAATCTGGCATGGGTCCATAAATCAGGTAGATATATAATGGCTGAAGTGTAGTTGTGAATACATAACCTTCTAGGTCCAGCTTTTGACTTCCTATAACGTTAACCTAGAACTGTCAGGCCCTATTATTTCCACTTACATTAGGCAGCTTCAGGGCTAAACAGCTCAAGGGCTAACAGCTTTGTTTTATTGTTACAATGGTTTTTTTTATCATTCAGCAAAATATTAACTCAACTATATTGTTTGAAAAAATGAAATTGTAATTTTTGAACATACTGAGTTGGCTTTTGTTTACTGCTACACTGCATTTGCTTTTAGTTATAGTGGTGAGATTTTTGCCTCAGTTTAGGAATTAATTTAAGTAAATCTATAGTCACAGGGTGAGTTTCTGTAACTGTTTCTCTCTCGGCATAAGATAGTTCCCCTTGCTACCAGTTAGTCAAAATCAGAGTCTAAGTAAGTGATAGGTAAGTAGATGTTATCTAGGCTGCAGGAATAGAGAACCTGTTGCTGCTGCTTTGAGAAGATGCAGCCATGTATTCCACTTGTGTGTGTGCGTGCCCAGCGCATTAGAGCTGGTGAATTTTGCCTAGAAGTACTGTACAGGGGTGGCATTGTGCCTCGTGGCTATAGACCCTCCCCTGTCTACAGGAGGTGGTGCCACCCTGAGCCCCCTCAGTTCCTTCTGACTGCCCATGGCTGGAGTTGGAGAACTAGGTGATCTTAACCTCACAATCTCTCACCAGTTTAGTGTGTGTGTGTGTGTGTGTGTGTGTGTGTGTTTTTTCTTGTTGTATGTAGTTAGTTAGTACCCTTAGTATTAGTTAGATTGGTGTTAGTTGTATTTAGTTAAGTATTCCTCGTTGATGCCCTCACAGGGGTTTAAATATTGTCTGTCATGTGAGGGGAGCAATCCCCACATGCGATGCTTGCTGTGCTTGAGTGAGGCCTATGTCGAGGAACAGTGTTCACTCTGTAGATTGTTCATGAAATGGACTCGGGTGGCTAGGGACCCTTGTCTAAAGCAGCACCTGCTTGAATAGGCCATGAGGCCTACTATAGCACTGAGGCCCTCACTGGATTGCAGGTTCCCCTCAGGTTCCTAGAGTGCTGCTGCTTTGCACTCTGGAGCGTGCGCCTCTCCAAAGAGATGGAAGAACATTCCCCATTTAGTGTGCTGAGAAAAAGGTCACACAAGACCACTCCAGGTCTTGTAGGTACTCTTCCTCCTACCCCAGGAAGACTTTGGACTGGCACAGGGTTCATGGGGGTGCCTCTAACCATTACCCAGTACAGAGTAGGGAGGTTAGAGCCCTGTGCCGTCGACTCTGGTTCCGGCCTCAGGGTGTTCGTTGAGTCTGATACTGGTGAGGGTGATGCCAGCATTGACTTATTTCTGTCGGTGGCATACCAGGTGGCTACAGTCCTTTGGTCCAGGACTTTGCCAGGGCTGCATCATTTACAGCCCCATTGGGTGAATGGCTGCTGAACTCTTAGGTCCATTGGCACTACACTCTGATGTTCCCCTTCCACGGTTTGCGGAAGCAAGGCTGGTACTGGGCTCAGTGCAAGGGACCTTGCCCTGGGGAAACTCCTTGGCACTGTTGCAATCAGCACCACCGATAGACTCATAGACTTTATCAGAAGGGACCATCCTGATCATCTAGTCTGACCTGCACATTTCAGGCCACAGAACCTCACCCAACCACTCCTGTAATAGACCCATAACCTGTGGCTGAGTTACTGAAGTCCTCAAATCATGATTTAAAGACTTTGAGTTACTGAGAATTCATCATTTATACTAATTTAAACCTGCAAGTGACCCGTGCCCCATGCTGCAGAGGTAGGCGAAAAACTTTCAGCATCTTTGCCAATCTGACTCGGGGAAATTTCTTCCTGACTCCAAATATTGCAATCAGTTAGACCCTGAGCATGTGGGCAAGACCCACTAGCCAGACACCCAGGAAAGAATGTCAACGTGGCAGTTCAAATTCAGCACCACTGATGACTTTGGGGTTGACACCGCCAGTGTACTTGGTGCCAACAGTACCACTTTTATCATCGGTGCTGGTCCCTGGCTAATTCTGGGTGATGGATGAGTCAGACTGGTTACTTGCTCCTCAGGAGTGGCTCCACCTTTATCCCCAGAATCCCGAAGCTCCTCAGTGTTGAGGTCGGGATCTTCCTTCTCCTGCCCTCCATCACACGACTCACATTGGGGACTGTTTATGGAGCATTACCAGGGGATTGGCATTCATCTCACAGTCACAACTGGGGCCCCTGGCCACCAATGCCCTATCCTTATCAGTGACCTCTATGGAATCCGTGGGACACTCCTCAATCACAGAGGTTGCACTTCTCAGCTCACTCTAAGGTGAGGTCACCGGGCAGATCAGTGGTGGGAACTATTGACCTACTGCAGGTTCAGGTACCAGTGAGCCTTCCCTGTGCGGAATCCATGGAGCTGCCCCTTCCAGCTCCACCAATCCAGTTAACCTCCTACTCTTCATCTCCAGATGATGCAGCAGTGTCTGGCTCTTCCTGTCCTCCAGTAGCAAAGGATTTTAAGGCCTATCAGGACCTTTTGCAGAATGCGGCTGCTTCCTGGGCCTTCAAGTGGAGTTTCTGCAGGAGAACACTCATAAGTTAATGGATATCCTGAAGCTGTCTGCTCCTGGGAGAGTAGTCCTCCCTATCAACAATGCACCCTAGACCATACCAGCTTTAGTACCACCTACTGCAAAGCATATGGAGAAATGCTATTTTGTCCCAGTGTAGGAGGGCTTTTACTCCCATCTGCCCCCAAATTCCGTAGTCGTAATCACAGTGAACAATAGAGATGTCCGGGCAGGTTTAAGACCACTCTGAAGGACAAGGTCTCCAAAAGGACAGATTTAATAGTGTGACAAAGTTCCTCCTCTATCTTGGTGGGTCCTGCGCTTATTGGCGGATTTTCCTGCCTCAGAGATTCACCATGTGGGTTGGGGAACAGCCCAGAGACCTTCCCCTCTGGAAGAACCCACAGTCTAGGTCAATTGAGAGGTTTGGGGGGAACCCGGGCCCGCCCTCTACTCCGGGTTCCAGCCCAGGGCCCTGTGGACTGCAGCTGTCTATAGTGCCTCCTGTAACTGCTGCATGACAGCTACAACTCCCTGGGCTACTTCCCCATGGCTTCCTCCAAACACCTTCCTTATTCTCACCACAGGACCTTCCTCCTGGTGTCTGATAATGCTTGTGCTCCTCAGTCCTCCAGCAGCATACCCTCTCACTCTCAGCTCCTTGCGCCTCTTGCTCCCAGCTCCTCTCACACGCACCACAAACTGAAGTGAGCTCCTTTTAAAACCCAGGTGCCCTGATTAGCCTGCCTTAATTGATTCTAGCAGCTTCTTCTTAATTGGCTCCAGGTGTCCTAATTAGCCTGCCTGCCTTAACTGGTTCTAGCAGGTTCCTGATTACTCTAGTGCAGCCCCTGCTCTGGTCACTCAGGGAACAGAAAACTACTCATCCGGTGACCAGTATATTTGCCCTCTACCAGACTCCTGTACCCCACTGGTCTGGGTCTGTCACAATAGGCAGCTCTCCTGTGTGCTTTTCCTCTGATCCCAATTGTTCCACAGCTCGCCCTCAAGCTGAAAGTGGCTTGGGCCAAGCTCATCCTCGCTGCCCCAGCATGACTGAGGGCAGTACTGGTTTTCTGACATTCTCATGCTGTCGATTCAGCTTCCCATATCCCTTCCTCTCCATCCCAACCTGTTTACACAGATTCATGGCCACAGTCTGCATCCTGCATTCGGCTCCCTACATCTCACAGCATTGCTGCTCCGTGTTTGAACGAGGAGGAAGTACAACGTTCAACATCTGTTCAACAGGTCCTACAAAGCCGCCTATCAGAATGTCCTATTCAGCATCGTGGAAACATTTTTCGGTGTGGTCTTTGGCCCGTGGAGTTCAGCCCATACTAGTTAATATACAAGACATCTTGAAGTATTTACTGCATCTTCAGTCGTTGGGTCTTAGGCTTGGTTCATTGAGGGTGCATCTAGTGGTGATCTTAGCCTTTCATCCATTTATGGAAGATCAGTGTTTTCCAATGCCATGGTGGTAAGATTCTTGAAAGGAATCCTTTGTTTCCATCCACTGGTGCGGGAACCGGTTCCCTTGTGGGACCTTAACACTGTTATAGCACCTATCTTGGGATCTCCATTCGAGCCTCTGGCATCTTGCCCCTTTCCTCACTCTTATGTAAAAAATTTGCATTCCTCATGGCAATAACATCTGCGAGAAGTGTAGGAGAGTTGCAGGCTTTGCTGGCAGAGCCTCCTTACATGCAGTTCTCTGACATTGTTGCCACAACTGAAATTTGTGTCTAAAGGGGTCTCTCAGTTTCATTTAAACCAGGCGGTATACTTACCTGTGTTTTTTTTTTTTTTTTTTCCTAAGCCACATTAATCTCCAGAGGAGCAGTATCGTCACATATTGAACATCGGACAATGTCTGGCCTTTTATGTGGACAGGACTAAACCCCATGTGAAGGGATAGGCAGTCTCCTTACAGATGATCTGTAAGTGGGTAACTTCCTGCATCAAAGCTGCATACAAAACAGCTTTGAGTGCAAGCTCATTCTATGAGAGCACAAGCTAAGTCAATAGTGTTCTTAAGTGACATCTGCATAATGGATATTTGCAGGGCTGCCATGTGGTGGTCGATACATATGTTTACAAACCATTGCTCCTTTACCGTGGCATCCAGAACAGATGCAAACTTTGGGAAGGCGGTCCTGCAGTCCTTGTTTAAATAGGCTGTGAGTCCCATCCCTTAGGGAAACTGCTTGAGTCACCTAACTGGAAAACATGGCTGCATCTACTCAAAGAATGAAAATGGTTACTTACTGTAGCTGTGGTTCTTAGAGATGTGATGCAGATATGTATTCCATGACCCGTCCTCCATAGACTCTGATGCAGAGGAGAGTCTCTGGGCATTTGGTGTGAAGGAACTGAGGGGGGTTGGGGAAGCAGCACCTCATATAGTCAGGGGAGAGGCATAAGCGCTGCTCCTCTACAGGTACTGGTAGGCAAAATTCTACGGCTCCAAAATCATTACGCACATTGAAAAGTCCTGTAGAGTAGTTTGGCTGACTGAAAATATTTCAGATGTTTACTTGAATCACTTTAAAATAATAACTTTGCTGTTCTAATCATTCTGCAGTCCTTATGCAAGTAAAGTCTGCATTTCTTGCTCACTCAAAATTCCTATTGCCTTAAAATCAAGTCTTGATGTGAAGAAATGCAGCATTGGGTCCACTGTACTTAGTTGGGCAAAATTCCTATTGCTTTCAAGGAGTAAAGACTGCAGAACTTAGCCCTGTATAAGGTTTCTGGTTAATTCACTATAGTGTTTCTCTTTCTGCAGGTGATGGTTTTGTCTCAGAATGTGGCGACACTGGAGGCTCGGTTAGAGAGAATTACAAGAGAGAAGAACTCAATAGCTAACCAGCTAGAGGAAGCCCAAAACCAACTTACCTCTCAGGAGATGGAAGTTAATAAGGTAGAGAGAATCTCAAATGAGTATTTGCTTGTTACCATGGTTTGAAAGATCACATGGTGAGAGATGCTTTGTACTGTGTATTTTCTATAAAACATATTTGAAAAGACGGTATTGATAAATTTGGCTTTCTGAAAACAAACACTTGTATTATGAAAATCTGGTGCATGATGTTGTGAACCAGTATTCTCTCCTCTTTAACATAGTTTAAGGGGTTAAATAGTCTAAAATAAATATTTAACATTAAAATTTATGTCATTTTGAGGTTCCATGTTTAATTGTCTCAAAAATTTACAGAGAGCGTTTACAACCTTGCATCACATGTGAGAGTCAAACTTTTTTATTTTTTTCTGGTCCATGCAAAATCACTTAACTATGCAATCAACATTTAATTAATAATTCTGTTGATACAGGGGATAGAACAGGATTCAACTCATTCTTCCATAGCTGTTTTGGCTCTGCAATGCTAAAGTGAGTAAAGAGTAGCACAAATTTATTTTGGGGTTAAAATTCAAAACTCTATTTTTTTTTTTTTTATTTTCTTTAGACTTTCTGTTCAGTATAGTTCTTTGTATACTAGTGCTAGTTTTATGCATTTTAAGAAGGCATCTTTCTGCTGTTTAGGTTGAATTGGTTTTGTATACAAATACAATCCTGGTTTAACTTGAAATCCCCCGTTTTGGTGGTCCTCGCTGTGACGGGTTGGATCACAGAAACCCCCTTGGGAGCTGCCACCTGATGTGCCAAGACTACCCCTGCTTCTGTTTTCCCTGCCAGCTCAGGACTCCAGCACCCTGTCTTGCTGAATTAGACACTTCAGTCCGCTCCAACACAGACCCAGGGTCTGAATCACTTGCCCCAAAGCTGCAAGTTTACCTGAAAACAGCTCATAGAAGTGTGCTTGTCTTTAGCACTCAGATGCCCAACTCCCAATGGGGTCTAAACCCAGATAAATCCGTTTTACCCTGCATAAAGCTTGAGATGCACAGTTGTTTGCTCCCCCAGGTATTAATACATACTCTGAGTAAATTACTAAATAAAAAGTGATTTTATTAAATACAGACAGTAGGATTTAAGTGGTTCCAAGTAGTAACAGACAGAACAAAGTAAGTCACCAAGCAAAATAAAATAAACTGCGCAAATCTATGTCTAATCAAACTAAATACAGATAATCTCACCCTCGGAGATGCTTCAGTAAGTTTTTCTCAGACTGGACACCTTCCAGGCCTGGGCACAATTCTTTCCCCTGGTACAGCTCTTGTTGCAGCTCAGGTGGTAGCTAGGGGATTCTTCATGATGGCTCCTCTCTCTCTCTCTTCTGTTCCACCCCTTTATATATCTTTTGCATAAGACGGGAACCCTTTGTCCCTCTGGGTTTCCACCCCCCCTCACTGGAAAAGCACCAGGTTAAAGATGGATTCCAGTTCAGGTGACATGATCACATGTCACTGCAAGACTTCATTACTCACTTGCCAGCACACACACATACAGGGAGACTCACAGGTAAACAGCCATCTGCAGACAATGGGAGTCATCAAGATTCCAAACCATCATTAATGGCCCACACTTTACATAATTACAATAGGCCCTCAGAGTTACATTTTATATTTCTAGTTTTAGATACAAGAGTGGTACATTTATACAAATCAGATGATCATACTCAGTAGATTATAAGCTTTGTAATGATACCTTACAAGAGACCTTTTGCATGAAGCATATCCCAGTTACTTTACATTCACTTATTACCGTATTTTCTCTAAAACTATCCCAGTTACATTATATTGACTTACTATCAAGTTTTTATAAAACCATATAGACTGCACAACGTCACACTCGCCACCTACATACCTTTCAGTCTTCTCAGGCTCAAATGTGGGATGCATTGTATGTCCCAGAATGAGTGAGACGAAAAAAAAAATTCAAGCAGAAAAAATAAAATACTGTGGGATCAATTTACTTTAGTGTAAATAATTCCTATAGCTTCTTTATTTTGATGTAAAATGTTTTCAGCAATAAAGGTGAGGGGACACCGAATTTGTGTAGAATATAGATGATTTTAGTACTAAAATGAGTGATATCTGTTGAAATAGACACTTGAGATGTGTGCCTGCCCTCTAAACCCAAGGCCAGAGAGGGCTTCTCAACAGCTAGCTCAGGGGTGGGCAAACTACAGCCCGCGGGCTGGATCCGGCTACTCAGGGCTTAGGATCTGGCCCCCAGGATTGCCCCCCGTGGCGCCGCGGGCCCCGCGCCGCTCTCAGATTCGGCCGGCACCACGTCCCTGCGACCCCCGGATGGGGGGGCAGAGGGCTCCGTGCGTTGCCCTTGCCTCCAGGCACCGCCCCCCGCAGCTCCCATTGGCCGGGAACAGGAAACCACAGCCAATGGGAGCTTTGGGGGAGGTACCTGGAGGCGCGGCAAGGGCAGCACACGCAGAGCTCTCCCCCCCACCCCCCTTCCCCCAGGGGCCGCAGCGCTTCCTGGAGTGGCGCGATGTGGGGCAAGGGCAGGCATGCAGGGAGCCTGCCCTGGCCCCGGTGTGCGCTGCTGCCATCCCAGAGCCAGTTTAGGTAAGCGGTGCTGGGCAGGAGCCCGAACCTGCCTGCACCCTGCCCCCAACTCCCGGCCCTAAGCCCCCTGCCTGCACCTCGTTCCCCTCCTGCACCCCAACTCCCGGCCCTAAGCCCCCTGGTACACCTCTCCTCTGCCCCAATCCCTTGTCTTGAGCCCCTTCCTGCACACCGCACCCTCTCCAACACCCCGCACTCCCTCCCGCACCCCAACCCCCTACCCCGGCCCTGCATACAATTTTCCCACCCAGATGTGGCCCTAGGCCCAAAAAGTTTGTCCACCTCCGAGCTAGCTGCAGTTTCTTGGAGCAATTTGCTCCGTTGGCCACTAAGGGGCACTGTAGCATGAGCTTCTGGTCAGCTTTTCCTCACTTCCCATTCCTCTAGCTGCCCCCACGGATTCCTCAGCTCTATGCGCTGCATATCGAGAGGTGGAATGGGAGGCAGTTTTTTTCCTCCTCAGCTGGGAAGAGGAGAAAGAAGCCTGTCTGATGAAGAGGAGGCAGAAAGGCAGAGTTGGTAACACTTGGCATTGTATTGAATTTCAGTATTTTTTTTTTTCTCATCTCCCATGGTTTGGCATTAAATTCTTGAGCATCTCCCCCCCCCCTCCTGTTTTTTAAAAGACCATTTCCCATTACTTTAAATGGGACTGAATTCTCGGGCTGTCCTTGGTGAAGATTCCCTGCATATTTTGAATGAGGAGGTGAGGCTGTTTTTTGTAAAGAGGACCATCATGTCTCATTGTTTGCAGGAGGACTGAAGCCAGTTGGCCCTCAGAAGTTAGATTTTCCTGTATGCTGCTGCTGCTATTATTATATAAAGAGAACACTGGGAAGAGACAGGAATAGGATGGGTAGGGGAATTTGGGTGGCAGAGGGAGACTGTGAAAGAAGAGAGACTGGGGAAATGAAGGGAAAATATAGAGGGCAAATTAAGAAGAGGAGGCTGTACGTGGGGGAGGGAGTATAGAGAAAAATGTGAGTGGGTGTTACACTGTGCCTCCGTTGCTACCCAGTGAACTGCACAGTGACTGGTCAGTTCATATGGTTTCACACTCACAAACACACACCAGGTTATCTTTCACCCAGGTGTGTATTTATTCTTTTCTTACATAGTAACACAGTGTACTGCAAGCTTACAGACAGGGGAGGCTTCCCTGCAGACCTCACTCCTCAACACAGGCTTACCCTGTGAGCCGCTTACTGAGCCTCCTTTTGAGCTTCTTGCTTCTAGTTCCTGGTCCTTCCCCTTACATTCTCCCAATTACCTCATTAGCCCAGTGATTACCACTCAGGTACTCACAATCCCCTAACAAAAAATATATAATTTACTGCAGTTTCAGCTGGAGTTATGTCAGTGATCAGGGTACTACTGGTAATGCCCTTTCACAGCGGGAATGAGGAGGAGAAAGGTAGATTGAGAGGGAAAGAATGGCAATTCCCATGCCTGAAGTGTTAAGAGAGCATAAGTAGAATCCCCTGTAAGGAGCTGGGGGATAACATTTTTGTGTGTACATTTAAGGTTGAATTGTTAACCTGAAATGGTCACACACAAATTGGGGGTCATTGTTTTAGATGGGGAAGGAGAGGCGCAGATCCTTCCAAAACCTCTGCTTTTTGACATCAAACAGGGCCCACTAAACCCTTGGATAGTGAATGTGGAAGAAGACAGACCTGCTCCCAAAATGTAGAGAGGGGAAGAGCAAACACTTCCTCTGGCCCTGTAAATTTGGGATAGATTGAGGTAGGAGACAACACAGAGAACATCATCAAATGTTTTGGTCTGGAAGAGGTCAGGATTCAGAATGGAATATAAGTTATCTTTCTGAAAACGAATTCTCTCTGTCTCTCCACCCAAAATAAGTCCTTTGGGTGCTTTTTTGGCTTTTTCAGTGTCTGTGTATACATTTGAATAAGTTGTTGCTGTTAAGGAACTTATATTCAATCTCTTAATGAGAATATAGTGTTTCAGTACAACTTTGAAAATAATTACAGTGCAATCTCAAGATTTTCATTCCTACCTGGAGAAAAAAATGGCAAAACAGGAAATCATGCTCTGGAAATGTAACACATCCTTTAATTTTAGCATTTGAAAGTGTGATCCTAGAATATCTTTGGATTTAAAAAGAGAATGGAAGAAAATTTAATAACCAGCAACTGTAGTTTAAATGTATTTAGTAGCACATATATTGACAGCATAAGTATTTTACAAAATCTTGATCCAAATATAATTGAATCTAGCAGGCACTGCATATTTCAAAGTTAATGACAATACAAGGGTTCCAGATCCACCTTTTTATATAAAAAACATTTACCATATGTAGCCTTAAAATATCTGTAAATAAAAATGTGCTGGATTCAAATGATCTCTAGGGGGCACCAAAAGATCTAATTATAAACATTAAACTGTGGGTTCCACAATCTACAGATCATGTTGTCTGTGTAATCTAACAGGTGTGTGGAGAAATGCGTTTTCAGTTGAATCAAACCAAAATGAAGAAGGATGAGGCAGAAAAGGAGCACAGAGAGTACAGAACAAAAACTATAAGGGAGCTTGAAATTAAGGACCAGGTAAGAGATGATACTGCCATAACTTTGCAGTTATTAGAAACATAAGTAGGGTTATTTCTGAAGTTGGAATGATTCATTTTTCTGATACTGGTCATTTATTACTGTTATTTGGATTCTAAACTAATGGCAAAAAGCCAGCTATTACTATTAAAGAAATGCCTCTTGCCTGCCTTATCCTTGTTTTCAGCCCTAAAAAGGTGCAGTATTACCTAATACTCATCATATTCTTCATATACAGTGTATGAACACATATGATAGGCTCAATATGTATGAAATCTATGTAATATATACATATGGTTATATATCTCACTCATAAACACACAAAATGCGTATGCATCCAAAGCAAGATAAAACATAAACAAGGATAAAGTTTGAAGTATATAAGGCATAGTATATCATTTCTTTACCAATTTCTCTAAAGATTCAAGTTCAATTGATTTTTGTGATTCATAGAAAAGTTTCAAAGAAACAGATTTATGCAAATATGCCACTAGGAATTAATTGTTGGTAATTTAAAGATGAGTTTGTATTACTTACAAAACCAGTGTATGCCTTGCAAGTAGACTGAGAAGACATCCCCTATTAGCAAATATTAATATTAGAGTGTACTGCAGCTTACTTCACTAATAGTTCAAACAGATGTTATGTTGCATTTTTTTGAAATCTCCCTCTTTTTCAATGTGACTCACCAGTTCAAATTTCCAGTGTTCAAACTTCCAATTCTTGTTTCATGAGATATGACGTATACATGACTAGAGATTGGCAGTATGTTCTGCATACACAGAAAAGTGTTTACGTACGTTATATTTCAGTTTGTTTAAATTTTAAATACTACTTACAGCTGTTTATCCAGCATTTTTAAAACCTTTTTTTTTCCTTTTCAGCAAGTGAACAAATCAGTGCATCTGAAAGAAATATATGCAGGAAAAATGTAGTGTTATGAATTAAAAAGATATTTTATTTAGTAGTGCTACAAAACCTTGATAAGTAGCCAGAGAAAATTTCTAACCATTAACTTTTTTTTAAAAATGTATCTTAACTCAAAATTGAAACAATACTAAATGAAATTATAATCAAAACACATATTATGTATTGTTTTAAGTTATATATTTACTAGTTAAAATAATTCTTTTAAAAAACTTATTTACTATATCAGATTATACAGCACAGCAATACAAGGGCCTTGTAAGTTTTTTCACTAGATCCTTATGGTCTAAGAACACTTGAAAAACAAAAATACAGGCTCATCTTCTGTCTTGACAGATATCTCAAATAAGAGAGTTGGCATAGTTTCGGCATTCTAATGAACTAGGAAGTGTGCAATAGAGTATTCAAAGAAGTATCTTGCATTGAAAGTTTCGTTCTGCAGCCTTCCCCAAGGTTAATTTTTTTGACGAACTAATCAATGTAACAAAATATTTAAGTTTACGTCTAGGATTACTTGTGCTTTACCATTATGGGAATAATTAAATGTTAAAAATGGTAATTAGCACTCTGGTACATTTTAAAAGGAGGGGTTATTCCCTGAAGAATAACATACCATGTTTAGGTTTTCAAACATTTTTTTAAGGAAGTGATTGCTGGATTCTAGAAAACCAACTGTATGTGTTTAAATAATCATTGTTCTTGGTATTTACTAGTCTTTTTCTAGGTTAGGCTTTTAATAACACTAGTAATCAGCAAAGCTCTATATGCTGAATAATATTCGAAACTACATAAAGCAATCTATGATAGTGAGATAAGTGTAGCTATTTTGCTTTGATAAAAATGTAAGAGGTCATTAAAATTCTTATTGTAAATAAGCTGTTCTTATTTTACATTTAGTTTCATGTTTAGAAAAGAAAAATGTAATGTCTCATCTTATGGATGGCAAAGCAGCAATTGTTCTTTGGTTTCTCAGCCATGACCTGACCTTCTGGCTAAGAGACAGAGTTGATACCTTCCTTGGACACCATCTGTTCATAATAAATATATATTTAATTTTTAAACGTGGACGGTGGGTCACTTAGCTGATATGTTAGTACCTTATTTTACTTTAGTATGTTTTCTTTGAAATTGAGAAGAAAGTTGTAATTTCCAATAAGTTTCCCTTATTGAAAATTGGTTTAACATTCCATCTAATCAAAATATAATTTCTTGATTATGTTGTCGGTAAATTCAGTTTTTTACGAAATAGAGATTTTAAATAATTGGCTTAATGTACCCAGGTATGGTGGAAAAGACATAATTTCTATATGTACAAATAGGAACATATGGCTATTAAATATGTTCTCTTCTGACCAAAGTCTGCACTTCTAATGGCTTGTTGAAGAAAAATTAAAATGAATTTAGGAAGAGAAAACATGATTGAGTTTCCGTTTTCTTTCTTTTCCCCTCTCTTCCACCGTCTGCTGGGATTTAGTTCCTGTTCTAGGTGTACTTTGTATATATTACATTCATGTGAAGTGTTAACATTGTAAAATATACAACCAAGACACATTTTGTTTTGTATACTAACCTGCTGCACCACCTTATCTGAAAATCTGTAGTATGAACATTATGATCCTATGGTATTTTAGGGTTCTGAAAAAACAGAATTTTATGGCAAGTATACCTGAGGGCATGTACACACACAAATTGTACTATTTTAATTTTACCACTATAGTTAAAATCCAACCCCCCGCCTAATTTGTATTTATACTGGTATAATGATGCTTTATACCGTATAGCTTATTCCTTTAAGGGACCTTTATACCAATATAACTTGGTCCACACTGGGGGGGTGTACCAGTATAACTATATTGGTAAAAAAAAATGACACCCCCTCCCTAAACTGAAATGCAACATTATACTGGTATGAAGACCATATGTAGACCAGGCCTTAATGTATGGCAGAAGATTTTTGCATATTTAATGCAATATAGACTTCACTTTTTAGTACCTTCCATGGAATTTGAGGTATTATACAATACATTTAATAATAAAATAATTTGTACACAGCTAATGCAGTATAATGGGAAAAGTACTTTTGACACATTGTGAATTCAGGTTTCAGAGTAGCAGCCGTGTTAGTCTGTATCCGCAAAAAGAACAGGAGTACTTGTGGCACCTTAGAGACTAACAAATTTATTTGAGCATAAGCTTTCGTGGGCTACAGCCCACTTGTTCAGATGCATAGAATGGAACATATATTGAGGAGATATATATACACATATATAGCATGAAATGGTGGGAGTTGTCTTACCAACTCTGAGAGGCCAATTAAGTAAGAGAAAAAACTTTTGAAGTTATAATCAAGATAACCTAGTACAGGCAGTTTGATAAGAAGTGTGAGAATACTTACATGGGGGGAGAGATTCAATGTTTGTAATGGCTCAGCCATTCCCAGTCTCTATTCAAGCCTAAGTTGATTGTATCTAGTTTGCATATCAATTCAAGTTCAGCAGTTTCACATTGGAGTCTGT
Organism: Terrapene triunguis; assembly: GCF_002925995.2. Classification (NCBI taxonomy): domain Eukaryota; kingdom Metazoa; phylum Chordata; order Testudines; family Emydidae; genus Terrapene; species Terrapene triunguis. The sequence goes on along the minus strand of NW_020664436.1, from coordinate 15,251,095 downwards.
TTTTGAAGCTTTTCTGTTGCAAAATTGCCACCCTCAGGTCTGTTACTGAGTGACCAGACAGGTTAAAGTTCACCTGCACATCTACCAATGTGATATATGCCATCATGTGCCAACAATGCTCCTCTGCCATGTACATTGGCCAAACCGGACAATCGCTACGCAAAAGAATAAATGGACACACATCTGACATCTGGAATCATAACATTCAAAAACCAGTAGGAGAACACTTTAAATCTTATTTGAGAAAGCTGTACAAAGTGTTTTTGATTTTTCCTTATTGTTTATTTGATTTTTTCCAATAAATAAAAAGTTAAAAACAAAGCCAAATCCTTAGTGAGACTGATAAACTATAGGAAAGCAATATTTTAGGATTGGCCTTAAAATTAGACCAAGCATTGTCCTGAGAGAGAAAATGAAGAACTGAGTTCCAGATCTGAGGCAGAATGAAAGGTTCAAAACCCAGAGGTCTTAAACGAAGGAATAGGAGGCTCATGGATCTAGACTTCAGAGCCCAAAACTGTATATAAAGGAATTGGGAGTTCATTGACCTGCATGGGCTAGATCAGAGGTGGGCAAACTAAGGCCCGCGGGCCACATCCGGCCCACAGGACCGTTCTCCCCGGCCCCTGAGCTCCTGGCCCAGGAGGCTAGCCCCTGGCCCTTCCCCTGCTGTTCTGCCTCCCCCGCAGCCTCAGCTCAGTGCGCCACCAGCGCAATGCTCTGGGCCGTGGGGCGGTGAGCTCCTGGGGCAGCGCAGCTGCAGAGCCCAGCCTGACCTGGTGCTCTGTGCTGCACAGTGTGTGGCTGGCTCTAGCCGGGTGGCGTGGCTGCCTGTCATGGTACAGCCATGCCGCCAGTTACCGGTGCTCCAGGCAGCGCGGTAAGGGGGCAGGGAGCAGGGGAAGGGGGTTGGATAGGGGTTGGGGCGCTCAGAGGGCGGGGAACAGGGGGGTTGAATGGGGGCAGGAGTTCCGGGGGGGCTGGATGGGGCAGAGGTTCTCGGGGGGCAGTCAGGAATGAGAGGAGGGGTTGGATGGGGCAGCTTGGGGCATTCAGGGGTCGGGGTTCTGGGGGCGGTCAGGGGACAGGGAAAAGGGGAGGTTGGATGGGGCATAGGTCCCGGGGGGGCAGTCAGGAAGGAGAGGGGGGTTTGGATGGGGCGGTAGGGGGCAGTTATGGGCAGGGGGGTCTTGGGGGCAGTCAGGAAGGAGAGTGGGGGTTGGATGGGGCGGTAGGGGGCAGTTATGGGCAGGGGGGGTCTTGGGGGCGGTCAGGGACCAGGGGGCAGGGGTCCGGGGGGGCCGTCAGGGGTGAGAAGCAGAGGGGGTCGGATCGGGGGTGGGGGCTGGGCCACTCCTGCCTGTTTGGAGAGGCACAGCCTCTCCTAACTGGTCCTCCATACAATTTCTGAAACCCGATGCGGCCAAAAACTTTGCCCGCCCCTGGGCTAGACCCAGTTGAAAGATGTACATGTTTCAGCATTTTTGTAAATAATAAAAGGCACCTATGTTATATAGTGATTATTCAACAAGAATCTAGGATGAGGAATGGAATTGTGTATGAGAAAGCGTTTTGCAAAAGATATTTATAGAATGTTTTACCTGGTAGGCCGTAAAGCAATCACTTAATGTAATCTAGTTTAGAAAGTACGGATGCAAGGTTTACTAACTCTGCATAGGCCAATGTTTAGACGTGTTCATGAAATGTTAAAAGGAGGATCTGATTTAAGGGCTAATGTAACTTTCCAATAACAGGCCAAGATCAAGGACTGATTAATTTAAATTCATTTTTTTGAAGCAGTATTACCAACTTCAAGTGATCAAAAAATCATGAGCCAGGCCCCTAAAAATCACTAGATTTTAAAATAATATATTTTGTGTTTTTTTTTTTTTTTTATTTACCTTCTGGTTTTTGAGCCCGTAAGAGTCATATTCTCAAGCTTTTCTCTGCATCCCTGAGGGCTAGAAACTGCTTTTCCCCCAAATAAAAGCTGAGATTTTCATGTAACCACTAGACTTCACAAGATGGGGCTTTACAAAAATCACCAGATGGGATGAGAACCTCAATAAAATGGGAAGAGTTGACAACATTGATGAAGTTAGGCTAGTACTATATATTGTGTGTGTGTGTGTGTGTGTGTATGTATGTATGTATGTATTTAAAACCAGTATAGCTATTGTGATTTTAGTCAGAGATGTAATGATTTCATTAGCAGGGCAGACAAGAGTGTGCTTTAGCCACAGAAAAGAGAACATAGGGAAGTCTTTTTGCTCCAAAAAAAGCTAAGGGAAATGTACAATTACAATTGTACAAAATGTGCAGTTTTGATTGTCTTACTTTGTCCTGAATGGCCAAAGTATTGAGGCATCTAGGAGACCAGGATGTGATAATTTGTATAACTATTTTCTGATTTCCTGTGTTATTTTATATAGTTCAAGGCTCCCACAATATTTTTGTAAAACAATATATTATTATATACAAAAATCCCCCTGCATGTTTACTTTTAACGCGAATCTGTTAGATGACACCCTCCACCCCACACTCCTTGAGGAATGGTTTTAAATTTACAGGGCCCAGTTTTCAAATATGGCTTGGGCTCAGGAATTATGAAGCCCAGTAGCTCTTGATCAAGAAATTTATAAGAATCATTAGTGATAATCTCTCCCCCTCCTCCTCTGGAAAAAATAAATCCATGACAAAAGTTATGTTAATTTATCATGTAAAATTGCATAGTAAAATAGTCAAGATAGGAAATGTGAAAGTTAGGGTTGAACAAAACCTAAGGTGAACTACTTTTGAGGATTATAGTAAAGTCTTTGTGTTCACATCACCAACCAAAGAAGGGAAATGCTTGACTGGTGAACAAAGGGCACAACTCTGTTTAACACCAATCACTAAAATCAGACTTGGCACAAATAGTAAGCCCGTACCAAGTCTTTCGTGAATGTATTCAACAGTCCTCTGTCCACTGACAGGAAGTCCCAAGCATATGGCTTTGACTACTGCAGTCCAGCACCATTATACATTAAGCCCCCTACAGTACACAAATGTCATTTTGCTGTTTAGAGGATGGTTTTTACCCTAATGACCTGTGGCTTTTGCTCTTTCTGCAGCCTTTCCAAAGCTAGTGTAGTTTTGGTAGTGGATTCCACCGCAAATATTATTTAACCTACTGAATTTTCAAGGACTACTTGCAGAATCTGTTACAATTAATAAATCTGTTCTAATATGCAAGACAAATATACCACAAGTGAGTGAAATCATGTGGGTGTTTTTATGCAAGAAAACTTACACAGACACAAGAGTAATATCTGGAACCTCATCATCATTAAAACAAAACTTTAAATTGCATATCCCAATGTGACCATACAGATAGAAAAGCTGCTTGCTTAAATAGTCTGGCAAAAATGTCCTCACACTTCTTCTTAGATGATTTGCTTAAAATTGTCCAACAAAGATAGAATGTGCTCACCACAAATTAATGTGGTGGGTCTTTGTCCAGGCAGCAGGAAAAAGAGGATGGGGCTCCTTTAAGGAGTCCGACTGCATTTGGGTCATGAGGGAGGGGAAACGGGGCGGACTTACCTGAATGGAGCCAAGAGGGGAACAGGCAGTGGCCAAACCAGGTGGGGACACTGACCTACTATGCTGAGGTAGAAAGGTTCTGTGCTGGGCCAATTCTTTACACCTCCGTCACAAACTGACTTTTGGCTTATTTGGTTGTAATGGATTGGCTTTATTATCTATAGATGGTGCAACCCTTTACCACCATCTACCTGGCCAGATGCATTCCATCTTTATGGGCCTGCACAATTGTAATGTGCTAGCACAACTCGGCCTGCTGTTGCTGGGTCCTGTGAGAGCCAAGCTAGACCTTACAGCTCTCTGGATCCTCTACTATGTTGTCAAGTTGGATCCTGCTTTGAGGCCTGTAACTAACTGACCTGGTAAGGTTTGCTCCTGATATGATGATTCTTTCAAAACTGGTGGGGGAAAATATCACTTCCAGGCTGAGACCCTGCAATTAAATATGAACATAACCTTTAATCATAGTGTTGTTGTCACTTCCACTGTCTTATAATATCACATGTGAAAAATTAATTAGAGTTCATGAGCATTAGAAATAGTATGAAATGGCTTTTGCTATGAAAGTGCCCATAGTTTGTGTTTTTACTTTTATCTGACAGCAATATGGGGTGAAATAAAAATGGTTAAACAGACCAGAAAAAATGATGGTTGCATCAGTCTTCCCATTAATATTGTGGGATCAGCTCTGTGCTGCTGTGTCTGTCATAGCCGCCCTCACCGCTTGCCTGTAACTATCTGCTGCTGCTGTGTGGGAGGGAGGACAGACCTCCATTTCCATCCAGCTCTATACTGGTGCAGGCTGTGGAGAGAGGTAATCCCACTTCACTCCTCTCAACTGCTTCTTCTTGGGGATAAGAGAAGTACTGCTTAGCCTCCTCTCATATTTTTTCATACTGAGATCAGAGTAACTCTTCTCCTCGTTTCCTCCTCCTTCAAAACAAAAAACAAACAAAAAATGCAACCATAACCCCCACAGCCTTAAAATATCTTGCTCCAGGGTGAGTTTTATTAAACCCATTTTTTGCTTACCTTTACTGGTGGTTGCTGAGCTAATCTCTGGTGCCCCAGTGCTTGCTATTAAAAATGTCTCCATAGGAATTTACCTACATACTGGGGCTGAAAGTGCTGCTCCAAAAGAAGCTATTGCAGTTCAGACACTTTGGCAAACCAAATAACAGTATTTTCAGAAAAGTAATATAGTCAAAATCCCAACAATTTTACATGTTCTGGCCGTTCCCTCTTGTTCAGCTATCTAGGTATTCATCCTACGGTCATCTCCGTAGTATCAGAATACCAGATCGGTCTTGGGGTTGCCCAGAGAAAGGCCACAAGGGCCCTTGCTAGTTGTCTGTTGACCAGTATTATCAACCCCAACAGTTTGAAAATCATGAATCAAAAACATGTAGGTCTTTTATTTATTTATTTATTTATTTATTTATTTATTTACTTTATTTATATACACACGCACACACTAAAATCTTGTCAAAAGTCTGTCTTTTGGTTTTTGAACTCCCACTACCCACCCCCCCTGTGTGTGTGTGTGTGTGTGTGTGTGTGTGTGTATGACAATTACAAGTTGAAAATTCTACCTTAACTGCATAGGAAATGTGCCCCACACAAACAGGACCCTGCTCCCTGACACCCCCCATTCCTCGCACTTTATTGAAAGGTTTCTCTTCTCTCCCCCTCCTCCCTACTCCAAGTAGGTCCCCTACAGCACCAGCATTCTCTCCAGCAGGCTCTTGTGATGCCCCACTGTACTTCCCTCCACAGCAGCCTGCAGGCGAAAGAGCATCACCTGAGCTCCTATCTCCATTCACGCTCTTTCACTGCGCTGTGGTAGTGGAAGAGGGGATGGTGAGGTCGCGGCTGCTGATTTTGGGAATGGGGCATCTCTGCTGTGCCGCACCTGTTTCAATGCTTTGGCCTTGTGAGCACACAAGAAGCCATTGCCTGCAGCACAAATAGCTCAGTGGCCTCTGAGCTGCATGTGTTTTATCACACAGTTGAAAGAGCCTCCAAAACGGCAACAGTCACAATGATATGAGCGTTGACAACACAGGATTACAGCCTGCACTGTTTCAGTGGGTTGCATCATTTGTCCCTTGGGATCTTCAGATGGCCTATTGATTTGTGTGCTGGTCAGAAGACTTAAATCCTTAAATGGGGCTGAATACAAAGCAGGGGCCTGTTTTGCTACTATGCTTCCCTTTCCTTAACTGCCTTTTCCATCTACTCCTGAACTGGCGTTGAGTTCCACCCCAACGTTTGGTTTTGTGTTTTGGTCTAGCAACATTGTGTACCTGTCTGCTCTTGTTTTAATTACCTAGTCACATGAAACATTTTTTTTCCTTTTTTGTAATACGTACATTTTAGCGGATCTTATGAGACATATACATTTTTAACCAAGTTTTTAACTACTTGTTTGTACAACCTCACAATTTATCACATTTTCATAGCATTTAAAGAAGGTTTAAATTTTGAAGCCAAATGTAGGCTTTGGATGTTCTTGATTCCCATCCTGTTTTGAATAGGAGGCAGGATAAATTTACATAGCAATTTTAAAAACAAACAAACCACGTGCACTGTTGGGGACTGTTCAGGATTACCCTGGTGATGACTCTAGATCTCTTTACAAAGGTGGATAGTTCTTCTGATGCAATCTGCTGTGTCAGATGGCCCTGTCTGGGAGGCCGGAGGTTTAGAGACTGCTCAGAACATAGGGCTGCCTGATTGATATCAGAATTAATACAGGGAGTTGCTCATAGTTGGAAGAAATGGCTACAGTTGACCCCACTGCAGGGAATATCTGCATGTGCAGTGATGGATTTTTTTTTATGTCATGTCCAGAATAAAATATTTTGAATTTTTACTACATACGTGCAAAAATATCTTTTCATTAGTTTGAATATATAGCACGGTATGAATGATTTATTATCTGAAAAACTATGTAATATAAGACCGCAATAAAAATTACTCTGGGATCAAAATTATGTTAAAAATGTCACATATATAATTGCTTTTAAATAGTGTATCCAAGTATGCTTGAATATTCACACTAGTGGTACCTCATACTGAAGGCAACTGCAGTGATGAAGTATAGCCACAGTCCAGCAAAGATTTACACATATACTTAACTTTATGCACAATGAGTGTTTCTGTTAATGTAAATGTGGCTATTTGCACTGAGGAAAGTTGAACATGTGAGCATCTGGGCCTGCATATGTGGGAAATGGGTAATAATGTATCATGTTGAAAAGTGGCAGATTTAGAGTTAGTGGAGCCCTGTGCGCACCTTCGTTTTCGGGGGTCATCGTAAGTAATATTTTGTAAAGAGGCACTTTCAATTGCCAATATTGCCTAATTTGTCAAATGATCCTGACTCATCATATTTTGCAAATGATTTTAACTTGTTTCAATATAGAAAAACGTTCACCAGAAGCATTTTGACAGGTATTGTTAAAAATATTTTCAGAGTAGTTTCTACATTTGGAAAGATTGCCTGCAAACCGTCACGTACAAGTCTGTACAAATCAACTGGTGATCTCGAAGCACATACCTCATAATTTTTGATTAAAATGAATGAAATGTTTCACATCATCTTGAAAAAGATTTGTGTCTATGTTCTCTCGGTAGAATTCATTTAATTTCTTACTGTAGTGACTTTTAGCATTTTCGTCCATACTTCTGTCAAAAAACACGCAAAATAAATCCACAGTTTTCTTTAGCGATTCACCTCTTATCTGCAATTGCACTATTATTGTGTCACAAGTAACATTGACGGTCTCAACGATAATCTTCTCTTTCCCTTTTAAATTGATTTCATTGTCTCTAGTTTCATTGAAAAATAACTTCCTACTTTTTTTATGCTTCTCATCAGATATATCAAAGGAACCTACATTTTCTGTTCATATTTGTGCCTCTGCTTCCACTGAGCTATAATCTTTTCGAACTTCCATGACAAAACTTTTAACTGAAGCTAACAATTGTGCAGCATTCAGTAAATTTGTATCAACCTTTTGCAGCGACGGTGCAACCTTTAATGCTGATGGCATTAATTCTTCGAAGTAAAGGGTTCCACAAAAGAGTAAAAACAGCAATATCGTACTTTTCAAACTTCTGCTAAGGATTTTGCTTCAGTTTTCTCGCACATTTTTTCAGAAATTGATGTGGATATGTCTAAAGGTTTTCTTTATATCGTCATAGCTCATTTTCAAAGCCAAAACAGCATCCGCACGAGCAGATCACCCGGTGTCACAAATTCTTTAACTGTCAAATGTTTTTCATTTGCCTGCTCCAAGTGTGATTGTAACATACTCTACCAATGCGTGGAAACTTGAAAAAAAGCATACACATTTTGAAAGAAGTCAAAAAAAATGTGGAGCTCCCTCACAAGATTAATGTTAATTGGTCTACATGATTCACATCTGGTGTTGAATCGACTATTATGGAATAGTACTTGGCATCCTTTACTTCATCAGTGAATTGGTTTCTAAGCCGCTCTGCCATTATAGTGATGAATTCATCATAGGTTTGGTGTGTTAAAAAGTTTGGTCTTCCCTGAGCCACAATACTGATAATTTTTCAAATGTTTTTTGAGGAAAATTGTCAAATTCACTAAGACATTCAAGTCAGGTTAAAAAAAATTACCTTTTTGATTTGACAATGATGACTCATCATGTCCTCTTAGAGGTAGTCCCAAAGAAGACAGCAGTTTGACCATGGCAACATGTCTCAGCACTTTCCTCCAATAAGAATACTCCTTTTCAAACTGAGCCGATAACACAGAATCAATTCTTCCAGATAATTCACACCTTTGAATGAGCTTACACATTGCATGAATATGAGCTTTGGAAGTCTCATGATCAGCAATATGTCTTGCAACGTTTCTCCAATTAGAGTGCCCATCAACAAATGTTTGTTTTTCCTTTACTATGGTCAGGGAATAATTTGAAAACATATCAGTAGACGGCCTTAGTGGTTTCTGAAAAAATCAACCAAATTCTCATTTCTGTCATCCCATTTTTCTTCATCCTCAGAAAATGGGACTCAATGAAGACCTCTAAATTGCTTTTGTCCTGCAACCTCATACTCTTTTTTCTCAAATTTTCCATATTACCTAAGTTTTTCAGTTTATTTACTAAGAATTATTCTATCATAACTAATTAAACAGATTTTGGCCATAATGCAATGTCTTCAGAATAGGTTTCTTCCTTTAATTCGACAAAATTACCAATATTTTGTAGTTCCATTGTCAATTCAGTGTCCACTTGTTCAACTTTTGCAGTCGTTGTGGTATCCCCACAACTCAGCAAGTGATCAGATAATTCCGATATTTCCTTGCTCATACTTTCTGATGAATGTCCATTATTCAATACTTCAAGCTTTTAAAAATAAGATGACAAACTGTCTTTTTGCTTAGCTTCATCTTCTTGCCTCGCCTTCATTTTTTTGCGTTTTTGACTGCCAGACTCAGTGTTGTTTCATTGCTACAAAACTGACCTTGATTTTAGGCAGATTAAAAATGTCTGAAAGAACAGTGGCGTAGCCACAGTTGGGCCTGGGTGGGCCATGAACCACCCAATTAGGTTTATCGCAGTTAATCCCATGTTTTTATCTAGCTCTGTAAAAACGGGATTTTTAACCATTACATACTAGTGACAAATCACAGGCATTGTTGCAAAGAGCAGGGGAGGATGCTTTTGTTCAATTGGATAATTGGTCAAGCAGACAGACTTTGATTGGCAAATGATGATTTCCCTAGTTGCTGTTATGCTATCGCCAAGACAGCGAAAAACTGGCAAAGCAAAATTCTTTGCTAGACTACTTTAAAAAAAAAAATGTTTAGAGCTAAGTTCGCAGAATGCAGAAAGCCTGGACTGCTTCGTGACTTGCAACACTTATTAAATTCAGTCATTTGTCAGATTTGTCCTGCATTTTGGGGTCCCCTGTTGTTGGGGTCCCCGTGCCACTGCACAGTTTGTTTCATGGTAAATATGCCACTGATGTTGAGTTGGTCATGATATTTAAGTAGTGTACTGCCTCCAGTAATCACATATTCTCCGCAGAAAGGCAATCATCACTAAGATATATTTTTTAAAAAAGGATCTTCACTTCTTACTTTATGTTCCTCTATTTTCATAATTATTAAAGAGACCACAAGACTGAAACAGCAAATGAAAAAATACCGTAGATTCATGATACCTATATATCCACACACACACACACACACACACACACAATTTTTTTTTTTTTGCTGAACACATGTAGCAGTATATTGTATGTATGTTTTTCAGTTAATTTTGTTCATCATTGCACCTCAGATCAAAGGAGATTGGTTTAAGAATTAATGTTCTTTGCTTTTTAAAATAAATTTGGCTTCTAGCCTATTCTTGATTTGTTATAAGGCTTCCAAAGTATTTTTCTGAATTTAGTTCAATGTAGGATTTTATCTTTTATCAGTGGTTAATCATTTTCAGTTGTGAAAGATTTCTTTGCCTTTTCTGTCAGCTCTGCAGTTATTCTGAGTTCTATGAAAAACATCTGCTAGCTTAGAAATTTAAAGTTGCAGTTTTCTGCATACAATACAGTCTGCATTAATATGGACAAGAATTAAAGAATTATTTTAATTTTGTAATTTGACAATTTTGTTCAAAACAGATCAAATTGTTTAGAGGTAAAGAGATGTCTAGTTAGTTAAATGGAGAATTTTCACAAAACACTTTAGCATGGTTAAATGAAGATAGTCGGTTGGATTTAATTTGAGAAGAGGCTGTTTAAAAAAATTTTTTTTATGAGAAATCATTCTTTACATTTTTGTATGAAGTTGCATTAGTTTACTTTGAGCCCATCTACAGTGTGTTAATGTGAAAATGCCTGTAAGATTGCATAAAGGTTCTTCCCCTATAATCTAATGAATGAGAAATAAAATGCTTGTTTGCTTTTTAGTATTATAAGAAAAAGACTGCAAAAGGTACTCGTTTCCTACAAAAAGGGAGGTTTAAAACGTAAGTACTTGTTGATTAGGATGTCCGAAAGTAGTAATTTACAGAAACAAACAATGTATGGTAGTTTCTTATATTTTTCCTAAAAAGTTGATTTTATCTAGTAAAACTTGATCCTTCTGTTTTTGAATAATATATTATTTTTTGGTTTCATTTATTTGTGGTGTACTGAAATGGCAGTTCTTTTATTGGGTTTTATTCTGTAGTCTTTTTACAGACAAAGTTTCTGTTTATGTCAAAGGGAGTTTTAACAATTGAGATGGAAGACAAGATTACATAATATATATATTTTTAAGTTACATACAAAAATATTTAAAGAATGCTAAAGTTACAAAGTCAAACACACAGAAGTTGCCTGTGCAATGTTAATGAGGTGAATGTGCATAGGAAGTCTGTGATAGAGCCACAATACATGAGAATGTCCTTTTGTGTTCTTGCAACTCACTGCCTTTTTTTCTGTCTATCCTGTGGACTGAAAGAAGCAAATATCCTGAAGAAATAATACATGATCATGTAATTAAAAATGGTACCATGATATAAATATACAATCAGGTCAAATTTAAGGTTTCATAGACATGATTATCATCAAAAAATTCCAGATGTGAAAGATTAATGGCCTGCTTTTGATTCTGCACTACTATGTGAGTGAGCTCAAATAGCAACCACTGCTTGCAGTTCTATGGATTGGAGGGGGCAAAACTTCCTCCCCCGCTTCCATAGAATTCTCTTGTGTTTAAGTTACTCATAAAACGCTTGGGAACCAGGATTTAACACTAAAAGAATAAACACACTGTCTCATAATGTCTCTCTTTACAGCCACATTTATGATTTATAACTGCACTTCCTGATGATCAAATGTAAGTTTTAATTTTGTAAAGGGATGTATTATTTTTTGTACTACACTAATACACTTTGATGTCTACTAAAATGCTATCATCATCACTTCCCCATGCTCTGACCGCATTACTTCACACCTTGCCTCCTCCTTTAGTTTAATGTCCCTTTTAAGCACATCAGATTTAAGTTCCTTGACCTTCAAAGTTTTTTACAAAATGTTGTCACCACCTACATCTGCTTTCAGTTCTCCCTTACTCTCTTCCCATACCTTTCTCCTCATGTTTTCCTTATCCCAGAGCTTGACTGTATGACAAGCCAGGGTCTAACTCAACAATGCAGTAGTTTGCCACACATTAACTCACCATATAGACCCTACTACTGTGCACTGAAAGTTCCATAATGTGCTTTGACATACTGCTGTTTGAAACCAGACTACAACATTGCACTAGGAATGTGCATCAGCAGGGTCTGTATGGACACTTTGTGCATGACACACTGGCATGCACTAGAATTTACGCCCCAGCTTGTGTACACAAACACAACATGTAGACTGCGTTTGTAACTTGGAGGGAGGAGGGGAGACCATTTACAGGAGTTTCCCAGGATGCAAACACATCATAACCATAGATAAAGGTACCCTTCAGATCACCCTTATACATTGGACCAAGTGTCCTCAGGATTGATTGGACTGATGCACAGCCAGTTTATAAGGCTGTCTGAAACAGTCATATCTTTCACTACTGTGTAAAGTGGCCTCCAGATATGTAATATGCTATGTTTCAGGAATAGTACCAGAAACTACTGGCTGAATTATCAGACCAAACTACTTAATGGTATTTGTGGTTTGGATGGTACTCCTTTTAAGGTGTTGTTGATACACAGCAATAAATGAGGGTTTATTTTTTGTTAATCAAGCCTTCGTTGTGCTTGGATGAGAACAAGCTCATTGAGACTTAATCCAAATAAATTTGGGGATACTTTAGGATCTCTAATTGCACGGGTGCTTTTGGTGTTCGGGGTGCCTTTTTATTATTTCTTTTTGCTGTGATGATTGATTGTAACTGTTTCTGACATGAACTTTTCCAGCCTTATCCACTCCTTTGTGGGTTACTACAATGCTATCTACGTGGGCTCTTGGAAACCCACTTGGAAACTACAGGTGACACAGAATGCTGTAGTATGCCTGCTTAATGCTGAATATTTTGGGGAGAATATTATGCCAGTACTTCAGACTATAATGGCTCCCTGACTGATTCTGGCTGGAAGTCATGGGCATATATTGATCTTTAAAGCCCCACCAGAGGTACATTGTTTGGGTCCCAGCTACTTTGACAACCTGCTTTTCTCTTTCTGCATCCTCATGACAGTTGAGATCAGCTGATGCGTTCTTACCTTCAGTTCTTTGGTTTGAACATCTGGCAGACGGAGGCAGGGCATGTTCAACAGAGGTCTCTTTACTTTGGAATTTGTTTCCCACTTTGGTCCGACAGAACCTGAGCCTATTTACCTTCAGGAGACAGTTTAAAGCCCATCTGTTCACTTAGGCTTTTCCCTGAGAGGGTGATGATAGGGTGTGTTTATGTTTATAGTTGCAAAATAGAGGTTTTAAAATATTTAGTTGACATTTGTCAACTACTTTTTGTTATTGTTGGTTGTTTTTTTTTTTTTTTAAATGTGGCCGTTCATGAATACATTTTTTTTTTTAAATAAAAGGTATGTTGCAGGAGTGTTGCTTACCTCTGAAGATGGGAAAGAACTCAGGCAAAAAAATAAATAGGATTAGGGAAAACAAACATTAATGAACTGCTGCTGCTAACTAGACTAGAACATAGTGAATCTGTTCAGACTTTCATTCTATCAAACTTAAATGTGATACCCTTTGGAAATGAGAAAAATTAAGATTTTTTTAAAACGCATACTTACCATCTAAAAAATGTTACTGGTCCAATACATTACTTATACTGAATACATACAATACACTGAATTAATTTATTATGATTTCCCAGTTTCTACATCTTTGTGTTAAACAGGAAAACTTGCCTCTAGTTTGTTTATTTTGTATACTTTCAGGAAATGAAAAATATTGCATGGAAACATTTAGACAGATTTTAATCTGATTTTCATTCATGAAACATCATTGGAACACTTAAAAAATGTAATTTCAACAAACTAGAATATAACTTCTAACAAGAAAGTAATGTTTTATTAGAAATGCAAAAGGACTGTATTAGGAAAAAAATGCTTTACACACTGATACCTTTTGTTGGCTATGGATAATGAATTGTTTGAGGCATCATGACTTACTATAAATGCTTTGGGCTAATATTTTCATGAAGAAACAGAGACAACATAACTATGAAGGTGTTTCAGGAATTCATATTGACACTGGAATACGTTCCTTTTTATTTAAAGTATTTGAATGAATATTTAAGTAAACTGGAGAAGAATGTTAGTGGAAAGTGCGATAGTGTGGCATAAAGGTACCTGTATAAGTGTTTAAATACTGAACAAAGTTTTGCTACGAAAGGTATTTTCTGTTTTGGAAGATGGGATAGTTCTTCTAGTATTTTTGAGATAGTTAATGAGGACTTTTATTTCTCTTTGGAAATGTTATGTGCCTAGAGACATGAGAGAGGCTTACAATATATACGCTAGAAACAAAGACCCCAATCCTGCAAAACATGCACATGCTTAAATTTAGCACATCAGTAGTCTAGCTAACTTTAACTGGACTGTTCAAGTACTTAACATTAAGTAGGTGTGTATGGCCTAGTTATGTGAAGAAGGCAACAAGATTTGATAGTGGTCAGCATCTTACATGATCAGGCCCCACAAATAAGAGCTCTTTTAAATGAATACAAATGGTAAGAAACACCTTAATGCCTTTTAAAGTGCAATATGAAGTGAATACAAATCAAATGTAGTTTTTTTTAATGAGCTGATTGAACAGAGAACACATTGGAACTAAAATTTTATGGGGGGCATTCTTGTACAAGAATATTCATGGGGAACATTTTTGTACAAGAATATTATCAATGTTCATGTTGACGTATCTGTTTTCATAGGCTTAATATTTTTAATAAGAAAAAATGGTGAAATAAGATATTAATAAAAGAAATGAGCTTTGATACTTCAAATTACTTCCTTTCATTTCCTTGTTTCTTTATTAAACTTTATTTTTACACACCAAAGAACTCCGTTCCTTTTTTCATTAAATGAAATAATGCTTTATTTTTCTAATAACTTTTGATCACATAAGGTAGATTGTCTTAAAATTTACCTACATATATTTTTAAAATGTATTTTCTTATATATTTTTAAAGGAAATAGAGAAATTGGGATTAGAGCTGAATGAAAACAAACTGCGTTTGGAACAAGCACAGCAGGATGCAGCAAGAGCCAAAGACGAGTGCCTAAAACTGACAGAACTGCTGGGTAAATCTGAGCACCAACTGCACCTCACCAGGTACTCCTTATCTTATTACATGCCACAGCACCAATTTCATTCTGCTAATTTTTGCCACAGGCTTCCCCACAGTTGTTGCAGATACTCATAGTCATTCACTGCATGCATTGCTTTCGGGCGTTTTAGGAGAAGTGAAGATGTGGTAAATAAAGCATCCATTTACCTAAATGATGATCTTTCAAAAAGCCAGAATACATTTATTAAGTAAAAAGTCTGTAAGCACCAAACTGTACAGCATCTATTGGTTTAGAAACTCTACTGCTTCAAATTTGTGAATTTAGGGTATTGTGACATAACAATGTAAATTCTTACTGATGTCCATTATGAAGCTATACTTAATCTGAGATTAAACAGTGTACATAATTTAACACTCTAGGAATATAGGGAGAGATTCAGGACAGATCCATGAGAATAGCATTTCTGTCATTTGCCTCAATGCAAATAATAAGATTGACAGAAACATGTTTGTGTCGCACAATCTGGGCTCTTTAAAGGCTTATTCCATCATTGAACATAAACTACCAACCTATACATAATTCTTACTATTAGACCTGTAGAGAAAATTCCAGAGTGGCAACTTGCTGATCATTAATTCCACCTTGAGTTTCAATAACTGTTAAAATTTCTCTTTTTGCGAAATACACGGCTGCTTCTTTCAATCTTTTGTATCACTTTTATCTGTTGGTAAACATCCAGGGTCAGATTTGAGGCCCTTACGCAGTCCTAAATTAGACAAAAACTCTCACTGGAGTCAATATAAACTTACCTGAATAACAGCCTAATTGACAGTGGAGTAGTCACACTCCTAGTCTAATCCTGCACCCACTGAATTTAGTGAGAATTTTATCATTGATTTCAATGACAGAAGAATTGGATCCAATGTAAACTTTCTAAATTCATTTAATCAATCTTTTACTCAGCTAAATTTCAGTGATATTCAGAGCACGGTAGTTTAACAGATGGAAGAAAGCACCACAGTAACAGCCTGTATTCAGAGAAAAAAATATGCTAGAGGTTGATGAACTTGAAAAAAGTTTTGGGTGAGTTGTTAAGATATCTAAAGTTTGGATTTAGCAGAACTTCCTTAATAATGATTTGTTGTGATAGTTAACCAAATGGTTTACCAAGCTACGTTTTAGCAAAAGACTGATCAGGCAAGATAAAGCTGTGTGATATCGTTGAGAAAATCCTAATAACACATATTTTCTGTGAAAATCTTTAACTCTCTTAATAATACAGATTAATAACTATAAATTTAACATGGTTCAACACTTAAATCTGGGTGCATAATGGGTGCAAAACGATTCAGGTAGCTGTTTAATTACAGACATTTCACTATCTGACTTAGTGTATACAATATGGCCTTTTGTTTATAAAATAAAAAGTATGCTCATGCTGATTTAGTATATAGTTCTAACTTCATTATAAAAAGGGAGATATAGGGGCCAAATCTGCCCCTTAAAAGTCACCAAAATCTATAATTATCTGTTCTGTTACCACCCTCATAGGGTGGCCAGGTGTCTGGTTTTCAAACGGAAAGTCTGGTCGAAAAGGGGACCTGACAGTGTCCAGTCACATCTACTAACCAGACACCCGAAGTCCAGTTACTGCAGGCAGGGAGGTGCCAGGTCATCATCCGTGCCAGCCCCTACTCAGGTGGGGCCGCCTTCTACCTGTGTCTGGCAGCTGCAGCTCCCAGCCCCGACTCTGCAGACGAGTCCCTCCCGACCTGGGCGGGCAGAGGGAGGAAGTGGATGATGAGAGGATGGAGGAAGAGGAGCGAACAGGGGGTGGGGCCTTCAGGGAAGGGGTGGGGTGGGGCCTTGGGGGAAGAGGCATGGCAGGGGTGGGGCCTCGGCGGGGAGAGGTGGGGCAGGGAAAGTTCCAGCACTCCTGCAGGAATTCCGGTTTTAAATATACGAAGTTGACACAGTAGCATCTGACAGCCGTCCAGTAGTGAATTAAGTGATGTTACTAATGTTGGTCAGGTATGGGCAGGAAAAAGCAGCCACTCTTTCTTCCTCTGAGTTGTACCCGCTCTTCATGCCACTCCTGTCCCTCTCACTGTAGCATCACATCCTGCCAGAACAGGTCTCTTAATAAGTGAAGGAGCAGATATGGCTGTGAAGGTCCCGCTTTCAGATCTTTCATTGAAGGCACTAAATCTCTTATGGTGTTCCCGTTTTGAGTCCAGTAATTGTTTAGTAATGTGGTACACACAATATTGTAGTTAAATACTTTTTGATTCTTGCTCATCTCAGGCCATGGGGAAGGGTAAATTGCATTCCCCTTCATATGCAGGAGCAGCTGTGCCAACAGAGGCATTCATCCCAGGGGGAGTTGGCAGTATTGCTGCTATCCTTCCCTGGGGGTTCTGCCAAGGAGAACAGCTTTTAAGTTCTAGAGCCCTGTCTTTGGAAGGATGTTGAGAAGATGCACGGATTTAGTGCATCTCCTAGGTGTCCTGGCTTTGCCCTTTTCTAGCTGTCTCCACCTACTTTCTGGACTAAACTAGCTAGCCAGCTCTATGCCTCCTAGTAGAACTGAAGGTGTGGCTGGCTTGTTCCCACTGTGGCTAGTCTTTCTGCTACCATGCATCCATAGCCCAGTTTCTTCTGGCAGAAGCTAGAGGAATCCAAAGCGTTAAATAGGCCTAGTAGTCTTCTGCTATCTTCTACTTTGTTGCTAAAATAGCACATTACTAAACAAGATTAGTGAAGTGTACTAAAGAACATCAGTCTGGGTATTTTGAATGTAAAGAAGAGTAAAATCAATATAAAATGTCTAATTTAAATATTAGAAATTTAGAAAGTAAATATTATAGATCAATTGGATTAAATGAGAATATGCAATCCAGGCCTGAAGGGGGGGAAAAGGGAATTATCCACCAAGCTATGTTTCTATTTTTTGCAGGGGAAACTTCACCCACCACCTCCTGCCCCCCAAAATCCACTTTCTAAACACTGGTTTGATACAGACCAATTAAACTGCCTATCAGTTAAAGAAATATACCTGTTAAAATAGTAATTCTTAGACTATTTATTTGTCTCTTGCATATTCCCTTTGCCTCTGGATCACTGGAATGTGTGTTTACTTATATTGGAAGTACAACTTTCTTAGAAATCCTTGATGTTTAGTTAATGCACATATTTTTGTTCCTTGAATCCAGTTCATAATTCCAACTTCTGTATTTGGAAATGACAGAAAAAATATGACATTATTGCTGACCTTGAACAATAACCATCGTAATCTTGCATACAACATTGGCCCCCTTCTCCCTGCATTTACAGCTTCACCATAATGTGACTTTAACAAATTTGTTTCAAGCCTTATGTGGTTATGAAATAGTAATTAAGGTCCAATATCTCACCTGTTGAATTACAATTTGAGTTTTCATGTGAGAACTGCTATAGGAAGAAAACATGGGCCTAATGTTGCCTCACTGAAATCAGTGGCAAAACTCTAATTAACTAATTATCTATTACTAAGCCAGGATTGGACCCTGCTACATGCACCATGCCATCTGAATGCTTGATTTGCAGCTTTCAAGAGGCATGAAGCATTCCGGCCTGTTAGTCTGTGGGAGAATTATTGCCAAAATCATATTGGTACTATAGTGGTGGGGATCAAACAGGAGACGCAGTATGATAATCAGAATGATCTGATTTTAAAATGTCATTTAATTTATTGAAATAATTCTTTCACTCTTCTTGAGCAACTGAAAGATGAGTATGAAATCTCTCTATCATTACACAAAACAACTAAAAGTTAATATTTGTGCTTCAGTTGCAGTTCTGTCTCTTAAGAAGTGGTTCCTATATTCCTATCCAAGAGAAGCTACATAAATTCAAGGAAGTGAAGTGAAGAAAATATTGGGCTTCATTCTCTTTTGTTTTTAAGTCTGATATTTCATTCACTTTGTTGGTTCATTGTTTCTCCTCTCAAATCATAGCAATCAGAAATGCTTACGATAGTATCAGAACAGACTCCTGTCATCTCAGATTTGGTGGGAGAGAGAATTAAAGCAGAGACTCATATTTACTACTTTTTTGCAGTCATTGCTGGTAGTGTTGGATGTCAACTTTGTAAATGAGGAAAACATTACTTGAATAATACAAGTGTCACCCATGCTTTTAAGTCCAATAATGTGTGACCGCCCAGGCTAATTTGAATGTCTGGGTTGCTCTTTAAAGATCACATATTTGTAGACGTTTATACCACAGTGATGATGGGTGTTTGCAGTCTCTCTGTACTTTTCTGAGGAAAAATGTACATAATATGATTGAAATATCACCAAAATATTTGATGACAAAATATCTTCAGAAAATAACACATTTGAAGAAAATGTCTTTTAGGGCATACAGTTGTTTTCAGCAGTGCTATGGCCTTTGTGGCTTCAAATAGCTACAGTACATCAATGCTTCTAGTAGCCTCTAGCGAGTTTTCAACAGCTCCATTGGCATTAACTGCAATCCATGTATAATAAATAAGGTACATAAATTAAACCTACCATTCTACCTCCGGGTTCTTGTGACATTATTAAATTGCTAGAGCTTTGCTGTCATGGCTTATGATGTCACCAGAATTCCTTGCTAGAATTACAGCCTGTTTCTAATCTATATTTAGGCTATATTATTCTTTATATTATAAAATATAATGTGACTTCTCTATTTACAGCAGAAGTCTCATGCTGCTACTCACTATCCTTTATTAAAGCTATACAAAACCTAGTATCAACTGTGTTGTTTTCAAAGTAATATCTGTTTGTTATCAGCAGAATTATTTAGTGTGTTGCCTTTTATTCAGCAATTTTTTAGCACATCAGAAGCAGTCTCCTATTGATGATAGATGAGGAATTCTAATGAGATTTCATTTTTAGTATTAATGGACACTGTTAATTAGTAGCAGTGGACAGTGTCTCATTTTTCTAAATACTTATTTTCTAGACTAATGAATATAGCAAAAACACCAATAAATGGAAAAAATAGCCAAAAAAAAAAAGCTTAATTTTAAACATGTTATATGCTGTTTGTTTTGTATGAACAGCTTTATCTATTAAAAATCGTGTAGGAAGGAGTAATAACATGAAACAACTCATATAACTAATAAACTTTTAAAATTCTGTTTTATACGTTTAATTTTCATTAAATTTAGGGATAGTTGTGACTGTGGTGTTGTGATTCAGTCAACATTTATTTCTATCTGTTTTTCATATACAAAGGCATTGGGATGCCAGAAAATAAACTGTTAACGGAGAATTAACTTCTTTGGCATGCTTTCATACTTATCTTCCAAATTAAAGAAAATGAAATGGGCAGAAGCAGAGTGTAGATTACCTCCTTTTTGTCAAAAATGGTGGGAATTTGAAAATTAATAATAAAAAAGGGAACAGATGCAGTAACATGCCAGAGGGAGATTAATGTGGAGAGTAAAATCTGTGAGCAACAAAACTGAAGCAAACTGAATCAGTGGGAGGTGGTTGTACAATCAAAATCAGGATAAAAGAGAAATTACAAACAACCCTGCACTTGTCAAAGTAGTAGTAATGAAATCCTGACTCTGCCAGCAGTGAGAACCTGTGTTAGCACTTTGGGGTAAGGATGGTAGCTGGGTGCCAGGTAGGAGGGCAGTGTTAGGTTGCTGGGCAGCAGCCATCTTGTGTAGAACAGATGGCACTGAAAGCTGGCAGGGGAGGGGCTCCTTAGCAGAACTAATCAGACAGTAACAGATAGGGCAGCTGGGAAGACTGACCACAGAGAGGGAAGCTGCAGGGTAGCTACAGAGCTCCATGATGTTTACAGTGGTGTGCCCATTGGTCTGAGATAAGACCTTGCAATGTCTTTTTACTGCAGAAAGTACACAAACTTTTGTTAAATAAAGAGCTTATCTGATCAGTCTACAATAAAAGGAATGTATCAACTCATTGCTGAGCTAATTTTGTGACAACATTGCATTTTGAACCTTTGCTTCCAAGAAATTTTGTGTGGCATAACCCTTGCAAAAATAAATATATACTATCAGGTATGTCACACACAATCCTAAGTTTGTGTTCCATATTTTATTAACATACACAATGAAAGAATTGGAGATAAATATACAGATATCCAAACATTAATCTAGAAAGTGATTCTCCTGGCAGACCCCTACTTCCATTGATGTTAATGAGTTGTTGGCATTCAACACCTTACAGTACTGGGTTCTTCAGCTGAATTAAATATTTTATGATATTTTACCATGTGTTTGATTTTGTTCAGGAGGAGCCATTTCCTTCCTCATAAGTGATACCCTATGGGAACTGAATTGAGGTCCCAGTCCTGTAACCTTCGGTCACATGAGTAAATTTTACTCAAGTAAGTAGTATCACTAGCACCAGTAGAACTACTCACAGGAGTAAGAGTTATCCCTATGCATAAGCATTGCGAGATCAGGCCCTGAGATAGTAACTGTCAGCTTGAAAGAGAAATGGAAACAGAATTGTAACACAGAAGACAAAATAACCCAAGTATAATGAAAAACAACTGACTGACTTATTATATAGTAGTATTAACTAGTTTAGTTGATCATGATCTAAAATAAAAAAAAATTCAGATATACAGTTGGGTTGTGGATGCTGAGCTCATCTTTTAACAAAGAAATCTACATCTGTTTTTGAACTTGTATATCTCTCTTTTACAGTAGGTTTATAGCTTGGCTCAATTATTCATTTTGAGTGGGGAGGGGAGGAAACATTACAGGGATTTGAAATAGGTGGTATAACATAGCCATATGCTATTTATGCAGCAGTTTCTGCAATAAATCTAATTTGGTGCTGTCAAAAAAAATTAGACTTATTTGATATAGCAGCACATTAGTAAATGATTGTGGTAGATTTGAAAGTTGTCATTCACTCTGCTTACTTGTAACAGAATCTTGCAAAGCCTTTTTTTTTTCTTTCCCCGAGCAACTCTATGAAAATTTCTCAGTTCTTTGTCCTGCAGCTGTAGAAACTGAAATATTTCTACAACTGAAAAGAAGGTCTTGCTTTAAGGTAATTGTGGAAGGGGGTGGAAGAATGAATAACCTCTGTTAGCAATTATATGAATGTATAGGCAGAAAAATCAATAAAACAGAGGGGGGAAAAGCTAGATCTCTCCCTTGCCTACAGATTTTTCTAGTGCAGCTGAAATTGTTTATCTCATTATACAGTATGTAGATAAATTAGCTGCTCTGAGTTATTATAGAAGGTAAAATATTTTACCTGCCATCATAAGACCATATGCTGCTTTATAAAGACTGATATTGAATGATTTGAAATAAATCGGCTGTGTCTTCTTCTGGCAGTGCCTTTTAGAAATTGCATTACCAGTTTATTTAATAATAAGCAGTCAAGATAATACATGATTGTTTAAATACCTTTACATTTAATCATGTACAAATACTGTTTAAGGTATATGTTGTTAGTATTCAAATGTTATTAATAAAGTTGTAAGAGAAAACAAAAATAAAGTCAATGTAAACATGGGGTGAGCAAGAAATCCACCATCATGTCAGTTAATTAGGGAAAAGAAAAGCTTTATAATATCACCTATTTTCCTTTTCTCTTCATTTAAAAAAATGTTTTTTTAAAAACCTTGCTGATTGTTATTTAATCTGATTTGTTGCTCTACCACACACGTTTCTTAAAAGAAAGGCAGTGATATGTTTTCGGATTCCCATTTTAATTACTTTGAACATTTACTTTGTAGTGTTTAAACTATCACTGGTCAAAAGAGAATTTTAGTAATGATTTCATCTTTTATACAACGAATCGGGCTGTTAAAGTAACCAAATTGTTTCTGCAAATAGAATGTATTTACAGTGGTAGCAGGTAACAATACTTGCAGCACTTCTGAGCAAGCAATGTAATTCAGAAATAATACAGATGAGATTATCCAATGATTACAAGAAAATTCAAAAAAGTATTTTTTCAAATGTCTTTTAAAAAAGAAATATTTATCATTGAGAACTAATCTGTTAAGGAAGTTTATAGATTAATATCAATATATATTTACTTTGAACTAATTCAATCAGTTTTTTTGTATAGCTATTGGGAATGGAATAATATGATTTTTTTTAATTTAAAAAACAATCTTTCAGAAGAATGTATCCAAGCCTGCTAAATTTTATACTAATTTTGAAATTAACTGATTCTGATTTATGTTAGAGACTCAGCACTTGTTTTCTCTCGTACATCTGAAAGGAAGTTAAGGAAGTTGCAAATGTGTTTTCTCTACAAAGGTTTGATTTTTATAATGCTAATTTTAACCATTTTGAAAGCTGCACCCTGCTTTTTAAAATACAACCAGTTATTTTCTTTCTGGTCAGTAGCAATATTTCTTTTTCTCTCCTGTGTAAGGATCCAGTCCTGAAGTCATTATGTAATAAGGGCTTCATCATGGACCCAAAGGGTTTGCCACTCACTGAAGTCTGTGATAAAATTCTCATTCACTTGAATGGGTGCAGGATTGGGCACATAGTTTTGTAAAATTTGACATTTAGGAACATCATCCTACATGTTGTCTCTTATGTAAAACGTTTCCACAGTGGGGAAAAATTAGCTGGAAATGTCTATAGCTTTGGCTATCTCATTGGTCTTACCACATCCTCACCTCAGTCAGTTAAAGCCAGTGTGACTGAGTGGGCTAGGAGCAAGAGTGAACTTGCTGAACTAAACCAACATGCTGCTATTGGTTGTCACTCTGCTTCTGGCATTCTGAAATTCTAAGAGCATTTTTGCAGAAATTAGGAGGAGGAGTTCTGACTTCTTCCCCTGGCTGGCCTTGACAATTGTTCTGTAGAGCTTGAATCACAAAGTAGGGGCGGAGAGGAATACAAGGGGCTATGCAATTAGGTGGGATGTTGCTGTGTGCTCCTCTTGCCCCTCAGGTCCCTTTCTACAAATTTCTAACATTTTTGTTCCCCTCCATGTAACACTCTAGAGGAGAAAATAAGGACCCCCAGAAATAAGATGGAAAAAGAATCATTAGATCACAGAGAACAGAGTAGTCCCCCAACAGACGATGTATCTGATATTAAATTGATACTATATTTGGCTAACTATGTTTAGTACTAATTTGTCATAATACTGTACAAGACTTTATTTCTTAAACTTTGAGTCAAATTCAGACCTAATGTAACCAGATGTAACTCCATTTCAGCCAATGAGGTTGTATTTGCTTACATAGATCCTGAATTTATCCATGAAAGTTTAACACCTGATTTTTTTTTTTTTTTTTTTTCTGTAGAAAGCTGAATAAAATGTTTGGTTCATTATAATTACAGGTGATAAAATGCTTTTAAAAACTTTTTTTGGCACAGTTTTTCCTTTTGTTGAGTGAATTTTCTGTTTCTTAAAGGACACCTGAATTACATGTTGTGAAGGATATTTCTTATTCCAGAAGAATGAGACTATCTAAGAGACTAGTTAATAATTCAGTAGTATGTGGTTATCAGAATCTATTTATGAAAAGAGGGATGAGTGCATTAATAGTTACACATAATGGATCCTGTTGACAGTATGATGTTTATCTCTATCCTGACCCAAAACTTTTTTTTTTTTTTTTTTTACAATTTATTCTAATTTTATGTACAGACAGTATTGTAGTAGAGAGATGGATATTCATCTTGCACAAGGACAGAAAGTGAGAAAATTATGTTTTCAGGCTTCAGTTTAACAAACTATTATTTTTAAAAGTGCTGTATTTTTAACATCTCTCTAGAGGAGCTTAAAAGAACAATTATTTCAAGGAAATAATGGTACTACTCATTAAAAGTAATATAACAATTGATGTGGGCCATTTTTGGATATTTAAAATAATTTGATTGTGAACTTTCTTATCCTGCTGTTCTCTTCTCCCTAACTCAATTTTAGTAAATACTTTTGCCTCACATTTTTCTGCTTTACAGTACAGATTTTCTTTTAAGGTGGAATTTGGTATTTTTGTTTAACTGTAAATCTTCTATTTATAAAGCCTTTACTATTTTGTCTTTTTGTTATAACTAGAAAATATTTAAAACATTTGTACCAATTTTTTGCATGTTTAAAAAAAAAAAGACGTGAAGGAAGACATATTAGTTGTTAAAATAGTCTTATATTTTTCCTCCACATTATTGTCTTCCTATACCCAAAAGTAATTTTCACAAATACATTACTGTACAGAACTTCTTATTCTGCTGGTTAGCAGAAGTAGATTTAAATCCATACCGACAGTTCATTTGACAATGACCTTGAGGGGCTTTGCTTCTTGAAGAAGAAAGCAGAAGCTTGCAGTAAACAAAGTTCACTTCTGACAGATGGATTGAATGACAGAAAGGTTGCGAGTGCCAGAATAGCCCTGGCAGAGGAGGAAATGTTCAGTGGAATCCAACAGGAGAGGAGGTGTGAACAGGTGCAGGGTTGCTGACGGAAGGGGAACCAGATGGAAGGAGCCAGAGCCAGTTTATTTAAAGGAAAAGGCAGAAAACACTGAAAGGCTGTGCAATCAGTGGCTAAAAGTGTGCATGGAAGAAGGTAAAAATTCACAAAGCAAAACTGCACAGTGGGATATCTAGCACTTAGCATAATGGTACTAATTTGTGAGTTTAGTTTGAAAGTTGCTATTGAAATACATTATACTTTATCCTGTGAAGACCAAGGTATAGATATTTGAAATCTGATTTAAAAAAGAAAAAAGCTTGACATAGATATTGCCTGTCCATTATTTGTAATATTTAATGCACACAAAAGTTATGATTACAGAATAATGTTAAGGTTGTGCCACAAACTAACCAGAGCAAGAAAATATAGAACTATGGGGCTAGATTTCCAGTCTTAACTCATCACACTGGGGTGCCAGCATGCCTAAGTCTTGCCACATGTAATAGGTCATTCATCTACTGTTGGGAGTCCTCTGCAATACCTAAGCACAATGGTAATGCTCAACTACTGTGGAAGTTTTGCCTTTGCACGTCTCCACTTCTATTGTTTTTGGTCACATCTTTAATGCCAGTTTGCTGCTATATTTGCTAACTTATTTCAGGACAAGAGAAGGATTTTGATTTTTCCCAGCCCAGAAGAATAAAATATTCTCCTCCCTCAAATGATAGCATTATCCTTATTACTTTGTCCTGTCACGCCACTCCATTTCTGCTCATGGGTTTGATCTTGTAAGGTGCTGAGCCCATTCAGTTCCTGTTGACTTTAATGGTAGTTGAGGACAATTGGCATCTTGCAGGCCTTTGAATAACCCCAGCCAGAAGTTATTCACCTAAGGTCTGTCCCAAAGTAACATCAGTGAGAAGTCAGAGAAAGCACCAGCAACAACCTCACAAACCATCACATGTCAAGAAAAAGCCTCCCAGAACTTGTTTTAATGTTGTAGATGGAGATTGTTGTTATTTACACATACAGTAAATGGCTTCTATAGTAATCAAACACTTCAGCATTTAATCATTTGTAAAAGTCTTTGACTTGCTTGCTCATAATTGTCTTACAATAGAATGTGTTTTTGTGCATATGTGTATTTAAAAAATTAAGATAAGTGGTGGGATGGGGGAAAATCCCTTCAGAATAGAAGGCATGCTATTTTTATTTTGGGGCTATATTTTAATACTTCATATAACCCACTTGTTCCACACTGTCTATAACCAATATGCTGTTGGTTAGTTCCCATACCAGCAAGTTTATCAAATCTTTACACCATTCCTAGTGCTGTGTTTTACCTGCTCTCCTGGCCTCTTCCTACACCATTTTATAATGTTGTCCATTATTGTATGTTGGCAAATTTATATGAAAGATGCAATCTAAAATTAAATTGTATTGCAAGGCATGCTACCAACTACACCTTTACCAGAATTTCGCCTGCTATAAATGTATTTCACATACTGTAAATGCTGATTATTGATCTGAAAATATTATAAACCACTGAAAAAGAGAGAAATTAATTGAATAATTAAATAATTGTGCATTGATATATTAAAAATCCAAATAAAAAGTAGTAATGTTCTGTGTATGGTAGCCAATTTTCAATATTAAAATTTTGGGGAGGAAATGCCAAAAGAGAGAGATCATATTATGGACTAATTGTTTACAGATAAAAGCTTTTACATTGAATTGGGGGGGGGGTTGTTTCAATTTTTATTTTATAAGTGAATCTAGTGCTTCAAAAAACTGTATTGACTGAAATCTATAGACAGAACTGGTACTGCCCAAGTCGCATATGTTAAGGCTTCTTCGCATTGCCCATTTGATATGCCTAAAACCTGACCTTTAGGGAGCTCTTGTATGGATGAACGGGTGATTCGGGTTCTATGTCCATAGAATACTTCAACTCTCTGAGAACATGGTCAGAGCCGGTTCCAGCTTTTTTGCCGCCCCAAGCAGCGAAGCAAAAAACAAACAAATATTGGCCACCCCAAGCACCTGCTTCCTTAGCTGGTGCCTGGAGCCGGCCCTGACCAAGGTTTCCAGTTGATAACTGTTCAGTTGTAATGTGTACAGCTATTTACTAGGATAGCAACTTTCAACCTTTTTTCATTTGCGGACTCTTAAAAATTTTCAAATAGAGTTGTGGACCCCTTTCGAAATCTTAGAGATAGTCTGCAGATCCCCAGGGGTCCGCAGACCACAGGTTGAAAACCGCTCCCTATGGCAGTAACAAACTTTCGCTGAACCTGTTACATATAGTCTGTGGACCCCCAGGGATCTGCGGACCACAAGTTGAAAACCACTGTAGTAGGAATTGTAGTAAGACCTCAAACTCATTTAATACCACAGCTGCTGTAGTGTAATATCTTCTTTCCACAAATAACTCAGGCTGGATTTAAAAAGGTGACCTGGACATTATAGGATTGTGTTCCATTTTACCAAACCTTCAAATCGTCTAATTTCCCATTAAATGATTTACATTTGGACAAATACAAAAAATATTTTAAAGCCATAAGCTTAGTTTTAATTTTGGTAGAATAATTTTGGCTATATTGCATAAATATAAGAGTCTGTGAAATAAAGTTTGTCAGTGAGCTGTGAAATTACGTATGAACTTTCAGCCTTGGCTGAATTGTAAAAGCCAAGTTGAGACTCCCCCAAAATATAGGATTTTATTATAAAAATGCTGACACTAGCTGAATTCTAATGTAGTAAGCAAACAGTACTGTCATACTCTTTATTAGTAATGGTCGTACTGTTTGCTTTAATGTGAGAAAGTGATTTTAGGATAATTTGTCAGGTTGCTTAAGGATAATCAGTTGCCTAAATTTGGAAATTTGTCAAACTTTAACTCTGATTGCTCTGAATAAGGTTTTCTTGGCTTTGTAAGGTTTCTGAGAAGTACTGTCATCTTGGGAGAGAGACACTTTAATGCTTGTAGTTAAGAGATTTTGTTCTGTTTTATATCATTTTAAAGGCAATTTTTACACTGTATTTGAGCATTTTAAATGAGTCTGAAACACATTTAAAATACAGCAGCAGCTGGAATACCTTATTTAGGTCCTGAATGTAATCCCACACCAGTTTTAGCCTAGTGTAACTTCATTGACTTGGCTGGAATTACTCCTGATTCTCATTGGTATGAGATCAGAATCAGGTATTTATTGTTATAGAAAGCTATGTCAGTACCCATTGCTAAAACACCTGTTTGCTATACATCAATAAAAATAATAATTTTATAAAATAATCTCTAAATGTAAATGCTCTGGAATAGAACTGTTTGCACTCTATCAATGACACAATTGCTGAAAAGCACCTAATAAATTTAATCCATAAATCTGCGGGTCAATGAAACATTTGACCAGATAAGTAAATCTTAAACTGTCTGGAAGTTCATCAAACAGTCTGCTGGCTGGAGTCAGTTCCAGGAGCATGTGCCCTCTGAGATCACCTTGCAACCAACTGTAGAGAGTCCATGGCCAGTTTGCTCCCAGCAACTGACAGAGAGAGAGCAAACCAGGATGTAACTGCCATGAAGGGCAATCTTTCAAAACCCAATGAGGTTTGAAATAATGACCTGGTAATAATGGCTTTTATGAGTTGGTAATTTTATACAGTTCTAGTACACATACACATGCATTGGTCTTTTTTCCCCTTCTAGAGTTCTGTTAATTTGAAAAATAGATGTAATACTTGTATTTTATGCTAAACATTTCCTACTTTGTATAAGTATAGTGGTCATCACTGAAATTCAGTTTTACCTAGTTACAACACAGTGGTATCTAAGATCCCACAGGTATTTTCTAGTCTAAATAGAGAAATACTGAGGGATCTAAGCGAACACTGTGTGGTAACTGTGGATAGATGTGATCATCATTAAAAATAACTGAATGGCATTAAGCAGAATGGAATGGGATGACAGATTTGAAAGTGATTTTAGGGTTTTTAGATTAACAGAGGGAACAAATTAAGTCCATGCCTTGGGTGAATGCCTTCCAGGTGCATGGTAATTTACTTTTAATTTTTGAAACCCTAATTCCCAATGCTTTAATATCAGAATAAATTGTGAAGAAGCTGCATGCTTGCCCTTCTACTTGCAACATAGCTGTAATCTGAAAATGGATTAGTGAAGGATGGAGGGGAGAAATTTGTGGCAAATTCTGTCAAACTTTTTTATATAGGTCTTTCTACTGCCTTCCTCATCGTAGTAGTTGATTGCCTTCAGGTAGTGGATTAAGTTATGTGATTAACATCTCTCTCATCTTCTCCCCGGGGAGAGAATATTGTGTATAGCCAAGGATTTTGTTTTTGTAGGGTTCTGTTTAGGGATTTTTATTTTATTTTATTTTTTAATGTACATGCTGCTGTGTGTTTACGGTAAAAAAGGCAAGGTCAAAGAAGTGTGCTTTGCCTTTGAAGCGAAAAGTACTTAGGTTTATCCCATATTTAATGATTCTGTATGTGGAATAATTACATGTTTTGAGATAAACAAGGCCTGTTAGCTCATAGACTCCATCCAGTACAGGATTGTTTCTTAATATTTAATTTCTAGTACTTTGAAATGATCTGATGCTGCCGTTAGTCTCATGCAGAATTCCCATTGAGTACAGTGGGAATTCTATGTACAGAGTGACTGCAGGAACATTGTACAGTTAGACCAGCAAATAAAAACTTTTTCAAATTATGAATATGGATTGCAATCTCCTAATCACAATTTGTTTGCTACCCATATGGCTGGACTATGTTCATACCATTATCTGGCTTTAGAACAAAAATTCCCAAACTGTGGTGTGTGGAGCACATGCTGGTGGTTCACAGAAAACTAGCTGGTTGTATGCTTTTCTTCCTCCCTATTTCCAGCTGCTAAAATGCATTAAAATACCTTCTAAATATATTTGCTTCTGTGTAACCAAATGCAATAATTGCCAGGGAGTTGTCTATATTGTTGTGAATGGGAGGAAAAGTGGTCTATGGGACTTTCAATGGGAAGATAAAAGGTCCATGAGATGATCTGCATTAAAATGTGAGCCACATTGTGAAAACATTTGAGAATCCCTCCTGTAAAAGGTTTTCTGTCTCCTCATGGCCCATTTGGTACACATTTTGGCGATTGAGAATTGAAAAGCTCATTGTGCAAGTCTGCACTCCTATGAGTAGTCAAATTTAAATATATATATTTTGTTTAAAACAAAATCTGAATTAAAAAAAATCAAAAAACAAAACTAGTGTTCCTGGTATTTGTGTTCTATGCTTTTACCACAATATACATGATCTGACTAAAGTTCCTTAAATCTCTCCCCTCATCTGGTAACAGTCCAATTCCCAGGAAACGCTGTATGCATAAATAGAAAATATTTCTGATTTGAAAAGAGTAGTTAGATGTGTTTCATGTGTCTGTACCTAAGTTTCCCTATCTGTAAAATGGAGATACTGATTCTTGTCTCCTTTGCAAAGTGACTTGGGATCTATAGATGAAAAGCATTATGTAAGAGCTAGGTGGTGTATTATTAAAGAACAAAAAGGCTGTTTTTTGTCATTGAAATATATCTTTATTTTACCCTTCAGAGGACTTTCTAATTTTGATCCCTTATTACATTTCAATGGCTTTAGCTCTGATTTCGGTGTCAGAAATTGATAAATGTAGTAGAGTTTCTTGATTATTTTAAGGCTTGTCCATCAAGATTAAAATAAATGCAATGAGATTTTCATTTTTTTCCTATTGTGTGTGAGCAAGACAAAGGATATTCTTTGATTATCAGTTTTTTTTTCCCCCTTAGATTCGTTGCTCTTAATGTTATTTTGGTTACTGATGACAAGATAGTTCAGAAACGTCTTTTAAATTCAAGTCCTTGCTAAGATTGTACTAAAGTGATGCAAAGTACAATGGACAAGATGGGTCTGTGTACTGGCAGCTGCTCATAGAGATATTTGGTGTAATTTTCAAAAGTATCTTAGGTAGTTAGGAATGTAAGTGTTATTGAAAGTCAATGGGAAGTAGGTTTCCTAAGTGCCTGTGTCACTTTAGAAAATGGGACATAGGAGCCTGAGGCTATGTCTACACTACCGTGGTAAGTCGACCTATGCTACGCAACTCCAGCTACGTGAGTAACCTAAGTGGAGTCGACGTACCTTAGGTCGAGTTACCGTGGGGTGTCGGCGGGAGAAAATCTCGCGTCAACTTACCTTACTCTTCTCGTCAGGGTAGAGTACAGGGGTCGACTGGAGAGCGATCTGCAGTCGATTTGGCGGGTCTTTACTAGGCCCACTAAATTGACCACCGGTGGATCGATCTCAGAGTGTCGATCCCGGCTGTAGTGTAGACCTGCCCTACGTAACCTAAGCGCTTTTGAAAATTTTACCCATTGTGCATGAAGGAGAGGCACATCCTTCCAGGGCTAATGGAGGACCACAAGCCTGAGTGTCCTTACCCACCTCTGCTCGCCATTATGTAGGAGAGGTATGTGAACCCTCTTCACAAGTTTCATGCTACTGTCAGTGTTGGCCTTCCTTGGTCCTTGTCAGAAACATGAGAACTGATACTGTGTCTGTGTTGGCCCTCCTTGAGTGCCCAGGGTGAGGCACAATCTAGTTTAATGTGATTTTTTTTTTTTTTAAAAAAAGGTTTGTTTTCAAAACTAGGATTGTGAATTATATGATTAGGCACATCTTATTCTATAATGTTTCCATGACAAAACATGTTTTTCTTCACTTTCCTTTTCTCCCCCACCCCCATCGGCCAACATGTCTTCTTTTTGTCACATCAGGTCCCGTCCTACCTCAGGCAAAGCTCCCACTGCCTTCAAGGAGAGTTTTGTCTGAGGTCAGATTGCAACATCGGGTCCAGGAATTAGTGTGTAATGTAACCCACCCACCATTTATATTGCTTTGGCATAAGTGTAAGCAAGAAGATGTAACATTGTGTATGTCATGCTGAGATATTGTAATATCTCGGATGGGTTATTAGGCAGAAAGCCAAAGGTTAAGTGCAGCAGCCAAATGAGGTGTGGCACTATCCTTATGTGACCCATTCCCAGAACTGTCTTCTTATTTTATAGCCCGAGGCAATTAGTAATATCACTGAGGATAAAAGGATTTCTTAAATTGTACTTTCAAGGTATTCTTAAACCAATTAAAGTAGTTACAGCAGGACTATAGCATTATTGTTTTGTGTGTGTGTTTTTTTTTTTTTAACCTAAGATCAACCCCCATATACATGAGCACACTCACATTTTGGGTTAGGTTTGCTCTAGATCCAATCTTTGCAGTGGTTCATAGCAGGACTAAGCCCCTTTGCAGCACAGGCCATTATCTAATATATGCATATCTTTCCCTTTCTTGTTACCCATGATGTCTTTGCTTGGCATGTGTGTCAAAGAAAAAGTTTGCATGGTGTGTGAGAACTTGACATTTATTTTGACTCTGTAGTGATTGCCACATCTTGTATATTCAGTCAAGTAAATTGCTAGCAAACTTGTGTCTTCAGACCTTAGTAGTGGGACTGGCAATTAGTCACCTGCATACAGCCTTATTGTGTAAGCCCTAAAGGTTTGCACACGCAGGATCAGTCGCCTGTGACATGTTAACGGTTTCCTGTGAGGTACTAGATGCCCTTATCTAGAGCCCTGTGAAATTTTTTAGTTTTTATAATTTTTCATTTATTTTGTTGTATTGTGGGAGGGATTGAGTCCTGCCCCTAGGGAGATGGGCTGCTCAGGGACAGGTGGGTTGAGTCCTGCCTTTGGGGGTGTTGGTGGGAGGCCTGTGGGGGGTGTCAGGTCCTGTCTCCAGAGGGAGGGGGTTGGGTCCTGCCCTGGGGGTATGCGTGTAGGGGAGCTCTGAGGAGTCAGGGGTCAGGTCCTGTTCCTGGAGTGTGTGTGGGAGGCCTGGATGGATGGGAGCAATAAGGTCCTGACCCTGGGAGTGAGTAGTCAGGTCCTGACCGGAGGGGGTGTGCGTGCACGTGTGCAGGCCCCCAGGCTCTGTGTGTGCGCTTGTGTGTGTCTGTCTGTCTTCTGGGGGAAGGGCTGGGTCATGACCCCTGGGGGAGGGGTTGCAGAACAATCCTGTCCTGCACTCACCCCATAGCAGCAGCTCCTGTGCCAGGGGGCTGGATCCAGCTCCCTGCTCTGGACACCAGGTCTCAATTCAAATTTCTCCCTCCCATCTGTTATGAGGCAAACCTGAGTGGAACTGTGACCCTGTGCGCCAGGTCACAAGGCCCAGAGCAGGGTCCAGGCCCAGTCCCAAAGGACAGGAGCTGCTGCTGCAGGGTTAAGTTTTTTGTTCTATTTTGTTTTACAGGTTATTTTTTGTTTTATTTCATGTTACGGTATTTTGCATTTACGAAACCCAGAGAGCTCTACCTTCATTTTCTGTTGTCTTAAATTAATGGTGGAAGCTTTTCTCCAGTTTGGATGCTTAAGCAAACTCATTAAGCTTGTAGAATAGCTGTAATGTGAACACTGTGGGAACTGTTGCCATTGACTCAACTCCCATTAGTTTCACTGGGAGTTTAGTTCATCTCAGGATCAGGCCCCTAAACTTTATCACTAGATGAAATATATAACAGCTACAAGAGAGAACAGATAACCTGCACAAGGCAAATTGGATCTTAAGGGAGGCTTTCTCATACTGGAGGACTCATTTAATATTATAAAGTATAATCCAAGAATACATGGATTATTCTCTGGAAGAGGAATCCTTTTTCACTCAGAAAATAGGTCATGCTTTCGTCCATTTTCTGCTAGCCACTGGGGTGTGTTTGTCATTGTAAAAGAAAGGTTGGCATGTTCAACTTCAAGTGTGCGTGTGGGGAAAATGTTTGTTGTGTAAAGCTAGACCAAATTTTTTAAATTATCAGTTGAACTATCCATTTTGGCATTTGACTCATCTGTAGAGTAGTATATATTTTGTATTTCTGTTTCCTGTTTGTTTTTACAGATTGAAGAAAGAAAGTATTCAGCACAGTTTTAGCAATGAAGCAAAGACCCGAGCCCTTCAGGCGGAGCAAAGAGAGCAGGAGCTGACACAGAAGATGCAGCAAATGGAGGCCCAGCATGATAAAACTGGTAGGTGGTAGAAAAAGATTAGAGCCTGGGCACTTACTCACAAGCCAGGCCCATGCCTTACTGTGAAATGACATCAGGAACACCTGTAACCTTTGGCTGGCCGAAGGGAGCAGATGCTAACTACACCGGAGATTCCGAATTACATATTAGTTAGCGTTTAAAAGAGAAAATGGAAAGTATTGCCCACTGTCTGTTGATTTCAGAGTGCTGCTCTCACATCTGTTGCACCATCTGGATTATGAGTTTATTTACCTGTATTCAAGAAACGTAAAGCTGAGAGAGACCACAACAAAGTAGAAAAACAAAGGGCTTGTTTTTGGCTGGATTTTCAGGCACACATGTTATATAAAGAAAATAGCATCAGAAGCTCTGCGGGAAATGCTCTGAGCTTACAGTTAAAGTCTCCTGAATAGCATTGAACAGTTCCCACAGTACACACATTATAGCTACTCTAAAAGCTTAATGAGTTTGCTTCAGCATCCAAACTGGAGAAAAGCTTTAACCATTAATGGGTTCTTAATTCACTGTCGCAGCTGGATGTAATTCACTGGCTCCAAATTGATATGTTCCTTTATTTAATCTTTGCAGCCTCAAACATTTTTAGCATTAGTATGTTTTTCCCCTAGTCTAGAACAAGGATGTTTAATCCTTTGCATTCTTCAAGTTATCACTACTGCAGTTTAAATTTACTAATACAAAGCATTGACCATAGCTGGCAGCTTGGCTGGAAGCGGACATCCTTCATCACACTGGCTTAGCTGACCTATAACTTTTTACCTTTAATCTGAAAAGGACTTTCAGAAAGTGCAATTTCATTTGTTCACAGTCAAAACATTTTGCCGGTCGTTTTACGTTTGTAATGCTCTGTGTTTATGAATGGCATTAGACAAAATAAGGATAACTCCACATTTAATATTTAACCAATTACATTGTTAACAAAGGTTTCAGAGTAGCAGCCGTGTTAGTCTGTATCCGCAAAAAGAACAGGAGTACTTGTGGCACCTTAGAGACTAACAAATTTATTAGAGCATAAGCTTTCGTGGGCTTATGCATCCGAAGAAGTGGGTTGTAGTCCACGAAAGCTTATGCTCTAATAAGTTTGTTAGTCTCTAAGGTGCCACAAGTACTCCTGTTCTTTTTATTGTTAACAAAGGCTCAAATTGTAGCTCTTAGATCCTATGGAATGCTAGGTGGGGGAAATCTGTAACATCTACATGTTGGTGGAAGGGGGTGCTATAACTTTGCAGAACATTATGCCTACCATTTTTCTGGGGAAAAGACATTTCGCCTGCTACCCCTTTAACATCTCTAGAACAGAGGTAGCTGGCATTCCTTCCCAGCCAGTGCTAACTGTTACAAGAGGTGGTGAGCCCACATCCACCCTCTATCCTATGCAGACACGCCTCCTGCAGCATTGTCACCGGTACTAATGGGCCTTGCTTTGTGTTAAGGGAGTACAAACGCTGAATTATGACTGCCTTCTACACAGAGGTGGTAGAGGGAAAGGAGCTCTCTCTCTTCTTTCCCCATTCTGTCCAGCACATCTGCATATGGGCAGCTGTAATTTGGCACAAATTAAGGAAAACTAATTTACTTGCCCCTCCTGGTCCATAAGATATTGTTTAATTTGAGTGTATTGAAACAAGATTGGATGTGTCAACTTCATATCTCTAGTAAGAGTGGGAAGAGTTTCAAAAATGGTCATTTTGTACATAAAGATATCAGGTATTATGCATCTATGTATTATAGGGGATGTTATATACTACTACTGTAACTTGGATACAGATGAAAGGACTACAATATTCTAGTCATAATTGTATAAAATATATTTCATTATATATCTTTTATTAAATATGAAGGAATCTGGTAACAATACAAACAAATTATTTACAGTTTCAGGAATGATTTTAAGACTACAAATTTAGGGAATACTTGGTCTTCTCACTTGAATATTGAAGACCTTTGATTTCTAGGTAATAAGTTTTAGCCCAGTTTAGGTCAATAGTAACAGAAAAATCAATATAAAATGGTGGTCTAAGTGCAGTTCCCACTCGACATAGGTCTATGTATCTACCTCATATTTGTCAAATGCTGGTTGTCAGACTCAATAGAAAGACCAAGGACTAAATGAGCTGATTTCTGCAAAGATGGATAAGATACCTTGGTGGGCCCAGTAAGGACATTATCACTCCTGATCCTGTACCTGTTGGTATATGGAGGACTTCAAAGCCCAGTGTTTGCCAATCTGATGCCCCTCATGAACATAAAATTCTCAACTTTAAGAAAAACGAACGAGTGAATTTGGCATTTATGGTAGTTTTGTCACAAAAGGCTTTGGTCCATTATCACCTCAGATAGCCTCTTTGTTAAGTTGCCTGCATGTCCGTTGTGAATGAGACTGTTTGCTCATCCTACCAGAAAGAGGCAGTAAGGACAACTGTTCAAAGGTCTGGTAGTGTGAGGTGATGCTCAACTCCATTTATGATCTCAAGAGAAGTAGAAGGCACTCTGCACCTTGCAAGATTATGCCCTAATGAAAGAATTGCAGGAAAGGTTAAGATAAATGTTTGTGGGTGTCTGAGAGAAGAAGTGGCTTAGATTTTTCCCATTCAGAAATTCTTAAGTTTAGCCATTCTTTGGTAAATAGTGATTAGATCATTATCCCATGTTCAAATGCCTGGAATTTAAACCATATTTTTAAAAAGTTTGTGTGTGTGTGTGTGGGGGGGGGGGGATAAGAATATTTTAAATCTTTGTATCAAGTCTTAATTTTATAAATATAAAAATATAATTTCTAGTGAATGATCTGGATTCTTTGCTGACCTCCCAGAATACATTCATAGCAAAATTGAAGGAGGAATGTTGTATGTTGGCAAGGAAGCTGGAACATGTAACAGAAAAAAACAGGTAGGTGTCATTTTGCTACTTAGAAGTGAGCTACTGTATTTATTATTTTTATTTATTATTCTCTTCTTCTAAAACTTGTCATCCGCACCCATTCCAAATCTGTTACGACGTCTGCAACTTGAGAAACCAAGATGGGATTTTGCCCAGGGTATTTCTAATTTTACACTTTTCAAATAGTGTTTCCATTTAGATTACTTGGACTATTCAGATCTGAGAAATCACATATTATACTCTTTTTAGGATTAGTATTCTTCAAATAAAAAGTAGTAAATTAACTGTCAAATTGCTATAATTCGAATATTTGAAATTATGCTAAAAATAATAAATATCCAGTTAAATATCTTCATGTCACACGAAGAAGCTGAATTCTGTTGCGTATCTGGGATTAAATGACTTCGAGTTTTTTAAATAAGCCATTTAGTTTAAAGTAGCACACACTAGCTAGTGGTTCTGGATTTTCATCACATCTTCCCTCTCTGCAAACTCTTGTGAAAATTGTTGCTCAGTAAATGTCTGATTCTATAGCCTCCATTCGTGTGGCATTCCCCTTGAAGTAAATGGTAGTTCTACATGTGGAACAACTCAAAAATTAGACTCCAAAGTAGCTGAGTAAAAGTAGGAGTTTAGAGTTGCACTATATCCATATACAGTATAGTGTTATATCCTGTTCATAGTTAGCTCTTAGGCTAGAAGAAGGTTATCCTGCAAAGAATTGGGATACTTTGTGGTTCTAGCACTGAGATTCTGTGTTCATATGTGATATTAATAAAATAAGCCATTTGATTTTGTATTCCAAAAGAGTGAAACTCACCTCTTTGCAGAGAGCCTCCACAAGCCTATCCATAATTGAATCTTACTTGCAGGACAAAGTGGGTATTGAGTGGAGCGTAGACTTTATGCATACTCTCCATATGGGGTGAATTTCATCCAAAGTAAATTTGGAAAGCAAAGGATTTGGAGAAAGGATTAAAAATGGAGGGAATGTAAAATGGGTCATTTTTAAAAAGAAACTCCCCTGTTGAAAATGTCATGCTGGCTCCTCAGGAGGCAAAGTAGCGGCACTTTTGCCAGTCAATCTGCCTTTCAGGTTGTCCAACATTGTAAGAGTAACATAAGAAGACTCACGAAATAGGAAAAATTCAGAGAGCTGGTGAAGCTTGAAGCCATAATTGGCTGCAGGCAAAGTAATAATTTAAAATAATTGAAATAAGATTTATTCCACCTGTTCATATAACGTATTAAGGGCTTCCAACACACACACAAACCTTGTCAAGTAACATATGAAGGGTGGGTGCAAAGAATGAAAATATATACTTTTTTATGTAAATAATTCTCAATAATTCCCTAGTCCCCTCATTTTAGCCAATATTGGCTGACTAACTTCTTGGAAGTGTCCAGGATGTGAAAGAGGACTGTGTAGCACCTTTTTCTATCCCTAAAGAAGGGTATTTTGTGCATAGGGAGCAGTGTGGATGAAAGCATGAAGATAGTTGTGAGAAGTGAACATATGGTGGGTTGAGGCTGACGACATTGGAAAGGAGGGAATGGGGGTTTGATTCAATCCAGAAACAAGAATGGATAAGTTGGGAGAGGCAGAATTGTCAAGGGCCTTGAAGATAAGGAGAAGATTTAAATAAAGATGGTGGAAAATGGGAAGCTAGGAGAGGGATTTGGTGAGACGTGGTTAGAATTGCAGACCAGAAAGATGATCTTAGCAGCTGTGATTTGAATGACCAGAGGAAGTAATGTCAGAGTGCCCAGTGTGCCATTGGCTTTCACATCCTCTCAACTCGAAGTAATTTTGTTATCTCATGATCACTGTGTGTGCAGCTGCAATTCCAGGAGTCAATGGAGAAGGCATTTTCTTTTAACATAGAATTCTCTTACAGATTTCATAATATGCTGCCTATATATATTATTCAAAACAGATTCTGATCATATAGT
This sequence comes from Terrapene triunguis, assembly GCF_002925995.2. NCBI lineage: Eukaryota > Metazoa > Chordata > Testudines > Emydidae > Terrapene > Terrapene triunguis. Next base: position 15,211,858 of record NW_020664436.1, on the reverse strand, counting down.
TTATTCGGTGTGCCCTATTTGTCTGACAAAGTGGCCAAACCATAGGCTTCAGTTACTGCCAAAATCCTGGATTCTGCACAGCACATTAGAGTGTCTAGTCTAGTGATTAGAGCAGAGGTCTGGGACCAGAACGTATGATTTCTCTTCCTAGATATGTTGTTTGCCATGCTACTTGGGAACCTCTGTGACTCAATTTCCCCATTGGTAAAATGTGGATAATACTTAACAGGAGTCCTATGATGCTATATTAATTAATGTGTGTAAAAACACTTAAGCTTTTGCAATAAGAGATCCAATAGAAGTATAGATTTATATAAGATATTTGGTGCACATTTAGAAGAAGCAGACAAAGTTTGTTATACAAATGCATTTGTACATGAAATGTGTTACCTCCAGCTGTGTATCTACCTCAGTACACTTCATACATGGTTCCTGTATGATATCTGTAATATGTTTTTTGTTAGGTAAAACCTATTATTGTGAGCTAACCCCTACCTAGGGCTAGATAGATCTCAGGACAGAATACTGAACAAGATTATACACCCCTCAGGTTGCATAGAAGATAAATAGTATATGTTAAGGTACTATATACACGTGCAAGTGTAAAAAAAAAAATCTAAATATAGTCCTTTGGGGTTTTTTTGGTGTTATTTGGTTCATTTTTTCTCAGATTGTTACTGTCTGAGTTGCTAGATTTGTGGATTGATGCTTAACACTGCCCATTGTGTATTTGTGATTTGCGTTTTGTAATTAAGGGGAACAATGGGAGTCCATTGGGTCTCATTATATATAATGGTTGGTTTAATTTGTTTCACTTCTATCTTGTTAATTGTAAATTGATCATTAAGATTTGAATTCTAATCTGTCACCAGGGTTGTGAGTATTGAAGCTAGAGCAATGATCCTGGTTTTAATCACTGATGATGAGAAACAAATTTTACAATTTTGGTACATATTGCAGTTCATATATTTTAACACTGTATTTTATGGTGTTATAAATATTGTTAAATGACTTTTAGTGTAGTTTTACTGTTTGGACTATAATGTATAAATTATATTACTGTTTTGGCAACAGTAGGTGTCCAACTGTGTGAGTTTAATTGAAGTAAAGAACATACACCCGGTTGAACTATTTTTCTGCATGTTTGGTTGATGTTCTGTTTAGAGACTGCACTCATTATACTCAACACCAAGAGTAGCTTGCCCAAGCTAGTGCTACCAGGATGTGAAATCTGTCTGCAAAACCAAATCATTAAGATGATATGTTATCCACTTAAAGAAGAATTATCCCAATCCCAATTATGTCAATAAAAATGTTACTTTATAGCACTTGTCAATGTAATACTATAAAATTGACTGGTTTTCTGAGGAACAAGAATAGACACTGCTGCATAAAACAGCTAAACTCTGATTCTGTGCTGTGGCTCTAAGAAATACAGTGCAGAGAAGATAGTGTAGAAGGAAGTGGGGGAAAAGAAATTTTACCAAATCCAAGTGTTTACAAAAAAAACATGAATCAGACCTCAAAAAATGGAGTAACTTAAAAATCATGTTTAAAAAAAATTGAATATTTATTTGTCTCCTGGATTTTGAATTTTAGGGTGCCCGTAGGTTATGTTCTCAAAACTTTCACAGCAGTTTGGGATAAAAACTAGCCTTTGTTTTAAATGAAGGCTGAGATTCTCACATAATCACATGAATCTTGGCGCTGTAGGAAAAATACCAAATATCTAGAGACTTGAGATAAAATTGTGGGAGTTGGAAGCACTGCAAGGTGGTATATTATAAGCCATCTTTCTGCTGTCCAAGTTCTGGGCTTCTGCGGGGGTTGGTGCAG
>NW_020664436.1:15172265-15209622 GCF_002925995.2 Terrapene triunguis | reverse complement strand
TGCTTTCTCCCCCATTCTACTGCAGTGTTATGTCTCATATGCCACCAGAGCAGCACATGGGTACCACAATTGGAAGAGAATCTCTCCCCTAGAATTCAGTCATTCCACTAGGGCAGCGTCTCTCAATTTTTCCAGACTACTGTACTCCTTTCAGGAGTTTGATTTGTCTTGTGTACCCCAAGTTTCACTTCTCTTAAAAACTACTTGCTTACAAAATCAGACATAAAAATACAAGTGTCACAGCACACTATTAGTGAAAAATTGGTTACTTTCTCATTTTTACCATATAATTGTAAAATAAATCAATTAGAATATAAATATTGTACACCTCTACCCCAATATAATGCTGTCCTCGGGAGCCAAAAAATCTTACCGCGTTATAGGTGAAACCGCGTTATATCGAATTTGCTTTGATCCGCCAGAGCGCGCAGCCCCGCCCCTGCCGGAGCACTGCTTTACCGCATTATATCTGAATTCGTGTTATATCGGGTCGCATTATATCAGGGTAGAGATGTACTTACATTTCAGTGTATAGTATATAGAGCACTATAAATAAGTCATTGCCTGTGAAATTTCAGTTTGTACTGTTTTTGCTAATGCTTTTTAGGTAGCCTGTTGTAAAACTAGGCAAATATCTAGATGAGTTGATGTATCCCCTGGAAGACCTCTACGTACCCCCACGGGCATGCATATACCCCTCATTCAGAATGACTGCACTAGGGTATATTCATAACTCTTATATTTAGTTTCACTAGTTACAATAGTAATGATATGCTATGGATATGTGATGATAATTTGCACTTGCATAATGACTTTTCTGCCTAAATGACTCAAGACACTTAATATATCTTCATCTATTAAGTCTTACAGTGCCTTGTGAGGTACTAAGTTGTATTATCCGCCAAACTGAGATGTTGAAAGATGAAATTATTCTGTCATGTAGAGTGAATAAAACGTGATCCTTGCTATTCATCTTCTGAGAAATATACTTTGAAACTCAACATAGCAGTTTTAGCTTATTAATAACATTAATAGTACTTTGCTCTTATAACAGTACCTTTTACTCAAAGGTCTTAAAGTGCTTTATAAACCATTCAGTAATTAATCTGAAAAACCCTGTGAGGTGGGTTGCTGATATTATTTATTTGTATTTCTGTAGCACCTATGAGAGTTCTAGTCATGCACTGGACCCATTGTGCCAGGAGCTGCACAAACACAGAACAAAGACAGTCCCTGCCCCTTAGAGGCTACAATCAGAGTAAACAGTTGATGGCAACAAACATCACATTAGTTCCATTATATTTTAATTATTTTATTTTTGGTGGGTTTAGTTAGGAATGATAAGCTAAAGGAAAGGGAGTGGGGCTGTTGAAGGGAAAAGCAATGGGGGGGACAGGGAAGGGGAGAAGAGGAGTAATGCTAAGATGAAGAGACTGAAGAAAGGGGAGATGGAAGGAGAAGGTTGGAGCAGCCAATCAGCACAGGGCAGAGAAAGTCCAGTCAGAACTGTAGAAAGTTCTCTGAATGGTCAAAGGATCCTACTTTGGCTTCTTCTGTCCCTACGGGCTGGAGTTTCTGTCTGGCTCCTGTCTGCAGGCTTCTCCCAAGCCCACATGATGGTGGGAAGGGGAGACACCACCTTGGGCCAAGTGCTCCCACAGTTGGGGAGTCTTCCTTGACCATTGTTATTCCCTTTTACATATTAGGAAACTCAAATAAATGATTTGTCCAAAGCTGCTGAAGGAGTCTGTGTCAGAACCAGGATTAGAACTGAAGAGCGCCCGGTTTCCAGTTCTGTACTGTATCTAGCACATAGACACAGAGGACTAGATTCACAAAAGGACTTACGTGCCTATGTCTGATATTTACGTACCACTGACATTCACAAAATTGCTTAGCTGCCACTTAACCCCAGAGGCACCTACAGTCCCCAATACATCCAAGTTTCTGCTGGTAGGCATGCACAAAGCCACCCAAGTCCTCATTCGACCCCACAGCTAACGAGCTGCTCAAAGACCCCTCTCCTGCCTAAACCCTGTCAGGATTGTCAAACTAGGCATTCCATCACCTATCTTGCTTTCAGGTCCTGATCTATTGGGCGCATGTAAATCTGACACAACTCCATTGACCTCATTTGACACCAAAAATGGCCAATTGTCTTTAAAATCAGTCCTTAGTCTGATTGTCCACACCAAGCAAGGGAAATTGTGATCTTGCATAAGTGAGTTTTTGCATATCTATAAGTGAGAGACTGCTCTTATTGTAACTGGGTTACCAAAAAGTGGAATACCACAGTGTCATGTCTCCAGATAGTAGGAAGTGGCTTGCTAAGTAAAAATGAACATATGTTTGTTTCTGTAGGTTCTAATAAGAGCCTATTTACACATACATGTACAGAAGTCTTATAAAGGTTGAGACTATAGTGATGGCCCACTATAGGATGAAATCTGACAACATCCATCACCACTGTGTTTTTACTACTTTAGGTCTGAAGTCAGCCAGCTTAGTCAGGAAAATGAGTACGTTCATGATAGACTGGAGAAGATGCAGAAAAGAAATGATGAATTGGAAGAACAGTGTATCCAGCATGGGAGAATGCATGAGAGAATGAAGCTGAGGTAGGAAGTTCTATTAATCCATCCCTATGTGGTATATATGCAGGACCTGTTGTATTGTATAAACAAGAAAAAAGCTCTAGTCTTTATTTTATGAAAATGACCAAAACCTCACAGACCATCCTTTGTTTGTTCTTTTGCTTGTGCTGTTTGTTCTTTTGCTTGTGCTGTTTTGGATAAATAGCAGGAAAGCATGTTCAGTTTCCACGGTTCTCTGAAGAATTTATACCTAATTGATTTAGCATATGTGTTGTAGGCTGTTTCTACTGTTTGCGCTCTCTCAGATGAATTGTCATAAGAACAGTCATACTGGGTCACACCAGTGGTCAATCTAGCGCAGTATCCCATATTTCAATGATGGCCAGTGCCAGACGCTTTAGAGGGAACAAAAAGAACAGGGCAATTTATCAAGTGATCCATCTCCTGTTGTCCAGTTCCAGTTTTTAGTAGTCAGAAGTTTAGGAACACCCAAAGCATGGGGTTGCGTCCCTGACCATCTTGGCTAATAGCCATTGATGGACCTATTCTCCATGGCCTTATCTAATGCTTTTTTGAACCAATTATACTTTTGGCCTTCATAACATCCCCTGGCACTATTACAAAGCGGTTCAGCTATATTCACATCTTGCATCAGATCCTGTGCACCATTTAGGACTAATATGTCTTTCTTTTGTGCCCTTATTTAATATGCTATATTTTTCAGCACTATTTTCTTAACGCACCTAGTTATTTGTGTTTAATATAAACACAAACCTGTCACTGAAAAGCTAAGTATTAATAAAGTAGAAGCTATTCAGTTTTGACCAATAGCTTGAAAGTGCCAATTGTTTGATATTATTTGAGTTACTTTTATGGAGGCATCTCCCCACTCAAGTAGTGCCCCATCCCTTAGTCATGTGGGCTGAGAATGAGGAAGGGCAGAAGCTTTTGGGGGAATAGCCAGCCCTCAAAAGTAGCAGAGACTTCCCTAGCAACTTCCATCAGCAGCCTCCTCATGCTCCTTCCACCCTGGGTTCTCGGTGTAATAGAAAGAAGGGGATGCTGGGAGGGAGTTTGGGCAGGACGATGAGGAAAGGGGCATAGCAGAGTATAGCTCTGGTACACCAAATCCTCCACTCCGGAGGGACTTCAAGCCAGTAACGTAAGTTAGGGCTGCACAGGAGGCAGCTCTACATTATGCTGGAACTGGACAGCCCTGAATCAGGGAGCGAGCTGCAACCAGCTCTCTACAGCCCCCCACTCCATTTCAACAGAGTTTGGATGGACCAGCATATCAAGGCCTATGTGTTACACAGGGTGTTCTGTCTGGTGATTGTTTGCCCCACCCTGCTCCTACCGCTCTCTAACAGAGTTCCTCTCCTGCCGGTCTCTGTCTCCCTTCCCTCCGTTCTTCCTTTTCCTTCCTTTTTGCTTGCTTTATCCCAGTAACTCATCCTGCTCCTGCCATCTCACTTCTGCCCCCATAGTTAAACTTCAAAGGAAAAAAAAGAAATTCTGAAATCTCAGATTGTGCACTTAATCTGTGAAACCACATGATTTCATTGTTACCCTCATCCTTCCTCTCCCTGACTCTGCCTTGGTTCCTTGCATTAGTTGTTTTATATTAGATTCCAGCCTTGGGGAGCAGGGAGCATGTCAGCCTATGTATTTGTTCAGCGCCTAGCACAATGAAGCTCTAATCTCAGTTGAGCCTTCGGGCCCTACCACAGTACGTATAAGTAAGGAAAAAAATCTGGCCTTTTAATTATTGGAAATTGAAAACTGTTATGTTGCATTTTAATTGGTAAAATGGATTTTCATCTATAAAATATTGGTTTAGGTAGCTGATGTGGGATAAGTAAAAGTGAAGGCCTTTCGAGTTATAAATTGGCTGCTAGTATAACAGCACCTGAAATACTCTGCTTGTGGAGCATACATTCACAGTGTAATCCATGCCACTATAGGAATTCCAGCCTCACCTCTGCTTTTAGAAAACGTATGTATTGTCTCTTTATACTGGAATAAGGACAGGAGATATTACATACGGTTTAATTAATGTCACAATGCAAAATTACTGACACCTTCCCCCCCAAGCCCCACCCCAGTGATCCCCATTAATTTGACCACCTCCCAATTCACTTACCTCCTAGCCTTGTTGACCCTGGGGCATGGGGAGTGCTTCACAGTTCCCTGCCACACCCTGCATGTGCATGTCCTACCATAAAATTTTTACGTGTAGAAAAAGTTCCAGGATCAGCCCCAAGTCCCTCTTAACTCTAAGCATTAAGGCTACCCCTTTACACATTCCTAAATCATTTCCCCCACGTTGCACCACAATCATATCTGGTGCCCACTGATAAGCCCCCACAGTATATAGAAGTGGCATCAGCTGGTCCCATAATATGCCCCTCCTTCTGTGCTAACTCAGGACTGCTTCATCACTAAGCCCTAGCTGCGAACACTCAGACAGCCTGGATGCCCATCCATACACTGTTGGCGTGGCCTGTCTTCCTGCATCTGGAATGACAACAATGCAAAATGAACAAAAAACAATTCCCTACCTGGGGTCTCATGTACATTCTGTATTCTTCTGAATGCCAATGCCTGAATTACCCTAGCCTCCGTACCCAGCTGTGCTGCTGCTGTTGTAGTCTGAATCCTGAATGAGTGGGAACCAAATTCCTGGGCTGGAAGCCCCAGCCTTATCAGTCCCCGTCTCAACACCATAACAAACTGGTATGTTGTGAAAGGATTCCAGACACCTTGCATAAAGAGGAGCCCATCGAAAACATCTGTATTTTTTCTTTTTTTCTAGCTTAGTACCAAGGCCACTCTGCTTCATTATTACTACTAGCTTGAATTTCAGATCTGTCTTTTCTCAGCTGTTAGGGCAACATTTAATACACATTAGAATGAAACAGACATCATGAAGAAGTTGTTCATCCTTTTCTATACAATCACAGCAATTTTATGCACTAGAAATGAATCAAAGCATTAATACAGAACAGAAAATTGGTCTGAGAGGAACGTGGTCATGCTGCAGGCAGTGCCTTACCGTCTGCTATTGCTTTTAATGATGGAGAGCACTACAACCAGTGCAGTAACTGTGTTTTCCTAAATTTAATATTTTATAATGTATAAATATGGCATAGATTATCGTCTAACTGGGCCATAGTCAAGAGATTTTACCGGTGTATTAAAGGGGAAAGCAATGAATACTTTGGTTTTATAGTTGATCTAATTCTGTATTTATTTAAACTCCAGGTAGTTAATGGAATGTTATCAGAAACAGCTTAAAAATCACAGTAAGGCTGTTTTACAACTTCCACAATGAAGAACAGTAGTAGATTTCAATATCAGCTAAGCTAATGTATTAAGTTTGTTCCTAAAGGTCATGAACTTGCTTCTGTACTTAGTGTACATGAACAATTCATAGTCAAGTCATAAAAAGCCACTGTTTTCTAGCATATGCATTTGGTGCTTTCCCAAAACAAAAAATCTTAGTGAGGGTTTTTAGTCTGCTATTCTAGACCTCTGCAGCCTGCTGCTGCCTTACCCAGGCTATTCATCATTTTTTGGGGGTGGGGGGATAGCTCAGTGGTTTGAGAATTGGCCTGCTAAACCCAGGGTTGTGAGTTCAATCCTTGCGGGGGGGGGGCCACTTAGGGATCTGGGGCAAAATCAGTACTTGGTCCTGCTAGTGAAGGCAGGGGGCTGGACTCGATGACCTTTCAGGGTCCCTTCCAGTTCTAGGAGATAGGATATCTCCATGTATTATTATTATTATTATTATTATTATATTATTATTAACTTAACAGTAATGGAGTTTGCTGCATTGTTCAGCCTTTTTTCTCAAATTGTAGTGATCTCATGAAAGTGGTATAGAGAATTACCCCTCTGCACAGTGATGCATTTCTTCTTTGTATGCAACCACAGATAACACTTTTTGCTGCTGTATCACACAGTAAGCTTGCTTCTAATTTGCTATATGCTGTTACTCCAAGGTCTCTTTAGGCATTACTGCTTTCCAGGTTTCTCACTTTTATTGAATATAGTCCTGTTTATTTTCCATTTATTGATCCTCTTGCTTGGTTCTTCAGCCAGTTTTCAGTCTTCAGTCAGTTTTCAGTCTATGTGACAATATTTTTATCACTCTCAAAATTGATTCAGATTGATTTTAACTTTCCATGAGTCAAATGCTTTATAAAATTGAGACAGGCTACTGTGTTTCAGTCTCTTCACACACTAATTTTGTAATTCTGTCAAAACCAGAAGCCAGTGTTCTTCATAAACACTACGTATTGTTCATAATTCTGTTGCCCTCTAGATGTTTATAGAGTCTTCTCCTTCTATATTATAGTTAAACCTGCTGGATGGTAACTGCAATGATCATCATCCTTTACTTCTTTGGATATTAGTACCGCATTTTCTCTTCTTTGCTCCTCTGGTCTTTCACCAGATGTCTATGATATTTCACAAATACTGAGTGAATCAATAATTTGTTGTCACAGATGAGAGATGTTCCACAAATACACTTTTGCATTTATATTGTAATGAAATATGGTGTTTATAGTGAGGAAAAAAGGTTACTCTTGTTTGTCATCACTTTGTGTTTTGCTATGGGATACAAAGGACAGGGGCAATAACTATTTTATAGTCCTTTCTGAGTTCCATGAAACAGTAGTTAGAGTAAGACCTTATTAATTGATCAGTCAACTTGTTTTGAAGCAGCAGCTTGGAAATGTTTGTGTCAATGAAAATAGACAAGATAACACTTTTCCCTATTATTTCTATCTTTCTCTATAAAAAAATATGCTGTTTATAAACATCTGTTCTGATTATATGAGGTATTTTTAAGGACAAGGTTATTTTATATTTAAATTACAATAATTAAAGTTGTTTTTGAGTCACTTCTTTGAATATAATGTAAATATTCATCCCTTTCAGTTTTGTTTGCTCAGTGAAATGTGTCATTAAAAGAAAGTAGTTGTCCGTCTGAATGATAGATGGTTGACACCTGCTATTGAAATGGAATTGAGCTGAGAAATTTGCAATTTGTGGGAGTGAAGGAGAGATGTTAGGATTCTCTCTGAAGCTTAAATGGGCTGTACAGTTGTCGTCGTTGTTGTTATCTAGCAGCCCATGATTCCCTCCATGGCTTGTCCTCCCTTCTTTCTTTCACCTGCCTTCTTTTTACATCAGCTTGTTCTTTATTATCTTCTTGCTCCCACATGCTTTTAATTTTAAGCATGTGGATTTTTGAGGGTGAGTAAATTAGTTCAGAAGCATTGTCTAAATTGTGGCATTTGATCAAGATGACAGTGTCATTGCTCTGTCACTGGAGATGTGTGGTCAACTTTACAATTCTGAATCTCGGAAAAATGTCACTTTGAACACCGTGCTGCAAATAACGTGTTAGTATCATTTCAATTTTTAAATATAATTTTGTCATTAGAGTCTGCATTTTGCCATTCTACAGAAAATGACTCTTAATAGTAAAAAGTATTTTTTTTCTCACTAAGAGGAAAAAATTATTACAAGGCCAGTTATAAATAGAGGCAACCAGCAAAGGAATATAAGATCAAATATAGCAAAAATAAAACCTAAAACAAACCACTACCACCTTCCTTTCCCAAAAAAATAAATAAATTTAAAAAATTCTACAGGATATTAAATCTGGTTGCCATTTTTAGGTTCACCTGAAATGTTGGCTCGTGGTGTGTATTTTCTGCACTTTCAGTACCAATTTTAAAGTGCTCTGCACACAGTTCTCCCTGTTGCAATGATGGGACCTGTGCTAGTTGGTGGCGGGGGAGTTGAGGGTGACTTGCTTTAGGTGTATTAATGATTGAACTTATTAATTTGTAGTTAATTTGCAACCATGCTATCATAGGCAAGGATTTCGTCAGCTCTCTTAAGCTTTAATTGATTTTGATCTAGTCTGGTGTATTCAGCACTTGTTACTTATCACTTTACTTTTCTAATACACACCCCTTCCTAACCATTAGAATGATTTTGGTTAATGTAAGGGTTTGAGCATAGTTCATCTCTTCAGTCAGCATCAACTCTCTGACTTTTCTCCATTGGAATGGCCATTGGCTGTAAAAGGAAGCATGTTAGTTACCTCTTCTTACAAACCGTGGCCTGCACCCTTCTTCTTAGAGCCTAGATGGAGTGTGGAGTTACAGCAAACTAGGGGAAAGATGTCTACATGTAGTCCGAGAGCACCTCTCTTAACCACTTCCTTTCTTTGCATAAGCCTGCCAGGCCCTACTCCATAGTTCTTCTTTTTCCTGAACTAGGCAGTGAGATGGAGTATATGGGCCATAGTTTATAAAGTGCATGTGGATCCTTGAAGTTATTTTATATTATCAATAAATTATTGATTTGGAGGCTTGTAAATATTGTTTTTCAAGGATTGTTTAGAATACTGTAAATGGGGAGAGAGCATTTTTGCTGGCAAAATAGTCAATACTTTATTATAATTTCCTCCAGTTGTTTAGAATCTCATAAAAGGCTAGTCTATTGTGATGAGGTTTGGCGTGCATGTTTTGGTATGTGATCTTTTATTATTTTCTGGTTGCTTGAAATGTCCTCTGCTAGGAGGAATGTACCAGGCAAATAGTAGTTTGTTCACATTTGTACCTGCCGAACAGGATTTTACACTCCAACGTTGTGCAATCTGTGTAATCTATTTTTATATGTAATATAAATAATCTAAATAATTTATATATTATGTGTGAGCATGTATACACACATGCACAAATTGTGTAGAGCATTTATATAGATGGGCTTTTTACACCTATTTCAACTATGTTTCTGGTAGCTGAAAAGAAAGAGCCTACGGGATTGGCAGTTTGGGGCAGATGTGTGTCTATTCCTCAGGCATCAGTGGTTGTAAGTTAACTATAAAAATGTTATAACCATCTGTGTAACAAGACGGCAGAGATCTGCTCTTGCCTGTTACTATAAATAAGAAGGAGATTTGTTTGACTTCATAGACATTGGATTTATAAAGATTATATGTGTCAAATCATAACTATGTGCCATGCTGCTAGGATGTGTCTGCAGCCAACTACCTGGGGTGGTCTTCCCTTCAGACATTCTAGTGAAGAGTGCAACAACTGTTTAGAGATGTCTGTATAGCACAATATGTGATGAATTATGTGTGTATTCTTCCTATGGGGAAATGCCTGATTTTCATGGATAGCCTTATCTGCAAGAATAGAGTTAAAATGGACCTTTAAATAGGTCACTTAAAGAGTAAAACAAAATGCAATAAAATCATGTTTCAAGTTCTCTTTCTGCCCCCACTCCCAAAAAAGTAATCCGAAGATATTTCCTTTTAAATGTGTTGTGTTGTGCTTTTAAGCGATATGGTCTGGATTTGGGGGAGGGGGGGAGAGAAAGAAGTTCATTTCAGACCTATGTCACAATATTTGATTTACTAGGACTACTACCTCCCTACTCAGAGAGATTTGAATTTCTGTGAATGTCTTTGGCAAACCTCTAGTAAAATGGTCAATTAAAAATCAAAATCCTTTCCTGATAATCAAGTCAATCAATTTACATTAAAAAAGCCTACATTTTTATGTATGGTTTACATACTACCGCAAATAATTAATCTGGGGGGGGGGGACATAGGAAAAGTGAAGTTATTAAACAGCCCTTTTTAATCCAATGTCCTTCATATTTTGAATACATTTTCCTCCTGATCCTTATTATAGATAGGTTAATATTATTTTTTTAAGTGAGGAGAAAATGTTAATGTGACCTTGTATTTAATAGACATGTCTATCTTTAGAAATCTGTAGGGGAATAGGTAAGTGTAGAGTCAAATGTCCAGAAAAGTGACTCTTGTTTTTAAATTAAAATGTGTTCATGTTTATAACAAAAGCAAACAAAGACAAATACATACATCTCTCAAATTTATCTGGTACTAAAGCTGTCTCAATACATAAAAATATAAGTCTTTTTTTCTCTAAGCATCCATACTCATGCCCAGATATCTGTATGGGGGGGGCTTCATGGCAGCTGGATTGCCACAACAATTGGAGATCAAGTTGTTCGTGTAGCCTTTCATTCAAGGAGTTTCTCTTTTTTGAGAAGCTTTGTGTCATTACATCCTGCACTGCAGTGTAGCCAAATGAGACTCTCCTCTCTGTCCAGGATTTGGGGTTATCTCTATCACTTATACACTGCCATTAGAAAGACTTTCATTGTAGGTTGGGAAACAAAACACTCCAGAGACGTAATATTAGGAAATAACGAAAGGATGAGATTTTATATAGAAAACAAATCCTGTCAGAATCTGAAAATGTATTTGGCTTCAGTTTAATGTGCTTGGCTGTTTGCACACAGTACACATGGTCTGGAATAGAAACTGGATGTTTAAAATCTCTCCCTCCTTCTCTCTCTCTAGCTAAGTATTTGTCTATTTGCTATTTATTTATTTATTTATATTAGTGCTTCCATTTTAAGTATTTATCATTTGTATAACATAACACACTGAATTTTCCCCACAAAATATTATCTAAAAAAAGTTTATTCTTCAACTACATGAACAGCAGATGTATAAAACAAAAATCATTTTAGCTGATACAGACCTGAAAGCATCTACAGTAAGTAAAAGACAGAGTAATCGAGGAAAATATGTTTTACAATTCTGTGTAACTCAGTCCTTGCTAATCTTGACATGGTAATGGCAAACGGTTGAAGGGAAAGTATTGCATACAATTTCCATATTGTGGGTTTTTCTGTTTGAATTTTCATTAGGGTATCTAGTGCACTTAATGGTACTGATTAATTTATTAATAGACTGTAAGACACTTAAAGCATCAAATAATAATGTTTGACAGCCTTGCAAAATTCTACTTGCCCAGTCACCCAAAATGAGTGATTTCTTTTAAATATTAATTTTTTTATCATCCCTGTAAAAGGCCATGGACAAGTATTTTTTTGTGACAAGGCTGGTAAATGTCCATGACAATATTGCAAGGCAGATTTATGACAAGACATTACAGTTAATTTACACATGGGAAAAACATGTATATCCATGCAGTCAGAATGTGTGACCCCTCTGCCCTTCAACAGCTGCGAGCACTCAGAAGCCAATACACCCTTTAAGGAAACAGTAGTTGGCCTCTCCTGCGAGTGTTCCCCTCCCCCACCCCAATACTACTGAGGTACTCTGCCTGCCTTTGCACTCCACAAGCAAATCCCTCCGAAAACAGATATCTGGATACTTTATATTCATGTTCACCTCTTAACTGTGGCAGCAAAAGTCTTTAACTTACAGATTGTCAGCCAGGTTTTTGACTGTCCCGAAACATAGCAAGCCCTGAAATAAGTGCTATATTTAAGAGAGTGTAGTGCATCACCCAGGCTGTCCTTATCACTTTCTGCAACCAGCACAATTGTTGGTTAATGTGGTTCTCAGTGCTAAACATTAATCTAATGTTCATGAAGGCCTTCCCCAGACTGTTCTTACTACAGAAATAGGGAAGGTGATACTCTTGACAGCCCAAACAAGAGTCTGTTGTTTGGCATGCCAAGTCCTAGAAATGTGTGTCCCGAAACAGATTCCTCCAGAGGGGCTGGAGTAGACAGATATCACTAGAGGTGCACTCGGAGCACTGCAATTAAACCCTATTCAGTTGTACTAGGAAAAGCTCCCAGAGGTCTGTTCCATCGTAATGAGCTGTTTGTAGTGATGAGAATGGGGCCCCTTGTCATGGTATCAAATGGGTAAGAGTTATGAACCACCATGTGAAAGAAAGCATGCCTGCTAATTTCTGCCTCAGCCATACCAACATCCTTTAACCACTGTGATCTTTTCTCTGAACCACTCGGCCTTGTCAGGGTGTTCAGTTCAGTGCTGAAAATGGTTAAACTGGTATTCATGGACCTCCATTTTGTCATATGTGTGGGAGAAGCATATGCCCAAGATGTTCAGCCAAGAAATGAATGGTCTGGATCAACATGTCATAGTAACCATATCCTAGCAGGCCCATATAAATAAAATTGTGTAAGTAATAGCAATAGCAATAACAAAAACAACTCATTCACTTCAGGCACTTGCTAAAGGTCTCAAATGTACAAAGAAAATAGAGCAATCCAGGGGCACAGTCTTTTCAAAATAGATTGCCCTGGAAGGCAAACCCTCCCACCTCAAAGGCAGAGCATTCAACAATTTTGAGCAGGTTGGGGTGAGTATATATTTTCTTCCCTACATTTAAGAAAAGGAAAACCCACCTTCTTGATACTTTAGACTCCTGCTGATAATTGCTCATCTTAATTAATTAGCCTCTTAGAGTTGGTAGGGCTACTCCCACCTTTTCAAGTTCTCTGTATGTGTGTATATATATCTCTTTACTATATGTTCCAGTCCATGCATCCGATGAAGTGGGCTGTAGCCCACGAAAGCTTATGCTCAAATAAATTTGTTAGTCTCTAAGGTGCCACAAGTACTCCTGTTCTTTCTAAAAATTTGAGCATTTAAGACCTTGACTTAATTATAGTCACCTAATTTTCTTCATTCCATATTGTGATTGCATCTGTGTGTTTAAAGTTCAGTTTTCTGTGTTGTATTCCTTTGATATTTCAGGATATAAAATAAGATGTTTACAAATACCAACCAGAGGCTGATACTATGCAGCAGTTCAGTAGCAAATATCTACTTTGGGTATTTAACCATAATTGGGATCTTTGATTGGCCTTACGTGACCTCACAGTAGTAATAAAATCTAACTACCAATCCATTTGGCAAATTTCTTTAAGCAGTAGCAAATTTGCTTTTGCTGTTTTTATACACCTCTTTGAGATTTTAGGCTCAGGCTGTTTAAATTTGCAGTTTTCCTATAATGGAGAACTTAAAATGAGGATAGACGAATACCGCTAAAACAGCCTTGCAAACTGTCATGAAAATTTACCAGCCCAAAATCTATGCATCTACCCATTACCAAAATGATCATCATGAGGGGAGGGACCTGAAACTAATGATGATTTACTTTCCCAGCAACAAAGGAGTAGAATTTTGCAAGGCTTTTGGAAGAGGTTTTTTCCTTCTAATAATCATGATAGTTTGATTCTGCTGGGCTCAATACTGCTCCTATTGAATGTGATGGTAGCAGTTCTTGTTAATGATATAACTGTCCCCTTTTTTGAATTCTACTGTGCAGTTGGCTTCAACTGGATCTTGGGCCAGTGAGTTCCACGGGCAAGCTAATAGTGTGTTTTTATTTTGTTTTTTGAATCTTTTTATAATTTTTTAGGTTTGGGGCCTTTCAATTTAATTGAATATCCCATTGTTTTTGTATTATGAGATTGGGCAAACAGATGTGCCCAGATTGTCTTCTCTGTATCATTCATATTATACCTTTTATCACGCCCCCTCTTGTTCATCTCTTTTCTAAAGTAAACCATCCCATTATTTTCAATCTCTCTCCATATGGAAGTCTTTCCATGGCTCTAATTATTTTTGTCAACCACCTCTGAATGTTCTCTAAAAAGAGCAATATACATTTTAAAGACTAATTAGAGTAGAGACCTACAATGCATATGAGTTAATGTTCCTCTGATAAGACAATATCCTGACCCAAGGAGATGACAGTGTAAGGGTGTGATCTTTCAGACCTTATAGGAGAAGTCACCCTGAAGCAAAGACTCCAGGAGGTATGCGCTAAGGGCCAAATCATGAGAGATGTTAAGGATCTGCAATTCCTGTATATCTAAGGGAACGTTGTAGATGCTCATTACCTTGCGTGATTTGGTCTTAAATTAAGGTAGGGATGGGAAATGTGGAAACAATGGGAGAGGTTAATGCATTAATCTAGATTTGTTCACTTAATTTCTGTTGTTGAAAAACAAAATAAGTGCATGTGTTTGGGGAAGGAACTGAGATTTGAAAAATGTGTCCATTTTAAACTCAGATCAGATTCTAATCTCTGTTACCCCACTATAAATATACTCAAAGCCAGGCTACCATGTATAGTTGCCTAGGTCCTGATCCTGAGCAGGGTTTAGTACTCTGAACTCAGTGGAAGTCAGGGGTACTGACCACCTCCAAGATCAGGCCCGTAGTTCCAACAAATAGTGACAGCCATTGTGTAGCTTAAACCTTAGTACAACATTTTAGTGTGCATGCATAGTAGCCATTTAATTAATAGCATTGTCATTTTTAAAGATTGTTTTTCAAACAGCCACAACTCATCCACAGAGAGTACCAATTCTTGATGTTTTATGGTCACTTCACTGCTGATATAAGCTGGTGTAACTCTGTTGATCGTAACAATGCTGCACTCACCCATACCAGCATGAATTTAGCCTTTAAATATCAGCCTTTTTAAGTAATCCATGTACAAAAATTCTTCTTTTTTTCCCCTAAATGTGGTTATTCTGGTTGGATAACTCAATGGTTGAACAATTTTTTTCCAACTTTCAAAAATAAAAAAGTTCACCTATGGATTGATGCCAAGCATGGACAGCTCCACAGATACATATTTGGAAACACATGAGCTAAAAAACAAAAAGAGGAGTCTAATTAAAATGGTCTTTTAACCTTAACTGTTGCTGCCATGAGAGCTATTGTTATTTGCTGTACCATGTTGCAAATGTATTAGTCAATTTACACAAATACCCATTCATTTAAATATGCATCACAACTGAGTTTTATAAATAAAATGCACAAGCAAGCTGAAATGAGGCATATGTATCACTGGGAAATGGCTTTAAAAGGCTGGATACAAATGGAATTTTCTCATTGGCTTTCTCAATGTCATCCCTATGTCAATAAAATCCAGAGAAAATGTATTTTAAATTTTGCCCTCTTTAAATTTCCATTTGTAATAGCAGTAATACACTTCAGGCAGTGCATTTCTGGGGGATTATTGCATTTCTCAAGTGGCTGAAGTCACTCACCCTTCAGCCCCATGCCTCACAACACACCCGAGGCGAGCAATAATCCCCAGCAAGGCACTGCTTGTCTTGTCTTATTGCTTAATTATTATACCTATTTAATGCTATTTAGAACATTGTCAGCTGTTGAGAAAAGGTAATTATCACTAGTCAAATGAAAAACACTTTTTTGGCTGCCTTACGGATACACATTTTACTGGTACCTTGATACATAATGAAGCCTGATAGCAAAACTTTTGCTTGTCTCTTCTTCAAGCCACAGCTGTTTCCCTGCTAAATTCATTCCATCTGTCTTCCCTTCCGTAAGGCTGTAGGCAGTATAGCATAAGTACAGAAGCAGTTCAGTGCTATTTTGGATAAACATAACTGAAATTTGAATCTTTGCCATTTGCAATGCACACATTTTGTTTTACTGCTGTAAAGAGAGCTGTCAAAATAAAAACTACATGGATAATTTACTGAAATACAGTCAAATGTAAGGATGATCAAAGGGAAAAAATAAAAATATACCTAGGGTCAATATTACTCTGTAGATATATGCTGAATCATTGACCTCTTGACACTGAGGAGTCCAGAGCTGCTGGCAGTGAGCACTGAAGAACTCTGAATTAGTGCACAGAATAGGGAAGTTAAAATCCCAGTGTCAAAAGGTTAGCAAATAACATGTAACCATGTGTGATGGCATCATATGTGATATCTGGCTCGCTATAGGACTTCACTTGCTTTTCTCTATATGCCGTGTGTAATGGGTTAACTTAATGAACTTCACTGTAGCTCAGTACGTAAGATCAAAATTTCAGAATGTGTCTCATTGCCACTGGAAATGGGAGGTATCACAGTTCAGGTCAGCTGCACTTGTATTCCCCCTCCATGGTCTAGCAAGGGCACCAACTCTAGGTTCCCAGCTCCTTAGCTATCATCTCTCTTGGCTGGAGACACACGTTTCTCTCCCTTCTGACCAGGGTGCTTTCAGGCTGAATAGTTCCTGCTTATATCATTATTCCCCAAAGGCCAGGCTGCCAAAGCAGGCCTGCTTCGCTTCTCTCCCAGAGATAGAGAATGTAATTGTCAACAGTTATAACTTACTACGCAGTTCTTTCAAAGCAAGCACTTTTATTTTTAAGGTCAAAGCATTATAGAGAAAACACATTAAAAACAATAAAAACTTAAATTCATGCTAATAAGTTTACCCCCTGACTCTAACAAGGGCTCTGGCTGGTGAATAGTCCTTCAGACCCTACCAAGGCATTTTCCTGTGATCACAAGTTCATCACAGCTTCTGCTCAGAACCAGCCCCCAAGTCTTACGGGGTCTGAGTGGGCCAAAGGCCTTCGAACCCTTCCCTAAGGATGGGGACCCCTTTGCACTAGGGGTCCTGTCTGTTTGCTGTATCAGAAAGAAGGCCTGGAATCAGTTTTAACTCCGGATTTTTGGTCAAATAGCCTTTCTTTTTCTGTTGCTCCCTTGAGAATCCAGTTTGAACCAGTATATATAAGATTCTCTCCAGATGGTGATAGCTTTCTGGAGGTGTTTTACCTGAGTGAATTTGCCTAGTCACCTCACAGTGTTCTTAGTTCCTGGAGAGCTGTAGTCCCCCTACCCCTTGGAATTACATACAATCCCTCACCGTTGTGCAGGAGGTCAGACTAGATGATCATAATGGTCCCTTCTGACCTTAAAGTCTATGAGTCTATGAGTAATAGTACATACACATTTTCATTTTTAATACAATTAACTCCTAAAATACTTAAACCTAATTCAGCAAGGTTTTTCCAGGATATTGTCACATCTGTCACAGGAGGCACCACAACTGCCGATGCCAATGAAATTAACCATCTCCATCTACCCATTCCTCTTACGTTTGCAGTTTACTAGTTGACACACAAGAATATTAGTTCATGCTTTACATTATATATTAAGTAACGTTTTGCACTCAGTTGTTTATCCTAAACTGGAAGGGGATGGTTTAGTGAGCTCAGGGTTGGGTTTGTCTGTATTTCCTACCAGAGCTTCACATCCCAACAGGGTCTATTCAGCACTTCATCCTTCTGAGCTAGATAAATTAGGTACTATGCACTTTGCAGCGTGTAGGAGTCTTTCAGACACGACCATTAAAAACAATGTCTTGTCTATTCTACATAGATATTAAAGATCTCAGGATACTTTTTTAAGAGTAGGGGTTTAGCATCATGTCCTGACTATATAGTTTCCCCTTCTTGCACAGTTGTGTAGTATGCTACCTATCTCTGACATAGCTGTATTTCATCAGTGTGTATCTAGTTGGTGAAGCATTTTTGGAGCTTTTATGAGGAAAGCTGAAGGAAACCTGGAGAACTTTTGTGTAGATAACCCTTAAATTAACTTGATGTGTTATAAGGACAAGTTCATATTCTCTGAACATAGTGTTGCTTCTAAAACAAAAAGGTAATGCTTCCAAACTCTACAATATGTTAAAAAAAATTAAATGGACAAAAATAAATTTGACTTAACCCAGAAAATCCTTTCCTTGCAAATAAAACCAAAATCAATCTTTTTAGCTCTAGTGAATTAGTATGAAATGGTGCTGACATGAAATTAATCTAAATGCAAAATCTGGGTGACAGAAAGTGCTGTTTGTAAGGATGCTGGGGGTGACTGACCACTAATAGAATTCAGTTACTAATCAGTGAAGTAGGGCACAGAAGGGGAAAAAACAGGATAACGTCATGAGCTGCCTCCACATATGAAAGTATATTTTTCCCAGCTGTATTAAATGAAACATAAGTCCTTAGAAATATTACTGGAAAAGGCACCATTGTATGAAGACCTTACATGAAAAACACGCAGTGGGATCTCTTGTAAATATGTATAGCAGTATTCTATAGCAACTACCCAAAATACTGGATTATCACTATTGTAAAATGTAATATTTTGCACCAATGTAGAGTATTGTAGTATCTTTTTCATTTAATGAGAATTGGAATAAGATTTATGCAGTAGCTATGCATGTAAAATAATAATTATAATTTTGATTAACAATATAGATACATATAAGGATTATTTTGTTTTCAGGAGCCAGAATTTTAGCATTTAGTCTTCCTGCAAGTAATGAACTCTCTCACACATTCCTGCATAGCTAGGACTAGAACAATGATCCTTCAGCTTGAAGAAAGGTTTAAGTTAAAGGCTATCGGAGTAAGCTTGGCAGTAGCAGGCGGCCCCTTTACCTCTCTGAGGACCAGTTGCTAGGGAGCAATATCAAACACATAAAACCAGTACATCGCACATTTCAGCTTGCAAAAGCTTGTGAAGACCTCAGCTTTGAAGGCCTGCTAGGTGTTGACTGGAAAGCCTACAATGGGAGCTTTTATCCAACTTGGGTTGTTTATTCTTTATTCAGTCAGCCAATTGGAGAAGGATGCTGCAGATTGAAAGTGGATGCAGGTTAAGAAACTGGGAAGAGGTTGTGGAACGCTAGCTAGGGCTCAAAGGCACATGCACAAGTTTAGTTGATATTTTTACCACCCTCAGCTCAGGCGTTTGTGATGTAGACTCACCTGGACAACTATGAGGCCATTCAAATGCTGCAGCGTAGAAGCCAGTTGCAAGCACTTTAATGAAGCATTTAAAAAAAAAAAAAAAAAAAGACAAGATCAGACTTGTAAGATCTACAAGATTCAGGACTTGCCTTTTAAAAATAGTTTTATATTGGCTTGATTAGCTGGTTATATATATACAACAATGTTAAAATAGTTACATTAAAAGAAGAATGTTCAACATCTGAAAAGTTTCAGAGTAGCAGCCGTGTTAGTCTGTATCCACAAAAAGAACAGGAGTATTTGTGGCACCTTAGAGACTAACAAATTTATTTGAGCATAAGCTTTCGTGGGCTGCTGTCCACTTCTTCGGATGCATAGAATGGAACATATATTGAGGAGATATATATACACGTACAGAGAGCATGAAAAGGTGGGAGTTGTCTTACCAACTCTGAGAGGCCAATTAAGTAAGAGGAAAAAAAACTTTTGAAGTGATAATCAAGATAGCCCAGTACAGGCAGTTTGATAAGAAGTGTGAGAATACTTACATGGGGAGATAGATTCAGTGTTTGTAATGGCTCAGCCATTCCCAGTCTCTATTTAAGCCTAAATTGATTGTATCTAATTTGCATATCAATTCAAGCTCAGCAGTTTCTCTCTGGAGTCTGTTTTTGAAGCTTTTTTGTTGCAAAATTGCCACCCGCAGGTCTGTCATTGAATGACCAGACAGGTTAAAGGGTTCTCCTACTGGTTTTTGAATGTTATGATTCCTGATGTCAGATTTGTGACCATTAATTCTTTTGCTTAGAGACTGTCCGGTTTGGCCAATGTACATGGCAGAGGGGCATTGCTGGCACATGATGGCATATATCACATTGGTAGATGTGCAGGTGAACGAGCCCCTGATGGCCTGGCTGATGTGATTAGGTCCTATGATGATATCATTTGAATAGATATGTGGGCAGAGTTGGCATCGGGCTTTGTTGCAAGGATAGGTTCCTGGGTCAGTGTTTTTGTTCAGTGATGTGTGGTTGCTGGTGAGTATTTGCTTCAGGTTGGGGGGTTGTCTGTAAGCGGGGACAGGTCTGTCTCCCAAGATCTGTGAGAGTGAGGGATCATCTTTCAGGATAGGTTGTAGATTTTTGATGATGCGCTGGAGAGGTTTTAGTTGGGGGCTGAAGGTGACAGCTAGTGGTGTTCTGTTATTTTCTTTGTTGGGCCTGTCTTGTAGGAGGTGACTTCTGGGTACTCGTCTGGCTCTGTCAATCTGTGTTTTCACTTCAGCAGGTGGGTATTGTAGTTTTAAGAATGCTTGATAGAGATCTTGTAGGTGCTTGTCTCTGTCTGAGGGATTGGAGCAAATGCGGTTGTATCTTAGAGCTTGGCTGTAAACAATGGATCGTGTGGTGTGTCCTGGATGGAAGCTGGAGGCATGTAGGTGAGTATAGCGGTCAGTAGGTTTCCAGTATAGGGTGGTATTTATGTGACCATCATTTATTAGCACAGTAGTGTCCAGGAAATGGACCGCTTGTGTGGATTGATCTAGGCTGAGGTTGATGGTGGGATGGAAATTATTGAAATCATGGTGGAATTCCTCAAGGGCTTCTTTTCCATGGGTCCAGATGATGAAGATGTCATCTATGTAGCATAAGTAGAGTAGGGACATTAGGGGACGAGAGCTAAGGAAGCGTTGTTTGAAGTCAGTCATTAAAATGTTGGCATACTGTGGGGCCATGCGGGTACCCATAGCAGTGCCGCTGACTTGAAGGTATATATTGTCCCTAAATGTGAAATAGTTGTGGGGAAGGACAAAGTCACAAAGTTCAGCCACCAGGTTAGCTGTGACGTTATCGGGGATACTGTTCATGATAGCTTGTAGTCCATCTTCGTGTGGAATATTGGTGTAGAGGGCTTCTACATCCATAGTGGCCAGGATGGTGTTTTCTGGAAGATCCCTGATGGATTGTAGTTTTCTCAGGAAGTCAGTGGTATCTCGAAGATAGCTGGGAGTGCTGGTAGCGTAGGGCCTGAGGAGAGATTCCACATAGCTAGACAATCCTGATGTTAGTGTGCCAATGCCTGAGATGATGGGGCATCCAGGATTTCCAGGTTTATGGATCTTGGGTAGCAAATAGAATACCCCTGGTCTGGATTCTAAGCATGTGTCTGTACAGATTTGTTACTGTGCTTTGTCAGGGAGTTTTTTTAACCTGTCTGGTCATTCAGTGACAGACCTGTGGGTGGCAATTTTGCAACAAAAAAGCTTCAAAAACAGACTCCAAAGAGAAATTGCTGAGCTTGAATTGATATGCAAATTAGATACAATCAATTTAGGCTTAAATAGAGACTGGGAATGGCTGAGCCATTACAAACATTGAATCTATCTCCCCATGTAAGTACTCTCACACTTCTTATCAAACTGTCTGTACTGGGCTATCTTGATTATCACTTCAAAAGTTTTTTTTCCTCTTACTTAATTGGCCTATCAGAGTTGGTAAGACAACTCCCACCTTTTCATGCTCTCTGTATGTGTATATATATCTCCTCAATATATGTTCCATTCTTTGCATCCGAAGAAGTGGGCTGTAGCCAACGAAAGCTTATGCTCAAATAAATTTGTTAGTCTCTAAGGTGCCACAAGTACTCCTGTTCTTTCATCTGAAAAGTGTTTGCGTGTACCGACTGTATAGGCTTTTTCCTCTCCAAAAGGAGCAATTTATGCAGTCTTCTCTAGTAGAAATTCTAATAGACTCCATTAGAATTATTCAACTGGTATCTCTTGGTTCCTACTGGAGGACTGGTACCCTTAGGAACAACTAGACAAATAGATCTATTGATCTGTTTCAAAACCTAGTTGCAAGATGCAACCATCTGAAAAAATCCCACTAGGGAACTTGAATTCACACACTCATAGAGTTTAGATATATTGAAGTCTCAAACACAAGTGAGAACTGGAAGGAAACAAAACTACAAACAGTTATGCCTTTAGGGCAACTAAGTTATTTTTCCAAGTACCATCATTATGAAAATTGTCAGATTTAATGTTTTGTGGTATTCCTTCACACCTCATTTGTGCAGTTCAGAGTGCCTGGGCAAGAGTATGCATATCTGCAGATACTGTTTGATCATAGAACATGTTTACATGGATTTTAGGAGATTCCTTCACAAATCGTTTCATATATTTTCCAGTTTTTGGCTCAGTACGATGATGGTCCATAGAGACTTTCTCATGTTATGCTGTAAAGATTAAAAAAAATCCTAACAATTCTAACTACTCCTTCATTTTTGTCAGGTGGCAGCTTTTACTTGGCACATGCAGATATTATTGTTCAGGGTTTTTCCCCCATTCTTTTTACAATGAGGTTTGCCCATTGTTCATACAAAAACCTCTGAGCATGTTTTCTATCCAGAGAGGAAAAGGTGGGGTGCAGAAGAAGTGAGCAGAGGGACAAAAGGAAGACAGTAAAGAGGAACAGCTAGTAGGAAAAGAGAGAGTGGCAAGGAGAGGTATATTATAAAGATAAATACATAAAGTGAAAGAATAAAAACTGAGTTTTAATGGTACTAATTTTTTCTGTCCTTTTCTTCTTTAAACTTGGATTCTCCTAATGACCATGTCTCAGGGTAATTTAGACAATGCATCTTTACAAGTGAAGGGATACTTTGTGAACAGTTATACCAATAACGATGCTTTAAAGCTTTCTCTAAAAGTTTACTGTAAAAGCATTTCTGTAAACTATGTGATGAACAAAATGTTTGCCTGTTCCAAGTTCTTAAAGTCACTTATTTGGATACTCAGTCCCTTGTGAGGTGTGTGGTGATCCCAAACAAGCCATTTAAAAACTTTACAGCTTTTGTCACATTTCATTCTATTTTATCTATCAGTATTCTTACCAAAATGACAGCATTTTTAGATAATTAGTTAATAGGCTGTTAAATGCCTAGGGATCATGATGAGTGCCTAGAACACTGTGCTCCAGAAATTAGCTCTAAAAAGGCTCTAATACAGAGAAAAATCAGGAAGAGTGTATACCTGCCATATGTGTCCTCTCTCATTATAAGTGGAAAATATTGCTCATCTGATGTCAAATTCCTAATGAAAAAGTTATTAAAATATAGACTCTTCCCTCTTGCTAAAAGTTGTTCTGGGTTTTGGCAAAATTCATTTGTCTCCACATTTTCAAATGACAACTTCCGTGTTTTTTCCTTTTATGGTCTTTCATGGAGAATTTTTTTAATACTATAGCAATTTTTCATATCAGACTGGCAGGTAGTGTTGCAATCAGTTGTTTACATAATCAGTGGGTTAATATTAAATATATCAATTATGCTTTATAGACATGTAATAGGATATTGGTCCCAAGAAGTTCACAATCTAAGGATCAAAACCTGCTCCACGTACATGAGGGCCCACTCCTACGTTTTTATGTAAGGCAGAGCAACGTTTTTCCATCTCTGTATAATAACATAAGCTGTACTCCCAAGCGGAGGCCCTGCACAAGCCCAGTTCACCACTTATGTCCCATTTAAGTGCTCTTTGAGGGATAAAGTAATGCATGGGTATTGTATTGGCCCTGTGTGCAGGGGTGAATTTTACACTTAGTGAATAAATGGTGCGTATGTGTTAGCTTGGTAAGTTGTAAGATGTAAAATAACATTGCTATTGTCGCTTGGAAGATGAGAACAATTAATTTATTTCTAAAAATCAACCTTTTGAAAGCTGGAATCTGACTAGTTGATGATAGTTCCATTGGTGCAGGTAATTCCATTCAATATTACAGTGGATATGTTACATATCCACTCATCTAAGGGCAGTAGCCTGTCATCGCTAGTATCTGAGTATGTGGGATGCATGCATACCCCAGTCTTGTATTGTTTTCGTATAATTGTTGAAAAATGTCAAAAGCTGCCTTTTGCAAAGTATGAATTACACTCATCCCACTAGGACATTTCATGGGTGAAATGTTACTTTTGTAAACTAGAGAGACAAGGTGGGTGAGGTAATATCTTTTACTGGACCAACTTCTGTTGGTGAGGGAAACAAGCTTTCGAGCTTACACGGAGCTGAAGGAGAGAGACAAGCTCTTCCACCAAAAGAAGTTGGTCCTATAAAAGATATTACCTCACCCACCTTATCTCTCTAATATCCTGGGATCAACACGACTCCAACAACACTGCATACACTTGTAAACTGTAACTTTTGGTTTGCTCATTTGCAATATATTCTCTCTCCTGCTGCCCAAGCTCTGAGTCTGCTCAAGTATGGGAAGCAGTTTGCTCTTTGTAAAAACACATTTTGTCCCCATCCTTTGAAGAGGAGTTCCCCTGAGTTGTGTAAGTTCCCTTGCTTGTACATTTAATAGTTTATACGAGAGACAGGTCTGAATAAAAAAAGCCCTGGATCCAAATACACTCAAGTTTTATAAAATTCTGGTTAGTTCAGGCCTTTTTCTAGTTTATATTTGTCTTTTTCAGTTGCAGAAATAAACTTGCCCTGATTCCTACCATATGCTGTGAAAGAGCATGGGATTAAACATACGGGTCGTTGTCCAATGTGATTTCACGGAATTAGCCCCATTTATCATTTTAATTGTGAATGAAGAAGGAATTTTCATTTAATTTGCATTGGGGACCTTTGTGCTGGGTAGAGACCTTCCCCTAATCCTCTATGGCTCAGCAGGGGGCTGAGAGCCTAGGAGCTCCTTCGCTGCCCTTATGCCTTAGCTGCATCTCTCAGAGATGGGGAAGTTTTTGCCTTTGGTGGCTTCTGTGACTGGGCACTTTCAGCAAAGTCAAGATGGGGGTTAGGCAGCACCTTGAGTATTAACATGTCATTGTCCCCTGTTGCAGCGTCTATTTTGTCCTCGCATTTGGTGCTGTTGAAGCTTATTACTCCATAGCTCAGTGGTCCTGCTACATTTGGATCCCTTCACCGGTTTGAATCCCATAGAACATTGGGGTCTTGCCACTCTGAGAGTGGGCATGCGAATGCTGTATACACCTGGCTATTTTCAGAAGCCTCCAGGCTTTTGATGTATTAGGATCACTGGAGCTTTGGCATCTTCTCTCCAGTTGTTGTGTTTAACTGATCCCAACGCTCTGTGGGGTGGGATCTGCAATCGGTGCTGTTCAGGGCTCGCAGTCCTGTGCGCAGAAAGAAAAGGGTTCAGTGCAGTATTATTCCTGTAGTTAGATTTTAAGTGGAGGATTTTATATCTAGGAGTTTTATTGGTTTTAAAAAGAAAATAATAATTTCCCACACTGACTATCCCATTGTATGAGACCCATTTTGCTATTTCCTTACTCAAGACAGCTGTGGTATCTTTGATATTGTTGTGTGATATCTGGGTTACATGTTGACTCTCTAGCCTTTGATCCAGCAAACCCTGACCAAGATTGTTGTGCTCTAGTACAAATGGGAGGGATGGCTACTCACAGATGTAAGTCAGTGTAAAGCATTAGACATATTCCCCTGTGCAGAGTGATAGTGAGTCTCCTGCCTATATAGCATGCTCAGACCTTTGTTCACAAAGCTGCAGTTTAATAGAAGGAGGCAAAGCATGGATGCAGAGTGCACAGGTCCAGTCCTCAACATGGTAATATGGTACATATTCACACTTCCTTCTTGAGCCTTAATCGTGCTAGGTGGCAGGGGTAATTTAACAACCAAGGTTGAATTCCCTTCCAAGTCCTGTCCTACTCATTGCTTTTTAACTTATGCTTATGAACAAGATTCTGTGCTATCCAGGATCAAGCCTTTAATGACTACTGTAGAATTGTACCAGGGGTCTAAATGTTCATATCAAGCTGTATGATAAATAAGAGACAATTCAGATAAAAGAATATCATGCTCAAGGATGCCTGAAATCAGATTTACTACGGTAGTTGAATTGGTGATGCTACAGTGAGATCCTGGAGTTTTAATATAGTGTGTTGCGGGAGAAAAGAGCCTCTTCCCTGATGAGGTACCACAAAATGTAAGGGTCTTTTAAACAGAATGAACAGGAAAATCTCCTATCAGATATGCAGCTTTTTTTTTCTTTTCCCAAAAATGAGTCAGGGGGCCTTAAAAGGGGAGACAATAATTCTGACATCAGTGAGTTAAAGAACAGACTCTAGAATCTGGGTAGAAAACTGTCCCAGATTCTAACATTCCTTTGAGATGACATTAGAAACTAAGGTAGACTTAGCATGAGAAACAATGCTTTTATTGAAGAGATTGCTTTTGTTAGGCACATATGTGAACCATAAATCCAGACTCTCAGTGCATCCAGTCACATATATTCATGTCAGCATCTAAACAGAGATCTCCAAATGTTCAAACATCCCTTTCAGATCGGACTTTTATTTTGGAAAAATACTTTGTCCAATTAATTTTGATTACAATGATGTTCTGTTGGAAAGAGATGTCCGAAAACAGCATTTCAGCACATGAAATTCTACTTACAAAGATGTAAAAAGTGTGTGTGTGTGTGTGTTTATGCGCGCGCAGCATACAGTTATACTTTACAAACATACATAAATGTGTACATCACTATTGTGTAAGCAGTAATCCAGCAAAGAATATGCTGCTCTGATGTGTTATGCATGTTTTGGGTGTATTTCTAACCATAAAATTGAAGCCTGAGTGCCTCTAGCCATCTCAGAAATGTATATAAAAATAAGGATTTGACACCCAATACACATCTATGTACTATATTATTTTTGCTCTTAGAACTTTAAATGTTTGTTATAGATTTTCAACGAAGACTAGTATTGTTTTACATTTGCATAGATCAGACTGCACCTTAGTCCTGGTGAAATTATGCAAATACAAAAAAGTTGCCACGTGCAGTATTAAGGATGAACAATTAACCACGCAAAAGTCAGGAAATGCAGACTTTTAAATTGAATGCACAATCTTAACTGTGCCCATTTAAGTATTTAATTGTAAGATCACAGGGTGTTCTCGAACACACATGTTTATTTAAGGGTTTTCTTAATGCATATATGGAAAGGGGCAGTGGAAAGCTTGTGAAAATTGAGGTTGAACACACATTTCCCAGCATGGGTGCTTAATTGTACAATCTTAAAATAGCATTAATATAGTTTTTTGCATTTAATATATATTTATAAAAGTGAGTGAAGATAGTTCCAGGGCCACAGCAGTTTTAAAAATTCAGAATTTTAAAACCACAAAACTGATTTTCTTTAAATGTAGTTAGATTTTTTTAAAGCATTTTATTCATATTTTCTGTGACCTCATTAATAAAGAACATGTATTAATTAAATGACGAGCTTTTGCAAATACAAAAAGCAGTAAGAAACAAACTTGTTAGGCTAAATCTTCAGAAAAAGCTCAGCTGCTATAGATTATTTAATTAAAGATTTATTAAACAGGTAGGAAATTCAGCAAACGGCTCTAAAAGTCATATGTCTAACATTAAGAGAAGTCAAAAACAGCAAAGATTAAAATTAAAAGTTAAAAGATTATTGAGACTCTGAAACTGAAGAATATTCAATAATTCATCAGAGTTCTTTAAATAACCTGTCAAATGCCCCTTTCTGTTACTTTATTGTTCTACAACCTGTGTTTTGACAGTCGTATTGAATAAATGTTTGTTCTTATCAATCATAGCCTGAAACTCAAAATGATATCGAAACTGTAATTCCAAGAGGGGAAAACCCTGTGTGTGTGTGTGTGTGTGTGTGTGTATATGTATGTATGTATGTATGTATGTATATATATATGTATATGTATGTATGTATATATATATGTGTATATATATATATATATATATACACACACACACACATTTAAAAGCATGATTTTGTTTCTTTAATGACGTTGGAGAAATTCATGCCCTCTTCCCTCCCCCACCCCCCATCAAAGTACTTAGGTGGTGGAATCTCCTTCCTTAGAGGTTTTTAAGGTCAGGCTTGACAAAGCCCTTGCTGGGATGATTTAGTAGGGGGTTGGACTAGATGACCTCCTGAGGTCTCTTCCAACCCTGATATTCTATGGTTCTACTTTCCACTTCCATATTGCCTGCATATCTTTGTCCATATACAGACAGAAAAGTAATAATAAAATATATACACATAAATAAGGCTGTTTTTATGTAGCATCCTAAAAATAATTAGGGATCTGAAAAAGAGGGTTTAACTTACGCTGTAGCATAAATTTAAACAAAGATGGTCATTTATCAGTTTCAGAACTGTCAGGATAAGCCTAGAACACAAATATTACAACCTTAAAACTGTTCTCCATAATCTTGATTATTTGATGGAACGACACATTGGTTTTTATGTTGCCACCACACTGTTCAAAACTTTTGTCCTGTACTGATACCTTAGACATTTTATGTTCCAGATTACTAGTACGTTTGTCCAGCCCTATTCTTAAAGGGTCCAGTCTGCAACCTGTTGAAGTCAGCTGGAGTCTTGGCCCCAAATCATTAAGGAAAAGCTCCTCTGTTTGTGCTGCCCCTGGGGGAACACTGGGAAGGAATTGTACCTCTTAAAAGCACAATTCCTTCCCTCTTTTCCCTTGTTTGGCAAGGATGGTGTCAAGGCAGGGGAACAAAGTATAATTTGTTGCTGGCCTATGAACAGCTGCAAACGATACCTTCCATGCCATCTCAGATGCACTGGCTGGCTCCTGGTGGGCTGAGCCAAGACTCCACCCACTCTCTTCTTCTCTCTGCCCACCTGCTCCGGGATGAGGGAATATAGTAGGTACACAGAGTCCACTTACTCCTGCATGCCAAAGTTTAGGATCCTGGTAGCCTGTTCTTACTCTGCCTTATGTTCCTGCATGGCTATGCAGTCCTGGATATAACTTAGTCCTAAATTCTGAATTAAATAAATCTCATGTAGATTCCACAGAACCAAATTGAGACTTGAAGACTTCAATTGACCAAAAAATAGTTTCTGATGTTACTGTACAAGGTGTTTATATGGGGCTCTGACAGGAATATGCTTGTTCAGCTGTTCTTAGAGCATTAAATGGAGCTTGAACTGAGGGACACTATGCAGCAATAGGAAGGATCAGGGAATCCCTCTTTAGCTTCTTCATCCATAGGAACCACAGTCACAGTGGGCGTTAAATACCCAAACTACTTCAGTTTTCTTACATTTTGTAAGAGGCATCTTAAAATATGAATATAAAATTATTAAAGAGAGTAAAGTATGATAGAGTCCTCTTTAAGTATAACCAAACACCTGATTATCACCCATTTCTCTGAAATAACCTAATGAACAAATATTGTTTAATAGGTATAAAAAATGTCTGTAAACATCCACTGTAAGCAATCTATTCAGGGTGTGTTGTGCCATTGGGAAGAAGAAAGGTAAAAGCTCTCTCTACCACCAACCATATATAAACAAAAAATGGGGAAATTACCACTTAAAATTAGGTAGTTGGGTGTGTTCTTCAGCAAAGCAGCTGACATGTAGCTTGATTAAGGGGCAATGAGATGCATGAGACAAGCCAAATTTGAGGGGAAATAGTTTTAAGTTATGAACATTAAAAACTAGCAAGTTTTGAGAGATATGCACCTAACTAGCTGAACACATGTACATACCTTTAAGTACAAACCTGTAGACAACAAAATTGTCTACTGCACTTGTTCTCCATGTAATTTTGTATCACCACAGCTGGTAAATCAAACCCTATCAAACTCAACCCAAAGTTGCTGCATCTCACTCAGTACATTGTACAAACCAAGATTTAGGTTTTGAACTTCAGATGTAGCTCTGTCTTCTTTTTTAAAAATTGCTTAAATTTCAAAGAGGGAATGTGGGGTTTCAAGAGGATTTTCTTCAACCTCTTAACTCAAAAATAGGCAAAGAAATTTTGATTAAACCTAAGACGAAAAATATTCACCATGATGTAGAGATCATGCCTAAAAGTGAGTGTTTAAAGGGGTGAGTTATAGTGAAAACTACAGCAGGCACTGTGGGGAACTCTTTATCGGAACTATTCCCTTAGGAGGGGAGGAGGCTAACTAAACATCACCCTGTTGTTTGTGAGGAGCCTCCCTTTTAATAAGTTCAAACACAATGATCTGTGTGTGATTATATTTAACAATACATGGTTAGTGTACATACACACATACTTCTATACTATATTTAATATAATGCTTGGTGTTTGAGACAATGGATTTGTCCCTACTCATGAAAGCAGTGAATTCTTTGGGGGCTGGGGGAAAGAAGGAATTCTTTACAGATAATGTACTGTTACTCTTAAAGAAAAAATGTGCCTGGTGTTTCCCATTATTATTCTCTGCTTTTTTCTGTTCAGACACACACATTCATCATACATGAGAATAGCATTTTGGGAAGATCTGTGTGGTACATACCACTTATATTTCTGTATGTTATTTTACCGATGAATAAAAAGTTGAATATGGAAATATATAGTGATTGTGGAATAAAAGCGCTGGATATCTAAGCATTCACACTCTCATGGCACAGTCCTCCCTTTTTGTAGCTATATGTTTCCTCTCTCCCTGTCCTTTATCAGCTGAGCATCATTATTGATCACTAGGTGTACATTGTGTGCATTCTACAGGCATATATTTATAGTTTTAAAAATTCCAGATTAAATTGGTTTTGTTACTGTTAATTGTCTAAAAGTTACAAATGGTCAGAATTATAACCCATCATAACCAGCACTTATTTTTGCAGCCTGTCTTACTGGCGGCTGGATTCCAAAGAGGCAGCCTGGATGCCTACATGCCAGTGCAACCAGGATTTCAACAGTGTCAATAATCTTTGTTCATCATACCAAAAAAGCAGAGTGTCAGTGTACTCATGCAGATTCATTAGCATACAGACTCACTGTGCTTGCTAACAAAGCATGCTTTGGTATATTCTAGCTTCCCAGTATGTTTGTCTGATTTACCTCTGACCAAGGCAGTCATAGAAAACTCTGTCCCCTCTTCAGTGAATCAATAACCCATGAAATAAATCTTAGAAATTAGTATCTGAAGTGGCAATAATTTAAGTAATTCAAAAGCAATAATCATTTTTGTCAGTGTGCCTTTCATTCCTTTTGTTTTTCTGCTCTATTTGAAATCACTGATTGGCAAATGAATTACTGCAACTATTTTTTTTTAAAGTATCTAGGGCTAAATAATTCCTCTTCCCTTTAAATGCACTTTAACTGGGTATAGTGTTAAATAATTATTGCTCTCTCTTTTTTATGTGGGGAGGAGGGGAGTTGGAGGAGAGAAGTAGCGTACAAGCAGATGTGCTGCTAGATCTACAGGCTTCTGCCAACCATATGGCATCTTAAAGAAAGATGGTTGGAGCGTCTGGATTAGCAAAGAGTCGGGATGGAAAGCCATGTGTCGTGTTGGTACAGGCAGTTGTTTTAGCTCTCTGTAAAAGGCTTCAGGAGATTGTGTAATGGAACAAATGGTACTGCAAGCCTAGTAACAGCCTTACCGCGGCTGGAGAGGCAATTGGCCCCCAGGCGGGTACTGCTTGCTTGTTGTGGTGTGTGGTTTTTTTTTTCCCCATTATGTATTCTCCTTTTCATGTATTGGAAACTTGGAGACTTTGAACTTTTTAACTAATAAGTGGGCTGCTGGGTTTTTAATTTTATTTTTAATAATGAAAACATACAGCTCGCCTCTGCTTGAAATGAGGAGTTTGTGCCCTTCTGCAGATTTGCTGAATCCTTGTTGAATGCTTTGAGAATTGAACCATTGTCTTTGTGGCTGTTCCCCAGATGTTG
This sequence comes from Terrapene triunguis, assembly GCF_002925995.2. Taxonomy (NCBI): domain Eukaryota; kingdom Metazoa; phylum Chordata; order Testudines; family Emydidae; genus Terrapene; species Terrapene triunguis. The sequence continues at coordinate 15,177,871 of NW_020664436.1, read as the reverse complement.
GGGGGGAACTGCCTTCTCCAAGTTTGCTTTTATTAAAAACAAGTTTAGGGGCTAACATTGTGCTTTGTGGCTGTAACATACCATCTTGGAATTCACGTTCTGTTTGACAGGTTGCTTTTTTTTGCGGTCAAGGGGCCTGCTTCCATTAAGGGTAATGGCAGAACTCCTGCTGTCTTTAAGGGTGCGGGATCAAGCTCATGGTGACATTTGCACTTACACACACCTTAAAGGAGTCTTCCGTAGAGCACATCCCAGCTCATGTTCCGTGTGGTTGAAAGAGCTGTGGTAGGTAGAGCTGTAATGATTAAAACAACTACAGAGAACTCGTATATCACGTACAGTTTTCATCGCATCATATTCTGTGGACTTCTAAATATTCCTATATATGGAAGAGACCATGTCTCTAAGAATTGCATTTACAGTTCTAGTATCTCACTGATGCTGTTATTTTCAAAGAAAGCTACAAATCTGAGTTGGGAGGAGAAGAGATGCTCCTAAAACAGTAACAATTAGGATTATTTCATTTGGAGAGATTCTCTTACGTATATTGTGGTCACACATCACAATTTCTTATATAAGAATAGAACGTGATGAGCACATAAATATCCACCAGTAAATAAAGTCCTCATTGAGCAGATAGCATTCTTGTTTTATAAACTAGAAACAACGTTAACTATGGATTGCTCAGTAGTCTGTGGTTCCCCACTGGGAAGGTTTCATCCGAATTTATTATCTGAAGTTGAGGCACATGATTTAGAAACTGTTGGTCAAAGGTATCCTAAAAATTATCATTTAAATGATAAACTTTAATTAGTGTTTTGTAAATGAATTAGAAAGGTGTGGAGGGTTTTTGGGTTTTTTGGGGGTGGGGAGGTTGGGTAGGGCTCAAAAAAGCTGCTGATTTGAGAGCTCAGGAAACAGAAGCCCTCTGTTTGAAGATAAACAGTTACAGCGTAGGGACTAGCAGCGCATGTTTCTCCCCTAGCTTCCCTACATACACCGCAACCTGCCTGTGTGCTTCAACACTGAGCTGCAGCAGCCCCTCTTAGGGGTGAGAGCTGAGTTCATTTTCCAGGCTCATTCAGTATTTGCCTTAATTGAGACTTCCAACAATAGTGCCATGTGTGATATGAAGACTATCAATACATTTCATGTGGACACCACACAGCCATTACAGTCACTCCTGACTGGGATTGGAATTAAACTAGTGACCTTCAGTGAAAGGAACTCTGACCCCAGTGCCAATTACCTGAGCCTTCAAATCCTCTAAAAGCATTTTTGTTCTCCAGTATTAATCATATGAGCCACTCAGAACTGCCTGTTGAGAAAAACTCACATTTGGCAATGAATTTTGGTGCTGTAAAAAGAAAATGGTATGAATCTGCTCAGACTTCCCAATAATGAATTATGAAAAAGGTACATTGATGATGATGCAACAGTGTGACAAGAAACTGAACCTGAAAGTCTTTGATGATTAGCATCAGGCAGACCTGTTTCTGTCTCTGCCTGTTTCTCCATTTTTTTGCATATGTATATGGTTTTTAACTTTTCTTAGAACAACAAAGATCAACTCAAGTGACATTGGCTGCCTTTTTAAACAATTAGGCCAAATCCTTCTAACTTTACTCTCCCATTGCTAATATTAAGGTCAGTGAGATTACTTGTGTGGGTGAGGGGAACAAGATTTGGCCCCTTAAATAACGTCAGGGTTCTTGTGTTACCCATTGCAGTGATTGTTTCTTATATGCTTGTCCCTTTAGTGCGATTCCAGCTTTATTAAGAAAAATAAAATAATGAAGTTAATTTGTGGGAGAGATTATTATAAAAAGAGAATTTTCTTGACAAAACTAAATTAGCTCTTTTGTTATAATTTAGAAATAAAATATACTGTTCTCTTTATAGTTTGCTTGAATCTATATCAACAATGTGATTAGTGAAAACTTTTACTATAGCTCTTAGAAATAAAAGCCCAGTGGTCTCGCCTAACGTTTCAGCAAAGATCGAGTGCAGAAGAGAGAGGGGTGTGTGTTTTAGTGGTGCAAGGCTCTCAGCACTTCATGTGCCCCATGGAGCGGCTATGTGAGGGAAATGTGGGCAAATCAGCCATGCAGGGATGCCTGTACACTCTATATGCTACAAGCAGGGTCTCTGTGCCAGCCCCTAATGTGTGAGGCTGTAACAAGGGTGAGCGAGGGAAGGAGCCATAGGACTCACTTTTATAGAGGTCCAATGTTTTAACGCCTCATGCTACTAGCACAGAGCAGCTAGAGCTGCTATCCCAGCCCATAGGTAGGTATATACTCACTAGGGGGAAGAGCAGAGGTTGGCTTCACAGCTGATCCCACCCATTGGCTGTGGTTTGGGTGGGTAGATTTCACCTCTAAATTCCACCAGGTGCAGTGGATTTCTCCCTATTACAAAAGTATCAGTTAAGGTTGTGTTGAGATTTGCACTTAAAGCAGGACTAAAATTCCTGTTTCACACTTTAATGATTTAATTCTGCGTTTAGGTTTGATACAGTAAATTCAGCGGACAATTGAGTTAAGCTATCTATATATACTGACTTTTGCAGAGAATCGTTTTAGAAATGCTTCCACTGTGAGATTTCGCCGTGTTTTCCTTCACTGCTAAGCATCCACGGTCCCCACAAGCTTCACACACACATTCTGATAACATCTCAGACGCAGACCACTTAGAACTGAACAGAGAATTATCCCCTCCTTGCACAATAGTCAATTTGAGCTACACAAAGATTATCTGAGTAGCCTGTACAGATACCATTAGATTCTTCCATTTTCTGACCTGTGGTTCATGCAGCTCCTCTCTCTCTCTGCCTTCCACTACTCCCACTCCAGGCCCTCCCCAGTGAAAACCCTTCTTTATTCTCATGTCCCCTCCACACACCTCTAGTCTCCTATGCTCCCTGACATCCCCAAACATTCCATTTTCATGGTCATTTTTCCTGGGGTCTCCACAAGGCTTCTTTCAGTTACAGTGGGTGAACCAAAGAAATAAGAGTTCATCAGAGCACAGCTCCTCTCTCCTCAAGTTTTCTCCCTCCACCCCATTCAGTCCACACTTCTCCCTCATATCCTTCCTGCACATCCCAGATTCCCTTGCCCCCCATCCTTGCTCACCAACCAGGCCTGCCCTCTGATTTCCCACATTGCCTTCCCCCCAGAAAATCTCTCCACCCTTAGTCCCTCCTCCCCAGCCCTGCTCAACATGTTCACGTCCATCCCCATCTCTGCTTTCTAGGGAAGGGAGCTTGGGATATGGAAACGTACTGAAGTACTGAGGGGGGGCAAAATCCATCTGAAGGGAACATGGAGGCAATCTGGGCTGGACATGGATGGGAACAGAGATCTGTGTTGGGATATGAGGGGCTCTGTTGGGGAAGGTGGTTGAGTGGGAAAGGAAGGGAGTTGTTAAGTGAGTGTCAGGTCTCTGCGAGTGGTAATGGGGGTAGTGCATGTCAAAACTTAACGCTGTGTGGAAAAATATCTGTAATGATACAACCATGCTTATTAAAAACCTGGTTAACTCCCATTCAAAGACTTTAAGTTGGTGGGCTGTGCAGTCTAGCATTCCTAACAGTAGAAAGCAAGGAAATACTCAGCTAAGCCATTCTACTCTGACCTTAAATGTAATGCACAAAGGCACATACGTGAAGATTTCAATTCTGTGATTTGACACTAAAAATACCATCTTTAAACACTCTCTAACATCATAGGTCATCCATTCACATACATTTTCCTAAGATTTAGAGGTAATCATCTCTTGGAGGCAATCTGACACTACAGTGTCTCATTTACTTACACTCCCCAATATAAAACCATGTACAGTGCTGCCTACACTGTAGTTTGTGAAAGCCTCATTAACCCTGTATTAACCATTAAAACACACGAGTTCCAGAGTAATCTGCTTGGTCAAGATGAGGCTGTGGGTGCATGTGGGCTGTAGATGGTGGGCTGGGAGGTGGTTGTGTCAATTCTGCCTAATTATTTAAGTAAAATAAAATGGAAACATTTGAACTGTTTAGTTTTTATATTTTCAAAATTAGTAATTTTCTCTGTTTGAAATAACTGTTTAAATGTATCCTTTATTTTTTAAATAAAACACTTAAAAGTAATTTTGTCTAAATGAAACATTTTGTTTGATCCAAAATGAATATTTTTTCTTTTTGATTGCTAAAAACTTCAAATAAAATATGAATTTTAGTAGGGCTGTCGATTAATCGCAGTTAACTCACGCAAATAAATTAAACAAATTATTCGCAATTAATCACAGTTTTAATTGCACTGTTAAACAATAGAATGCCAATTGAAACTTATTACATATTTTGTACGTTTTTCTAAATTTTCATATATATTGTATACTATGTTGTAATTGAAATCAAAGTGTGAATTTTTATTACAGATATTTGCACTGTTAAAATGATAAACAAAAGAAATAGTATTTTTCAATTCACCTCATACAGGTACTGTAGTGCAATCTCTTTGTCGTGAAAATGCAACTTACAAATGTAGATTTTTTTTTTGTTATACAAATGCACTAAAAAACAAAACAATGTAAAACTTCAGAGCCTGCAAGTCCACTCAGTCCTACTTCTTGTTCAGCCAATCACTAAGCCAAACAAGTTTGTTTACATTTACAGAAGATAATGCTGCCCTCCTTTAATTTACGTCACCCAGAAAGTGAGAACAGACAATCGCATGTCACTTTTGTAGCCGGTGTTGCAAGGTACTTATGTGCCAGATATGCTAAACATTCGTATTCCCCTTCTATGCTTCGTCCACCATTCCAGAGGACATGCTTCCATGCTCATGACACTTGTTTAAAAAAAAATGCATTAATCAAATTTGTGACTGAACTCCTTGAGGGAGAATTGTATGTCTCCTGCTCTGTTTTACCTGCATTCTGCCATATATATTTCATGTTATAGCAGTCTTGGATGATGATCCAGCACATGTTGTTCGTTTTAAGAACACTTTCACTGCAAATTTGACAAAATGCAAAGAAGGTACCAATATGAGATTTCTAAAGATAGCTACAGAACTCAAACCAAGGTTTAAGAATCTGAAGTGCCTTCCGAAATCTGAGAGACACAAGGTGTGGAGCATGCTTCCAGAAGTCTTAAAAGAGCAATAGTCCGATGCAGAAACTACAGAACCCGAACCACCAAAAAAGAAAATCAACCTTCTGCTAGTGGCATCTGACTCAAAAAATGAAAATGAACATGTGTCGGTCCACTCTGCTTTGGATTGTTACCAAGCAGAACCCATCATCAGCATGGACGCATGTCCCCTGGAATAGTGGTTGAAGCCTGAAGGGACATATGAATCTTTAGCAAATCTGGCACGTAAGTATCTTGCGATGCCGGCTACAACAGTGCCATGCGAACACCTGTTCTCTTTCACGTGACATTGTAAACAAGAAGCGGGCAGCATTATCTCCTGCAAATGTAAACAAACTTGTTTGAGCGATTGGCTGAACAAGAAATAGGACTGAGTGGACTTGCAAATGGATTTTACATTTTTTTGTTTCTGAGTGCAGGTTTTTTGGTACATAATTCTACATTTGTAAGTTCAACTTTCATGTTGGAG
>NW_020664436.1:14997567-15171865 GCF_002925995.2 Terrapene triunguis | reverse complement strand
TGTGCAGGAGTGTTTGCAAGATTGGGCCTTAGTACGGTAATTTGTAATGCGTGTCCCAGTCATTAGTGAGAATCTGCGAAGTTTTACTTCTCGTATGTAGTAGGAATAGCTATAAATACAGAACAAGATGTAGAGATATGGAGGCTATTGTGTATATATTGCCAGTGCCTACAGTCCTTTTACAAGAGTTTGGGCTGAGTAAGGGCTTCAGGATTGAACCCAAAGCTTCTCTAAATGTCAGTGTTAGAAATTACTGAAGCAGTTGTAGCTAAACTGTACCATCTTTCCTACTAACATTTTTTTAAATTAAGACAGCAACCAGAAAAGAAAAGTAACAGAAGTTGATGCTTTTATCAACTTTTTTGCTTTAAATGTCTGATGTCAGTTTGGGCCCACATGTACATTATGCACATGCCATTGAATAAACAGAGTAAAGAATTATCTTTTAATTCTGTGCAGCATGCCCAAACACCACATGCACTGTCTGCTACATGTCACTTCGTATGAGATTCATGCTGGAAGTTCCTTTTTGAAGGCAAATGTTTCTGAAGGGAAGAGTTCAGATTGGGCAGATTGCATTAGTAAATCTCTGTCTCTGAATAGAATTCATATAGTTGTTGTTCTGTGCAGCCTCAAACTGGTACTTTATAAAGGTTCAAGTATGTCTGGGAATTGGAGATATAAGAGGGAAATTAAGATATGCAGTAGAAACAATGCCTTCAGAGGGGAAACATTAGTAGAAGAAAAAATGCTTCAGCAGAGCAGCATATCTACCTTGATGAATGATGATTATTCACATAAAGCAAATCATTTATTCTTTGTCCTTAACTGGGCATGTTCCTATTGATATATCATCAGGATTTGTATTTTTCTTTTTGAAAAATCATGAGCGTCTTGGATCCCTCATGTATCAGGCAGATACCAAAATCAGAGAGAGATGAACACAGTCAAACAAGATGTTTTCTTTTTCAGAGTAAAGCCAGCCCAAAGTCCATTATTCTCAACCTATAACTTCCTATTTTGAATCTCCTTAAAGAGGGGAACCACATCTTTTCCTTACTCAGCAGAGTTATACAAACACACATGGAGTTGATGCAGCTTTCACACATCTTCTGTATGGGCTGCTATCTTTTCTTTTTTAATCTCCTCACTCCTCTCAAAGCCCAAGGGGGCTGAAAATGGCTATAATGTCTACATATCACACCTTCCTTCCAGACTAGAGGCTGATAATGTCATCTTTTCCACATTCTAGACGGGAGGAATGGATCCAGATCCTGGTTGCCCATGAGTAATCTTATTTGCTCAACTTATAGGACCAGCTGTGGAAGTGGAAAATAAGCTACTAGATCTAGAAACGGGATGAAATATAAAACAAAAGATGAATTACTGTTACTAAATTGGCCATTAATTAGACCCCATCTGTTATAGTCACCATGGCACAAGAAGGCTGTTATTGTATTGGAGAGGACAGAGTAGAGTGTGTCTGAAGAATCGAACATTTGAAAGGGTTAAGGGAGCTGAATTTCTCATTGTTAAAAGCGATTTGGAGGTGACCTAATGGAAATTTCCAACATTATTAAATGAAATGGGGCCTGGCTAGCTACAGGAATTAATAGTGAGATGTGTCTGGTTCCAATCTAGCCAGGATGGTAGTAACCAAAATCCCATTGGTTGTAGGATGGCCTACATGGAAGAAGCTTGGTTATCTCACCTGAGTTCCTAGTAGACAAGTTCTCAAATTTTGGCATTCTTTCCATAAAGATAAAGGGTAAAATCTCGGACCCATTGAAGCAAGTCTCTGAGGCCAAATTGTTTTTAAAATGTCTGTGATTTTTGGGTGCCTAACTTGAGATACCTGGGGCCTGATTTCTCTGAGGTGCTGAACACTGACTTCAGTTGGGGTTATTGGGTGCTCAACCCTTTCCAACATTTAGATGTCTCAAGTTGGGCACCCCAAAATTGAGGATATTCTTAATGTTGGGCCATAACTGCCCTGTGCCTCAGTTTTCCCATCTCTACAATGATACATTCTTATTTACCTACCTTACAGAGGGTTGTGTGACTTAGTTAAAGCTGTAAACCACAATGAGAATATAAAGTGCTTATATATATGTGTTAAGTATTGTTATATTATTATTTATAGGTGGTGTAGGTAGCAATGCCTATAGTTAAGTTGACTTGATACTCCCCATTATAAGACCCTCTTTTCAATGGTTCAGAATTTTGCCAGGTTCTCCAAAAAAAATTTGGAAAGTGTCAGCTGAAACATTTCTATGAATGAGATTAAGGAAAATATTTTGTTTTGCCTACGTTAATTTTCCCCCTTAAAATTGTTGAGAAACTCTAGCACTCCATGCTTTGGAACAGGGACTTGAAATTTGGCAGGGGGGGGGTCATGGTATCGGGGGAGGTTCTCATGGTGTTATCATTTGTCATTCCCATTATAATGTGCCCAAATTTGGCCAATTTATAAGCCTCTCAAAATACGTAATTCACACATGTTTATTAGAGACTTGTTAGAATTTGGCAGCTAAATTCTCTAATGATTCCCATTTGTACTGAGGCTGCAGGGGCTGAGTAGGTCTTTCCCCGTGATTGCTATTCCAGGCTGCTCTGATGCTGAGCACTGAAACTGAGAATAGGAAGCCTATTTCTCTTATGCTGTCAGTGACCCCCTGCTGGTGCCCAGGAAGACAAGGAAGAAACAGCCTGATTGGAATGCAGAGAGTTGAGAAATGGGAGCAGGGGGTGTTGCGGCTGGGGAGAAGCAGAGTGGAAGGGGGAGCAGTCAGAGGACAGACTGAGGCAGAGGAGAGGGATCGGATGTGTTAGTGAGGGATGTGGTTAGAAGTAGAGGGGGAAGGAGCTAGAGGGTATAAAGGTGCAGAGTGGGGTGGGGGGCAGGGGGCAGGAGCTAGGTGGTGGATAAGAACTGAGGAGGAAGAGAACATGTGCTGCGGTGTGACTGGGGCAAGTGGGGGTGGTGGATGGGAGGGAAAAAGGGGATAAGGACAGAAGCTGAGGAGGAGAAAGGTCTATAACTACGAGAGGTTGCAAAGGTAACCGTATTTTTGGCATTTCCTAAATTTTGAGTGCTGACTCTGCAAACTTGATATTCTTTTAAAGTATTTTGTTTGGATGTAATTATTTATGGAGTGCCTTTAGTTTAAAGCACACCCATTTAAACTACCTTACACACTAACAATGTTGAGTATCTGGTAATTTCAGGTCAGGAATATCAGGCCTGCTACTGGTACCACGTAACCCAGTACAACTTGCTGCAGGTTGAGTCCCCAGCAACTAAGCTGGGAACCCCACTACTCACTGAGTGATGTGGGACATGCCAGACACCCACTGGAATGAAAAACAATATCCATAAAAGAGTAATCTCCATCTGTTGCTGCTGCCTTGCAGCCAGCTCTTGGCTGAATAAAGGCTAGGGGATGAAACCCTGAACCAAACCCGCTGTGGAGAAAATAGGTGGTTGGTACTGTAACTCAGCTTTGTGTTCCAGTATCTCCTGCAGCTGTGCTGGCTTCCAAATGTCTTGGATCCAAGTCCTTGGCTTCAGTCAGTACCACCGAGGGATGGACTTTGGTCCTAAGGCAAGTTCTGCCTCCTTATTTTCATTGCCAAAGGTTTGGGTACAATAGTAACCCTCTTCAAACTTACTTGTTGGAATGTAAGGACAACATGCAGTGGTATGTCAAATGACCTAGAGGACATCAGTGACCCTAGAAAGTCTGCCATAATCGATAGAGAGCTAGAGAAGTTTGACATTGACACGGATGCTCTCTCTGAAACCAGACTAGCTGACAGAGGTTCCCAACGCAAGATACATTATATCTTTTTTTTGGGCGGGGGGGGGGGGCACGGAAAAAGCAAACACCACCACGGTGAACACAGGGTGAGTTTTGCAATCTTATTAGCATCCAAGGTCAAATGTCACATTGCAACATCAAAACATATTTTATCAGTAATATCGTCTAGAAGTGGCTTTGCCAACTTCATCAGTACATATGCCCCAACACTTTCCTCCATTTCTGAAGAGAAGGACTTGTTCTATCAGCAACTCAATAGTGTCATCAGTAAGCAACCATGGCATGAGTGACTCTATTGATAAACTTCAGTGCTTGAGCTGGCTCAGATCACAAGATCATGTTGGTCCCATGGAATGAGAAAAATGAATGGCAATGGGCAAAGATTATTGGAGCTCTGCACCCACCAAGGACTGTGCATTACCATCACCTACTTCCAAGGTGATCATCGTCAAAGGGTCTTGTGGAGACACCCGAGATCTGGACACTGGCACCAACTGGATTTTAATGGTCACCTGCAGGATGTTCTCCATACTCAGTTTTCACATGCAGACTATGACACAGACCATGTGCTTGTGTGCTGCAAAATAAGGCTTTCATTGTAGATATCCATCATACTAAACACAGCTGTTTCACACCCCTCAATATCAGTAATACAGAAGACCACGAAAGGTGTTTCCAGTTCACTCAGGGAAGTTGTCATTGATTGTACCTCCGTTGAATTCTGATGCAGCATGGAACAACACTCATGTTCACCTCAGAGCAGCCAAGAGCACATTTCAACAAACAGCGAGGCAATGTGCTCAATCATACTGGCTCAGTTTGTGCTAGAAGATACAAATATCCTTTGAGAATGAAGATGTAAGAGGTACATATGATGTAATTAAAAAAAAAATAGGTCCTTTAGCTAAGAAGACTGCTCCACTCAAATCTCTTAATGGTATCATCATTGACAGAATCAAACAGATGCAGTGCGGGGTGGAACAGTATCACAAACTTTATTCAAATAAAACCACCTTTTCTGAAGCAGCATTAAACATAATCCCCAGGCTCCAGACAATCAATGCTTGATATAGAACCAACTATACATGAACTTGAAAAGGCAGCCACCTGCCTGGCATCAGGAAAGGCCACAGGAAAAGATGGAATTCTGGCTGAAGTATAAAACAAGGAGAACTGGCTGTACTTCAATATTTGCACAATGTTTGTTTGGTGGAGGGAAAGAGGGTACCAAAAGACATGAAGGATGCCAACAGTGTAACATTGTATAAAAATAAAGGAGATTGGAGTGATTGTAACAACTACATAGGAATCTCTCTCCTTCGTATTGCTGGCAAGGCATTTGTACCGGTCATTCTCAACAGACTGCAAGTTCTTGCTGAACGCATATATCCAATCAGTGCAGCTTCCATGATGGTAATCAACTATTGATATGGTTTTCACACTTAGACAACTTCAAGAAAATGGTTTAGAACAAGGAAAATCTCTCTCTGACCTTCATAGATCTTACAAAGGCTTTTGACCTGGTTGGCAGAAAGGACCCTTTTCAATTGCTAGAGAGAATTGGCTGCCCTCCAGTTCTCCTTAGTTTGATTCGATTCTTTCATGAAGACTACAGTCCAATATGATGTTGATCAGTCTGACAGCTTTGAAAATCTACAGTGGTATCAAACAAGGATGTATTTGGGCATTAATGCTGTTTGGTATATTTTTCTCTCTGCGAATTAGTCATACTTTCTCATCTAGCACCGAGGATCTGAATCTCCATACAAGATCAAATTGAAAACTCTTCAACATTGCATGTTGAAGAGAAAAAAGCAAGGTTAAACCTATGTTGATAAGAGAACTACTTTTTGCAGTTGGCACAGTGCTCTTTGCACATAGTGAAGAGGAGCTCTGGAAACTTTGCAATATCTTTGTGTTTGCTTGTGATGAATTTGGACTATCCATCAGTCTAAAGAAGACAATGATTATGGCACAAGGTGTGTTGACTGCCCTAGAAGTTTTAATAGATGGCGCTACGCTAGCAGTTTGAGCATGAGTTCTCCTTTTTAGGTTATCCAATATATTTGATACTATCTATAGATTACTAGCTTAATTCTCACATCAGAAAGGCATCCACCATATTCGGTCAACTGGCCAAGCGCATGTGGGATAACAGGAAACTGACATTGAACAGCAAGATATGGGTTTACCACATATGCATCCTGAGCATGCTGCTGTATGGTGAGAGCTGGACCACCTACAGCAGGCATGCGAGAAGGCTAAACACTTTCCATACCTGCTGTCTTTGTTTGTATTTTAAATACCAAGTGAGAAACCAAAATTCCTGATACTGAAATACTTAAGAAAGTAAAATTGCCAAACAAACACAGATATCTTTGTTCACTTGGTCATCCTGCACTGGATGGATGATGCATTCCAAAGGACCTCCTGTATGGAGAACTTGTGGATTCTCTAAGGCCACTGGGCCAATCTGATGTTCATCCATCATTATTGACGAAGACCTCAACAACTCATTCTTTTGATGACCGGGCTCTGTGCATCCGAAGATGACTGATCAGTCCCATTCGGGCATGGAACGTCCTGTCACACATCGGGCAGACATGTAATGGCACTGCCAATGATGTACGAGCAGCTCTGGACTTGCGCAGCTCACGCTTTTTTTCAGCCTCAGCAATACGCCTCGCCTCAGAGGTACTACTGCCTGTGTGAATGAGGCTGCGCCATGCTGGACGGTTCAGTGCGAAGGTTTCCCATGTGTTGATCTCAAAGGACTTCAAAGAGGTCTTCAGCGTGTCCTTGAACCGCTTCTTTTGTCCTCCATGGGAGCGCTTTCCCTGAGTGAGTTCTCCGTAGAAGAGCTGTTTAGGAATGCGTTCGTCTGACATTCTCACGACATGTCCGGCCCACCTGGTCTGGGCTCTCATCAACAATGTGTGAACTGATGGCAGACTGGCTCTAGTAAGGACATCAGTATCGGGCACTTTGTCCTGCCATCTGATTTTTAGAACTTTCGCAGACAGGAAATGTGGAAGTGATTGAGCCTTCGTGCATGACTCCGATAGACAGTCCACGTCTCGCAGGCGTACAGCAGAGTTGGAAGCACCACTGCTCGGTAGACCTTCAGCTTCGTTGGTAGGCTGATCCCTCGACGTTCCCAAACGTTGGAGCGCAATCAGCCAAATGCAGAGCTGGCTTTAGCAATTCTGCAGTTTACTTCATCATCGATTGACACTGCTCGGGAAAGGGTACTGCCCAGGTACGTGAAGTGGTCCACTGTCTGAAGTCTCTGTCCATTTACAGTGATGGACGGTTCTGAGTACGGAGCGTGGGGAGCTGGCTGGTGCATGACCTCAGTCTTTTTGATGTTAATGGTGAGACCGAAGTTGTTGCATGCAGTTGAAAACATGTCCATACTGGCTTGCATTTCTGGCTCTGTACTAGCATTCAGAGCACAATCATCGGCAAAGAGAAAGTCTCGAAGTACAGTTTCCTTCACCTTGGTGGTGGCACGCAGTCACCTCAGGTTGAAGTTTCCCGTCAGTTCTATACTTCAGGCCTATTCCTTCAGTGCGGTGTTGAAAGGCATCAGTCAAAGTGGCAGAGAATATCATGCTGAACAAAGTGGGTGCTAAAACACACCCTTGCTTGACGCCGTTGGTGACTGGGAAGGCCTCAGATGTTTCACCGTCATCCAGGACATGAGCCATCATACTGTGATGAAATTGATGTACCATTCGTATAAATCTGTCTGGACAGCCAAATTTAAATTTCGACATGATCCTCCACAGGCCCTGGCGACTGGCAGATTCTCCAGAGATGGGCTGAACACTTTGAAGCAATTCTCAATCGCCCCTCAGTCATCAATGATGAGGCCATTGACAAGATGCCCCAGGTTGCAGTCAATGACTCCATGGATGCTTCACCAGAAGAGGACGAAGTGAAGAAAGCTATCAATCAGCTGTCAAGTGGCAAAGCCTCTGGGTCAGTTGCCATACCAGCAGAGGTGTACAAAGTCGGTGGACCCGTGCTGCTACGGAAACTCACTGAGCTGTTTCAGTCCTTCTGGAAGCAGGGAACCATTCCACAAGAATACAGAGACGCGTCCATCTTGCACCTCTGTAAGAGGAAGGGCAATCGCCAGGTATGCGACAATCACCGTGGAATCTCGCTGCTTTCTACAGCGGGGAAAGTTCTTGCATGGGTTCTGTTGAACCGATTGATCACTCACTTGGAGAAGGGCTTACTGCCAGAATCACAGTGTGGCTTCCGCAAGGGACGTGGGACTATTGACATGATCTTCGCTGTGCGTCAGCTACAGGAGAAATGTCAAGAGCAGAATCGTGAACTCTACACAACTTCTGTGGACCTCACGAAAAAGGGCCAATCTAGGCTCAGGTTCAAGGATGTTTGCAGGAGGGATTTGAAAACTTTCAATTTCAACACTGCAAACTGGGAAGAAGCAGCTAGCAACAGGCTACCCTGACTGTGCTGCACCAGGGAGGCGAAGAGTCTGAAGAAAGGTGATTGAGAGAGAGGGAGAGAGAAGCAGAGAGTGCAAACGGAGAAAAGTGCAGCAGCCCTCAAGAACCACTAGTGCTGCACCAGTCTCCTCTTCTGGCCCTGTGCCGTACACCTGCACCATCTGTGACAAGGACTGCTACTCAAGAATTGGACTTTTTAGCAACTCATGACGCTGCAGCATGACACATAGTAACTGAACTGCTTTGGCGCTTACACCATTGTCTTTTGAGACCAACTGTTGCCATCTATCCATCAACTAGTAATTTTGAATGTTGCCGCTAAAAAATGGTATTGGGGAAGGGCAGAAACTTACAGATGGATAGTTCTGCTTTGTTTTCTTTTAGTTCACAATTGACTTGTATTTGGTTTGTGCTTTTTGGATTTTTTTGCCATCTTGCTTCTAAGACCACTATGTGCTTTTTAAAATTTATATAGTTTTTTTCACAAATATGCGAGATTAACAAATAGCTGATAGATTTCAAAATCAGTGTGAAATTGTCTTGATATTGGGTTATATTATACTCTCTTGCACCTTTGTGATTCAGGACTAACACTGTGGGCTCCCATGTAGTTACTCGTGAAGTACACCACTATAACTGAAAGCAGCATCTAGTCCATTGCCTCTGCTTAAAAACAAAAACAAATAAATTAAATGTTACGAAAGGGACATTAGAAACAAGTGGGTTGCTGCTTTGCTTTCTGCCTAAAAAGAAAACCCTTTTCAATGTAGCTTTCTGAACAAATAACATGCTCTGGGCTTTTTTTATGGCAAAACTTATTGATGCTGAAAAAAGAAATGGATCTGTATGCATCTGAACTTGTGATCCACCACTGCTCCTCTAGCCTGCAGTTATGCAGTTGTTACCATAATACTTATAGATTTATGAAGACTCCCTTTTACTAAATGATTTATTACTCTTAGCTGAATTCCTTTGGCCGTTGACTTTATTTCCAAGTCACTCTGTTCAGCTCAATTGGTTGCCTTCAGTTACCGTGGCAACCAGCAGATGGGGTTCTTTGACAAGGGTCAGCGGGGAGGCTGCTGCAGTATACAGGAAGAGCAGCTAAATAACACAGCTTTCAGCATTGACAGTCCTGCTCTGGCTGGCCAGGAGTAGTTATCAGATTACTTGTATTAAAACCTAATTAAGATGTGTGCCAGTAAATGCAGCATGGTTATTGGATTTGGTGATTTAGCTGCTGCAGGTTGCTGTAATTCAATCATACTACTTCAGCAAATTCAGCTATGCAGTGAAGAGTGGAAATGTCTTGCATGCATAACCTGATGGCACTAAAATAAGTAATCTTTTGAGTCCGCTTCTTCAAGTCTAAGATCCCCAACCCTGCTCTTAAATCTGGATGCAGTCTGCAAACCCCAATAGATCCGTTTATTGAAAATAAATGTAAACATCTGGAGAGGGACTAACAAGCTTCATACCATCCTCTTCTCTTTGTTCATAGTCACCTGTGGGATTATTGACTATAATTTAGATTGTAAACTCCCCAGGGCAGAGACCTGTCAATATATTTGTTTAAAGCCTCACTATTAGAATAGACATACTAAATACTTCGCTCCTGGGAAGATATCATTTTGTCTGGTACACAGAAAATGTCAACATAACTTTCTGTTGTGTTACTATCATTTTGTGCACTGAAAACTTTATTTTCTTTGGATGAGATTCACCCCAGTGTAGAAGGCTTGCCCAAAACCCAGTGTGCCACCTACACTGAGTTCCCTGACGGCCTGAATATTATTCTCTATTAGCTGGGATTCTTTTTACTTTGGTATTGTCCTTGCTCAAAGTAATTTATGAGAGCTAGGAGGTATTGTATCCAGTCACTTCCTTTTCATCTCCATGCAGGTCTGTCCACTTAATGAGAATTCACTAAGGATACACCTGCACTGCAAAAACAAACAAAAAAACCAACAACCCAGCAGTGAGTCTCTGAGCCCAGGTTGAGAGATTTGGGCTCATGCTACAGCGCTAAAAATAGCAGTGTAGACATTTCCACTCAGGATCTGAGACCCACCTCCCTTTGCCAGGTTTCAGAGTTCCAGACTGAGTGGGAAGGTCTTTGCTATTTTTAGCACTTTAGCATGAACCTGGGTCTGTAAATCCTGGGCTCTGAGACTTGTTGCCAAGTTCTCTAAGAACATAAGAATGGCCGTATTGGGTCAGACCAAATGTCCATCCAGCCCCCAGTATCCTGTCTACCAACAGTGGCCAATGCCAGGTGCCCCAGAGGGAGTGAACCTAACAGGTAATGATCAAGTGATCTCTCTCCTGCCATCCATCACCACCCTCTCTCTCTTCTCTTCTTCCCCCCCCCCCTTTGCAGTGTAGGTGTACCCTTAGGGACCCTGATTTTAGATTTAAGGCTATTTGTTGTGCAGAACATGAAGACGTGGGACTTGATCCTACAAGGTGTTGAGTACCCTCATCTCCTACTTCTTTGTAGGACCTGGCCCATGGTCTCTGCCCCAAGGAACTTAACATACTAACTGGGATTTCTAAGGGTTCAAAAACAGTGCACCTCATATTGGGCCACTCTGAAATAAAGCTGCATGTACATTCTGAATAGCACCACTAACAGATGATTATTAAGGTTTAGAATGAGAATTTGTTTTCTCTTTGAAACAAACTAATTAAAGCTGCAGTTCCTTATGCCCCAAGTCTTGTTTCCCTTTTTATGTAACCAGTTGCCAACCTGTGCTTATGTCCCACACTGCTATCTTTTGCTCCCTTACCCCTCTGTGTAAATTGGGAATTTTTGTAATATGAGGCAACAGATGGAGAATAATTTTAGATGCATGATTTGTAGATGGGAGCTATTTCCTTTTGTCAGATTATGCTGTAAATGGTCTAAATGTAGGGTAGTGCTAGAATGGTTAGAATTTGTTTACATAACTGAACTGCATAATAAGTAATACTTCTTTAACTAAAGACTTGTTTCTCTTCGCTTGCAATAGTTTGTCTCTAATTGAATTATCTTTCCTATGCTTAAAGCAAGATATGTCATCCTGTGTAGACAGACAATAGGGGCCTGACCCAGTAAGGCTTTAGGGCCACATGGGCTATCTGCCAAGGATCTGGTAGAATGTAAGACGTTGATTTTGAGCTGTAAAGCATCAGATGCCCTGGGACCCATCTCTCTGGGAGATCACTGTTCTCCCTGTGCCGAGCTGCCAGAATTGGGATCAGTGAGGGTGCCAGAGCTGGAGCCCACTCATGAAAGAGAGGGGACAGCTGGCAGGGCATTCTGTATTAGGGCCATCTATCATTGCAATTTGCTTCCTCTGATCCAAAATAGTGATGTCCAGTATCAATGTGAAAACACCAATTGCTTTGCTGTGAGGGTCTGGGAGGATGCTGATGGGGGGTTGTAGAGCTTAGCTGGTGATGTTAATTATTGAGTAAAGGAGTGCCCCGGGGACCATGTTTTTAAAACATGTCAAGGCACTAGGGCAAAGGAGAGGTGGTGCCCTTTATGGAATATTTATAAATCAGTCCAAGTTCAGTTTATTATTTTAATTTATCTTGAAGTTGGTAGGAGTTGGACCAGGCCCTTAGCACTATTAGAGTTTAGGAACCTGGAGTCAAAAAGGTTTCTAGACCTAAAGATGCTAAAGGGGTAGGACAGAACTAATAGGTGATTCTTTAAAGTTTTCCTTTGCTGTGTCACTGTGAAGAAAGTAACTTATAATAGTAACTCCCTAGCACTGATAGGGAATCTCTGGATGAAGAGTTCGAAGTGCTTTGTAAAAAGGAGTAAATACCTACCTTATAGCTGGGTGTGCTAAGGCAGGGAGAGATTATGTGACTGTCCTCAAGTCACATAGTGAGCCAGTGACCGAGCAGGGAATAGAACCCAGCTGTCAACTTTCCCCAGTTTGGTGTCATATCCTCTGTAACTACACTGCTTCACAGTAGACATTGCTTCCTCTCTTACACTGGAAGTGATATATTGCTTCTGGAAGAGTAACTGCATCTGTTTACACAAAAAGGACACAATTTCTAGGTCCCTGAAATCACACAACCAGAGTAAAGAAATATATACAGTAGTGAACTTGTGTGTTAATGTGTTATGCCTTAGAAGTTATACAAGGTGTGAGACTGTAATTAGCAGCACTTTCTATACTATCAAATGGTCTCTTTGTTCACTTAGTTGCCAGCTTAAAACCAGCTGTCAGGGTTTGCAGCTTGCTGGGTTGCGCTTACAGCTTCTTTCTGATCTCCAGTACGTGGTAATACAGCTTGTAAAATCAGCTCTATGTGCACATGGGCTAACGTGATAATAGACATTGCTAAATACATAGCAATATAGTCCACACCAAGAGGACCATGTGGTCTGAAATGTGGCGGTGCAGCAGCACTATAGCAGTAGTATGGGGGGGGGGGTCATATTATGGCACATAGCAGATTGGAAAATGTGGTGTTGGCATAGTCCTCTCGCATTGTCTTATTCTTTTCAACCTGGTTTTGTGCAACTTTTATTATGAAGAAAGAGTTTTTTTCAGTCTCGGCTGAGGAAGCATTTACTAGTGCCAAAGTTGAACAGGGCAGTTCCTAAAAGCATATATATTGCAAGGTGGCCACATGCAGAGCTGATGTATGTAAGTTCAGTCGGTTTATTTTACACCTCAGTTGAGAGATAATAAAGTACATGACAGTATTACTGCATAGAAACTTTCAATTCCATCTTGGGTTTGTCATTAGAGATAGTTTAGGGGTGTAGCCAGAGTTCAGCCTAGGTTATGTTGTCCTTTCATTCATGTGAGCCCTGATTCACCAAGATACTTAAGCACATGCCTAACTTTAAGTGTGTAAGTAGTCCCATTAAAATCACATTTAAAGTTAGGCTTAATTGCAAGCCTAGCACAATAAATATGCAGGCCCTTAGCAACAATCACCCTACCGTGAAGAACTTGGAATTAAAAGACCTAAGCCACAAAGTTTGGATCCATGGCCCAAGCCACTAAACTTCATCTACATTCGGTGGTGATAGTTTCTAGGGTTTTGGTTCAGTTTATCCTAAGGTGGGGGTCAGCTCTCCTGTTCCGATCTGGTTCCAAGCTCCCCCAGTGTTATGGGGTGCTTGGCTTTGGGGTGTTGGGTCAGACCCATCTTGGCAACATCTCTATCAGTATTTCCCCCCTAATTCATTTGATCATCAAGGAACTGCCAAGATATCATTATTCAAAAAATAAATGTCTAATGACCTTTTAAAAGCTGGGCATGTAGATCTGTTTTCTTACAAAATTGTGTTTTCTCCTTCCATGCACTCTGGTAAGGGGTTGTTTTTGTAGGGTTTGTTAGAAGTGCTGATTGCTTAGGGGGGAAGGTAGTATTTCTTCACACAACACACAGTCAACCTGTGGAACTCCTTGCCAGAGGATGTTGTGAAGGCCAAGACTATAACAGGGTTTAAAAAAGAGCTAGATAAATTCATGAAGGATAGGTCCATCAATGGCTATTAGCCAGGATGGGCAGGAATGGTGTCCCTAGCCTCTGTTTGCCAGAAGCTGGGAATGAGCGACAGGGGATGGATCACCACTTGATTACCTGTTCTGTTCATTCCCTCTGGGGCACTTGGCAGTGGCCATTGTCTGAAGACAGGATACTGGGCTTAGATGGACCTTTGGTCTGACCCAGTAGGACCATTCTTATGTTGGGTGTTAATAGACACTGTACTTGCAATGGCCCCAGTTGGAAGGTCAGCATTTACTCCCAGTTACTGTAGCGGCATCTGAGATACCACAGTATTTCACTCTAGTGCTACCCAAGGAAGGGTTCAGTTGTTAATGGCACCCAGCTGTATAAATGTAAACAGATATGACAAAGGAGTCCATTTACATTTTCCTTCGAACAAAAAACAAACACACAGCACCCACCCAACCTGCAAGCACTAGTACAGTAATGGATATGAGCTCTTCAGATTATCTGAGGAGCTGTTTGTATGCGGCACTAGTGTTCCTGTGCAGAATACTACAGTAGTTGTGTGTTTCATGAACATTGGTTCTGAGTGTCTAACCTCAATATGAAAGCCCTTCATGCATTATTTTGGCCAGGTAAATGTAGATGTAACACTTCCAATAGCATATGCTCTGGCTATACTCAAGACTTTATTGTTGAGCAGTATCGTGTCTGCTTTCAGATACCACCTGCCATATAGGTATCACACCTTAGGTAGGCAGATGCTACTACCTTTGTTATAGTGGCCCTGCGTGCAACTTGTTCCCTCCTGATATCCATTTTGTACAGTGACTGTCTTCTCCTAATACAGCACCTAGCACAGGAATGCCCTCTTTCTGATTAGGACCTTTGGGAGCTGATGCAATGCAAATAATAATCCCCTTCTATTCATCTGCTTTGTCATTTAGAGTCTATTTTATTGAGGAGGTTTTTTGGTTTTCATAATTCTTCATAAAACTTACCGAACACTACCCCAGGAAAGTATCCATGAACTTGAGCAAGTGAGGTGCATTTGTTTAAATACAACTTCCAGCTTGTTTGCTTTTTACTTTCCTTACTGCAGGAAATGGCGGATTTTTCCTTTTTCACTTTTCCCTGAAAAGGGCGCTGACAGGCATCCCGCCTGACAGACTGGCAGCATAGAGCTAGAGGAGTTATTGAAGTTATAAAAGTTCCTGAGGCCTGTCTACTGCTGTGCTTACCAGGTGCACCCATCCTGGTGGGGGCCTTTGCTGTAAATTGGGTTCTTGTTTTTTCTATTATTGATACGCTTGGCAAGTTCTGAAGCAGCATTTTTCATACATTGCCTATCTCTAAGTTTCATTATCGGCAACTGCATTTTTTTTTCTTCCATTTGTGTGTATGTGTTGAAATCAACATTTACCAACAAAAATCTAATCCTTCCAACCCTAATTACAGGCCAAGCTTTTGTGTTTTCAGTCTTCTTCACCATCTCATTTACTCCCTGTTTACACCCTTCCCCTAGGAATCCCTGTCACTGTATTCAAAGTTCATTGACCAGTTTCAAAACATCTCTTCTCGCCCCCCCCCCCCTTTAGTTAAGACCAGGCTTATTTGGAGAAGCTAAATGAATGTTGCTTCCTGTGAAGAGCATTGGGACTCAGTGTAGGTTGTGAAAAGCCGTACGGTTGGGTGGGATATGGTATCTCACAATTGGTGAGCTTGGATTTTATTAGCTGTCTGGATGAGTGTTGATGTAGGAAGTTTGCAGCGATGCGGATTCTGTTGCATTCCGAAGGCAGAAGCCCTGGAACTGTAATATCCCGTTGACTCCTTTTCCTGTAGGAGAGGAATGTGATGTATGCAATTCTGAAATACACATACTAGAACGTGGGTTCTGTTTTTTAATTGATACCACTTAATGGCAAAACTAATGTGTTAGCCCTGAGGCTTTTAATTGAAAAGTGAAAACATTTTAAAATGCTCTTCTTTAAGGGATGGAGATGAACTATATGAAATATCCTCTGCAGAACAGTTTACTCCAGCATGATGACCAAGCTGAGCTCTATTGTCATATATAAACTGTACTCTTGCGGGTTCATATCAAAGCCCGTGTGGTAAGTTCCAGAGCCCTGCTGTATCCTATCATCTGTTTTATCCAGGTTACACCAGCTTGACAAGCATTGCCAAACCACTGCCCAGCAGCTAGTGGAGTTACTCAACAAACAGAATCAGCTCTTCAGAGAGAGGCAGATGCTAACAGAGGAGGTGCAGTTCCTGCGAACACAGGTACCATGCCAATACTGGGAACAAGAGAAAAGAAAATCATAGGGAAATGTTCTGCAGCCATCAAGAAAGATGAAGACTTTGCTAAAGTCTTGTATCAAGAAGGAAAACCACCATGAAACACAATCTTCAGAGTACAGAAATAACTCATTGATTAAAAGGGATGGCAGGGCAGTTTATAGTTGTACCCATACCCTGATTCAACCTACACTCAATTAAAAAAATGCTGTGAGATGCATCTAAGCAGAACAAATACTACTTGTGTCATTAATTCCAATCAGAAATCTTTGTTTCATCCTTCATATCAGATGATAGTAGGCAACAGAAAATTCCTTGTTTAACAGCATTAGCATGTAGTACAGTATTGAAATGTAGAACTGCCTCTCAACTTGAAATGTAATCATTTTGAAAACTCTAGTTTTAGGGTATAACACCTGCACTTGAGACCCCCACCCTCTGGTTGTGGTTTTGCAATCTCATTTCCCTGTTTAAAAAAAAAAGTTTTTGCCTCCCTTGTTGCAGTGCAAAAACCCCACCCAGTGGGTTTCTGTATGGGCACAGCAGTCCACCCTAGCACAAGAAGTGGCAGGATTAAGGCCTTACTTATGTAGGGGTGCAGTCTGCAAGATACTGTTAAAAGTAACATTTTTCAGACACTGATTTTTAAGTTGGATGCTGCCCCTTTAATCATTCACTACTTTAGAAAGGAGGAAAAGAATCATGACTTTTTAAACTGTAACTGAACTGCTGAATTAAACGTCGTCTTCAAATCTAGCACATAATTAAGCCTTTGTTTCTGTGACTAAGTAAATTAACTGATTCGACCGTATCACTGTGATACCAAGCCATCTGGCTCATGAACAAAGCAAGTTTCTGAGTTCATACATGAAATTTGGACTTTCATTAACATGAACAGGACCAAGAGAGGAATTTGTAGTACCAAACTGCAGCGTGAAAAGAAAATCAATGTTTTAATCATTCTATTGTTCACCAAAAAGTAGGCTAGTATTAGAACATACATGGCAAATAGCAGCATGCTTTAACCTAGAACTAAATAAAAAAAACCACACACATTATCAGTGTGGTAACAATGGGAAAATGTTGTCTTTCTAATGCTGACTAGAGTACCCGAGTTACCAATTTTCCCTATATCTAGAATAAAATGCTGTGCTACATTAGTTTTACCTGTATATGGTATCTGTTGGCAAATTTAATGGCAATCACTGTGTTTCATGTTTAAGCTCTTTAGAAGCTGAAGAATGTTGCATTAAGAGAAAGTGAAATAACCCTGCACCAAGGAGAGCGAGAGACTCTCTGAAGTCCACTAAGGACTCTGAGATGTGGAAGACACTCAGTTAGAAAGCAGATGGGCAGCAGTACACAACCATGACTACCTTCTAGATGTTGTGCTGCTAACTAAATTGAATATTGTTACCACTGAAAGTCTGCTTTGCAGTTGTAAAGGATGCATTTGTTAAAATAGGGAATGTGTGCTGCAGTCAAGGCTTTTTACCACTACCACCTAGCAGTTTTCATCAGTAGATCTTAAAGTACTTCAGTCTAATGTATTGGTTGTAACACCTCTGTGAAGTAGAAAGTAGTGCATCCAAACATGGAGACTTGGAAGGAAGAAGGTTGGTGACTTTTTAAAAATGTATTCCTGCAAAACAAGAACCTCAATAATCCAGCTGAAGTGTTTTTAAACAACATTGGATCCATGGGAACAGGAACATAGCTCAGCAGAACTGTATGGTGCACAAGGCAAATGTTTTAAGGAAACAAAGGACAATTCATTACACTGGTCTACAATTTTTGAGAAGTCGTCTGCTTCAGAGATAAAATGTGCTATTTATTATGTATTTTGATGTGCTGAATTCAAATATGACAATTAAAACAACTGATTGGCTACTGTTTCTAAGATATTTAAGTTTTTACATTTTACGTCTATGTATATTGTGTAGATAGAGTTTTAATCATAAATTGTAAACCTAGGTCTTTTCATGTGTTTATGGTTGCTTTACATGATAATATTTCACCTGTCCTGTTTATGTAACACTTTAAAAATCAGCAAAAGGGTTAT
This sequence comes from Terrapene triunguis, assembly GCF_002925995.2. Taxonomy (NCBI): domain Eukaryota; kingdom Metazoa; phylum Chordata; order Testudines; family Emydidae; genus Terrapene; species Terrapene triunguis. The sequence continues at coordinate 15,153,719 of NW_020664436.1, read as the reverse complement.
ATAAATAAAATTTATTATGAAACAAAAGGCAAAAAACTATTATGTACATAGTTTAGTCCTATTCAGTGTCTACTCAGCGCTTCTTGGCTTGTCTCTTGTATTCATTAAATGGAGCATCTCTTGTCACTGTCCAGCAATAGTCTGCAAGCATTGATGGGCTCCATTTGCCCTGATAGCGTTTCTCCATTGTTGCAATGTCCTGGCGAAATCGCTCGCCGTGCTCGTCGCTCACTGCTCCGCAGTTCGGTGGAAAAAAAACTAAATGAAAGTGCAAAAAATGTATCTTTAGTGACATGTTGCAACCAAGGCTTTTGTATGCCTTGAGGAGGTTTTCCACCAACAACCTGTAGTTGTCTGCCTTGTTGTTTCCGAGAAAATTTATTGCCACTAACTGGAAGGCTTTCCATGCCGTCTTTTCCTTGCCACGCAGTGCATGGTCAAATGCATCATCTCGAAGAAGTTCACGAATCTGAGGACCAACAAAGACACCTTCCTTTATCTTAGCTTCACTTAACCTTGGAAATTTTCCACGGAGGTACTTGAAAGCTGCTTGTGTTTTGTCAATGGCCTTGACAAAGTTCTTCATCAGACCCAGCTTGATGTGTAAGGGTGGTAACAAAATCTTCCTTGATTCAACAAGTGGTGGATGCTGAACACTTTTCCTCCCAGGCTCCAATGACTATAGGAGTGGCCAATCTATCTTGATGGAGTGGGAATCTCTTGCACGACTATCCCATTCGCAGAGAAAACAGCAGTACTTTGTGCATCCAGTCTGCAGACCAAGCAAGAGAGCAACAACCTTCAAATGGCCACAAAGCTGCCACTGATGTTGGTCATAGTTTATGCACCTCAAAAGTTGTTTCATGTTGTCATAGGTTTCCTTCATATGGACTGCATGACCAACTGGAATTGATGGCAAAACATTGCCATTATGCAGTAAAACAGCTTTAAGACTCGTCTTCGATGAATCAATGATCAGTCTCCACTCATCTGGATCGTGAACGATGTTGAGGGCTGCCATCACACCATCGATGTTGTTGCAGGCTACAAGATCACCTTCCATGAAGAAGAATGGGACAAGATCCTTTGGACGGTCACGGAACATGGAAACCCTAACATCACCTGCCAGGAGATTCCACTGCTGTAGTCTGGAGCCCAACAGCTCTGCCTTACTCTTGGGTAGTTCCAAATCCCTGACAAGGTCATTCAGTTCACCTTGTGTTATGAGGTGTGGTTCAGAGGAGGAGGATGGGAGAAAATGTGGGTCCTGTGACATTGATGGTTCAGGACCAGAAGTTTCATCCTCTTCCTCTTCCTCGTCTGACTCAAGTGAGAATGATTGTGGTGCATCAGGAACCGGCAAACCTTCTCCGTGGGGTACTGGGCGTATAGCTGATGGAATGTTTGGATAATGCACAGTCCACTTTTTCTTCTTTGACACACCTTTCCCAACTGGAGGCACCATGCAGAAGTAACAATTGCTGGTATGATCTGTTGGCTCTCTCCAAATAATTGGCACTGCAAAAGGCATAGATTTCCTTTTCCTCTTCAACCACTGGCGAAGATTTGTTGCACAAGTGTTGCAGCATATGTGTGGGGCCCACCTCTCGTCCTGATCTCCAATTTTGTAGCCAAAATAAAGGTGATAGGCTTTCTTAACCATAGTGGTTATACTGCGCTTTTGTGATGCAAAAGTCACTTCACCACAAACATAGCAGAAGTTATCTGCACTGTTCACACAAGTACGAGGCATCTCTGCTCACTTTGGCTAAACAGAAATGTGTCCCTTTGCAAAATCAAACTGACAAATAAGAGAGCACGACGCTGTATGATTCCTAGAGCTGATATAGGGCAATTTGTTCAGCAGAGTGATGTAAGCTTCGTTATGATTGCATCATCCATGACTTCTAGGAATAACATGATGCAATTCATATCATGTATGACGCAATACCAGCTTCAGATTGCATCATTCATTGTTTTGCCTAAAAAGCAAGTACTATGCAAAGCCAGTCATAGATTTATTCATAGATCCAGTCAAAGATATATTTTAGTCATTTCTGGTTTAAATTGAGATCCCTTCCCTTTATAACTCACTTATCCTCCGCCATTCCCAAGTCAAGGGTCGTATATACTGACCCAATAGCATATCTTGAAAACTAGAGCCAATCAACAATTTTAAGCATCATTTTCGTTCTCAGTGACCCAGAATTAGTAAAGTTTGACTACATTTATTTCAGAAGCATTTTGGCTGTAGAGCAGTGTTATAAGTTGGATATTTTAAGTCCAGATAAATATGAATTCCTTTCAGCTTCTTGTATTTTGTTCAAAAGCAATAATTTTGAATATATGGCACTATTGATCCTATTTTGAGACTTCATATGATGCCACATTTCATATTTAAATTGATCACAATACCAAATACTTGCCATGTCCATAAAAAATAATAGTAACCAATAATGGTGCTGTCATAATGATGCTGGTTAACATTGCTGATCTTAGCTGTACATAATGTGCAAGGTGAGCCTTGATCATCTAATCCCAAAGATGTGCTGCTACTTAGGGTACGTCTTCACTACCTGCCGTATCGGCGGGTAGCAATTGATTTATTCGATATATCGCGTCTCGTTAAGACGCGATATATCGATCCCCGAACGCGCTCACGGTCGACTCCGGAACTCCACCAGAGCGAGCGGCGGTAGCGCAGTCGACGGGGGAGCCGCGGCCGTCGATCCCGCGCCGTCTGGACCCCAGGTACTTCGATCCAAGATACTTCGACTTCAGCTACGCGAAGTTGTGTATCTTGGATCGATTCCCACCCCCTAGTGTAGACCAGCCCATAGTGCTTGTTGCTATTTGAAGATTAAAAAAACAAAACCCAATAGTAGTGGGGCATGGGTTTGCGGGTTTTGTTTTTGTGTTTGTTTTAGGGGGATGGGGGTGGTTATGGATAATAAAGTTTCATTCAGTAAGTAGAGTATTTTTTAACATAAATGCCCAGTATCGTAGGCACTTGAATTTCTCAATGTTCAATGTATAATTCTTTTAAGTCCCATTATGATATATCAGTAGCTGTTCAGATTGTTTGAAAGTCTGACCTGATTTTTTTTTAATTGTGCACAGTGCTCTTTCAGCTAAATTTATTGTTGCATGTTTTATTTGCAACTTTGAATATGTGCAACTGAAATGTCACTAACTCTTTATTTCATGAGGCAAATAGAGGCATGAAGCTCAGACATGGATGCTGATGGGGACAAGGTTGGATCCTGGATGGATAGGAGAAATGAGGACTAGTCACTAAAACTTTAGTGCAGATTTTTACATAGATAAGGTTTTAGGTAGAAAAAAAGACATTTGTCTTGTGGTCTAAAATGAAGATTGAAGGTTGGTCCCTATGATTATTATTCAAATTTGTATGTTATCTTATAGCAGAAACTGCTTTTTTTTCTTCAAAATTGTAGCAATTGCTGTATTTAATATGAATAGAGGTAAGTATCTGAAAACTAAGAACAAGTTTACATTAGGGCTATCAATCGCGATTAACAAATTAATCATGATTTAAAAAATTAATCACAATTAATTGCACTATTAAACAACTAAACACCAACTGAAATTTATTAAATATTTTTGGATGTTTTTCTACGTTTTCAAATATATCCATTTCAACTACAACACAGAATACAAACTGTACAGTGCTCATCTTATATTATTTTTGATAAACAAAATTGTATTTTTTTCAATTAACCTCATACAAGTACTGAAGTGCAATCTCTTTATTGTGAAAGTGCAACTTACATATGTAGTTTTTTTTTGTTACATAACTGTACTCAAAAACAAAACAATGTAAAACTTCAGAGCCTACTTCTTGTTCAGCCAATTGCTAAGAGAAACAAGTTTGTTTACATTTACAGGAGATATTGCTGCCCTCCTTTAATTTACAATGTCACCAGAAAGTGGGAACAGGCATTTGCATGGCACTTTTGTAGCTGGCGTTGCAAGGTACTTACGTGCCAGATATGCTAAACATTCATATGCCCCTTCTATGCTTCAGCCACCATTCCAGAGGACATGTTTTCATGCTGAAGATGCTCGTTTAAAAAAAAAATGCATTAATTAAATTTGTGACTGAACTCCTTGGGGGAGAATGGTATGTCTCCTGCTCAGTTTTACCTGGATTCTGCCATATATATTTCATGTTATAGCAGTCTCAGATGATGATCCAGCACATGCTGTTAATTTTAAGAACACTTTCACTGCAAATTTGACAAAATGCAAAGAAGATACCAATGTGAAGTGCCTTCCAAATCTGAGAGGGACGAGGTGCGGCGCATGCTTTCAGAAGTCTTAAAAGAGCAACACTGATGTGGAAACTACAGAACCCGAACCACCAAAAAAGAAAATCCAACCTCCTCCTGGTGGCATCTGACTCAGATGATGAAAATGAACATGCGTCGGTCCGCACTGCTTTGGATAGTTGTTATGCAGAATCTGTCATCGGCATGGACACAGCTTCTTGAATGGTGGTTGAAGCATCAAGGGATATATGAATCTTTAGTGCATCTGGCATGTAAATATCTTGGAATGCTGGATACAACAATGCTATGAGAACACCTGTTTCTTACTTTCAGGTGACGTAAACAAGAAGCAGGTAGTATTATCTTCTGCAAACTTAAACAAACCTGTTTGTCTGAGTGATTGGCTGAACAAGCAGTAGGACTAATTGGCCTTGTAGGCTTTAAAGTTTTACATTTTTATTTTTGAATGCAGATTTTTTGGTACATAATTCTACATTTGTAAGTTCAACTTTCACGATAAAGAGATTGCACTACAGTACTTGTATTAGGTGAATTGAACAATACTATTTAGTTTTTACAGTGCAAATATTTATAATAAAAGTAACTAAAGTGAGCACTGTGCACTTCCTATTCTGTGTTGTAACTGAAATAAATAAATTTTTGGATGTTTTCTACATTTTCAAGTATTTAAATAAATGGTATTCTATTATTAATAGTGCAATTAATCGTGCTGTTAATTTTTTTAATCACTTGTCCGCCCTAGTTTACATGTAATTTGACATGTAAATCATCTCACTCTTGGGACAGCGTAGTCACACTGGTACCAATAATGCCAAGCTACCTGTATTCATATTCCCAAGTATACACTACTTTTTGTACTGCAAATTGAATCCAACTTTTTAAGATGGCTAGTTACATTTTAATCCAGTTACACGAGTGGGGAAAACAAAAACTGAATATTACATTCAGCATCCGTATTTGGTATTTGCCTTAAAGTTAATACCATTCCACTCTAACCCCATGTTAATATTTCCCTTATTCTTAGCATTCAAGGGACACAAAAGTGTCTAATGTTAAAGATGCTACCTGGCCTAGAGTGTTCTGAAAATCTTTTCCACAGAAATATTCTTACATTTTCTGGACAAGTTCTTGTTATTTTACTGATTTAACAAAAAGGTCAGTCCTGCCAGTTGTTCAGCTACCACAAGGAATGGGACTTGAGGGCTCTTAGTACCAATCAGGTGCTTAACACGTTGTAGAAGGTGCTATCACAAGTTAAGAGGTTTTAAATGCTGGAGAAAGTGGTCAGTGTGAACTACACACTTTACAAGTAATATTAGCTGTTGCCTTATGACTGAGGGTGGCCTGTGTTATTTTATTATAGCAACTTGCTCATAATGTTGTAATGAAGGTTCTGGAAGTTTTAAGTTAGAAATAATTATTTTGAAAATATTTGTCCCACAGCCCAGCAGAGAATTTTAACTCCTCAATCCCCTCTCTCTGATACAGGTTGAATTTAATTAGTAACAGGCCTTCTGATTTCCCTTTCTATTTCTTCCTCTCATGAAATTTGAAGCATGTTCATTGCAATTGTGTCTCACATAACTGCGAATGGGTTAAATATTGTCAATTGCTTGGTACACCACTCACTGTCTAAGATGCTCTCAGGCAGTGATCTTCATTGACAAATTTAAGGCCAGAAGGGACCATTATGATCATCTGGTCTGATATGACAAGCTATAGCACTACAGCCAGTAATTCGTGCATGAAGTCCTTAACTTCTGTTTGAACTATATAGTATCTTTTACAAATAAACTGCTTCAAAACAAGGAGCCCAAAATTAGGGTCCAAAGGCCCTATTTACAAACCTACATAAGTGGCCCGATTTCTAAAAGTGCTGAGTACTTTTGAAAGGCCACTAAAGTAGGTACCTAATCATGGCATTTAAGCTCCCAGTTTTGAAAGTCTGGCTTCTGCTCTGAACTCCTGTTGCTCCCAAATCAGGAGAACCAGCAATAATGCTGAGCTTTGTCCATACCCAACTATCAGAGAGAATCTGTTTGGCTCCCACCCTCGTTATGCTATATAAAGGTTGAATAATATACACAGTATATAAAACAGGTGGATTGCGACAGACCCCTCTGACGTTGGTTCTTAGCTTAGTTCCGGGCACTGTATTGAGGGGCACATAACTATTCTCTCCCCTCAACTGCCTTAATAGATTGCTTGTTTACCAGATTATTGGCTTCCATAAATAGGCCACATCTTCTTAAATAGCAGAATTCTCCTTGCTTAATCCAGTGCCCTCTGAATTCTAGGAGCAACTCAAGTCCTAATTACCTTATGAATTTCAATAAAACCTTCAGTCATCTAAAGATAGAATAGCTGTAAGAACATTAGAAATTTAAGTGGCCTTTTTCTCAATTTACATGAAACATCTTTGATCAAAATTTAATCTAATTCAGAGTTTCATTCTAGATAGGTATCCCAGCTCAAATACTGTTCATTGGACCACCATTAACTAAGTACTGAAATGCAAGTGTTTACATACACACAATAACTATGAAGAGCTGAAAAGTTGCAAATTAGTCTTCCCACCAGAGGTTTCTTAACAGAACAGAAGCAGCTTCCTGTTTTGATACAGCAGCCCACTAATCTACAGTCTGAACAATTCACAGTAAATAGTCTCTGGCACAAACCTGCCGCCTCTTTCCTGGAAAGGAGAAGGGGCAGTACCTTAGACGTGCTCTAAAGCAAGAGCTCTTACTTACTGCTAAACATGAACAATGTCTAGAGCTCATGGAGATCTTGTTTTTCAGGAATCAGATTCTGTTCTTACTACCTGTAAGATTTTTGATCTTGGAAAAAGCCAAGGACAGCAGGTCCACAGGAAGTATAACTTTTTGAAACAGCATTTGTTTACATAGTATCACCACATTCGTAACCACTGATGAACTTCTTTTCTGAGAACTTAACCACAGGAAGAAGCGAGACAAACAAATTAGAAATTCAGGTAACTATGAAACACAAGCTATTTATAATCCCATTTTTTATTTTTATCTTTCAGTTACCCTGTGTACCAGTCTGAATGCTGACTTGGTTGAAGCTGACCCAAAGCAATGTTTCAAGTGAAAGAAAACTTTTGCTGGTTAAGTTCAGTTGATTTACTTTAGCTGTTTCACACATTGCATTTAAATTATTAAAACTTTTTGAATGCAAACACCTTTCCAAAGTTTGGAATAAGACTTCCAGCATGTGAGTTTTCCTAAGTGCTTCCTGTGAAGGGTTAGGCTCAGGATCAAGTTAAAACAGCAGGTGCATAGGATGGATTTAACATTTAGCTTGTGTAATTTTTAAGAAAATATTTAAAATGTATTTTGTAATTTATTCCAGCATGTGTGTCTTGTTACATATGTAAATACCAATAAACTTACCTTGATTTTTTTCTGTGCGTCTCATTTTGAAATTAAGGGGAAGCTGTGCAGTTATCTTTTGGCCTATAACACCTTATTACTAAAGGCGACCAGCATATGTAAGGAGAAGGCATAGAGAGTTTTCAAGATATATGGCTAACTGGAAACTTTTTCCTTTAAACAGCCTTGTACAAGATTTCTTCAATTAAGTTTTAGTCTAATGCTAAGTGTTTATAATATGAAGTAATTTGCATGAGCTCTTGGTTAGCACTCAAATCAAAATTTTAAAAAATTAGCTTTCATGGACCAGATAAATTCTTTCCTAGGTGATTAAACCACTAACATACCTTAATAAAGTAAGTACTCTCACACTTCTTATCAACCTGGCTGTACTGGGCTATCTTGATTATCACTTCAAAAGTTTTTTTTCTCTTACTTAATTGGCCTCTCAGAGTTGGTAAGACAACTCCCACCTGTTCATGCTCTGTGTGTGTGTGTGTGTATATATATATGTATGTTCCATTCTATGCATCCGAAGAAGTGGGCTGTAGCCCACGAAAGCTTATGCTCAAATAAATTTGTTAGTCTCTAAGGTGCCACAAGTACTCCTGTTCTTTTTGCGGATACAGACTAACATGGCTGCTACTCTGAAACCTTAATAAATATGTACTTACAGAACAAACACTTGCTTGGTGCATCTCTCTAAAGATGAAATTCACTTGTTCCAGCTTTGTGCAGGCAATCAGTCTATATTCAAGTGAACTGTGGAAGTAAAGAGGGTGAAATTCGCCTCAACCCATGTGGTAGTAGGATCCTGTATGACTCTGATCCCATCCTGAAACTTCTTTAAAGTACACTCTGTAGTGATCTATGCTTCCGTAAAGAGAAAGGTCTATGTAATCATTAGGTGACCAAAGTAATCCAAGCTGATTCAAAGCCTTTAGAATAACATACATGTTATTCTTTAAATACAACTAGTAAAACCATTGCTACATTTAGCTCAGTCATAAGAAGCTTGGTGCTTTTTTCAGGAGTAGATGTTGACTTTAAGTGACAGAAATTGGATTTCAACTTGTATTTGAAAGATGTCAAATTAAAGGTTGTATATTTATCAATGAGACTGTACAGCAAGGTAACATGGGCCATCCGATTATTCCATGCAGGATAAAAAAAGGAAATCATGATGTATGTATTTTATAAAAAGAAACTAGGTGGGGGCCTTTCAGATTTCAAAACTGGATGATCTTCCTGAAATTTAAAAAAAAAAAAGTACTAGATGTCATGATCAATAATGTTTAAACTAACACTCACACTTGAGATATCGTCTGATTTGCAATACAATGAAAAACTAAAACAAGCAGATTTTCACCACCTTATATGGCACAAGCTAGGAATTTTATCCTACATATATTTAATATCTGATATAAAAAATACTTCATTTTCAGCAAACGTCAACATATGTATTTACAAAACTTCAGAACAAAAGCAGCATTAATAAACACAGAAGTAGCAGATTGACATAGTGCTTTATTTAAGCTGTCTGTACGAAGGAAAATAATGTGCATCCCTATCATATACGTGTAAAAATACTAAGGATGTACAGTGTACAAAAACAGTTTCTTGTAGTTATTTCACATCCTTGTGGGTCATATACTTAAGGAAATAAACAGTTTAAGTATGACCAACAGTAATACGGTTTCTTGGGTTCATAGTTGTCTGCTTAATATCCTTAACCACATGACTAGATCTTGCATGTATCTAATGAAAGAACTAGCAAGATCAAGAAATGTCAAACTCTAAAGCTACAGGGAGGTAATTCAATTACCAATTTAGAGGTTTTTTATTTAAATAAATACTTTACATTTCATGCTTGCCTGTAATGCACTACCAGGAGCAAGATAAGGAAATTCTACTGTAGACAGTACAAACAGTAGCAGCAAAGTGTGTACATTGAGGTGTAACATATAGACCCTGCAGTTAGTAAGGAAGGACCTTACTTTTGTACTCTAGGAGAAGCACATGGCCCCTGCAAGAACAGTCAGCTTTAAGAAGCCACAAATAAAGATGACATGACATGTCAAAAGAAAAATGTAAAACAATACTGGAATAAATGTTCCTTTAGCAACAGGAATGTATTGGATTAGTGTGGAAAGCAAAGCTGTGTGCAAAACTGCCAAAATCCAAACAGAAATGACACATTTCCTCAAAGATGGCTGCAGTATAAGAGGGCATACTATATGTCATGGAAGTCAGTACAAGCTGGAGTCAAAGTCTGAAATGTACTATGATTGGAAGGCTCAAGGTACCAGCTACCAACTGCTGTCCAAGTCCAAACTACAGCTGAGGACAAGCAGAAGAGAGAGATGCTTCAGCCATCTCTCTCAGCACAGCTTTGAGATTTCTCTTTTGTCTATTTCGAACCCTGGTAGCAGAAGTCAGGAATTCCCAAACTCCAGGCAGCATTCAGTTAATATTAACTGTGTCTGTAATAAACTTGATAAAAGGTAATTGTTGAGACAGGTTATGCAATTCAGAGTGAAGTCTTAAAATTTTCAAATAATTCACTAATTGATATTTACTGCAAACTACATTCCAACTACATAAGCAATAATGATCTAGCCATGGGGCCTGTCCTACACATGAGGAACCATCAGCCCAAAGCACAACCCTGGCTTCTCATTAACTTCAAGAAATGCACAAGGTATTTATTGCTAACACAAACTGAAAATTAGAGAGGAAAATGGAGGCATATACTGGAGATTTTTAATCAACACAGTTTGTTTGCATCTATGAGGCATTTCTAGAGAACTATTCAATGCTCTATTTACTAATTAGTTCATTTAAATCATCACTATTTCAGTGTAGACATTTTTAGAAAAAGGTGCAGAATAGACCTACAATGTATTTACTGTGCACCTTTCCCTCTGAAGTGCCATTCTCTAAAGATGAGTAGTGTTACAAGGTGATAGGGTGAGATTATGTGGTTAGCGCATACACAAAGATACACCTCTTATCTGTTGATTATTAAAGATAAAACTTTGCTTAGGTAGAAACATGAAAAATTATCTGAATGAGTCTGTCTTAGCTGCCTTGCTAAAATGCCCATCTACCCCTTGACCACCTCAGCACATCCACTGCCAGCAGTGATCTTCATGCTAAGATATCTAAACTTTAAACAGCAAGAGGATAAGGCATCTGCATATGAACATTTCTTCTTTCAAAAGTCATTTACCAAGTGACACAATGCTATCAATAATACTCTGTAATATCACATTCTACATGGGAGCTAACAAGGTTCTTCAATAATAATCCCAGGGTTTTCTGATGTCGTTAGCAAGGGCACATACTCACCCTTACTGCACTTCCTGGCAGCTTTGGAATATCCCAACTCCTAGCACCAAAAGGTTTATTATTAAAATGATCTTTAATGAAGAACGAAGCTAAGGTTTGTGCACACATCCTGCTAAATACAGATCTTTAGAAATGAAAAGACAACATTTTCCTTTCAGTGTGGTGTTTACCATGATGGTTTTAAATTCAGTCAGTCAGTTATCATTGTCATACTTCACATGCTGGGTTTCATTACCTACTTGGTTCAGGGCAAATGTTCCCATCAATCTACTGTTTGCAGAATTATAATAAAGTGCTTTTCTTGCAATCATTGTGGTCTCAATTGTTTGAATGTATTTTCTCCATATAAAACCAAAAATTTCTATTGTGCTGCCAGGCTTTTATATTACTTTAGTGGAGCACAGACATAGCATTTTTGACCTCTTGGCACATGGAGTTGGAATGTCCTCATCTACAGCACCAAAGAATTATATGACAGTATTTCATCCACAAAAGCCCAATTCTAAGTAATATGTACAATTTCAGAGCCTTGTTAAAATTTCCACATGGGAGAAAAAGTGCGTTATTCTCTTCAGCTTGTACAGTCCTTCCATATATTACAAAATAAACTGCTGTAAGCCTGTTCTAAGATGTAGCAGCATTTGCAAACATGACGCATACAATCCTTATCACTAAAAATAAATACTACTGTGGTATAACAAAAAATATATATATATATTCAGAGTTAAACACCTGGAGAAAAGCTAATTCACAAACTCAAAATAAAAACAAATATGGCAAACACCTGTTTACCTTGGTGCACAAATTTTGGTGAAAAGCAATACCATTATGCCTGTCTACATTCTTCAGCCATCCGAGGTGATGTATATCAAGAAAGACAGAGAAAAGCATGAGAAAGATGTTATCTGGTGCAAATTATAAGACCTTTAAACAACTTCAAATGCTGCTTTTATGCCTTCGTTTCTTGCACGTAGAATGTTCAATTCTCCATGATTGCACGTGAATCTGGAAGTCTAAGTAGCAGGCTGGGTGAGCCCAGCCCTTCTGCTTCTTCTGTAGCATCCAACAGTAATTAAAAAATAATATTTATATATATATATATATATTTATATATATATGAACAGTTACAAGTTCTTCTCTCAAATGTTTCCCAAACGCATTCCAGCCAGATGTTAATGACATAGACCTGCTTCAAGTAATGATATGCCTAACAAAAACCTTGCATATTTACATCACCACCCCCTATCTTTCCTTGTTCTGACCAGCACAAACAGATGCAAGAAAACATTATAAACTCATCTTTTTAGACTAATTACAATTCTGATTTGTCTTCTAGAAGAAATGAGAAAATGCATCGGCAACCAACGTTTCTTTTAGTCCCCACTGTATACAATGGAGGATTTAAGTCGTCTGACTTCAAAAGATTTCAAAATTACTTCTTGACGTTGCTATTATACTGAGACAGTGGGAGCAGCAACAGGAGGAGACCTCAGACTGATACAAAATTTCATGCAAAAAACAAAAAGGCCTGTTGGAGAAGGAGGGAACTTTTCAATTTTGAATGACCTCTGAAAGTGCCCCTGCAATCTTCATGGCTAGTACTGGTGGTGATGTTCAGGAATCGTTTTCAGTGATAAACCTAAGATGACAGTGAAGCAGAACAAAAAAAAAACCAAACAAACAAAAAAGTTATTCTCGTCCGCTTGCAGAGTAGGAAAACTGAGGGAAATGTGGTCGCCTCTCGTTGTCCATGCAGTCCATACCATCCTCATCATCTGTGGGAGGGGAAAAGCTTAATGTTTTAATTTATTTACCACAAAATTATTTTATTTTCTAATTGTCTGTTAAATAACATTATTTCAGTGACTGTTGTGTAAAACCAGATAAAAATCATGCAGTTTACATAGGCTTGTGCACACACAGTAGAAATGACAGTGGTTTTGAGGGGGACTTTTCTTATGTAAGTATATATTTATAGTTTATTTCTTTTATATATGTTCAGAAAATTCCAACCACCTTTGCAACTGTCTACAACAGTCAACATGTGCCAGTTACAGACCAGTCAATATGGGCGATGGAAAGATGGGGAAGAAAACTCTCTGCTGTCTTAAGGAGCAAACTATTTCTCAAATTGATCGGGGAACTATATTTTTACAGTGATCAAATTTAAAGTTTCTTCTATTTTGAAAGATTTGTTATAGTTAAAATGGAGACTGCTGCTAGAACACGTAATAATCTCAAAATGGAAAAAATGTTTAAAAGAGTGACCACTGCATATAAGTTTCACATAGTATTTTTTTTTTTAAAATTGGATATATCTTTAGAGACTCCAATTGAAATTGTTCTCTTCAATGACATACTTATGTCTTCATATATTTCAGGCAAAGAATCTAGAATTAATGCAACTTTGAGTAATCAAGTACTCAAAAGTTAATAAATGTGGAGTTAACAATGAATACTTACTTCTGCCCCATTGTGCTTATGCTTTCAAATATACTATCCTTTTATATTTAAGTTTCAACTAGCACAATATATACTTTTTTAATATCACCATACTTAACATAAGTTACAGGATGTATTTAAAATAATCAGTCTGATTTTTAAATTTCAATGAGATCTACAAAATAGGTCAAGTGTGAAGAAAACTGGTTCTTCAACTAACAGTTGTACAGTAACTCCTCGCTTACCGCTGTAGTTATGTTCCTGAAAAATTCTACTTTAAGCGAACCCAATTTCCCCATAAGAATTAATGTAAATGGGGGTGGGGGAGGTTAGGTTCCAGGGAAATCTTTTTTTCCAGACAAAAGACTATTTTATATGTTTCAGAGTAGCAGCCGTGTTAGTCTGTATCCGCAAAAAGAACCGGAGTACTTGTGGCACCTTAGAGACTAACATAAGCTTTCGTGGGCTACAGTCCACTTCTTCGCATGCATAGACTGGAACAGGAAAGCTTATGCTCAAATAAATTTGTTAGTCTCTAAGGTGCCACAAGTACTCCTGTTCTTTTATTTTATATATATATATCTATACACACATATACAGTACAAGTTTTAAACAAACAATACTGTACACAGCAATGATGATTGTGAAGCTTGGTTGAGGTGGTGAAGTTAGAGGGTGGGATATTTCCCAGGGAATGCCTTACTGCTAAATGATGAACTAGCACTCGGCTGAGCCCTCAAGGGTTAACATATTATTGTTAATGTAGCCTCACACTGTACAAGGCAGCAGCAATGGAGGGAGGGGAGACAGCATGGCAGAGAGAGACAGAGACGTGCATTGCCCCTTTAAGTACGCTGACTGCACTCTAAGTACTTTGTCTTTTTAAGTAGATCAGCAAGTTGAGACAGCAGCTGCTTCCAGCAAGCTCCCTCCATCCTGAGCCCTGTCGTGTCCGCCATCCACCCCACCCCCAGCTCTGTGGAGATAAGGTACAGGAGCGGGGGGGAATAGGGGGACACCCTGACATTAGCAAGCAGGAGGCTGCACACGGCAGTGGGGGGAGGAACAGCTGAACTGCCGGCAATTGATAGCGTGGTGGGCAGCTGCCACACAGGGAACTTAGGGGAGCGGGGAGCTGATAGGGGGGCTGCCGGTCCACCCTGGTTCCAAGCCCCCACTAGCCAGCTGCAACGGGCTGCTCTTTCTGCAAGTAGTGGACAAAGCAGGCGGCTGCCAAACGACATTATAAGGGAGCATTGGGCAACTTTAAATGAGCATGTTCCCTAATTGATCAGCAATGCAACAACGACGTTAACCAGGACAACTTTAATTGAGGAGTGACTATTTTTAAAGTACAGGCTCAGATTCTTTAGTTCAGGGCAGTCACTTCATGCCACACCAAGATGTAATCTATCTCTAAAGTAGATTTAACCAGCCAGGGCAGGATCACTCATAAGGACGGCCACAACTAGGTCAGACTAAAGGTCCATCTAGACCAGTATCCTGTCTTCCGACAGTGGCCAATGCCAGGTGCCCCACTGGGAATGAACAGAACAGGTAATCATCAAGTGATCCATCCCGTCGCCCATTCCCAGCTTCTGGCAAACAGAGGCTAAGGACATCATCCTTGTCCATCTTGGCTAATAGCCATTGATGGACCTATACTTCATGAACTTATCTAGTTCCTTTTTGAACCCTGTTAGTGTCTTGGCCTTCACAATATCCTCCGGCAAGGAGTTCCACAGGTTGACTGAGGAAAAAATACTTCCTTTTGTTTGTTTTAAACCTGCTACCTATTAATTTCATTTGGTGACCCCTCATAACACAAGAACTAGGAGTAAATAACACTTCCTTATTTACTTTTTCCACACCAGTCATGGTTTTTTAGCCCTCTATCATATCCCTCCTTAGTCGTCCCTTTTCCAAGCTGAAAAATCCCAATCTCCTCATGTGGCAGCCGTTCCATACCCCTAATCATTTTTGTTGCCTTTTTCTGAACCTTCTATAATTCCAATACATCTTTTTTGAGATGAGGTGACCACATCTGCACGTAGTATTCAAGATGTGGGCGTACCATGGATTGATATAGCGGCAATATGATCTTTTCTGTCTTATTATCTATCCCTTGCCTAACGATTCCCAACATTCTGTTTGCTTTTCTGCTGCTGCACATTGAGTGGATGTTTTCAGAGAACTATCCACAATGACTCCAAGATCTCTTTCTTGAGTGGGAACAGCTAATTTAGACCCTATCATTTTATATGTATAGTTGGGATTATGTTTTCCAATGTGCATCACTTTGCATTTATCAACATTGAATTTCATCTGCCATTTTGTTGCCCAGTCACCCAGTTTTGAGAGATCCTTTTGTAGCTCTTCGCAGTCTGCCTGAGACTTAACTATCTTGAGCAATTTTGTATCATCTAAAAATTTTCCCACCTTACTGTTTACCCCTTTTTCCAGATCATTTATGAATATATTGAATAGGACTGGGCCCAATACAGACCCCGGGGAGACACCACGATTTACCTCTCTCCATTCTGAAAACTGACCATCTATTCCTACCCTTTGTTTCCTATCTTTTAACTTGTTACCAATCCATGAGACAACCTTCCCTGTTATCCCAGGGAAACTTGCTTAAGAGCCTTTGGTGAGGGACCTTGTCAAAGGCTTTCTGAAAATCTAAGTACACTATATCCACTGGATCCCCCTTGTCCACATGCTTGTTGCTCCCCTCAAAGAATTCTAGTAAATTGTGCGGCATGATTTCCCTTTACAAAAACTATGTTGACTCTTCCCCAACAAATTGTGTTCATCTATGTGTCAGACAATAATGTTCTGTACTATAGTTTCAATCAGTTTGCCCGGTACTGAAGTCAGGCTTACCAGCCTGTAATTGCCGGGATCACCTCTGGAGCCCTTTTTAAAAATTGGCATCACATTAGCTATCCTCCAGTCATTTGGTACAGAAGCTGATTAAAATGATAGGTTACAGACTACAGTTAGTAGTTCTGAAGGAACTCAACTGTGAAATTGCAGAACTCTTGGGTGACTACCATCTGGTCCTGGTGACTTATTACTATTTAGTTTATCAATTTGTTCCAAAACTTCCTCTACTGACACCTCAATCTGGGACAGTTCCTCAGATGTGTCACCTAAAAAGAATGGCTCAGGTTTGGGAATCTCACTCAGATCCTCAGCTGTGATGACCGCTGCAAAGAATTCATTTAGTTTCTCCGCAATGGCCTTATTGTGTGCCGCCTAGTGCCCAGCAGGGGAGAGAAGCTGCGGCCCCACGCCTGCCGGGGACAGAGAGCTCCAGGGCTGCAGGCTCCTACCCGCCCACGGTTCCACCCCTTTCTGCTCCTTCCCTGGGGTGCCGCTCAGGGCCCCCTCATTCCCCCCCCCCCCCCCGCAGCTCCTCAACCCATTTGCTACCTTATGTCCTCCCCACCCCCCACTGCGGCCCCACGACCGGAGATGCCCTGTCCCCTCGTCACAGCCTGAGGCCGCAGTGGGGAGTGAGTGCCCCCAAAACCCTCCAAGCTGTGAGGCTGCCTCCCGGGGCCGCTGTGCTTGGGGGTCCCAGTGCTCGGGCTTCCCCCGCCACCCCCTGCGCTTCTGCCGGGGATGCGTTGGAGCGCTGGGGGCTTCCCCTGCCCCCTCCCCACCTTCTGCTGAGGACACCGTCAGGGAGGCGCGCGGGGCCCCCAGTTGACCACCGCCCCTGGGCGCTTCGGCGATGCTCTGGCCGCTTTTTTTTTTTTTTTTTGTGGGTTTTGGGGTTTTTTTTCCCCCCCCCCCTTTTTTTTTTTTGCTTGGGCAGCCGGAGCCACCTTATGACCTCGTTACATCCGAATTCGCGTTATCGCGGGGCGCGTTATACCGGGGTTTCCCTGGAGTGTTTCCTAATATCCAACCTAGACCTCCCCCACTGAAACTTGAAACCACTGTTCCTTGTTCTTCTCATGGCCCAGAACTAATGTAGGAATGTTTACATCAGACCCTCCAGCTCTGTTGATAATATAGCAGAGAAAAGGAAGTGAGACCATACAAAGGGGTGGCTGGCTCAGACACTTGAGTTACATGCTAAACCTGAGCTGGTTTTTGGGCCAGCGGGGCTACCGCAATTCGGCAAAAATGCTAGCAGTCTCCAGGCTTCTCTAACATTGTGCAGGAGAACTGGCAAAGTACCAGTACGTTTTTAGTCACCTAACCACACTCCTGACCTGTGCTCTGTGCAGCTGAATTTCAATTTTTTTTTTTAAATTAAAAAAATTCAATTGTTTTCATCTGAGTGAAAGCTAAAGCAGTTTAAAATGCAGGGCTCTCTCAAACTATGTACAGTCTTAAAACTGGGATAATCTTAAACTTGGGACTATCTCAAACTCTAGGCCATTTAACTTAAAATATTCATGAAATTGATGATCAGCCCTGAATTAGATTCAAAGCTGAAGCACTTCATAATGCCTAAACTTTCTTTAGCAGGCCTGCTTTACCCTGACAAAAAATAGTCCATTTTTCCTGAAGTGTAAAGTTCATAGCTTCAAAATACTCAACCCATTTTCTCTAAACTGAGCTAAATTTAAACAAAATCTGATCCGTTTTTTTAAAGTTATGCATATACAAAAATTCTCATTCAAATGCATGGAGAAGATGGGGATTATTTTATTTAAAAAAATATGCAGAACTCAAAAACAGCTAAACTGGCTCTGTTCAAATTTACTTCTAAAAAACCCCACTTCTAGACTGGTGCACCACGCCCAGCAAATCTGAGTAAAAAAAGGAATGTGTTTGAGAAAGTTATAAGCCACCAAAAAAAGGGGGCAAATTAAACGAACTCAACCTTAAGTATAGTGTGTGCTGCCTTCATATGCTATAATTATATACATACTTTTTTGTTATGCAAAAGGTAATAAAAAACAATACACCGCTACCTCGATATAACGCAACCCGATATAACACGAATTCGGATATAATGTGGGGGGGCGGGGCTGCGCACTCCAGTGGATCAAAGCAAGTTCAATATAACGCGGTAAGATTGTTTGGCTCCCGGGGACAGCATTATATCGAGGTAGAGGTGTACCTTTTTAGAGAGGAAATCTATCTAAAATATTGACCACTGGAGTTTGGAATATTGTTTCCCATGTGATAACTTTTTTTTTTTATTAAATAAAATTTAGAATGATCAGATATTGATTTATAGATGTGTAGATAAACAGGGTAAATGCAATGTGTATGAAGAGTGAAACTCGCCCAAGTGCAGAGGGTCTGCACAAGGTGCAGTGCACCACTTAAATTAAATTAATAATGGCATTAAGGGTTCTTGTGTGTGGAGCCTGGCATGAGGCCTCTGCACTGGAGTGAATTTAATCTAAAACAAAAAAATCAGGCTGTCTAGACAGGAGATATCTGTTCTCTGTGGCAACGTGTGCTCTTTTCTGGCCTTGTTACAGAAAGGTATTTAAGTCTGTGCCTACCATCTTTAAACATGTGAATTGTCTCATTGGAGTCAATGGGAGTATACATATATATGCTTGAAATCTAGCATGTGCTTAAGTACTTTGATGAAGTGGGGCCTTTATTAGCAAACAAACAAGATGCTTAGAAATTGGCATTTGCCTCATTAAATAATTTATGGAATTGTGAAGTTGTTCAGAAATCTCATGGGCTAAAAATATGTAACCTTACTACGCTTACTGTAAGGAGTCTTGTGCCATACAGAACTACTCTTAGGCCTGGGCTACACTAGCGTGGGGGTTCGAACTGAGATACGCAACTTCAGCTATGCTATTCGCGTAGCTGAAGTCCAAGTATCTTAGTTCAACTTACCTGGCCATCCTCACGGCGGCGAGTCGACTGCCGTGGCTCCCCCGTCAACTCTACTTACTCCTCCTGCTGAGGTGGAGTATGGGCGTCAATTCGCGGATCCATTTATCGTGTCCAGACGAGACGCGATAAATCGATCCCCGATACATCGAACACTACCCGCCGATCCAGCGGGTAGTATAGACGTACCCTGAGATGGTTCCACATTAAGTTCCACTAAAAGGGGTGAGAACACTTTCTCCATTAGAATGAGTAACCTATTTCATATCAGTCTTTATAGTATAGGTACACACTGATAATCTATCTTCTCAACTGTAGTTATACAGCGCTTTTCAGGCTTACTTACATTTTTCAGGTGGAGTTATTGTAATCGTCTGAGCTGTAAATTCTTCATCAAAATATCTGGTGTCTGTCTCAGATGTCACTTGAGGTTTAAAAGGAGGTACAAGCTGACGGGAACAAATAAACAAGAAGAGTAATGTTAATATACCTGAATTCAACCAAATTATTGTCAGGAGTAGACATGCCTGCCTTGAGTCCAGCCTTGAGTGCAGGGGACTGGACTAGATGACCTATTGAGGTCTCTTCCAGTCCTACATTTCTCTGATTCTATAAAGATCTCATGTAGCTCAGTGGTTAGACCAAAAGACTTGTAATAGGAGGATCATGGAGTGAATGACGGTTGAGTCCCTGACAGCTAATATGACAGGCAAATCATTAGACTTTTGTGTGTCAGAGATGCTAGTTTAGAAACTAGATAAGATCAGGAGCACAAAAACAAAATGACTTTTCTTAGATAAATTGCACTATAGAAAGATAATTAACTAGAAACTCTGAATGGGGTGTTTAGGGTAGATAAAAATTAATGATATATATTTTTTAATTTAAGGTTGACTTTTTAAATTTAAATACAGTTTTATTTTTAAATTATAACAGCCTATGTTAAGGCCTAAACTTACTATTATATGTTAAAATCATTTAAATTAATTCTAAAAAAAATTAAGCAGCACATTTGTTGCCAAGTTTTAAAGAAAGTCAAACCACTGAACTGATGAAAGTTACTACTAAGCACTTGGCACTAGAATTTGCTGAAGTACCAAACCAGCTTTTGACAGTAGTATCCTCTTTTGCAGATGTAAAGAGAATATTTTCTTCATTTTAGTTTATTTACCTAGTTCAGTCCAACACTAATTCATTCAAAGTTTAGCAACTGACAGGGAGCTGAAAAGGCAGGAAAGCTTGTTTTCCTTTTCTAATCTCTGAATAAAAACTAGGTGTGGGAGAACGAGATCTACTAGTTCTAAAATCTTAAAAGACATGGTAAACAAAAACAATCAGTACAGTTCACTAACTACAGATAATACTTCCTTTGTTTAATAAATCCGTTAGTTTTAAATGCAAAGCATGTTTTGATAATTTTTTATAAACTTATCCATCTAGCACTGAAAGGTAGTTTTATGTAACTGATAAAAAATGTGTCTTAGGCATTTTAATTACCATCCAAATAGAGCTTGACACAAATCACAAGTAAAACATTAATCATCTAGTAAATAAGAAATGCATTATTCAGCATTTTCTAAAGTACATACAAACATTAAGAATCTGAATAAATATAAATTAAGCTATATAACTGCTTAAATAAATGTGTACAGATATAGTGTATCCTCCTAATTAGCAAAAAAAGACATTCCAGACTTAGTGTAAAGACTAGATTTAGTTGCAAATGAACATGTTTTAATGATTACCAACCAATGAGAATCAACCTTTTTGCTATAGGAAAATAACTAAAAAGCAGAAATGCAAAACATGATTAAAATCAGTGATTAAAATCAAGCTTTCCTGCTTGCTGATTTAAATCATTTTGATTTAAATTAATCCACCCTGATGAGATTCTCATTATTCACTGAAAGACCAACATTAGAGCACTCATCTTACAAAGGCTTACATGTGTGCTTACCTTATACTCCGAGTAGTTGCAATCAAGTCAATAGGACTACTCAAAGTATGTAAAGGTAAGCTTGTGTGCAAGTCTTTGCAGGACAGGGCTCATGTTTGTCATGAACTGTTTCTAAAAAATAAACAATATGAACACGTACATTTTAAATGTCAAAAAGGTCAATTCATGTTTAGGTCAGCCTCATGAACACAACATTTCTGGATTTTTTTCCCACTATTTTCACAGTATTTTTTAAGTGCAAAGAAGAACTGTCATGGTTAAAAAACTGCTCCAGTTCACTGGTTTGTTAGTGCTTGTGGACTACACACTGCCATGAAATTGGCCTGATCAATGGATGACAGAAGACATCAGAGGTCCATCAGGAATTTCAACAGAAGATAGGTCGGGGCAACACAAATGTGTAAGCTTCAGGAGGATCATCACCTTGGGGTGAAAAGTGCAAGAGTAGGATTTTCACATAGAAAAAAGAGTGCAAAGTTTTCACTATATCTTTAACCAAAACTTGGAGAAGCAAAATTGTAAACACACTCCCAGCTCTAAACTTGACTAAATGCTGAATAGCAGCAAAACCAGCAAATTTGTGTTAGAATTTCACAACACTGCTTGCCTTCAGTCAAGAAGATAATCCATTTCTAAGTGTTCATGATGCTTGCACATGTTTGGTCTATCACATATTAGAAAGTTGACCATGATAACCACCTTAGTTCCTTCAAATGAATTTAAGAGTCTCCATTTCCACCCCACCCTTTACTACTAATATTCACACTCTTTACCAGAAGATGCTGATTTCAGAGCCATTTAATTTTTTGAGCCTATTCTAAGCCAATTTCATCCACCCTATAAGTGCTTCAGAACAACATGTATATTGTACTTGCATACCACATTAGATGCATCAAGTCCCCTTAACATGTCCTGTGCCAGACAATATTAAACCTTGGGTCACCTAGTTCCCAGTTTTGAACATACATTTTTGCTGTAGCTGCACTATGCTTAACAAGATGATTTTACAATCAAACAACTAAGTGAACATCACTAGTGTGACTGGAATCTCTTTACAAACTTCAGAAGCTGCTCATTGCTTACATGACAGTGTGATGGTTTAAAGCAAAGGATTTTTGCACCTCTCTCAAGTGGTTAAAGATGATCTGAAATGCATTTCTTTTCTCTTTTTAAAGAGATACAAAAAACTGACTTCCCCAATCTTTAGCAGATTAGATAAACAAGTCTAGGCATAAATTGGTTTTAAGATGTATTTTTAAATGGGTTCTTCCTCCATTTATCTGCAAAGTCTTACATTCAGGTTCCAAGGTTTCAGAGTTTTCACTGCTACTATGGAAGGCAACCTACCACAACATAAAGGCAGCAGCTCCCTGTCCTGCTTTTGGTATTAGTCTTACAATCCACTTTTGAAGGAGAAACAAAGTCAACATTTACAAATGGATGCATTTTTAATTTGGAGCCTCAACCTATACTGTGTTAATGATCTGGGATCTGTATGCCATCTTTTAAATGTATTCAATTTCTAAAAGGCATCTCTGTTCAACTTAAGATATACGAAGTTCCAAATAATGTTATTTAATATAATCAGAGACATAGGATAGTATCTGCATATTCTCAACTCAAACTAAAATCTGAAGTTAGTTTCAGTGTCTTTCCTATATCAGAGGCCAAATCCTGGTCCCACTGAAGCCAATCGATTTACACTCTGAGGCCAGGATTTAGCTCTCTCACCTTGACTTTGAAACATTATCACCAAACAATTCACTTGTCAATTTACTCCACAACACAAAGAACAAAACTACAATGTAACACTATAGCAAAAATATTGGCAAACTATTCTACACAGATCTCTAAGCAGTACAGATGTTGGAGGAAAAACTAAACCTTCACACCTTAATCAATGGAGACTATATAATCCTAGCATATCTATACTGTGTAACCAGAATGATAATGTAACTATGTTCTAAGTAACTAGCCATGTTGGGAACTGTTTTTGAAGAGCATGCTGTCCCGATTAGATCTCTAACTGCCAACGCTTCACCTTTAGTTCTAAACACCTCTATACTCTTTTCTGGAAAGGAGGGAATTATTCAGACTGTGGTAAAATCCATGAATAGTGCATTAAAAAAAAAACCCACAAAACCAACCACACACACAAGTGAATTCCAACTGTTTTCAAATCCAACTCTTGAAAATTCTATCCAGATATTTTCATGTTTTCATTCACCCAAAGAATGTTTTAACTGACTGCTGTTAACCTGAAAGTTGTGCTAGTAAGAGGAAAATATCTATAATACACTATATAAACACCACAAAGACACAAAAGGATAACAGAATGTCACACAGACATTTTTAGTAATTGGGACAGATTCTGCTCTCAGTTATAGCTGTGTAATTCCATTAATCCTTTGACACAAATTTCTAATTGGATGGTCTATCTGTTTCTTTAAGCATGTTTTTCCTGCTCTTGGTTACATACCTGTATCTATAATTTGACCAAAATCTTCACCCAAAATCTATGGGTGGCATTGACGAAGGGGCTTAGGAGTTGTAGCGCTGAGCATCAGTGTCTAACTTTTACACACCTAGAAAATCCAGGAACCATTCTGGGATCCACAAAGCCAAATCAAGCACCTCGGCTCCCTGCACAACGAATGGGGAGAGAGAGGTGCCAAAAAAATATGATTCACGAAAGCCAGCACGCTAGGCAGGGAGCTGCCTAAGATAGCCAGTGGGAGTTTCCAACCAGAGGGGTGTATGCTAAGCCCTACTCCCTCTCTCAGAGATAGGCGCCGATGTCCAGGCTGCAGAGTGGCATTTATCTCCAAAAAATGGGTACCTGCCTCCTGTAGTTAGAGGGAGTAGGCACGTAAAGTGTTTCTTGTGGGAATGAGTTCGGCACCTAACTCACATGGTGGTGGTAGTGCCCATCCTATAACTTTTAGCCCAGTGGTTAGAGCACTCACCTTGGAGGTTGAAGACCCAGATTCAATTCCCTCCTTTCTGCCAAAGAGGGAGAAAGAATTTTTACAGAGGTCTCCCACCTCTCAGAAGGGTACCCTAACAACTGGACTGTCCCACTCTCTCTCTGGTCGAATGACTGTCTCACTGTGGATACTTAGTCACTGGGCTGGAGAGAGAGTAGGAATGACTCTCTAGTCCAGTGGTTAAGGCCTGAATCCATGTCCAGTCCCCTGTTCCAATCACTCTTTCATTATTTAGCCACATTGGAATCGCTTCAAAAGGAGAGAGGCTGAGGGAGCCCCACATCAGAATATCCCATAGCTCAGTGGTTAGAGCACCCTCCTAAGAGGCGAGGGACCCCTGTTCAAATTCTTTGTCCCCCTCTGGCAGAAAAGGGGGAATTGAACCTGGGTCTCCCACATCCCAGGTGAGTGTTCTAATCAGTGGGCTAAAAGTTATAAGGTGGGTACCACTACAAGTGGAACCTGAACTAATAAGTATCCTTTGAGCATACCTACTGAACCAGACCTCTAAGAGGCTGCAGGCGGTTGAACACCTATCTTCTTTCTCCTGGTTTGTGAATCGCTCTGGGGCTTAGGCAGGAAACAGGCATTCAGATGCCTAGAGTGAAGTAGCAGCACACATGCCCAGGAGCAGAAACAAAGGTGCCTACAGGGTATGGCAGGTGTTTTGTGGATTGCAATGGAGCCAAAACTGGGATTTAGGTGCTTATGTCTGAGGTTTAGGCACTTAAGTACTTTAGTGGATCCCACCCTATGTGACTAAAACATTTTTTCACCTACATATACTACTTAGAATGGTGCTATGAAAATTATAATTTTACAAAAACGTGTGATTTTCATTTAACTTTATTTGATTGGAAAATATTATACCACAACAACAAAAGATTTTTAAATTAATACACTTAGTCATCTTATTATTACCTATTTAAAAGCTAAATACAGATCTAAACTTGGAGTCAGAAAGAGAATTTATCCCTCAAATATAAACTAATCTACATACAACTTAAAAGGAAGTTGTTCATTTTTTCAACCACAATATTCACATCCCTATATTTACAAAAACACACACATTTCCCAGCATTCTCCACACCACCCCCCATTTAATTCTGCAACACAGCCAGTCTCAGACAGGGGGACAAACTAATATGGACTTGCTGATACAAAGAAGTTCCCAAGCAATGTGCCCACCTATAAAATGGTCATAAGATTCCAGAACAAGTTGTACCTGTAAAACATTCCAGTTTTTTGGTCTTTTCATGTTAAACTTTTCAACAATTCAGAGAGCAGGCCACCCATCATGGTTTGAAATCAAATGATCTGCTCCAGCCGCAATTCAACAGCCATCACTATATTATCATTTTCCAAGAATCTGTTATGGTTTTCCACAAATTATATAAGCAACTTAGGTAGTACCAAATATACAGCAGACTGCACCCTATTTCGCAATCCCAGTACTTATCTCCAGTAGAACAGAGTGCTCAACTCATGGGAAAAAATCATTCAAGTTATGACCTTTATGAGGGGGATGTTATCCTGACCTCAGCTGGGGATGGCAGAGATGACAACATAGGAACATTTCTTATCTCTAAATACTGTAGCCACATAGTAATTGTTAGTGAGCAACAAAATAACAAAGAAGCAGGAAATGATCACAGAAAGTAATAAAAATAAAGAGCAATACACAGCTCTTTAGTAAAATATACCAACCTACAGGTCCTTCTATAAAATTTGACTACATCAGCAAGTGACTATGGGTCTGAACCAAAGCCCACTGAAGTCAGTAGCTCAAATGAAATATTCTCATTGACTTCAATGGGATCTGAATCAGGCCCCATGCAGACTTCATCTGTCTAAATGAGTGATGGTTCTTGGAATACTTTGAAAATTTGCTTGTTGGTTACAAAAGCAGAGCGTTGCATGCATCTTACGGCGCAGAAAGGTAAGAACAACAATAAACAGATGTCTTAAATACTTTTAAATATTACCAATTACAGAGATGTTTCACAATAGAAAGGGAGTGGTGTCATCTAATCCCATCCGAAGGGGAAAAAACACTATTTTACATTAAGTAGTTAGGTGTGTCTCAGTAACATCCAGTGACTCAGTCGATGGAACTAGAAATTATGTCAATATTCCAGACAGTTGGGAAAATAAAACAAGAAAAACACACAGAACTCCAGGCTGCAACCAGAAGGGAAAAACTTGATATAAAATACTTTGTTGATGTTTTTGGATTCATTCTGATTACACAACCTTACACATTGCCTTTCGCGATCAAGATATTCCACAGCAATTTACAATGCAATAGGAGATGCTCGTAATGCAGAGACTGTGTAGAAAAACATGGCAGCCCCATCACCTTGTGTGTGTGTATAATATCTATATATTCACACACATCAATACAAAAAAAGCTACCAAAAAGAGAAAATGGGACCTAAGATTGAGATATACAAATACATGTGACATACAGTGCACAGGAATGTCTCTCCATTCCTTTCATATTTTTTCCACTAGCAGTATCATTTATGTAATCATGACTATAAGTATAAATACATTTATGCTTCAGTCATGATTGTATAAAATTATGTACCAGTCCTTTTGATCTATTCAGCCTATTCATGCACACACAACTGTGCCTCAATTCTTTTTTCAAAACACCAAATCAACTTCCTGATCTGCCATCCCATGCACACCTCATAAAAATCTTCCCTTGACCGTTGTAAACAAAATGTTGTGGCTATTTTCAAATCATATCACCCAATTTTAGAGGAAGAACCTCTACAAAAAATTTACCGGCTTCTGTAGAATTCTTGTAAAGAAATGAGGAACCGGCACATGGAGCTTCAGCGCCACCTCCAGAAGAAAATGAGAGAAATGCAGTAAGAAATCCTTTCCTAACAACCCTTCCCATAACGCGGAAGCATAAAAAAATGGTATAAATCATTTACATAAATGTAGACACAGAGGGATATTGTATTATGACTGCACATTTATGGGATTAGAGGCATATTCATTTGCTTGAAACCGACTTTGTAAGTGATGTCACCAGTGCTCAAATTGGACCAGGTCACACCACAGAGTCTTCGTACTTTTTTGAGGCTGCCATCTTGTTCTTTAGAATCTACACTTTCATTTAAAAACAAAAAAGTAAGTCTCCAGTGCTTACAGATGTTAAGAAATCCTTAAACATATTAACCAAGCATAACTGCTGCAGAGATGTCTATCTGAGTTTGTAGAAAGCCTGAAACAACAAATCCAGGAGATGTGAACTGCCCCATTCATCTCAAATGGGTTTTAGCTCAGAAGCTCAATCATGAGGACATAAATGTCCACACTGTTAACTATTACACTCCTGATTACAGCATTTAAGAAAGGACAATCAGATTATGAAGATTTCCATAGTCAACTGTGAGTAACATTTCAATTTGGTGCCACAAATGGTGCTTGGGTGATCCCACCACATCTTGCCCCACCCTTCTGACCTGTGAAACCAAAAGTCTGGAGGGAAGGAGCTGAGCACAACAAGGGACCCAAGCCTACATCTGAACCAGCAGCTATGGTAGGAACTAACGAGCCAGGTGGCCTTGTCCAGTGGTTGCTGCTCCTCCCTCTGCTCCAGGCAGACAACACAGCACCAGTTACACTGAGATGACATGTTTCAGCTCTTTCTTCATAACCTAGGAAGACTGGAAATACTTTTTTTAAATTAAAGTTTAGAGTGTGACTTCACCACATGTCTCTGGCAACCAAATGTCCAAGGCATGTGTCTATTGTGCCTATGCCTTAACGCAATCCCAGACCATGTATTCCTTTACCCCACATAGAGGGAATCACACCTGGAGAGCCCAGGAGAACCTGCAAGATCAAATTTTGAACATCTGCACAATCCTTTGTGAATTACATCTCCTTTTGGCATTCAAAGTAGGTGAAACTTGGGACAGTACCACCCCTTTTTTCCCCTCTCAGCTCAAGATCTGGATGCTACTCATCATTCATGAACAATAAGGGCAAATACAGTATCTCACTGTGTGCAATTATATAAAGAGATTTTATACCACGCTGAGGCTTTTCATGCTTTCTAGATAATGTATTTCCACTGCACAAGTAGTTCAACATAGTAGAAAATATTCCATATAATCCAAAGGTTAATCAATCAAATGACAATCATTATGTCTTGGAAACTCCTAACCACCATTTTAGTTGCTTACAAATGGCTGAAAATATTACGGAGTAGCTGTACTGCACTAACGCTGAAACTACCGAACTAAAAAAACGAAGAAGCTGATTCTGACTTTGCCTCATAAAGTTCACATAAAAAGGAATTTACCCTCAAACTGGTATGAATTGAACATCACATTAAGACCCTGATCATGTACTTATGTATGTGTTTATATCTAAGCATAAGAGTAATTTCACTGAAACCAATGGGACTGTACAGATGCTTAAAGTTAAGCAAATACATATTGTTTGCAGGATCAGGGCCAAAACAATTTTCATTTCATACCAATGAAAAATATGATAATACAACACTAATGGTTAAATATGTCATTTATCTGAGTAATTCCCAGTGAAGGGTGACTAGCCACACCTCTTAATTCTTTAACACTTCTTCTCAATGTATTATCCAACTGAAATAAATTATGGCCAAAATGTCAAATCTGGACGACTGAAATTTGGCTCCTAAATCCATATTCAGGCACCTAAATAAAAGTTTAGCCTGAATAGCCATGTATTTAGATGCCTACATGCAGATTTAGGAGTCAAACTTCAATAAACAGAGGGCAGCGCCTCAGCTGATATAAACGGTCTTCATTCCAATGGAGTGAAGACAATTTATACCCCAAATTTGAAAATGCTGACCAATATTCATAACATACTGTTTGGGGTTAAATCATGGATACATGTTTCTACAGCTATATTGACAACTACAAACACACACAGAGATTTTCATTATCTCTATCGTGGTTGTTCTGCAGACCTTCCAAGAGCATCATATAAATATAATAAGAAACTGAACAATGAAAAACCATATCCGTGTTCATTCATTACGGATGACCATTTATAACCTACTCATAATTACATTTCAGTATGACACTGGTTTTTCCCAATTCCTGACAACAAAATTACTCTTGCTCTTTACACATTGATCTGAATTACAACATGGGAAGTATAATTTTCACTTTGACCACAGTGTGTATGTTTTAAAAGTATACAATATAACACATAACTTTAAAACATACACACCATTACAGCTCACTAGAAATGTCATCATATGTTGTACCTTAAAACCTACCATCTAGTTTACTATACACGGAGTCTTAATACAAGTCAAAGAATGTGTCAATTTTAAGGTTCTTTCTAGTTATAAAAGTCACGTCTTGGACTATTATTGTAATTAACATTTTAATGCTCCGAAATCACGTTAGGCCATCCTATCAAATTTTACTGGAGATCTATATCATTGATCCTTTAAAATGGCTACTTTGCAGCATTCAACAGAATAAATCACATACTGATAATAAATTTAGGAGTGATTTCAGGAGACTGATTTGTAAATTAGTTAAAGCAGACAGAGAAAATCCTAAATCAATTTTGTAAAGAAAATGGGGAGAGCATACCACTAGAAATACTAACATTCACTCTCATTCTATCACAAGTGTGCTCACCCACAACTTTTGAAAATATTTCTCAGAACTCACATATGTAGTTGCCATTTACAAAACAGTTTGGACTAACTGATCAATGAAGATTCCAGATAGTTTAGGTATGTGATGTTCTCACACAGATTGGAACTCATTAGCCAAATCACTGTACATAGCAATACACCAATACATTTTAAAAGGGACACTGTCAAAGTTGGTAGTCCCAAAATCTGACCTACCTTTTTGATGTTTTTCTTTACATATGTCTGCAAAGACTGTGTAGTTCTCTTGTGTTCTTTCCAAAACAATTTTTTCAATGCTCCTTTAAAAAGTAAGTAAATGCTAACAGCTCAATACCTATCTGAGCAAACTTTCAATAACAAAACAGTGTATGAATACAATGGAGGGAAAGTGTTTTGGTAAAGAACAAGATTTCACCTTAATGTTTCCAATGGATTATCATAGTGATATTTTAACATTTTGAAAAATATATTGTCAGTGTGTCCTTTAAAATGTTGGTTTTCCTTTACTGACCATAAAGATTTTGTTTTGTTTTTTTAAACTGTTGATATAATGGGCAAAAAGCGATTGGAACCTCCATAACTAATTAAAACCAACATCCATAAGAATCCAAAATGCTTTTTGTGGTTTCTTTATGTCATGTAAATTCAGTCAGCTGGCATTATTTTGCTAATAAGTAGGTTTTGTGCATATAATTTAAATACCATTGGAAATCCAATGAAAAGATCAGACTGTTAACCATTTTCTGATCCTTTTACTACTTTGCACAGAAGCAACAAAAAAGAGAATTGAGAAGATCTATTTTGCAATGTTTATGATGATGTTGCAGGCAATTACACTGAAGTATGACTCTCAAACAGAAATTGCCTAAAGAGAGCTGTGGGAATTCTCCCACTCTAACCTCCCTTCCCTAAACCCTGATTCAGCGAAGCCTTTAAGTATGTATTAAGCAATAAGAGTTCAGCACATGCTTAAGTGCTCTCTTGAATCAGGGGCCCTGGAACAACATTTGACAATTTAAAAATTAATTTTTCTTCTAGCCTAAATAAAAGTATAAATACTCCAAAAAATGGTCCTAAAGGAGTCAGAGAAAATTCCACATTCAATTATATCTAAAAAGAAGACTAAGATAAGACTTTGTCAGCCTATTCAGTTTCTCAGTCTCATACACAGTAAAAAAAAAAAAAAAAAAAAATGTAGTAATCAACTCTATCGGGATTGAGATGATCATAGGAAGTGCCTAGCAAGGTCACTCTCTTTCCTTTGCCTTCGAGATTTTTTTCTTCCCAAAAATAAATACATCAGAACAAAATGTATAACTATTATTCAATTTTCATTTCAGAACGAGGACTTTCTCTGCTCTTGCCTACTTTACAGCACATTATTATTATTCAGTTAATGTCAACAAACTGATCCAATTAGACAGCAGTATTAGACAGCCAATCATTCATTTGCATCTGTTGGTCAGCCAGAGTTACTAACTGTGGCAAACAAGGTAGTGTCCTATTGTCATGAAACATTTATAAACTTTAGGTTTTAGGTTAAATAATCTTGTTTCTAATAACAATAGGTTGAAGTTGGGTGAACAAAAAGAGATGCACATTTTTCTAATAAAAATGGCAAGTTAGCTGCACGAGAATGTAGTGCACACATATACAAAAGCACATGCCTTTTCGTTTTCCACTAGCCCAAAAATGAGGAAGCGGTCATACATTTAGGATAAGTCCTTCCAGTAGAACCAGTAAGAGTGTGCTGCAGTAAAACAAACACATTTTATATGCTTAGGATTCTGTTTTTCCCCTGGCATCATCGTGCCTAACACATCCATCACATGCAGGTATTGTAACTAAGGAGATCATCTTTTAATTGTTCAGTTAAGCAATTTTCATTTCTCATATCAGCAGGTTTAATTTCTCAATGCAGTCATGGAAATGGTAAACAATGATTAGGATCACTCCTATTTTAAGACCCTACTGAGGGCCCAATCCAACTCCCAGGGGCAGCGGCAGTTAGCACCCACCACAATGGAAATATTATGGGGGTCTGAGCTACGTTTCCACCCTAGCCCCCACATTTCATTCTTAAGCAAGTTGTTTCATGCACTCAGGCAGGGCAGGAGTGAGACTCAGAGGGGCTGGCGTGGCTGTAGCAGCATCCAAGATCAGGCCTGGGAGCCTCAGCTCCCCTTATTCCCCATGCAGAGCACCACCTCACACTCCCTTTATTACTCCTAACACCTCAATTCCCCCTGCAGGGTACCTACCCTGCTCCCCTTCCTGGCCTTAACACACACGACTTCCCTCACTCTACAAGCAGGGCATCCACCCTGACTTACATAGATACCTGACTTCTTCCCGCTCTCCCCGACTCTCCCCATTTCCCATGCCTAGTTTGGTGCTTCGTACATTTAGGTTTCACTATGCATTTCCACCCACCCAATCCCCATTCAAAGCAAGCTTCCACTGCCTCTGAAACAAAACACTTGCAGTGATTTCAACGGGTGCAGGATCAGATCCTGATTGAGAAGCACTGTCTCATCGACTTGCAAGGAATTGAAGCACATGCTTAAAGTTAAGTACATGCACAACTGCGTGTCTGGATCAGGGCCAGAGTGCTCAGCGCCATGCAGAATCAAGTCCATTGTCCTTAAATTTGATTTTTCTTTTTTCTAGTTTAGTTGAGAAAGACCCTTGAAGTTAGTTTGGCACCATTTTTCCCTTGTTTCCCACTCAGAACGCCCCTGTATTTATACCTTTAAATAGTTTGCAACACAAATACTTTTAACTTAAATGTTAAAAAAAACAATTCCTTTGAGGGTCCCCCATATTACATTTTCTCTGGCATATTTTTAACTATACTCTTGCAGGGGCAACCAAAATTTCCTTTAGAAGTGAAGGAGATTTTGTCTTAAATACCTGAGCACATTACATCACTTGATAAATTTATTTGTTCTAATTATCATTCTAAAGGTTCTTGCAATATTATGGTTGACTGACAGTAACATCATGGTTAAGGTTCTGTCAGATAACATTTAGGTTTAGATATTCTTGTGGCAGCAAATATCTTGCAATCAGCTTTGCGGAAATATGAATTTGTAACATAAAAATGGTAAACAACAAACCAAAACTGCCAAGTCATCACAAAGTAGGGGGAAAAGAGCTCTATATTATAGTAACCCATGAAAAGAGACATAGCAAGATACAGTACAGTACAGTGTTAGTCTTAATATCACACAGGTTTCTTGTTCAGGTTTTCTTGTTTGCCAAAGAAATACCACACCAATCACAAATTCGAGTTTTCAAATCCTCACATACCAACAAGTGAAAAATATGTCACAGCAGCACAATCACCACCCTGCACTTAAGCAGTTTGTCTGAGTTGTCTGGCTGGCCGGGAGAAGAAGGCAATGCTTTCTGGCTTGGGGGAGGAGGGAAGACATAAATCTGCTGGAAAGAGCAATCAGAGTGGTAAATGACTCACCACATAGGAATGTGGGGTTTAAAAGGTCAGTTGGGCCTGGCCTCTCCCTCTTTACTCAGAATACGCCTCCTTGTGGCAGATGTTCAGTGCAGGTACTCCATAAATTAAGGCTCAAAAGAACAAAAAAATGGCTTGGAAAAGGAATTAAGGAGAGGTGCTTGGTAATTGAGCAAGCCGGGGGCAGTTGGGGGCTCCTATGACTGGTACAGCATGGAGCCAACCCCCCCATCCTTACAGTCCATCTTAACCCCCTCCTACGAGGGGGCGTGGTCGGTAAGGTCCCAGCAAGGGAATTGCTGGAGGGACCTGGATAAATAGGGGGGAGCTGTGGAAGACCCCTCCCCCCCGGAATTGGCTGGAATTGGTAAGGTCCCGGCAGTAAATCTGCTGGAGGGACATACATTTTGCACCTGCACTGTACACATTTTTATCCGCCGGGTTAGTCCCAGACATCTGTCAATAATAAAATTGCGGCCTGATTAAACCCATATCTAATGTCTCCTGTCATTCTTTCGGCATAGCCAGACAAACATGTTCTGTCCCTGCATGTGTTTTTGATCCTCCCTTAATTTGAGCAGAAACAAATAGGAAAGACAATGTAACTTATAAAAGATATGACTTATTTGGCAGGTAGATCAGTTGGCAGGGATGCCAAATGATCCTGTTAGAATACCGGAGACCTATAACAATACATAAGTTACCTCAAATACTACAAAAATGTCTGAATCTACACAGTCAGTTTATAAAACAGCTTAAATCAAACTCAGTTTCACTTCTAAAGGGAAAATAAACTAACCATCTTCTATCTAGAAATCACCTGAGAAATGTCCAGGATCACAGTAACAGGCATAGAATTATACAAAGTGAGCGAAATTAACTCACTAGAGTAAACATGCGCAATGTCATTGACGTTAATGGGGTTGTACCACTTACATCATGAGTGATTTTGGCTCAGTATTTTAATACCACACTAGTTTTGTTAGATTCTCTTTTACAACCCATCTCAAAGAAAGGCTTCTGCTGGGTACAAAGACATCAGAAAATGCCTACTTGCTGTGTATCCTTTTCAAGAAGGATTCAGTATTTAAATGATGACAGTCTTTTTCAAAAATTTTTTTAAAAATTTCATAATTATAATGGTCCAATTTTGAATACAGTTTCTGTTAACAACATAATGTGGTCCTAAAAAAGGAAACAATGATACAGAATATAACTACTGACTCCACATAAATATGTATAATTAAATAATACTTCTTTGCCGGTGTATGGAGTTGAAAGAAAATGAGAGTCAATTCAGAAACACAGTGTTCACACTTTCTCACGCATCATCACTGACTTTTTTTTCCTCTTCGTTTTTTGGTTAAAGTTATAGGCCAAAAGAAGGGGGGGAGGAGGGGACTTAGACATTTAAACAATTAACGGAAAATCTTAAGTGATTCTAGTTTATTTTTGGCACACTTTGGATTTAGAATATTTCCAAGTTATTAGTAGTATATTAAAACTATAAATAATTAAATTGGCTATTAGTATACTAATAATATCAAAAAGTGGCAAAGTAATTTATGTATAATTTTAGAAACTAGAAGTTCAGTAATAGTTTCAATTGATTATCGCGCAGAAGCCAGAATATTCCATGCCATATAAAGACCTACCTTTTTATCATATACATCTTGCCAGTTTACTCCAACAAAAAAACTATGTCGCATAATTTCTTTTGCGTCATCTGGGCCTCCACCAAGGCTAAGGAGAGAAAAAACGATTACACATTATACAAATGTTGTTCCTAAAATGAGACTCATTTATCATAATTGTTGGGAGATTAGCAGTTTGGTCATGAATATTTAGATACAATTCTGTCCCTTTTCAGTAGGAAATGCTACATTCAGGTGACCACGACAATAGAGGTGATGATAAAGGTATTTGACACAGTGCTCCATTTGACAGATAGGCTATTTGGTTATTCCCACTGAACTATTCATTACAGTATATGTCAAGCTTCATCCACAAATCACCACAACTCTATAACTGAGCTTACTTTAGTTTTAATGAAAGGCTAAGGAGTCTGACAGTATTGAAAAAAAATATCACTACACAAATTTGCAGGGGAAGTGCCAGGCACCAAAATGAATCAATAACAATTCATGCATTATTTATGTATTTTTATACAGTGCCCATTGCTGTAGCATCAGGATGTTGTAACAATTAACCATTTACCATAAAATAGTCAGAATATGAGATAATTAAGCATAAATTAATACATCATAGCCTGCTGAGGAGATTATTTAAAGGCTGCTCTATATATCCACACCACTCATTGTGACCTGAAGCTTGCCAAACCCAGACTCTGGCCAGACTCAAACCATCAGGAGTGAGTTCCACGGGTAGAGCCCTCAAATAAGAATGCCTAGCCAGTGGTCTAAAACAATGAAGTTATGGGAACCACCAACAAAAGCAAACCACCTGATCTGAACTGAGGCAATGGGAGTGTGAAGGGACATGCCCTCACTCTGGCTGAGAGGAGACTAAGGAGCTCTTCTGGGCCTGTTCAACACCAATGAGGTGCACCTGCAAGGTTTGTCCTGCCCGGTGGTGGGGGAGCTTAAAAGGGAAAACCTGCCACAGGAAGAGGCGGTGAACAGGAAGAGAGCTTTCCCCACTTCAGAAAGCTGAGACAGGCCCCCAAGAGGGAGATAGCGGGCCTCACTACTCCCAAACTTCATGACCCAGCCTCAAAGCAGTATGCCCCAAGAGGAGGGGCTGGTGGTAGACTCCATTTTAGAGAAAGCCTAAAGGGCTGATCCAGGAAAACTGCCTGATATCCAGGTCACCCTTGCCTCTCCATTTTCGTACAGACTCCTCTATCTCATAAGGGAAGTAAGAGGGGAGCGGACTTTTCTTTGGTTTGTTTCCTTGAAGAACCCCTCCACCCTTGAGCGTCAATCGACAGGGGAGGAAGACATTATAAAGGACTGGAAGTGGGGTCTGGAGAGGACTTAAGGGAGCCCAAGCCCTGCCCTCCACAAATGGTGGAGAATGCAGGCATAACCACATCTGATGCAAGCGGTTAAAAAAGAGGGAATAGAGCTCAGCTGGTCCATGCAAGATGGAACAAGAGCGGTGGCGTAAGTAATTAGCAGAATGCAGCAGCAGCATTTTCCAACAGCAATTGCTGCAGCAGCAGATCACTCAGCAGCAAGTTCAGACCACACAACAACAAGAGCTGCTGAGGAAACTGATGGCCCAGCAGCAGGATTTTCAAAAGAAGATGATACAGCAGACCGTGCCAGCCCTATGCCCCCAGGGAATTCCAGCAGGTCATGCGTCCATTAAGAGTGTTCCCTTGTCAGTATCAGTAAAGCTAACCAAGATTGGGCCAGACGATAACCCTGAAGCCTTTCTACTTACATTTGAGAAGGTGGCACTAGCAGCCTAGTGGCCCCTGATCAATGGGATTTGATCCTAGCCCCATACTTGACAGATCACTGGAAGTGGTCAGGCAGATCGAGCCAGTGAATTATGAGAAAAGATTACCAGGGAGGAGGAAAGAAACCAAGATCTATAATGTAAATCTTCTTAAAGCCTGGAAATGTTGGATGGCCCCACTGATAACTTCCTCTCTGATGAAACCTGAATTCTGGCCCTTAAGTACCCAGCAGTCAACAAGTGCCAACAGTACTGGGGGCTGAGGGGCTCTCCCCTGCACAAAGGATGCTGCTCCTCAAATCTGATCAAGGCTTTCGCATAATATTGTCCACCCACCCAGGAAGAACACACTTGGTCCAACATCATCTAGAGACTACCCCATGCCAGTTGGTCAGGGAGAGCCCTAGACCATTGCCACAGAGGATGTGGGACACAGTCTGAGAGGAAGTGAGAGCAATGCTGGAGATGGGGGTAATTGTGGAATCCAAAACTGAATGGAGGAGCCCCATGATTCTTGTTCCCAAACTAGATGGTTCAGTTCAGTTTTGCACTGACTTTAGAAAGGTTAATTCCATCTCAAAATTCTAGGCCAACCCAATGCCAAGGGTAGATGAGTT
The DNA here is from genome assembly GCF_002925995.2 of Terrapene triunguis. NCBI lineage: Eukaryota > Metazoa > Chordata > Testudines > Emydidae > Terrapene > Terrapene triunguis. The sequence goes on along the minus strand of NW_020664436.1, from coordinate 15,116,265 downwards.
ACTACAGTAGATGAGATTGGCAAAACACCAAAGCACTATCAACTTAACAAAAGGGTATTGGCAGATCCCTGCATCCCCTTCCTCACAAGAGAAAACACCTCTCTCCATCCCTTTAGCACACTTCCAATTCAAGACTATGCCTTTTCCATGGAGGTTTTCCCACAGCTTATGAATAGGATCCTCAGCCCCCCACCATCAATATGCTGCAGCCTACATACACAACATCGTAGTCTATAGTTCTACCTGGGAAGACCACCTCCAGCACTTAAAGGTGGTATTAAAGCCCTAAAGGATGCGGGACTCACAGTGTAAGTTAGCCATAGATGAAGTAACCTATTTGGGGTACAACATAGAAGGCAGCCTTATGAAACAAGTAGTCAACAAGGTACAGGCCCTAACAGCGTGTCCCATTCCCCACGTAAAGAGGCAAATAAGGCATTTTCTCGAGCTGGCAGGATATTACTGGAGGTTTATCTCCAGTTTTGCCTTGATCGTTGCCCCCTTATGGCCCTCATAAAAGGCAACAACACTACTAAGACAACCCAGTGGGGTGAGAAATGCAAGGATGCTTTTAGCGAACTAAAAACACAACTATGCCGGCTGCCCATGCTCTTCAGTCCTGATTTTTCCTGGAAGTTCACACTGCACACAGATGCTTCGGGCTCAATGCCATACTCTCACATGACTTCAGAAAACACCCAGTCCTATACTTGAGTAGGAAGCTCTTTCCTAGAGAAAAGGCTTACTCAATTATTGAAAAGGAGGCATTAGCAATTAAATTATGGTTATGGATTCCCTCAGGTATTACCTGTTGAGTGACCCCTTATCGCTGGTCACAGATCCCCTATGCTGGATCCACTCCATGAAAGAAACAAACCCATGCATGAAGAAATGGTACCTTGCGCTACAACCATACAGTTTCAGAGTGCAACACCGAGCACAAAAAGACCATGTTAATGCCAATTTCTTTCCATGGGAGATCGGGGATGGAGACGCCACCCCAGAACGGCCTTTCCGTCTTGAGGGGTAGGGTATGTGAAGGGACATGCCCTCACTCTGGCTGAGAGGAGACTATGAAGCTCTTCTAGGCCTGTTCAACACCAATGAGGCACACCTGCAAGACTTGTTCTGCCCGGAGTACGGGGAGCTTAAAAGAGAAAACCTGCCACAGGAAAGGGCAGTGAACAGGAAGGCGGCTGCCTTGACTCAGACAGCAGAGATAGGCCTGCCAAGAGGGAGACAGCAGCAGGGCTCACTGCTCCCAAAGCTGCATGACCCAGCCTCAAAGCAGTCTGTCCCAAGAAGTGGGGCTGGAGGTAGACCCCATTTTATACTAAGCCCAAAGGGGTGACCCAGGAAGACTGCCTGATATCCAGGTCACCCTTGCCTCTCTTTTGTTTTCCTACAGACTCCTCTCTCTTGTAAGGGCAGGAGAGGGGAGAGGATTTTTCTTGTTTGTTTGTTTGCTCGAAGGACCCCCCTTCTGCGTGCGTGGTGGGGGGAGAGGGGGAGACATTATAAAGGATTGGAAGCAGGGTCTGGAGGGGCATGAGGGAGCCCCTGCCCCCCACAGGGTCACAAGAAAAGTTTTAGGTAATTGGGTCCTAGACCATCAGAAACTTAAAGGACAGTAAGTGATATCTTGATTTTCATCTAAAGGTAAACAGATAACTAATGCAGACTACAGAAGACCCATGTAATATGCTCATAATGACTCTACTAGGTAAGTTTGCACAAGTTGAAATCCAACTTCTCTTCAAAAGTTCCTCCAAGTGGTCCTTGCCTGGTCTCCAGACCAGAACACTGCAATGTGGTGAGATTCACATCCGGTCACCACTGCTCTCTGAAGTTCTAGATGTAGTAAAGTATTGGCTCGAATATGACCTCAGGACTGTGGACCATAATGGCAAAGGGCTAGCATACGCTCCAAAAGAGAGGATGCAGAAAGGGAAAGGTAATAATAATTGTTCATTATTTGTCCCCATGTCCTGAAATATACAGAAATGGTGGCCAAACAGGGGACTTTGGATTATACAGCATACTAACTATAATTTCTTTTTGAGAAAATCAGCTGTCAGTCAGTCAGTCAAAGAACAAGCATAATATGTTACGCTCTCTAATTTATGAGTACACAATATTGATATTATCCAGCAACATAGATACAGTAGAACCTCAGAATTACGAACACCTCGGGAATGGCAGTTGTTCGTAACTCTGAACAAAACGTTATGGTTCGTTCAAAAGTTTACAATTGAACACTGACTTATGCAGCTTTGAAACTTTACTAAGCAGAAGAAAAATGCTGGTTTTAATCATCTTAATTTAAATGACAGAAGCACAAAAACAGTTTCCTTCCCTTGCCAATCTTTTTTTTTAATCTTTCCCCCTTATTTTAGTAATTTACATTTAACACAGTACTGTACTGTACTTGCTTTTTTTATTTGTGTCTGCTGCTGCTGCTGATTGCGTACTTCTGGTTCCAAATGAGGTCTGTGGTTGACTGGTCAGTTCGTAACTCTCAAGGTCTATTGTAAATCATGCCAAAATGAGCTGGATCCATACAACCATTTTTAGTAGTGGTCTGTCTGTGTTTTATACTGACAGCACAGCAGACAAGCAGTTGGAATATATGGTCAAGTGATTGATGTACACGTGTTAGATAGAAAACAGGTGGTTATGTTTCTTTGAGAATTTGAAAATTCAGTCTCTATATTACACACAAGAAGAGACTGCAAGAAACATGAATTATTAAAAATTGCACAGTGAGGCATATAACCAATTGGTGCCTCTTATATCCACTAATACATGAATTCTTCAGCACAGAAAAGACACACTAAGGCAGTCCTGTCCCACTCCTCCCTGGTCCCTCAGATGAGACAAGAAAAGGTTCTTGAGACATATACTATAGAGCAGAGGCTCTCAAACAGTGGTTTGCTTTCATGCTCAGGGCCTAACCGATTACCATATTCAGAGTTGGGAAGGAATTTCCTCTGGGTCAGATTGGCAGGGACCTTGGGAGCTTTTCACCTACTTCTGCATGGGGCGCAAGTCTCTTGCTAGGATTATCTGGGTATATCTCACTTAATTCCCTGCCACTGAGGGGCCTCAGGCATTAGTGCACCTCGGTCCCTCCAGCTCTTACCTGTGGCACACAGTATTTTAGTTTGCTAAGGGCTGCAATATTTTGGTCTAATTCTGATTGTTGGGCTTGGTGTGGAGGTGGCTCAGTGGTGTTTAGTGGCCTGTTATATACCAGAGGTCAGATTGGATGATCTGGTGGTCCCTTTTGGCCTTGAACTCTTATAATTCTATAATAAATAAAGATAAGAAAATAACCAAGAATAAAAAGGACAAATGTCAAACCTTAGTAAAGAAGGTGGCATAAACAGGGAGTGTGTTTCATCAGGTGGATTAGACAATAAAATAAAAGCCCAGAGCAGTCTTTCAAACCATCTGTGTTGCTCTTTAAGGCTTGCTATTTCAGTGTGCTCAAAGAACAATAATTCCCACAAACAAAACAAACTGGTCTTATATTGCCAGAAATTGAAACAGAAAAATTCAAGCCTGGGCCATCACCTTAGCAACTGGGGCGTGGAGTCCTCCTTATTCCAACACATCATTCCCTTTTTGTTTCCCAAGCAATTATTCAGAGTTTCCTGCCTCTCTACTAAGGAACCTGATTGGCCTGCAGTCACCAGCCTGGCCTCTCAATATCTTTCGTGATCATCTGTGCAAGGAGAAGCCAAGCTGCAGTTAACGCCCTCCCCGTGTGTCAGTGGCTAGCATCCGCACCCCAAACAAAGTTGGTTGGTAAATATGGCTCTATCATAAATACTGCTATCTGCAAAGAAGAATTACAGGGAACTATTTTTTTCCAACTCTAAAAGTTAATATTTTTGAAAGAACACCATGCTTGGAGATTAAAAAGCATCAGATGTTGCTACACGAACAAATATTTATTTTAGTCCAAGAAGGTATACTCTAAACTGAATTAAATACTTAAATACTACTTTAATTTACTGAATTAAATACTTATTTAAAAATAAGACAAAAATAAGGAGATATACTCCCAGCTACCATACAGCCTCACTCTGCAATCAATTCAAATTCAACGTATCTATACATAAATGCTAGATTTTCATTTTTTCACATCACCAACCACATAAAGGAATCACATTAAAACAACTAAAATCTAGGTAGGTATACTTAACACACACAACCTGGAAACAGATTTTTTTTTTTTTTTTAAATATTGAGCAGCTTAACCTGGATTAACTTCTCCAGGCGGTAATGTTTCTCAAATACTATGTTACCCAACATGCTACTTGGAATGGAATACATGCTACCACCACATACATGTCTCAGATCAAAGACACCTTACTATGACCTAGAGTTCATACTACCAAGAGATATAAAGCAGAGATATTTTCACATGTTCCCTCAGACATACTTATCTAAGGTGTTAATGATGAAAAAAGGTTAAAAAAAAACGTGTGGAGTGAAATTTTTTTTTTTTTTTTAAATCTCCACAGAAAATTCAAGGGTCTTTTTCAAATCTATAGCTTGCCCACATCAGCAACTGGAAGAATGCTTAAGCTGATCAAAGTAGCCCTCCATTAACATCTCAGACATAGGCCTCGTATAATTATGACATTGGTCTAAAGCTTTTTATTTGGCTCTACTCTTTTTATTGTGTTTGTATCTATTGCTTTCTTCTAGGGAGAACAAGGACTCTCCAATTACCTTCCATGATTGCAATAAGCTAAAACTGTCCCTGGCACTTGGATAACATAACATTAGTAGTATTTTGCCTGGGCCTTTAGTTTAAAAATTCCTTCTGGTTACTCGGCTGCTGTATCTTTTATAAATCTTTGCACACTAGCTGAAACTTCAGATTTGATTCTGCTTCTTTAATTTCTTTTATTAAATTTAGAAAGGGGTGGGAGCAAATGAGTAAGAATTAATTTAATATGTGTGTGATAATTTATCAGCAGATAATTCACAAATTAAAATGCAATCATCCTCCAACCCAAACTGGATTTTCTTTTGCTTTGGGCAAGGCTAACAATAGTGTAAACCTATCCACACAAGCCTTAAGAGCTCAAAATAATAACCTCAAGTAGATCCCACACATGGCTATCCTGAGGCAAAATAAATACTTCTGAACTCTAACCTAACTTTTTCTAGGTCAGTCCATTTCTCATTCATATGATCACTATTAACAATAAATTAAATATATTTCCCTTTCCATTCTATTTTTACGCTGCTCAAGTATTAATATAGAGTCTTCCTTTGTGGCTTCTTTTAACTAAATGTACTAACTACAGTTCCAAACCTCTCTGAATAAGACGTGTTCCCCAATCCCTTATCACTTATTTTGTGTTTCTTTAGGGGTACCTACGATTTATCAAAGTTGTATCTTTTATATGCGCACACACATAAAGAGCTCAGAACAGTATACACATAAGCACCACTTTATGGTGAGGCAGATTAATGTTTAAGAATTTTGCACTACCAAGTGCACCTATCTGTCTTGCACAGAAGCAAGAAAAAAATCTCTCTGAAAATACATTACCTTTCAAGAGAGATGCCAAATACATCAATTAAATCAGTATAATTTCAGATATCAGATTATTATTACAGTTAGAAAAATTAAGAATTTCAGAAAATATAATGTGTCCTACCCTCACACCCCAAAAAATTCCACTCAGTTCCTTATTACACACTATCTGGCCTGAAATAGTACTGGAAAAGGCAAGGTATCAGACTGCAGTATTTGATAACTGTATCAGCATCAGTAACCAACGGTATGTTCTATTCATTCAAAAGACTAAAGTTAAACAAAATTCAAATCTCATGAACATTTGCTATCGCTAGGGTAGTAGACTAAAGTTTTTCAGTTATTTACATTACACAAGATACCTCATGGATTATGTTTAATTTACCACAGTACTTGGTCTATATTTCTGCTGAAAATATACTATGGGTTTCTTTTGTATAGGTACTTGGTGTGAAAGCTTTTCCATTACCAAGGACAATCTATATTTTCCTAGACCACGGTCTCCAACCAGCAAGTCAGAATCTGTAGCCAGGTTCTTTGAATATTAACCTGATTGTGAATAATATATGATGCAGTATATTTACATTTTATTTAACTTTGCCTTAACTTAAAAAAAAAAAAAAAAAAAAAAAAAAAAAAAAACTACTATGGGTGAAATCCTGACCCCATTGAAGTAAATAGCCGTTTTGCCACTGCCTTCTATAGAGCCAGGATTTCAGCTTATGTGTACAGATAGTTTTGGTACTTTGCTATTCCTGCTTATTTTATTAGTAATGATGAAGATATAATAAAGAAAATAAACACATTATCCATTAGAAGGCTTTTCGCTGGATTCATAATTAGAATTAATTAGAATTAACATTAATTGCTGACTTTGCTATTGTTGATTGATAACATAAGAAAATAAGAACTGCCATACTGGGTCATACCAATGGTCCATCTAGTCCAGAATCCTGACTTCAATAGTGGCCATTACCAGAGCTTCAGGGGGAGTGTACAGAACAGGGCAATTTTGGAGAGATCCAGTCCTGTTTTCCCCTCCCGGATTCTGGCAGTCAGAGGTTTAGGGTTGCCCTGAGCATGGGGTTACATCCCTGACCATCTTGGTTAATAGCCATTGATGGACCTATCCTCCATGAACTCATCCAGTTCTCTACTGAACCCAGTTATACTTTTGGCTATCACAATATTCCATGGCAATGTGTTCCACAAGTTAATTGTACATTGTGTGAAAAAGTCCTTCCTCTTGTTTTATTAGTTGCCTATTAATTTCATTGGGAGACCCATGGCTTTTATGTTGTGGGAAAGAGTAAATAACATCTCTCTATTCACTTTTTCCACACTATTCATAATTTTATAGACCTCCATCAGATCCCCCCCATCATCTCATTTCTAAGAAGAACAGCCCTAATCCTCTAGTCTCTCCTCATATGGAAGCTGTTCCACACCCTTGATCATCTTTGTTGCCCTTCTCTGAACTTTTTCCAGCTCCACTATATTCTTTCTGAGATGGCGCCACCAGAACTATATGCAGTATTCAAGGTGTGGGGTGCACCATGGATTTATATAGTGGCAGTATGATATTTTCTGTCTTATTTTCTATCCTTTTCCCCAATAGTTCCTAATATTCTGTTAGCCCTTTTGACCACTGCTGTGCACTGACGTTTTCAGAGAACTAGACACAATGACTCCAAGATTTCTTTCTTGAGTGGTAACAGCTAATTAATACATATGTATACATTTATATATAATTTATTATTATACAAGTGAAGTTGGGATTATTTGTTCCAATGTGCATTACATCATACTAATCAATGTTGAATTTCATCTATTTTGTTTCCCAGTCACCCAGTTTTGTGAGATCCCTTTGTAACTCTTCGCAGTCAGCTTTGGACTTAACTATCTTGAATATGTTCATTCCCTTTTCCAGATCATTAATGAATATGCTGACAATGCAGGTCCCAATACAGATCCTTGAGGGACCGTGCTGATTACCTCTCCGTTGTGAAAACTGATCATTTATTCCTACCCTTTGTTTCCTATAGTTTAACCCATTAGGATCCATGAGAGGATCTTCCCTGTTATCCCATGACTTGTTTCCTTAAGAGCCTTTTGTGACAGACCTTGCAAAGGCTTTCTGAAAAATCCAAGTACACTATATTGTACACAATATTGTATATTGTACTAAAGGATCACCTTTATCCACATGACTGTTGACCCCCTCAACAAATTCTAATAGACTGGCTAATAATTTCCAGAATCGCCCCTGGAACCCTCTTTAAAAATTGGTATTACATTAGCTAACTTCCAGTTATTGGGTAGACAGGCTTGTTTCAGCAATAGGTTACATACTACAATTAGTAGTAGTTAGTAGTTCTGCAATTTAGTATTTGAGTTCCTTCAGAACTTTTGGGTGAATACCATCTGGTCCTGGTGACTTATTACTGTTTAATTTATCAATTTGTTCCAAAACCTCATCTTGTTGACACATCAATGTGGGACAGTACTTCAGATTTGTCTCCCAAAAAGAATAGCTCTGATGTGGATAGTTCCCCCACATTCTCTGCAATGACACCGAGGCAAAGAATTCATTTAGCTTCTTTGCAATGGCCTTGTCTTTTTTGAGTGCTCCTTTAGCACCTTTGTCATCTAGTGGCACCACTGACTGCTTGTTAGACTTCGTGCTTCTGATGTACTTTAAAAAACTCTTACCAATAATTTTTGCATCTTTAGCAAGCTGCTCCTCAAATTCTTTCTTGGCCTATGTTGTTAATACTTTTACACTTAACTTGCCAGAGTTTGTACTCCTTTCTATTATCCTCACTAGGTTTTGACTTCCAAATTTAGAAGGAACCCCTTTTGCCTCTAATGGGCACCATTACTCTGCTGTTTAGCCATGGTGGCATCCTTTTGGTCCTCTTATTGTCTTTTTTGATTTGGGGTATACACTTTGTCTTAGTCTCTATTACGGTGTTTTTAAATACTCCCCATGCTGTTTACGGGAATTTAACCTTTATGATAGCTCCTTTTAATTTCTGTCTAACGAGTCCTCATTTTTGTGTAGTTTCCCTTTTAAAGTTAAATGTTACCATGGTGGGCTTTTTTGGTATTTTCACTGCTACAAGAATGCTAAATTTAATTACATTATGGGTCTTACTACCAAGAGGTTCAGCTATAGTTACCTCTTGGACCTGGGCTCCACTTAGGACTAAATCAAATATTGCCTCTCCCCTTGTGGGTTCTATGTCTAGCTGCTCCAAAAAGCAGTCATTTATAGTGTCTAGAAATTTTCTCTCTGCATCATGCCAAGATGACTGGGTAGTCAATATGAGGATAGTTGAAATCACCCATTATTACTGCACTTTCTGCTTTTGTATCCTCTCTAACCTCTCTTAGCATTTCAAAATCGTCACCACTGTGGGCCTCAAGGACCTCTCTCCTACTTTTCATTGTCATTGGTACCTACATGTACCACAAGCACTGGCTCCACCTCAGCACCACCTGTATGTTTACCTAGATGTCTTGTGAAATCAGCTACCTTCACACCCAGCAGACAATTCACCATGCAGTTCTCCCACTCATCACAAACCCAACTATCTATATTTCTAATAATTGAAATCCTCGCTACTATTGCCTGTCTATTCCCAGTAACTGGAGTCTCTGCCCCCAGAGGAATATCCTCAGTGTGAAAGGATATCATGACATGCGCTTAAAGGTGGGTCCCAACAATGGGATTATTTCCCTCCGCTCAAGTTTGTTGCTCTCCTGCCCCAAGACTTTTGTCCTCATTAACAGAACAGGGACGGTCAGACAGGAGGAGGGACCGCTCTACTACATCCCTAAAAGTCTCCTCTACGCACCTCTATGTCTCCTTTCGCTTCTCCAGTTCAGCCACTCTGGCCTCAAGAGCCCGTACTCTGTTTCTGAGGGCCATGAGTTGCTTGCACCACACATGCACATATGCCACCTGCCTACGAGGCAGGTAATCATGCATGCTGCACTCAGTGCAATAAACTGGGTAGCCTACACCCTGCTACTGGTCTTCTTGCCTGCATTTTTACCCTTGAGGCATTTTTATTTAGCCTAAATTTATGGTATGTTTGTAAAGTGTACTGGTTTTTCTTTATTCGGTCAGTTGCTTTTCTAGGGGAATTGGTGACTAATTGTTAAATCCTTCGGACTCTTCCCCCTGCAGCCAAACTCTCCTTATCATGGTAGCTCATTCAGTTGTTATGCATTCTCTCTCTCTCTCTCTACCCACCAACCTGCCCAGGATAGCATTAGCCTAGACAATTTTGTCTTATTCAGCATCATCAGTTAACACAGATATTACATTAATTTCATTTTTCTAATTTAATGAAGTTAAGATTTAAGATTGTATCTCATCAGAGTTCTTTTACACTCACCGTTTATTTGGATCTTTTATCAGGAGACCCGAAAGTAATGACTTTGCATCTGACGAGAGAGTTCGAGGGAATTTTATGTCCTCCATTAGTATTAGTTCAAACAGTTTCTCATGATCCTGGTTGTAGAATGGTAATCTCCCACACATCATTTCATACATGACAACTCCCAGGCCCCACCAGTCCACTGCACGACCATAGTCATTGTCTTCTAATACCTAAAATTAAAAATTAAAAAACCCAAGCATAAATCATATGGAGCTTCAATCAGATCTTTTCAATCAGTTTAGATTTAAGATTTTCATGTATTAATATATCTTTCAACCTCGTCATGCTGTAATATGGGGCACAGATTCCCAAAACATTGGACACAGAGACACTGACCCTACAAAGTTTATTGCTTATTACAAAATTGAGCCCAACTAGTGCTGGTTGAAATTCTATTCATGCTAAATGGTGCTGTGACAGCACAATTGTTATTTATATAAATGTCTGAGACAAACAGAACAGAGAAGGTTGTCATCAGTGTGACCAGTGCATTTTTCCTTCCCTTGTTTTCCCCATTCCTTCCCTATTACCCTATCATAGGGCCCTCCATTTCAGGAGAGGAAGGGAAGCGTGATCTACTGGCCATCAACCACCGCCGCTTTAGCACCTCTCTGACTCCTGTCTTAGGGGTTTTCTCTCTCCTCCTCCCCAACTACCTCCTCTCCTCACTTGGGCTCTCCAACTGCAGCAGGAGAGTCTAAGACTAACAAACATTTTAATATTCTTAAAGTATGCATTGCTTCCTAGCAGGCTGTTCATATGCTGGACCCCCAGCTACACTTCCCTTCACAGTCCAAAGCACAGCATACCAGAACTGATTCTGGTTCATTGAAATATGCTTGTTTCCACTGTTTATGGCTCTAGAGGACTTCTTATGCCACAACCCTTCACCCCAATATCCCCAGAGAGAATGGAGATAAGCAAGCTAGACAAGCTGATTTCAATATACCTTCATAATGAAATGGAAAAAGGTATCACAGTGGAACATGGCCATAAAGAAGCCCTAAAAGCAATGCAGTTTAGAGGTACAATGTGTATATACATATATACAGGCATCCTGAAAAGTGCTGAGTTGTTCAAATTCTTTTAATGACTCATCTAAGAACCTTAAAAACTGCGTGACAAATAGAAGTTAATAATATGAATTCCTTCATATGAAAGACACTAATTTTAAGTGCACAGGACACAAATATTTACTCAGGACAGATACACTCAAGAGGCAAAATACAAAATGCAACTTTATTTTGTAAAGAATCTTTTAAATAAACGGTAACCCAAATTTTTGTAAGAGTTCAATATAATGAATTATAGACCTGAATAATACACTACAGAGATAATTTAAGAGACACAGGTAAAGGAAATAAGAGGTTTTCCTCTGTGACTTGATAACAAAGATGCAGAGATAGAGGAAAGCTGTTCCAGACAAAAGAAGCTGCTGAGGAGAAGGATTTCACAGTGACAAAACTGTATTGAGTTGCAAAAGGAGTGGTCAGATAAGTGAAGTGACCTGGAATGGAAGTAGAAAGACACAAGGCCCTGTAAGTCAGTTACAGTCAATGCAGAGATACAGGGGGGAATAGGTTTATTTACAAAAGATAAATCCAAATTTACTTGGGACCTTGGAATGAACAAGGAGCCAGTGTAACTGTTTGGGCATGGGGATGCACTTCTTTGTACTTGTGACAAAGCAGCCAGCAGCATCTGCACATGCTGGGGTCTGAAGGCCTAAGTCTTTTGGGAGAGGACAGAAAATGGAGTTGCAATAGCCAAGATGAGAGGTGATGAAGATAAACAGAAATGGTTGGATTATATCAGTACTACTTTAAAAAACCTTTCTGTAGTTGCTCTATTGTTGAATGCTGAAATCGAAAGGGAGCAAATCTGAAACAGATAAATGGAGAAAAGACAGTTACCTACCTTTCATAACTATTGTTCTTCGAGATGTGTTGCTCATGTCCATTCCAATAGGTGTGTGCGCATGCTGTGTGCACGATTGTCACAAGTTTTTCCCCTAGTGGTGGGGCCCCCTGGAGTGGTGCCTTTGTGACAGTGTATATAGGTCCCTGCCGACCCACCGCCTGCGCAGTCCCTCTTTGCTGGAACACTCTGACAGAGGGGAGGCGGGCGGGATTTGGAATGGACACGAGCAACATATCTTGAAGAACAACAGTTACAAAAGGTAGGTAACCGTCTTTTCCTTTTCGAGTGATTGCTCATGTCCATTCCAATAGGTGACTCCTAAGCAGTTTAGATGGAGGAGGGGTCGGAGTTCACCGAGTTGTTGATTGCAGTACTGCCCTGCCGAATGCCGCATTCTCCTTCGCCTGTTTAGTGATGGCATAGTGCGACGTGAAGACCACGTTGCTGTCTTGCATATGTCCTGAATGGGGACTTGTGCGAGGAACGCAGCAGAACATGTCTGCACTCTTGTGGAGTGTGCTGTCAACGCCGGGGCTGGGATCTTAGCCAGGTCATAGCACGTTCTGATGCAGGACGTGATCCACAATAAGATGTGCTGGGACGAGATGGGAAGTCCTTTCATCCTCTCGGCGATTGCAATAAAAAGCTGTGGTGACTTACAAAACAGCTTTGTGCGTTCAATATAGAAGGCTAGGGCATGTCTGACGTCCAGGGAATGGAGTGTCAGCTCTTTGTTGCTGGCAGGAGGTTTAGGAAAGAATACCAGTTGAATATGTCCTGGTTAACGTGAAACTGGGATACTATGTTGGGTAAGAACGCTGGGTGAGGGCGTAGATGCACCTTGTCAAAGACCGTGTAGTGGGGCTCGGAAGTCAGCGCTCTAAGCTCAGACCCCCTTCTGGCCAAGGTTATGGCCACCAGAAAGGCCACCTTCCAGGAAAGGTAGGATATGGGGCAGGTGGCCAGAGGCTCGAAAGGGGGACCCAAGAGTCTGGAAAGGACCAGATTAAGATCCCACTGGGGAACGGACTGCCTCACCTGGGGGTAAAGCCTATCCAAGCCCTTAAACCGGCCCACCATGGGATTGCTAAAGACTGACCTGCCTGCCACACCCGGATAGAAGGTTTAGAGGGTAGAGGCTTGCTGCGGGGAGGTACTTTTCTGTAGGGACCAAAAGGAGAAACTCTTCCAGTTTGCCAGGTACATTGTGCAAGTGGAGGGCTTCCCGTTCCACAACAGAACTTCCCTAACAGAGTCCGAGCACTGCAGTTCAAGCTGGTTCAGCCATGGAGTTTCCATGCCATGAGGCGGAGGGACTCCAGGTTGGGGTGTTGTAGTTAGCTGTGATCCTGTGTGATGAGGTCCGGGAGCATAGGAAGGGCCACTGGCCTGTTCACTGATAGGTTCAGCAGCATGGTGAATCAGTGCTGTCGGGGCCACGCTCGTGCTATGAGGATCATTGAAGCCTTGCCCTGCCGGATCATGAGGAGGACCTTGTGTATGAGAGGGAAAGGTGGGAATGCATAGAGCAGGTGGTAGGTGAAAGGCATCCGCTATGGAGCCGCGGCTCTGGTTCTGAAAGGAGCAGAACAGCTGACACTTTCTGTTGCTCCGCGTTGTAAACAGGTCCACGAGGAAATAGCCCCACCTCTGGAAGATTTAAAGGGCAATGTCCGCTCTGAGTGACCACTCGTGAGTGTTGAACAAGCGGCTGAGGTGGTCCGCTAGTTCGTTCTGTGTTCCCGGCAGATATGAGGCCTGTGGCTGGATGAAGTGTGCGACGCAGAAGCCCCACAGTCAAAGAGCTTCCTTGGCATGGGGAAAGGAGCAAAAACCACGCTGTTTGTATATACAGAATATCGCTGTGGTGTTGTCTGTCAGTACTGAGACACATTTGCCCTAAAGATGGGCCTGGAACGTCTGGCAAGCCAGGCGAACCACTCTCAGCTCCCTGATGTTGGTATGCAGTGAAAGTTCTGGTTGTGACCACATGCCTTGAGTTCTGATACTGCCCAGGTGCGCTCCCCAGCCCATCTGCGATGCATCCGTGACCAGCAACAGTGAGGGCTGAGGCGTGGCAAAGGGTACTCCCCCACGGACCACCTGAGACTGAAGCCACCAACTGAGGGACTCGAGAATCTTGGGCGGAATGGTAACCAGTCTGTCCAGACCCCTGCTGGGTCTGTATACCCTTGCCAACCAAGCCTGGAAGGGGCAAAGGCACAACCTGGCGTGCTGCACTACATACGTGAGGGCCGCCATATGCCCCAGAAGCTTCATGCAGGTTCAGTTCAGTATGGAGGTTCTGGCCTGAGTAGAGTCCAGGAGAGTCCCAATGAACTCTATCTTTTGGGTTGGAACCAGTGTAGACTTAGACCAGTAATGGGCAACCTGCGGCCCATCAGGGTAATCTGCACAGCCGGCCACAGCTCCCAGTGGGCATGGTTCGCTGTTCCTGGTCAATGGGAGCTGTGGGAAGCGATGTCCAGCACATCCCTGCGGCCCGCACCACTTCCTGCAGCTCCCATCAGCCGGGACTGGCGTATCACTGTCACTGGGAGCTGTGGGCGGCCATGCAAATGTAAACCAACTGCCTGGCGACCCACCAGCGGATTAACCTGCCGGGCCGCAGGTTCCCCCACACTGACTTAGACAGAATAAGCCCCAGCCTGCCAAAAATAGTTCGTGCCAGGGCCATATGCTCCAGCACTTGCACTCAGGAATTGCCCTGGATGAGCCAATCGTCCAGGTACGGGAAGGCCTGTACCCGGCGTTTGCGCAGGAAGGCTGCCACGGCTGCCACTTTGTGAACATGTGCGGGGCTGCTGAAAGTCCGAATGGTAGTAGGGTGAACTGATAGTGCAGGCCGCTGACTATGAATCTCAGGAATCTCCTGTGTGCCGGAATAATTGATATATGAAAGTACGTGTCCTTCAAGTCGAGGGCGGCGTATCAGTCCCCCAGATCCAGAGAAGGAAAGATGGTGGCCAGAGAGACCATAAGAAACTTCAGCTTTCTTATGAACGTGTTGAGGTTTCGCAGATCCAGGATAGGCCTGAGCCCACCGTTGGCCTTGAGGATGAGGAAATATCAGGAGTAGAGCCCCCTGCCCTTGAACTCCTGAAGAACCTCTTCTATTGCCCCCAGCATGAGGAGTGATTGCACCTCCTGTAGCAGAAGTTGCTCATGAGAGAGGTCCCTGAAGAGGGATGGGGAAGACTGGTGGGAGGGCACAGAATTGGATACAATATCCCACCCCTACCGTGCTCAAGACCCAGCAATCTGAACCCAAGGACGGCAAAAGTGGGACAGACGATTCACAAAGGGAGGGAAAGGATCCGGGATTTGGGCTGGCACTCTGTCCCCAGGCGCATCTTCAAAAGTTTGGCTTAGAGCCAGGGGGCTGCTTGGAGCCCTGACTCTGGCTGGACACTATGGGGGACAACTCCTGTTGTTTATGTCCCTCCTTCAATTATAGTCCTGCCTGGGGGGACCTGGATAGAATCGTGAGGGGGCTGAGGCTTGAAGGGTTTTCTCTGGGGTGCTGGTGTGTGAATTTCCAGAGACTTAAGGATTGCTCACAAGTCCTTGAGACTGTGCAGTTTCGAGTCTGTCTTGTCAGTGAACAGCCCCTCACAGTCAAATAGGAGGTCCTGTCTGGTGTTCTGAATCTCTGCCGGGAGTCCCAAGACCTGTAGCCATGAGCTACGCCTCATTGTGATGCCCATGGCCATGGTTCGCGCTGACGAGTCGGCGGAGTGCAGAGCAGCCTGGAGGAAGGTTCTAGCCACCACCCTGCCCTCTTCCAGGACTGCAGCAAATTCCTGTCGGGATTCTGACGGAAGCAGCTCCTGAAATTGGCATTCCAAGAGTTGTATGCATAGCCGCTAAGTACCGCCTGCTGGTTGGAAATTCGAAGCTGGAACCCCCCAGTTGAGTACACCTTTCGACCGAAGAGGTCCAGCTTTTTAGCGTCTTTATTCTTAGGGGCAGGCCCTGACTGACCCTGCTGCTCTTTGTGGTTTGCTGCATCCACTACCAAGGTCCCGGGTGGGGGGTGGGTGAAGAAGTGCTCGTACCCCTTCTGAGGGACAAAGTAATGCTGCTCTCCTCCCATGGCCTTCGGTGGTATAGAGGCCGGGGTTTGCCAGAGCACCTTCGTGGTGTTCTGAATGTATTTTATAAGTGGCAGTGCCACCTTGGAGGAACCCTCCGGGGCGAGTATGTCCACCATAGGGTCCAAGTCTTCCACCACCTCCTCCATCGCCATGTTGAGGTTCTGGGCCACCGTCCTAAGGAGGTCCTGGTGGGCTTTCATGTCCATCGCTGGAAGGGACGAGGTAGTGCCCGCCACTGCCTCATTGGGTGGGGAAGAAGACGAGGCTCAACGTGGGACGGGGTCTTCCTGCCCCTCCGGTTCCCTGGTGACTTGCTCACGGACATCCATCGTTGCTGCTACTGGTGGTACGGGAACCGCCATCGTTGGCGTCTCTGACCTTGCACTTGATGCAGGAGACCCGGGGTCTGAACCCCGTGGTGGGTCCTCGAGAGCCCTGGTCTGATCTGGGACAACAGACGTCGCAGAAGGAGGGGCACGAGCAATGGAGACCACTGATGCTGCCCTGGAACCATGCCCTGGGCCCTGGTGGTAGGCCCAAGGTGTCCAAAAGAGCCATTGTACCGGTCCCTGCTACTGGGGAGGCCAGGACACCATCGGTACTGAGTGTTCCCCCACCTTACAGTGCTGAGACCGGTGCCGGGATCTCGACCGGTACCGGATGTGTTGGGACACGTATGACTCCACCTCTGACTCTGATGAATAGTCCGAGCC
Source organism: Terrapene triunguis (assembly GCF_002925995.2). NCBI lineage: Eukaryota > Metazoa > Chordata > Testudines > Emydidae > Terrapene > Terrapene triunguis. Next base: position 15,099,503 of record NW_020664436.1, on the reverse strand, counting down.
CGACCAGGGAGGGGTGTATCCCGATGGTGCCAGGGAGCAGTATCGCGGCAATGAGGAATGGTGCCACATCATGGTGGGCTTGCCCCGGTGCCAGATAGGAGGTGCCGCCACCGCCAGTGCCGGAAGTGGTGCCGCAGCGGGTTCTTGCGCTGCCTGCACCTGATCCTGTGCACGGAAATAGGAGGCCGGGGATGGTGCCATCATGGCAATTAAGTCCCGCACAGCCTCAAATGTGTCTGGTGTGAAGAGGTGGTCCAGGTCCTCCTCCAACACTTCCCAGACTGGAGAGTCCACCCACACCAGACTCGACGGACCCTCCCCTCCACCCTTTGAGGCTGGAGTCGACAATGTCGGGACCGACGGACCAGCCTTCTGGTGTCCCAATGTGGGATGCACCACACTGGAGTCCTGTCCGCTCTTCTTGACAGGGGAGCGGCCTTGTTCCGCCTTCTTCTTCTTATGCAGCACTGGGTATTGTGATCGGTGCCACACCGATGAGCCGGCCTTCCGCACAGGGGAGCGGTGCTGATGCTCCTTATGCGGGGCTTCCCTAGGTGCTGAGATGTCCCGCACCGAGGCCGGTGCGCTGTGAACTGAGGCTGCCGGTGCCAGCTCTTGAGTCAGTTGGGGCCAGAGAGCGGATTCCATCAAGAGGAGCTTGAGGCAATAGTCTCTCCCACCTCTTAGTTCTGGGCTTAAAGCCTCTGCAGATGGTGCACTTGTCTTACAAATGACCCTCCTCCCAGGCACTTCAGACACGCGGCTTGCGGATCCCCTCTCGGAATAGGCTTACCACACCTAAGGCACGACTTGAACCCCTGGGGCTGCGGCATGCCCCAGCGACGGGGGAAAATATTTTTTGGGGGGGGACCCCCAACTTAAACTGACTAACTAACTAAGATAGTGAAGGATAACAACCTTATACAAAGCAACAGAGAGTCCTGTGGCACCTTTAAGACTAACAGATGTATTGGAGCATAAGCTTTCGTGGGTGAATACCCACTTCGTCAGACGCATGTACAGACCATATACAGGGAAAACCATTAGGAAGCACTTGCTAAAGCAAGAGACCAGATGCTCCAACGACCATCAGTGGCGGTAAGAAGGAACTGAGCAGGCGCCGGGTTGGTAAGGACCTAATACACCACCACAAAGGCGCCACTCCAGTGGGCTCCACAGCCGACCCCACAGGTACTGCTAGGGTAAAAACTTCAGACAATCGTGCACACAGCATGCACACACACCTATTCGAATTGACATGAGCAATCATTCAAAGAAGAATAGTATTTCACACAAGCTACAAATGATCACTGAGGCCAAGAGCTTAGCAGAATTAAAAAAAGAAGAGGACATATATGGATAATGAGAATATCCAGATGTATACTAGTCCTGATTTTTTTTTCCTTCTAAAAACATCCTAAGTGAAATAAACCCTCATACTTTAGGGCACAAGGCAATCTAACCTTTGAAAGTTAGGGAAAAGTTTCTTCCTATGACCAGGTTATTCCACAACTGTCTTCTAACAGAGCTTCTTGCACCTTCCTCTGAAGCATTTGATACTGGCCACGGTAAGAGACAAAACACAGACCAGGTGAACCACTGGTCTGGGTCAGTATGGCAATTCCAATGGCCCCATGTCAATGTATACGCTCGAATACTTAGTCTTCACTATCATTAAAGATTAGTAGTATGATAAAAATGTATATTACTAAGGGCATGTATATAACTAAGATCAAGAATAGTAAGTTTTAACTCATGCTATTTATACATCAATTATATTTAGTTATGCCAAAACACAGAGACTCATCAGATACTCTTTATTATATCAGAATTTGATATTTTCAAGGAAAAGGTGAGATTTTGGAGAGTGTAAAATTAAACTAATTTCCTGTATACATACAGGTGACCAAATGAATTAAAATTACTTCTGCTTTTTAAGATTAAATATTGTATGAGTAGGAGACTGTTGCAAGCGAGTCGCTGAAAAACTGAATATCAATTTGTGATGTTTAGAATCTTTTAATCACCATTTTCTCTAACTTAGAGGAAAGGTAAATTTTTCACATATGCGGTCATTTCTACTGTTAGCATTTTTCTTGTAATGACAGCAAAATAAATAAAACAGTGACACAATGGTACCTATACTTCACATAAGATGAGGTGTGGACTGAATGTATGAGTTAGAAAATGGCAATGAAGAAAAAAAACTTTCATTTTCTGAACAAGGCATTATCACATGGCCAATAGCTGGAATGTACTGTATGTGGGGCTTTACCTAATAATAATAAAAAGTATGAGCAATCTTTTGCTGCATTCCCACAACAGCAACAAAACAGTAGTACAAAGAAAGAGCCAAATGTGATTTTTAACTTCTTTTTACATAAAATAATAAATAAGCATAAAAACTGGATTAACTGCCTCGTGAACCCGCATATCACCAGCCGGGTTCTCATCCCCAGCTGGCAAAACTGGCAACCCTTTATTTTTGTTTAAATACCTGGTTTACAGCCAACCAGAGAAGCAAGTGCATTCAAAGGTTTTAGTTTAGGAAAAAGAGCAATAAAAAAATAATGTTAAATTATGGAAAATGTGTGTCAGTTTATAATATAAATTTAATAACGTATACAATTACGTTATAGTAAAAACACATGAAATTATTTTTTTTCTTTACATCAGAAATATTATGTGCACAATTCTATCTTAAGAATTTTTCAGAATTTACAGAATGTGGAAAGTTAATGACACTGGTTAGTGCTCAGTACCTCTTAGGATCAAATCTATATTAAGTGTATATGTACAAGAGTGAGGCCTGGACTACACTAGGCTTTTATGTCGAATTTAGCGCCGTTACATCGAATTAACCCTGCACCCGTCCACACCACGAGGCCATTTAGATCGACATAGAGCTCTCTTAAATTCGACTTCTGTACTCCTCCCCAACGAGAGGAGTAGCGCTAAATTCGAAATGGCCATATCGAATTAGGCTAGGTGTGGATGGAAATCGACGCTAATAGCTCCGGGAGCTATCCCACAGTGCACCACTCTGTTGACGCTCTGGACAGCAGTCCGAGCTCGGATGCTCTGACCAGCCACACAGGAAAAGCCCCGGGAAAATTTGAATTCCTTTTCCTGTCTGAGCAGTTTGAATCTCAGTTCCTGTTTGGACATCATGGCGAGCTCAGCAGCACTGGCAACGATGCAGAGCTCTCCAGCAGAGGTGACCGTGCAATCCCAGAATAGAAAGAGGGCCCCAGCATGGACTGATCGGGAAGTCTTGGATCTCATCGCTGTGTGGGGCGATGAGTCCGTGCTTTCAGAGCTGCGCTCCAAAAGAAGGAATGCTAAGATCTACGAGAAGATCTCCAAAGCCATGGCAGAGAGAGGCTACAGCCGGGATGCAAAGCAGTGCCGCGTGAAAATCAAGGAGCTGAGACAAGGCTACCAGAAGACCAAAGAGGCAAACGGACGCTCCGGATCCCAGCCCCACACATCCCGTTTCTACGAGGCACTGCATTCTATCCTAGGTGCGGCCGCCACCACTACCCCACCAGTGACCGTGGACTCTGAGGATGGGATATTGTTCGCGGCCGGTTCCTCGTCGGACATGTTAGCGGACGTGGAAGATGAAGAAGGAGATGAGGAGGACGAGGCAGTCGACAGCGCTGGCACCGCTGATTTCCCCGACAGCCAGGAGCTCTTCATCACCCTTACCGAGATCCCCTACCAACCGTCCCCATCCCTTACCCCGGACACAGAATCAGGGGAAGGATCAAGCAGTAAGTGCTGTAAACATGTAAACATTTATTTTAACAGAACGGGAATATTTATAATATTAACAATGTGTTTTGACTAAAGTGCTTTAAACATGTAAAAAATTGTCTGCAACAAAACTGGAATATTTACAATGGTAACAAAGGGTTTCTCATGATTTGTCTGCCTTAGGCTCTTCACAATTTAGTCCCAAGTATTTAAAAAATTTTTTACAATGTCCGGTACTTCATGATTCTGCGGCCCAAGACGCTCCACTCTATAGTCCCAGTGCACCTACGCGAAAATCGGTCAATATGGCCGGGGATTGAGGCGAAATCCTCATAGGAGAACTCCTCGTAGGTCTCATGGAGGTGGATTTCCAGCCTGTTCATCAGGTTCCTGGGTAGGGCGATCTTATTTGGCCCTCCGTGGTAGGAGACGTTTCCCCGCCACGACACAATCAAGTACTCCGGGATCATCGCACGGCATAGCATGCCAGCATACGGCCCTGGTTTCTGCATGCTTTCCCTAAGCATGCGTTCCTTCTGGCTGTCCGAGATCCTCAGGAGGGTGATGTCGCTCATGACGCCCTGCTTTGAATTAGGGAGGGGAATGTTAGTATTGGGACTGCTTTACAGCCACGCGGTGGAGGGAGAGGGGCAGCATACAGGGATCTTTCCCTGGGACAGCCGCGAGGCGGTGGGACAGGGGCAGAGTTGATGCTGTCCTGATTGCTGGCAGCAGAGACTGGCATTGCTTTCAATGTGAAAGGAGGCCAGTGCTACTATTAGAGTTTTAAGCAGCCACAAGTCTACGGCTTACCATGATTGCCCGCTACAGAAGTTCAGGTGTCCAGCCACGCTTCTCAGATCACTGCAAGACCACCGCAAGTCCACAGGCACTGAAGGCAAGGGCCGAAAATTCGACCTTGTCCTGAGTGCGCATGTGAGAGGTGGAGTGCATGGTCTTGTTCACAGAGAAAGACTAGGTTCTTTGTACACAACTTCATTTATCTGTCTCAGGAATTCACTCCCTTTTTACCATTCACACAGACACATCTGCGACTGTCTCCCAACCCAGCCTGTCAGCACACTCCCAGAGGCTAGCACAGATTAGGCGGAGGAAGAAGAAGACGCGTGAAGACATGTTCTCAGAACTAATGGGCTGCTCCCGAGCCCAGGCAGCCCAGCAGACACAGTGGAGGGAGAACTTGTCACAAATGCACCGAGTACTCATGGAACGGGAGGAGAGGTGGCGTGAGGAGGACCAGCAGGCTACTGAAAAGCTGCTTGGACTAATGAGGGAGCAAACGGACACGCTCCGGCGCCTTGTGGATGTTCTGCAAGACCGGAGGCAGGAGGACAGAGCCCCGCTGCAGTCTATCTCTAACCGCCCTCCCCCGCCACCAAGTCCCACACCCCCCTCACCCAAAGTCCAAAGAAGGAGGGGCGGCAAGGACCGTTAAAACTTTCAGTCAACCCCTGCAGACTGCTCTAGCACTAGAAGGCTGTCATTCCCCAAAATTTGAAAAGTCCTTTCCTACCCACCTCACACAAGCCCCCGTGCAAGTTTCACCCCCCACGTTTCATGTGTGGTTCATAATAAAATATTTGTTTCTGTTCATTACTGTTTCCATCCTGTTCTTTTGGAGGAGAGTCTGTCTGAAGGGGGGGAAGGGGCTTGGTAATTGGACAGGACAGTCACCTTTAGCAGGCTACAGAGGCGGGGTCAGGTCCAGCATCAGGACACATACACAGTGCAGTCACTGGTTACCCTGGTCAGTCTTGGAGGTGGTTTTCATGTTCTGGGGGGAGGAGGGGGTTGCTCTGTGACTTTGTGGCGGGGGAGGGCAGTTACAGATCTTATGCAGCGGTCCTTATCCTGGCTCACAGATCCACGCAGCAGGGGATCTGTAACCCTACTCCCCCTGCCAGAAAGTCACATAGCCGACACATACACGCAGTCCCCCCCCGGAGTGCTGGCAGGCTCCATTGAAATAACCAGTCCACCAGTGCGGAGCCTGTCATTCCGGGAGTTTAGAAGCATCATTTGCATCAGAACACTAAACCCGCCCCCCGCCACAGTCTGCGTCCCTGGTTTAAAACATTCCCGCGAAAACAGTAAGACAGACAACGGTGTTCATTAACAAAATTGAACTGATTTTATTTTTTGGGAAGGGGAAGGGGGTGAAGGGGGTATGTAACTGGAGAGGATAGTCAAAATGAACTGGGTAAAGAAACTGGGGCAAGTTCAGCTTCTGTGTCCACAAACTTAACAGTCACCGGTTAGCCTGCTCAGTCAGGAACCTTGCTTTCAAAGCCTCCCGGATGCACAGCGCGTCCCGCTGGGATCTTCTAATCGCCCGGCTGTCTGGCTGGGCGTAATCAGCAGCCAGGCTATTTGCCTCAACCTCCCACCCCGCCATAAAGGTCTCCCCCTTGCTCTCACAGAGATTGTGGAGCACACAGCAAGCTGCTATAACAATGGGGATATTGGTTTCGCTGAGATCACAGCCGAGTCAGTAAGCTTCTCCATCTCCCTTTGAGACGGCCAAAAGCACACTCCACCACCATTCTGCACTTGCTCAGACGGTAGTTGAACAGTTCTTTTTCTGTGTCCAGGGCGCCAGTATAGGGCTTCATGAGCCAGGGCATTAGCGGGTAGGCTGGGTCCCCGAGGATCACTGTAGGCATCTCCACATCCCCAAGACTTATTTTGTGGTCCGGGAAGTAAATACCTTCCTGCAGCCGTCTAAACAGACCAGAGTTCCTGAACACGCGAGCGTCATGAACCTTGCCCGGCCATCCGACGTTGATGTTTGTAAAACGTCCCCGATGGTCCACCAGTGCTTGCAGCACCATTGAAAAGTAGCCCTTTCTGTTGATGTACTGGCTGGCCTGGTGGTCCGGTCCCAGGATAGGGATGTGAGTCCCATCTATAGCCCCACCGCAGTTTGGGAATCCCATCGCGACGAAGCCATCTATGATGGCCTGCGCGTTTCCCAGGGTCACTACCTTTGAGAGCAGTACCTTAACGATTGCGTTGGCTACTTGCATCACAACAACCCCCACGGTAGATTTGCCCACATCAAAGTGGTTCGCGACTGACCGGTAGCTGTCTGGCGTTGCAAGCTTCCAGAGGGCTATGGCCACTCGCTTCTGGACAGTCAGGGCTGCTTGCATCCGGGTGTCACTGCGCTTCAGGGCAGGGGACAGCAACTCACAAAGTTCGAGGAAAGTCCCCTTCCGCATGCGAAAGTTTCGCAGCCACTGGGATTCATCCCAGACCTGCAGCACTATGCGGTCCCACCAGTCCGTGCTTGTTTCCCGGGCCCAGAATCGCCGTTCCACAATATCCACATGACCCATTGCCACCGTGATGTCCTGGGCGCTGGGGCTCGTGGTTTCTGACAGCTCTGTGCTACTCTCCGACTTCAGGCCATCACGGCGGTGTCGTAGCCTCCTCGCCTGATTTATCTGCATCTGCCTCAGGGAAAGGTGTATGATAACCTGCGAGGCGTTGAGAACGGCCACAACTGCAGCGATGGTCGCAGCGTGATCCATGATCGCAGTGCTGTGGCGTCCGCGCTGTCACTGACCAGAAAAGTGCGCGAACTGATTTCCCGCCGGCGCTTTCATGGAGGGAGGGAGGGCGTTAGTGACGGACGGATGACAACACATTTTTTTACCCAGAAGGCATTGGCGGCTCGACCCAGAATTCCAATGGGCAGCGGGGACTGCGGGAACTGTGGGATAGCTGCCCACAGTGCACCGCTTCCAATATCGACGCTCGCCCCGTTAGTGTGGACTCACAAAGTCGAATTACTCTCCTTAGTGTGGACACACACGTTCGACTTTGCAATATCGATTCCACATATTCGATTTAAGTAAAATCGAACTACGCTCATAGTGTAGACATACCCTGAGTGTTTATGTAAGTATTTTCTCCTAATGCTATAGTATCTTTTTCAACCAATTCTTAAATCTTTTTTTTTTAATTGAATGCATCTTAAGATCAGGAATGCTTCAGCTCAATTGGCTATACACACCTTTTAGAGTTGCACTGCCTATAAAGCTTAAAGGAGCATGACAAAAAGTTAAGTAGTTTACAAATGTCATAAGAAAAGTATTTTAAGATTGTTCATGAGTACAGCACAGAACTGCAAAGAAACAGGAAGAAAATATAGAAATGATGACTATGCTGAATATATACTGAACAGCTGCATTTTCTTGAATTGGGGTGCCTATTTAAGTCATATGCTTGGTACCACCCTCCCCCAAACAAAGTGTACACTACTCAAGCTAGACAAGTCATTCAAGTACACTTTTGTCTTTTCCTCAGGACTCTTTTATACAAGGTTGCAAAAGTTCTAACGTCACCCCTCCTGTTCAAAGGGCATAAGAGCCTTCTAGAAGATCAGTAAAGAGGTGTGAGCTACAGTGTGTGTGATTTCAGTATGCAGATGACAGCAAGCTCTACTACATCATATCAAGTCATTGTAGCTGGCTTACTTACCTGGTGTTTGATGGAGAAGCAAGCTGACTGAGGGTCAACTTGGATAAAACTGTGGGCTGTGGAAAGACTCAAGAAATGAGATATTATGGGCTCCCTTAAATGAGGGAGCATGCCTGTCATTTGTTACCATGGGTCACAACTTAAAGATTATGTTGGGTTGCTTACCTACTCCTGTATGTTTTGATAGCAGCAAGAGCCATTTGAATTTGACTAGAAGATTATCAGTCTGAGTCTCATGAAGGCCTTAAAGTGGCCATAAATTAAATTTACGATTAAATTGTGATGATTATTAAACTTTAACAGACTCTGGAATGACTCTAAAATGTAGTCTTATTTGTATCTAACACAGGGCATAGTATGGGTTGCACATGTGCTTTAACGAGGACCTGCACAAATACTGCTAAGGCGTACTATGGTGGACCCCAGGTTCCCACCCAGTAAGGAAGCGGTTAAAGAGCTACTCTGGGCACAATCAGCACCAAACTGGTGCTCCTGTGAGGACTGTCAAACCTGGAGAGGGGCAGCTCCTTATATGGTAGAATCCAAGCCCAGTGTGGGGTGGCATTCAGAGAGAAGCAGAGCTTGAGCTCCTGGGCCCCACAAAGCAGGGCTGCTTACCAGAATAGATCCTGAATAACCTCTGCTACCTGGATCCCCTGAAGAGATAAAGGGGACCATCTTTACTTTTGGAGGGGAAGAAAGCATTATTTGTTTGTTTTTTTAGAGCCCAGGGTGCATAGCCCAGACTCCCCCCAGACACACAGGGGGTTAGGAACCCAATCACCCCCCACAGAGACCATTTCTCTTCAGTCTTGTGAGGAACAGTGGAGTTAGCCCAGACGGTTTTGTGGGCTGCAGGATTATTTTATTTGCCTTTTTCATTTAGAAGTGCAGGTACGCCTAGAAGGGCTTCATAAAACATACAGCTTAAGGACTGCACTTGGCACGTCGAATCAGGGCTACAGTGATGCCAGAAAAAGATGTCTGGAATGAGAGAGGCACCCATCCCCACAGCAAGGGAATGCCCTGCAGGTATATTCAACAACAAAATATTTGCTTCAAGAATATGCAGTTACTTAAGTGCTCTTACAGATGTTTTACGGACACTGGACAGTATTGTAAATTCAAACAGGGTTAAGCTGTTGATTTGCATAAGAACTTCAATTTTCACTGTGCTTAAAAGACTAACAAACCTAATTATTTTATTATATAGATATAGCAAAATACCAGTACCAGCTAACAAAATTTATTTAAATAGGTAGGCAGCTATATTTCAGATCTGACTCAGATATCTGATACATAAAATGACTTTTTAAAGCAAAAATTCAAGAAAAAATAATTGTCCCATAGTTATACTTTTATCATTTTAGACAGTAAATATATCATTAAACACAGTCCACACCCGAGGCCGTCAATCTCTAGAAAACCACTCTCACCTTTTCTCTATCCAGCTGCAATAGAGAGTCGATCAAATGTATTTAATGGTTGTAGTGAGTTCGCCATCTGCTAACCGAGTGGAATTTTAAGACAAATGCTATCAACCATTTACTGTAGTGACTGACTATGTTATGGGACACTGCTTTACCGTTTTCCAAAAACCCTTGCTACTGCCCTGGCATGGAAATAATGAACCAGAAAAGGATCTGAAGGCACCCTTCATAGAAAGGAGCATGTATCTGCACACAACTAGTAAGCATTGATTAATGTAGTGTTGTTGCTACTGCTTCTTGAGAGATTCAAGCCCCTACTGGCTTCTCAAAGTCTTCTTCCTGATTATAGGAGACAAGCTCATGCAATCCATAGTGTATTTACCATACGGTACCAAAAAGCAATCTGATGATTTTAACTTTTTTTTTTTAACTGTACTAATCTAAGACAAACACTCCTGTGACCATGAGAATGAAAGACTCTACATCCCATTGTCAGTCTCTTAGGCCTGGTCTACACTACGAGTTTAGGTCGACTTTAGCAGCGTTAAATCGACTTAAGCCTGGACACGTTTACACTACGAAGCCCTTTCTGTCGACTTAAAGGGCCCTTTAAACCGGTTTCCTAACACCACCTCGACAAGGGGATTAGCGATAAAATCGACCTTAGGGGGTCGGAATTGGGTTAGTGTGGACGGAATTCGACATTACTGGCCTCCGGGAGCTATCCCACAGTGCTTCATTGTGACCGCTCTGGACAGCACTCTCATCTCAGATGCACTGGCCAGGTAGACAGGAAAAGCCCCGCGAACGTTTGAATTTCATTTCCTGTTTGCTCAGCGTGGAGAGCACAGGTGACCATGCAGAGCTCATCAGCACAGGTAACCATGATGGAGTCCCAGTCCCAGTCCCAGGATCGCAGAAGAGCTCCAGCCTGGACCGAACGGGAGGTACAGGATCTGATCGCCATCTGGGGAGATGAAGCAGTGCTCGCCGAACTCCGAAACAGTAAAAGAAACGGCAAAACATTAGAAAAGATCTCCAAGGCCATGAAGGACAGAGGCCATAACAGGGACGCGCGGCAGTGCCGCGTGAAAATTAAGGAGCTAAGGCAAGCCTACCACAAAGTCAGAGACGCAAACGGAAGGTCCGGGGCAGAGCCGCAAACATGCCGCTACTACGCGGAGCTGCATGCCATTCTAGGGGGTGCAGCCACCACTAGCCCAAGCGTGTTCTATGAGTCCCTCTCTGCAAACGGGGAAGCGGGTTCGGCGGACGAGGAAGATGAGGATGGAGAGAACATAGATAGCTCACAGCAGCAAGGAAGCGGAGAAACCAGTTACCCCAACAGCCAGGATATGTTTGTCACCCTGGACCTGGAAACAGTAACCCCCGAACTGACCCAAGACCCTGAGGGCACACAGGGGACCTCTGGTGAGTGTACCTTTGTAAATATTACACATGGTTTAAAAACAAGCGTGTTTAATGATTAATGATTAATTTGCCCTGGCAATCGCGGCCAGTACAGCTACTGGAAAAGTCTGTTAACGTGTATGGGGATGGAGCGGAAATCCTCCAGGGACATCTCCAGAAAGCTCTCCTTCATGTAATCCCAAAGCCTTTGCAAAAGGTTTCTGGGGAGGGCTGCCTTATCCCGTCCGCCATGGTAGGACACTTTACCACGCCAGGCCAGTAGCACGTAGTCTGGAATCATTGCATAACAAAGCATGGCAGCGTATGGTCCCGGTGTTTGCTGGCATGCAGACAACATCCATTCCTTATCACTCTTTGTTATCCTCAGGAGAGTGATATCATTCACGGTCACCTGGTTAAAATGGGGCAATTTTATTAAGGGGACATTCAGAGGTGCCCCTTCCTGGTCTGCTGAACAGAAATATTCCCCGCTGTTAACCACGCGGTGGGGGGGAGGGGTGAAGTGACCATCCCAGAGAATTGGGTGTGGGGGGGAGGGGAGTTAGTTGGGTTTGTGCTGCATGTTAAACCTGAAATCGCAGCCCCTCCTTTTACATTGCAAACCCATTTTAAATGGCACGGGTGCTTGGTATGGGAAATGAGGGCAGAACTGTTTGAAACCATCCCCACATGTTAAGAAGGTTAAAAAAGCCCAAAGACTATATGTCTTACCATGGCTGCCTGCAAGCTGAAATCTGTGTCCTGGCACTGCGTGAGTGATCTCTCACACCAAACCAGGAGACTCTCAATATAAGAGGAAAAATGCGACCTTGTAACGAAAGCACATGTGCTGTGTGATGTTGTGAACAGCAAAATCTAACGTGAAAGAGTCTACCCATTGTTCTCTAAAATGTATCTTTTTTAACAACCTCTCCCTTCTCCACCAGCTGCAAATCTTACTCCTTCGCAGAGGCTAGTGAATATTCGAAGAAGGAAGCGAAGGACGCGTGACGAAATGTTTACTGAACTTCAGACTGCCTCCCACGCTGACAGAGCACAGCTGAATGCGTGGAGGCAGTCAATGACTGATTTTAAAAAAGCCCAATATGAGCGAGAGGAGAGGTGGCGTGCTGAAGATGAGAAGTTGCGTGCTGAAACGCGGGCTGAAGAGGAGAGGTGGCGTCAACTTGTAATCAGAAAGCAAGAGTCGATGCTCCGGCTGCTGGAGCATCAAAGTGATATGCTCCTGCGTATGGTTGAGCTGCAGGAAAGGCAGCAGGAGCAGAGACCGCCGCTACAGCCCCTCTGTAACCAGCAGCCATCCTCCCCAAGTCCCATTGCCTCCTCACCCAGACGCCCAAGAACACGGTGGGGGGGCCTTCGGCCACCCACTCACTCCACCCTAGATGATTTCCATAGCAATAAGTTTTAAAGTTTTAAATTGGAGTGTGTCCTTTTCCTTCCCTCCTCCCCCACCCATCCCGGGCTACCTTTCCAATTATCCCCCTAGTTGTGTGCTGAATTAATAAAGAATGCATGAATGTGAAGCAACAATGACTTTATTGCCTCTGCAAGTGGTGCTCGAAGGGGGGAGGGTAGTAGGGGAGGGTGGGGTGGTTGGTTTGCAGGGAAGTAGAGTTAACAGGGTGGTGGGGGAGGGGCAGAGGGTTCATCAAGGAGCAACAAACAGAAGTTTCACTCCGTAGCCTGGCCAGTCACAAAACTGGTTTTCAACGCTTCTCTGATGCGCACCGCGCCCTGCTGTGCTCCTCTAACCGCCCTGGTGTCTGGCTGCGCGTAATCAGCGGCCAGGCGATTTGCCTCAACCTCCCACCCCGCCATAAATGTCTCCCCCTTACTTTCACATATATTGTGGAGCGCACAGCAAGTAGCAATAACAATGGGGAGATTCTTTTCGTTAAGGTCTGAGCGAGTCAGTAAGCTGCGCCAGCGCGCTTTTAAACGGCCAAATGCACATTCCACCACCATTCGGCACTTGCTCAGCCTGTAGTTGAACAGGTCCTGACTGCTGTCCAGGCTGCCTGTGTATGGCTTCATGAGCCATGGCATTAAGGGGTAGGCTGGGTCCCCAAGGATCACGATAGGCATTTCAACATCCCCAACTGTTATTTTCTGGTCTGGGAAGAAAGTCCCTTCCTACAGCTTTCGAAACAGAAGAGACTGCCTGAAGACGCGAGCATCATGTACTCTTCCCGGCCAGCCCACGTTGATGTCGGTGAAACGTCCCTTGTGATCCACCAGGGCTTGCAGCAGCATTGAAAAGTACCCCTTGCGGTTTATGTAGTCGGTGGCTTGGTGCGCCGGTGCCAAGATAGGGATATGGGTTCCGTCTATCGCCCCACCACAGTTTGGGAATCCCATTGCAGCAAAGCCATCCACTATGGTCTGCACGTTTCCCAGAGTCACTACCCTTGATATCACCAGGTCTCTCATTGCCCTGGCAACTTGGATCACAGCAGCCCCCACAGTAGATTTGCCCACTCCAAATTGATTCCCAACTGACCGGTAGCTGTCTGGCGTTGCAAGCTTCCACAGGGCTATCGCCACTCGCTTCTCCACTGTGAGGGCTGCTCTCATCCTGGTATTCTGGCGCTTCAGGGCAGGGGAAAGCAAGTCACAACGTTCCATGAAAGTGCCCTTACGCATGCGAAAGTTTCGCAGCCACTGGGCATCGTCCCAGACCTGCAACACGATGCGGTCCCACCACTCTGTGCTTGTTTCCCGGGCCCAGAATCGGCGGTCCACGGCATGAACCTGCCCCAGTAACACCAGGATTTCCACATTGCTGGGGCCTGTGCCTTGTGAGAGGTCCATGTCAATTTCCTCATCACTATCGTCGCCGCGCTGCAATCGCCTCCTCCTCAGCTGGTCCTGGTTTGGCTTTGGCATGTCCAGGAGGCTCTGCATGTTTTCCAGGACAATGCGCGTGGTGTTCATAGTGCTCATAATTGCCGCGGTGATCTGAGCGGGCTCCATGATCCCAGTGCTGGCTATGGCGTCTGGTCTGAAAAAAGGCGCGAAAGTAGTATCTGACGGACCAGGGGAAGAAGGGAGGGAGGGAGAGAGGGAGGGAGGGAGGGGCGAGTGACGACATGGCATACAGGTACAGGGAATTAAAATCAAGAAAGGTGGCTTTGCATCAGGGAGAAACACAAACAACTGTCACACAGAATGCCCCCCCCCAAAGATTGAACTCAAAAGCCTGGGTTTAGCAGGAGGAAGGGGGGGAAGCAAATGAATACAGAATAAATCTATTTTTTACATCTTAAGACGACGGTGCAGCATGACTGATAGCCCTTGGCATTTTCTGGGTGCTTGGCAACAAATACTGGGCGCTTGGCAGTTAGCCTTCAGGTCTATTGCACGATCTGATACCCAGTATGACAACGATGGATACCAGTCGTAATATACTATCTACTGCCCAAAAGGCAAGGGGTTGCTGCTGTGTAGCAATGTTGCCCCATCCTGCGGATAATACGTCTGATAACCATCATCATCAAGGCAAGGGGGCTGGTGCAATGCAGCCCCACGGCTGCCAGCCCCATGTCTGCCAGCACCCAGATAGCCCTCGGCCTCTTCTGGGTGCTTAGCAGACAATATTGGGCACTTGGCAGAAAATAGCATACTACGACTGATAACCATCATTGTCTGCCCGGGTGCCCATGATCGACAGCCACTGCAGTACGATGACGACGGTTACCAGTCGTAATATACCATCTTCTACCAAAAGGCAAGGGGCTGGTGCAATGCAGCCCTACGGCTGCCAGCCCCACAGCTGCCAGCACCCAGATCGCCAATGAAGGCTATCAGTCATGCTGCACCGTCTACCGCCAAAAGGCAGTAAGCTGCTGCTGCTGTTTAGCAATGCAGTCCCACGTTTGCCGGCACCCGGAAGAGATATGGTGACGGTGAGCTGAGCTGAGCGGGCTCAATGCTTGGCGTGGTATGTTGTCTGCACAGGTAACCCAGGTAAAAAGGCGCGAATCTATTGTCTGCCGTTGCTGTGACGGCGGGGGAGGGGCCTGACGCAATGTACCCAGAACCCCTCGCGGCACTGCTTTGCATCATCCGGGCATTGCGATCTCAACCCATAATTCCAATGGGCGCCGGAGGCTCCGGGAACTGTGGGATAGGTACCATAGTGCAATGCGCCGGAAGTCGACGCTAGCCTCGGTACTGTGGACGCGGTCCGCCGACTTCATGCACTTAGAGCATTTTAGGTGGGGACACACACAATCGGCTGCATACAACCGGTTTCTATAAAACCGGCTTCTATAAATCCGACCTAATTCTGTAGTGTAGACATAGCCTTTCAAACTGTTGTTCATAAGATGATTTATTTTTTAAAGGCAATAGAAAAAATCACTTTCACACTGTTGTGTGCATTAATCATTAATGTCATAAAAGAAGACTTCTTGGGGTGCTGAACACCCCTGTCATTCAGTCTACTCACAGTCCCTCTCAACTCTCTAGAGATATGCATTATAAGACAATGCAGACCCTGACATATCTTATTGCTCAATCAATTCTGACAGAACAGATGGGAAAAGATTAAAACAACTAAACAAACTGTCTGCACACCTATGTTGTGAAAGAAAACTGAGAACTTGGATACACCAATTTACAGTTAATTCAGGAGGAAAAAACTGTTTTCAATTAACCTTACAGTTCAGGTGAATAGTATGCACCTAATAATTTCTACTAACACTTCACACATTCTTATCACTTCAGTTGTTGGTCTGTTAGCAAATATTCACCACCCATATATTTTTCAATAAAAGTTAAAAATATATTTGTTATAACTTTGTATGAATTGTGGCAACTGTTGCAGCAACAAGAAAGCATATAATTTAAAGCTCTGATCAACGGTGGTGATAACTATTAAATAAAACAGTCTCAGACACCTATCACTTAAATAAAGTAAGAAAGTCACACATACAGAAGGTTGTGGTGGTCTGTCAGAACCTGCAGGGATAGAACCTGAGACCATGGGGGTTCTGGGCCACTAACATCTCTCTCTGCATCACCACAGGAGGACCCTGTGAGGCTGGGCTCAACAGGAAGTACCGCCCAGCAGGACCTGAGTGGCAGCCCCTCACAGCCCACTGATTGGCTGGTACTAGTACTTAAACCAGGAACCCAGGAATGGAGCTGCCTTAGCAACAACATACACTGCCTGCCCATCTCTGCTTGCGATAGACCCTAGATTCTGGCATCTGATCCTGGTTTGTCCTCGACTGTGTTATTCAATTGTCTGTAACCTGGAGCTGACCTCAATCTCTTGGTAACCTGACCCTGCCTGATGCCTGACTCTCGGTTTGCCCTCTGGCCTGTTTCAGACTCTGACCTCCCAATATCCTGGCCCTGCCTGCCCCCAGATGACTGATTCTCAATCTGCCCACTGGCCTGTCTCGGACTCTGACCTCCTCCTGGTATCTGACTCAGTCTGAATCCCAACTCCTGCTCAGACCAGTAGGTCTGGCTGCCCACATGCTGGTTGTGACAGTGTCAATCAAATTATGAGTTCTGTGAGTTTAATTGTATCCAAAGAATGATAAATCTCCCAACTTTGTAGTTTGAAAAAATTGAATATCGACTCTATCTTTGGCCTGAGGAGTTGATAGAGACTTCTCCAGTGTTCTTGCCAAACTGAGAGATGGGTATGTGGGATCTCAGTTGGAGAGGAGCCATTTTCCCCCATCTAGCCAGTTTCCTCAGGCATTTCCCCTCATTTTGAGATTAGCATTCATTGTCGCATGATTTGGCAGTCCTGCTCAGGAGTTTTTCCTATTCACTTTTAGGAGTAAAGGTCCCCTTTTCTCCCTCCTTCTTGTAACGATATCTTAAAATACTTAATAACAGAATAAACTGGCTGCTGTAAAACAGCAAACTTTTCATTTTTCATCCATTAAAAGACATGGAGCTTTTTCAACAACTGTCACAGTAAGAAGTTACTGTGCTCTTACATGAGTTTAAAAACCCCTGTCAGAGCAAAAAACAATGCGATACCAACTTAAACGTGCAACTCCCTACAAGAAACAATAACTGCAACAGATTAAAAAAGGTGAATAATGTTAGGAATCTACACAGAAAATTTTTTTCCCCAGTAAAAGACCACAGTACTGCAACAGCAGGGTTTGCCTACTCAAGAAAAATCAAATCCTCAGAGCTAATATGGAGACAATGGATAATAAAGTAAGAGGGAGATACATTAGTATTGTAGGATTACAAAATAATCTTCATGGATATTTCTCAGCTGGGGTGACTGTGCAAATAGTTACTGGAGGCTTCAGATCCACAGAACCTATGATTCCTCCTTCAGTTTGATATCATTAGCTATTCCCAGATTAGGAAAATTGAGCGATTTATAGCCCTATTTGGAGTCTTAATAACACACACTTCCATCTATGAAATGCAAGACAAGCTGGAGAAATAATGAATACAGATACTTCTGCAAGATTATTTTTCCTGAGTAATTCACCATTCTTGTTGAGAAGATGTAGCACCTTCGCCAGTGTCTTAAAAAAAAAAGGGGAGAGAGGGATATTTTGGGCTTTTACTTATACCTTGTAGTTCTCAGAAAAACTAAGGACTGTTGGTGGAGGACACACTTACATTTTCATTATCACATGGAACCTATTGAAAGTTGTACCCGGATGATAAAAGAGTTTGCCAGTATTGATGAACTAAATTAATTAAAAGAACATTACATTCATAAAAGCT
Source organism: Terrapene triunguis (assembly GCF_002925995.2). Lineage (NCBI taxonomy): Eukaryota > Metazoa > Chordata > Testudines > Emydidae > Terrapene > Terrapene triunguis. The sequence goes on along the minus strand of NW_020664436.1, from coordinate 15,081,654 downwards.
TATCTTAATTTTATAGGAAACTGTCATATTTAATTGTTTTCGACAAAAATGTGGTTTATATTAGAAAACTGATCCCTACTTTGAAGTACTGGGTGTACAACATAGTTATAGACACAATGTGGAACTGAAATGTCTTCTACTTTTGTTTTTTATTTTTGGATGTTTTTAGCATATTCGTTACATCTTTAAGAGGAAAGATGTCTGACACTGGTTGTGGACAATTAGGCTGCATGTCTGGTGAGATTAGCCAGACTGCATGAAGATTCAGAAGTACTTACGTTAGAACACTCGTATCTGGCCTAGGGAGAAAGCCGTGAATAACTCTTCTTCTACTCTCGTAGTAGCTGTTGTGAGTGTTCAAATGTACAAATATTTTCTCATGTCAATGCTGTGTGACCTTTTGATCTTGCTGCTGCTGTTTGCAAATAAGTGATGTTACTGATATTGTGTATCCTGCCTTGCCTAAATTTCATCACATTGACCTCAAGGCCCCTTAGTTTAATGCTAAGCTGACAAAAATGCTGGCACTTAAATTATTAGCATTCATTTTATGACTCAGGTAGGTGCATGAGAAAGACCAATGTGGTCCACAATACTATAACAAACTATAACAGAAAGGGGGGAAAGGAGACAAAATTTCAAGGAAAAATGGAATTTTTTCTATTTTCACATGCTTCAAAGTGAAAAATAACTTTGCAGCTTAAAATTTTGCTGTAAAGTGATTGGCAAACAGTTTCCTGCAAATATAACTTTATACTCCTATTTATAACACAAACATGAGAATCTCTTCACCTGCTGCTGAAATGAAGCTCAGTCTACAATAAACCAGCTCTTCAACACCGCACTGCAACATCATTACATAGTATTTGTCTTACCTGCCTAACTATTATTGTGTTCCTATATGTATTGTGACCAGATTATGCATGTTAGTACCTTGGGAGACCTACATAGTATGGAATGTATTTAAATTAGGAATAAATAAATTAAAAAAATCAATGTAAATTGAAGCAAAATTTAGGTAGGCAGAATACAATTAAATAAATTTCAGTTTGGCCAAGACAACAAGGCCAACACCTCTATGCTTGTGAAAATTCCATGAGATCATTGATGACAAGTGGTCAGAACTTGGAGTTTTTGGTGTCATCCAGAAATTACCACCTAACAGCAAAGTGCTCCCAACCACCATGATAGGGCAGTGGTTCAGTATGGATTCAGAATAATATGAAGGGTGTCATTCAACTGAATCACTAATGCCATTTTCTATAGTTTCCTGAGTTTTCCTTGGAGGTTTCCTATTCAGGTACTCATTAGTCTAGATTTTGCTTAGTTTATGAGATCAAATATACTGCATCCAAGCAAGTTTTGTAATAAATGAGGTAGAAATGGAGGTTACTAACCTGTAACTGGAGGTTCTTCAAGATGTGTGGTCCATTTCTGTTCCCCACATTGGTACACATGAGCATCATGCACCTAAGACCAGAGATTTTAGGTAAGCAGCATTTGTTGGTTTGCATTCGCCCAGTTGTTCTCCTTTTGTTTTGAACCCAGGCACAAGGGGCAGTGTGGACCGGTGCTTCTCCAGTTTCTTCCCCTACTGTGAATCCAGTTATGAGTTGCAACAGAGGGGATGGAGGGCGGGTAGTGGAAAACAGATAGGGACTGCACATCTCAAAGAACCACCAGTTACAAGTAAGTAAGCTCATTTTTTTCTTTGAGTGATGGTCCCTATATGTATTCCACACATGGGAGATTAGCAAGCAGTAGTCAACAGGAGGTGGGAGCGAGGACGCAGAAGTGATGGCTGACTGTAATACTGCTATCCCCACAATTGTATCTGTAGTAGAAGATTAGACCAAAGCATAACATCTTGTGAAGGTGCCTAAGCAGCTTCAGGTAGCTGCCCTACATATCTCTAATACAGGTATATCTCTCAGAGATGCACACAGCATGGTTGTTTGTGCTCTGGTGGAATGGGCTCTCACCACCTCAGGTGAACTAGTTGGTAACATAGGATAATGTAGCCAGAGATTCATTTAGGAAGTCTCTGAACAGACATAGCTTGACCTCGATCTCTCTGCTATGACAAAAAAAAGTCTAAGTGTCTTTCTAACTGCTTTTGTTCTTTGCAGATAAAAGGCCACTGCTCTTCAGACAGCTAGATAATGAAGCCTTCTCACCTCATCAGAGGCATGTGGTTTTGGAAAAAACTATCAGTAAGTAGATGGTCTGACTTCTGTGAAATTCTGAAATTGCTACAGGGATGAATTTCAGGTGGCAGCAAAGGGAGACCTTTATGGAATGTAATATATAGTGGGTCTGCCATGACTGCTCCCAGCTTACTGACCCATCTGGCTGATGCGATGATGATTAGGAAGACAACTTTAATCGTGAAATGAATATAGAACATGCAGCTAAAGGTTCAAAGGGAGGTTTGGTGAGACATGAAAGAATGGTGGAAAGGATCTAATAAGACCCTTCAGGAATCTAGCCATCCTGAGATGAGTGAAGCTGGTGTGGTCATTGATGCAGGGGATGAAAAGCACTAATTCCTACTCAATGAGCCCACAGGGAAATAACAGTGAGGGTCTTAAGAGTAAATAGATTTTCTAGAATGGCAGGGATCCCAGTGGACTCTGAAGGTACCTGGCCTTGTTGTGCCCAAGAGAATAAACACTTCCACTTAACTGAATATTATCTCCTGGTAGAATCCTTCCTGCTTTGGTTGAGGATGGATTGAACTGCCCTGAAATATGAATCCTCTACATCTGATTGTACAGTTCTGTGGTGAGAGCGTCAGCCTTGAAGCTAACCCAAAGTATCTTGGTGGGGCACTGGACCAGAATGTAACCTTTCAACAACACCTCGAGAACAACCATGATAAGGCGAGTTCTTGTGTCGCGCTTATCAGGAAATTGGCCAGAACATCATGGGGCTCCAGTCCACGGACCTTACGAACCGCAACAATTGCCTTAGTATATTCTGCAGCTGAATACTGTGCGCCAGCATCATCTCGCAGCAGTCACACTAACCTCCTTGATACTCAACTAAATAACGCCATGCGTATAGTGTCAGGGACACTCAAATTGGCTCCCGTCGACTGCCTCCCAGTCCTATCGCACATCCAGCCTCCACTGATTAGAAGAGCTACCCAGACATCTCACTTTCTCAACCATGTCAATGCAAACATGGGGATCCCGTTGCCCAATGACCTACAGAACCCGCCAAAGATAAGATTAACATCCCACAAATCTCTATGGAACTGCATCAAGACCCTTATACTGAACTTCAATGTTGAGGCTCAATGGAGAGCCACATGGAGCATTTCGACCACTCCAAACAAAATAGCTTGGTTGACCCTGTCAAGGAACCACCGAGTTTTGATTTATGTTGGAAAGACTGGTGCAGATTGAATTGTATCAGTACATCTCATAGGAGATGTGACAAACCCTCTTTAAATGGAAAATTAGCCAAACACCTGTATGCAACTGTGGTCATCAGGCACAAATGATGGAGCACATCATATCTGAGTGTTCCCTTCGTTCTTTTGCCGGAGGCTTGAAGGACATTCACCAGCTCACTGCTGTGGCAATGTACTGGCTATCAAATCCAGATATAAATTTGTAATTGTTGCTACCTACCCAAGCCATATGAAAGAAGAAGTCTACACCATCAAAATATCATGCCTTGAGTTGCAGTGGCTCTGGATTGAGATGCTTGATAGTGGTATTGTGTTGTGTTAGCAGGTCCGGAAATGGTCAGATGTTGACGGGCATACGGTTTGAAAGTCTCACTTGTTCCTTATTCTAGAACCATCTCAGCTAGCTGGACACAACAAGGATGACCCAAGCCCTGTTTTGATTTCCTACAGAACCTGTGGTATTAATGAGATGAGAGGGAAGGCATACGTGAGATGATCCTTCCATGGTAGCATAAGGGCATCTCACTTTGAGCCCCTGTCTAGAGCTGCTCTGGAGCCGTACAGGAGACACTTTTTGTTTGCCTGAGAGGCAAAAAGGTCCCAAGACAGCATTCCCCACTGATTAAAAGCCTTATTCAGGACCAAATTGTGAATCTCCCACTTGTAGTCCATGAAAAAATGTCTGCTGGGGAGTTCTGCACTCCTGGTAATTATGCTGCAGAAAGGGTTATATGATGTCTGAAACACCAATTCCAATGGTTGGCTGTCTCTACCCACAAAGGAAGGGATCTTGTTCTCCCTTGCTTGTTTATATAGGAGACAGGTTGTCATATTGCCTTACATTATTTGGATATGCCGGGATTGGCTGCAGGCCTGACGGACTGCTCTTAGTTCCAGTAAATGGGAATATATCCTGGACTCCCAAGGGGTCCAGTGGTTTTGTGCAATATGATCATCCATATGAGTTCCCCTACCTAAGAGGGAGGCCTTGGTAATGACAGTCACCTCAGGTGTAGGCGTGAGCAAAAGGGTCCGTACTCAAACATTTTCTGGCTTTGTCCACCAGATGAGAGAGGCCAGAACCTTGAACAAAATTATTACTTTGGCACTGATGTTGACTTTTTCTGGTGAGCAGGCAGACTGAAGCCAGGTTTGCAAGGAATGAAGAAGGATCCTGGCAAATGGTGTCACATGTGTGCATGCGGTCATGTTGTCAAGGAGGGAAAGGCAAGTTCTGACTGAAGTCTGAGGGTGACCTGTTTTATGAGATCGCCCATGGCATGGAATCTCTTGATAGGAAGACAGGATCTTGCTCTAGTCAAGTGCAGGGTCACTCCTGTGAAATTTATGGACCTCAAGGGAGTCAAAATGGACTTTTTGTGGTTGACACAAATTCCCAGGGAAGGTAGTAGACGGAGCAGGAATCAGGCTGCAAACTGGACTGCCTTGTATAATCTGCCCATCACAAGCCAGTCGTTGAGGTGTGGGAAGACAGTAAATCCATTACTTCTCATTCAACAGCCATCACTGAAAAGACTTTTGTAAAGACACAGGGGTTCCATAGCTAGCCCAAATGGAAGGACCAAATTGGCAATGGTCTTGATGAACGAGGAGCCTGAAAAACCTTCTGTTCGCCAGGTGACTGACTATGTGAAAGTATGCATTTTTCACGCCAGGAACATAAAGCATGTGCCCTCTTCCAGAGAGGGAATTATTGACATCAATGTAACCCCATGCAGAATTTTAATTTTCAGATGAATATATTTAGTCAGCATAGGTCAAGAATCAGTCCCCATCCTCCACTCTTTTTGAGGACTAAGATGTGTGGGGAGTAGAATCCTTTCCCTTGATGCTCAGGTGGAATTCTTCTATGGTTCCCCAGGAGAAGTAAGTCATCTTCTTGTTGAAGAATTTCCTCATGAGATTGGTCCTTGAAAAGGAACTGGGAAGAGCTTTTTGAGTACAGGTTGACAGAAACTCAGACAGCTGCAGTGAATAATTTCCAACACCAATTTGTCTGTTGTTAAAACCCTGAAGTTGTGGGGAAACTGGGTACAGTGGCCTCAAAAAAAAATTGGGCTGATATTATGGCACTAATAAAGGGACATGGGTCTTGACAGTCTCATCAAAAGAAATTCTTTGGTTGTGGGGTAGAGTGAGGTGTGGCAGTGGATGGTGCAGGAACTGTGTACCTGTGCCTTTGAACCCTCCGTTGTGTGGTGGGAGTGGTGGTGGTAAAGGGGTTGAGGAGGTGGTCTTGCTTTGCACCCCTTGGGACAAGGGCATAGATACCCAGAGAACAAAGTGTTGTCCTCAAGTGAGTGGAGAGATTCATCCATCTGTTCACTCAACAGGTTAACTGTATCAAAGGGCAGATCTTGAATGGTACTCTGCACCTCTCTAGGGAAACCAGGAATCTCTCCTCATGACAATGGCTGTAGCCATTCCTCTGGAAGCGGAGTCTGTGGCATATACTGCAGCCTAAAGAGAGGGTTTAGCTATTAATTTGCCTTAATCAATTACGGACTGGAAGTTAGCTCTATCTTCCTGAGGGACCTGATCCTTAAAATTCAACAACTTTACATAAATTAGTGAAGTTGTATTTAGCCAGAAGGGCCTGATAATTTGAAGTTCTAAATTGGAGAGCGATGGAAAAGAAAACCTTTCCTCCTGTAAGGTTAAGCTGTTTGGCACTCTTGTTCGAGGGTATAATTTTAGGTGTTGCAGCCTGGATCTTTAGATGGCTACTTATGCCACTAAAGAGATGGACAGTCGGTGAGAGAAAAGAAACTCTGCCCCCTTAGATGAAATGAAGTAGAAATTCTCAGCCCTAATCAGGGTGGGAACACAAGAAGCAGGAGTGTGCCTCACTGTTCTAGCTGGATCCATCATGGCCTCATTGATCTGTAGGGCCATTCAACTGGGACCCGAGGTTTGCAAGATGTCCAGCAATCTATGTTATGGCTCCTGAACCTCTTCAAGCTGCATCTTGGAGCTCAGACACCAACCTTTGTAGGAGCTCCTGATATTTCCTGTAGTCATCAGGCAGAGATGGTAAAGATGGGGTTACCACCTCATCTGGTGAAGATGATGAAATTGCTCCCAGAATCATTGAATACAGTTCAACTTCATCTTCAGCTTACTCTGATGGGGCTGGTTGGTGTTGGCCTCGTGTACTGATCCCAGGTGTATAGACTAGGAATCCCAAGGGCCCCAATAACGCCAATATGAAGGATCAACTGGCTGAGGACAACCTCACATCACTGGGTACCACCTGTGTCTTGGAAAATCATATCTGGTCAGAGCATGGAGCCCCAATCTCCGAGGGCTTCTGTCCCGCCCGTTTCTGTATGATAGGATAGCAGCTCTTCTGGAACCTCTGACTCATTAAATGAAAAAGCTGGATCCCAAAGTACTTGTGGAACTGATGGTACCGATGATTTGGTACTCAGGCTTGTGGGTGGGAGAGAAGAGTGGCTCCACGTCCTTGAAATAACTTCCTCCTAAGAAGTAACTATGTCTCCAAATAAAGACAGACCTGAAAGGAGGCAGGAGAGGGGATATGATAGAACAAAAATGTCTTCCAGGGAGACATCAGTCTCAGACTGCCCAGGGGTACAGCATGAGTCAGTTGGTGGAGCCATCACATCCAGTGCTTTCTGGTCACAGAGGAAGCTGGATCCCTCTGGGGCCATATCAATACTGGCATAGAGTCTCGTCTGAATGTCAAAGAGAGTGGCAGTGAATGTTTGTATTTCAGTTTGCACATCAGAACCAGACCTGGAACTGACGGATATGTGCTCCTTCACTCCACTTTCTCCTGCTGAAAAAGTTAATTAGGGCCTAAATCTTTAGGATCCCTGCACGTGGACTCTCCAGACTTCGAAGGAGTTGGGGAGGGATCTCTTTTCTTCAAGGCAGCTTTGGAAGAAGGTGGTTTGTCTCTATGCTTGTAAGAGTACCCCTTATTCTCATGAGAAGCCTTCTCCTGAGGCCTGGAAGTCTTAGTTTCAACTCATGAGGTAGTGCTCAGAGTGGTGCTCCCTACTGATTGAGGCTGATGTACAGGGAGGTCTCCCTAGCCCGGATCTCATTGAGGTCTCACAGCCTCTTCCATCAGATGTTTTCTAAGTCTTAGCTCTCAACCCTCACAGGTTTTGTGAGGGAAGGAGCAGCAAATGCTGCACTTAGCTGAGATGTGAGCCTCACCTAGAGAATAAAAGCAGCACTAGTGTTCGGTGCTCACTGAAAATGAGCAAGGCAGGAAATGCAATTCTTGGACCCCAGAACTCTGGGAATAATCATAGCCTTTCAGGGAGGATTTTCCCGGGGCAGGGGTGGGGACACTTAACTAACTAATACTTAAGACTAAAAGAGTAAAAGAATAAAATACTAAAACTATTTACAATGTATTTACAGACTGAACAGGAGTACTTGCGGCACCTTAGAGACTAACAAATTTATTAGAGCATAAGCTTTCGTGGGCTACAACCCACTTCTTCGGATGCATATAGAGTGAAACATATATTGAGGAGATATATATACACACACATACAGAGAGCATGAACAGGTGGGAGTTGTCTTACCAACTCTGAGAGGCCAATTAAGTAAGAGAAAAAAAAACTTTTGAAGTGATAATCAAGATAGCTCAGTACAGACAGTTTGATAAGAAGCAAGTGTGAAAATACTTACAAGGGGAGATAGATTCAATGTTTGTAATGGCTCAGCTGGTGAGTATTTGCTTTAGGTTGGGGGGTTGTCTGTAAGCGAGGACAGGTCTGTCTCCCAAGATCTGTGAGAGTAAAGGATCATCTTTCAGGATAGGTTGTAGATCTCTGATGATGCGCTGGAGAGGTTTTAGTTGGGGGCTGAAGGTGATCACATCAGCCATACCATCAGGGGCTTGTTCACCTGCACATCTACCAATGTGATATATGCCATCATGTGCCAGCAATGCCCCTCTGCCATGTACATTGGCCAAACCGGACAGTCTCTACGCAAAAGAATTAATGGACACAAATCTGACATCAGGAATCATAATACTCCAAAACCAGTGGGAGAACACTTTAACCTGTCTGGCCATTCTATGACAGACCTGCAGGTGGCTATCTTAAAACAGAAAAACTTCAAAAACAGACTCCGAGAGACTGCTGAGCTGGAATTGATATGCAAACTAGACACAATCAACTCAGGATTAAATAAAGACTGGGAATGGCTGAGCCATTACAAACATTGAATCTATCTCCCCTTGTAAGTATTTTCACACTTATTTCTTATCAAACTGTCTGTACTGAGCTATCTTGATTATCACTTCAAAAGTTTTTTTTCTCTTACTTAATTGGCCTCTCAGAGTTGGTAAGACAACTCCCACCTGTTCATGCTCTCTGTATGTGTGTATATATATCTCCTCAATATATGTTTCACTCTATATGCATCCGAAGAAGTGGGTTGTAGCCCATGAAAGCTTATGCTCTAATAAATTTGTTAGTCTCTAAGGTGCCACAAGTACTCCTGTTCTTTTTGCGGATACAGACTAACACGGCTGCTACTCTGAAACCTGTCATTTTACAGACTGAAGCAGTCGAAGGAAAAGAAACTGTGGACACAGAAGATTCTGACCCAGGCCATGTGGCAGTAAGAAGGAACTGGAGAGGCACCAGGACTCATTGCCCCCCTTTGCCCTCAGAACTGAGCATGCTTGGACCAACGGACACTGCTTACTAAAAATCTCTGGGTTTAGGCACATGGGGCACATGCACACCCACATGTGGAATACATATAGGGACCATCACTCAAAGAAGAAGCTTTGTTTTTAAAATTAAATGAATATCAATGACTGTATTTTAAATGTTAAGTTATGGACCTACCAAACAAATGTAAGGACATGAAACATATTGGAGTAGATCCTCAGCTGGTCTAAATTGTCATTGCTGTTGATTCCATTTTGTTCACTTACGCTATACAGGAGTTAATGCTGATTTGTGACAGCTTTAGCTTTGAGTTTCAAGGGTTTTGTTGGTTTGACAAACAATTTACAGTTTACATATTTTACACATATGCCCACACAAACATATATACACATATGCATATTTAGTATCACAATGTAGTGGATACAATCTTTCCAGTTATACCTGAAATAAAATATTTTTTCATTCTGACACACCACCAATATCTCTAGCCAGTACGTTAAAGAAAGGCACTATAAGAAAATGCCTGATGTGAGAAAATGAAAGATTAATTTAAACATGGATCTCTATAAAAGGAATAAAAATAAAATTTGCACTTTTTAAAATATTTGGCCAATAAAAATAATATATTATTCTTGGATAAGATAAAAATGTTGCATATACTTTTCTAAATACAAACTGAATATTGATAAATTCATTTGTTTTCTTACAATCAAGTATTTTTTGCAATTCTATTTTGTTAGTTCTAACATGGCGATCAAATAAATTTTTATTTTTACACTATTACAGAAGTGCATTTCTCTAGGTTTCCAAAACCACCTTATTCAACCTTCCCCATCTGTCACCATCTGCTTCTTTTTAGCGTGTACTTTTTGTGTGATCGCATAAGCATGTGAAAAATAACTAACATTCAGATGATTGTCTGCTGGTACATTTGAGGACTGGGCATAATAAAAGTGAACTGCCAAAACGTACTTAACACTTTTAATTTTGCTGGGTCTTGAGTGTGAGCTACATTTGATTTCCAAACTGTTTTACAGTTGGAAAGTTGATCAGGTATTGCTAACTCAACAGCAAAAGCTGAGACTCTAAATAGCACCACATTAAAAAATTTATCTTCCATGACAGCCAGGCCAAATACAGATCTATGGTCCCAGGAGTTTATGCATTTGACCTGATTGAATTTAACCTTGCACTGATGTTAGAAGGACGCGGTGGGGAGCTGGAAAGAGCCTATTTGAACCCAGGGTAGACACAATCTAGGTCCTCCTTATATTCCTAGTGAGCAAGAAAACACAGGAGTCTAATACTGACAGTGGTGCAAGAAATCTCATGGGGAACTAGGAGGGGCAGAAGAGAGGAGGCAGAGCTCTGCTTCTCTCTTACCAGCCAGTGGAGCTGAGTAATATGGAAGAAGTATTTGGAAACACAACACAACTTTTTAAGAGTGTAGCAGATGCCTCCACCAAGCACAAAGCATTTGGAAGCTGCCAGGAGTGCACCACATTGGGATGGAGGAGATATGGGTTTCCAGAACTCTGTCTGTACCCATCAGCTAGGGCATATCCGGATAATGAGGATAAGCATACATTCCTGCTTGTAAATTCACTTGATATAATATTAATGGAAAATGAACACAAAAGAGATGCAAACATAGACAAAGCAAATTACACTTTTTGCAAGCAAAAAATGTTCTTCAGTATTCACACAGCTCTACCACTAACAGTCTTTGTTGCCATTTCTAGACCTTTAACATATCTGATACACATTGTATATAATTGTTTATATCTGCATATGTTTTAGTTGACTTTTTCATCTTGCCGGGGTTTCAGGTATGCTTTTCATGCTCTGCCTCACCCACTACAGAGCTCTCAGGCTGTCAAGTGAAAGTATTGTGAGCTCACAGGTACACTCATGCCAACATCCACAATTTTGAGATGCTGCATTCCTTCATTCTTTTTTGGAAATCAACAGAAGTGGAGAGCATCTCACGGAAGAACTAAGCACCCCACAGGAGCAGGACTTATCATTGCTTCCCAATGATAACAAGTGGGAGTCTGGATGCACTGCCAGAGATATTGCCTGTTGCCCTCTACAACAGCATGAGCATGCTCACAGCCAATGCTGCAGAGCCAAACTGGCCCCAAATTTAGTAAATGTTTCAGGTAAAATCATTTTACAGATTTTGAAAATCCACTAAAATAATTTTACAGTTAACAATTCCAGGTCTAGAGTATTTCTTACAGTGAAGCAACCAGACTTGGACACATACTGCAAAGAAGGGCACATTATTACTCACTATGATATAATTTAATTTATTTTTCTATCCCTCATAAATGCAACCAAATATCCTATTTGCTTTATTTTTAAAATATTTGTTATGTTGAGGAAAAACAATGTTTGTGTGTCACTCATCTTCTGTTTTCAAACAGCAATTCCTGCCAGTATGCCAAAAATAATTTTTTGTATACAGTCTACCATGGTAACCCTCCAGCTCTCACTTTTACCACACTGCAATCGAAAGTATAAACCCAAGGTTCTTTGCACATTATTTTTCCCAACAGTTAGCACCATTCGTATTCTGAAGGCTCCTTGTTAACTAATAAATGTAAACCTTAAATTCAAAAACTATTTTCCCAAAATTTGTCCCCTCTTCCTCAAATTCATTTATCTTCCAATAGTTCCAGGGCTGAACATTATTTACTATATTATTTATACGGTGCCAAAAATTTGCATAGCATTTTACAAAACAAATCAAGATTGCCTCAATGATCTTGCAATGACTCAATCTAAGTTAAGTTAAAAAGAACAGGAGTTGATCACAAAAGCAGAAGGAAGTTGGGGTGTACATATGGGTGTGCAGACAATGAGACCAGGCATTCACTTGGGTGAATACAGCCAATGTCTTCTGGGTTACATGGAATTGTATTATGAAATATATATAAACCTATGGTTGATTAAAAAAAACTTATAACAAGTGACTTTTGAGAAAAAGTCTTAAAGGAGGATAGGATTAAGGAATGACAGCGTGTTATGAAATAAGTTCTGGGTGTGGAAGGAAATATGAAAGGAGGCACAAAGAGGACAGTCAAACAAGGAGCTTGGACTGAACAAAGAGGGCACCAGGGAGCAAAAGAAAACATGACCAGATGTAAGAAAAATTTGAGTTTTAGATGTGCTCAAAAGTTAAAATTAGGAGCCTGAATTTCAGAAGGGAAAGCAACAGAGACAATGAGAGGATTCTGAACTGGGTTGAACTTGGACAGTGATGAGTGAAGCAGATGATTTTCACAGCAGAGTTTTGAATAGATGATTGATGTCTATCATAGTGGGCAGTGGGAAGAAGGTTGCTGTAGTTAAAGCATGAGATAATGAAGGCTTGTATAAGGGTTTTGTGCTGTGAACAGTGAGGAATAGGTGGATTTAAAAATACTGTAGTGATGAAACCAACAAAATTTAATGATCATTGTACGAGGAGAGGAGGGGTTAAAATGACAGCAAAACTCCTAATCTGTGGGAGAAGGAGGATACTGGGGTTGTTAACACTTATAGTGAAATTCAATGAGGGTGTAGAAGCAGATCTGGTTTGCAAGGAAGACCGCTAAACTGAATGAAGGGATGATAAACTCATAGTGGAGGAAGTCTGCACATGCAGCAAAGCAATCAGAAGTTGGGGGTGGGTGGGATGAATCAGTCTGACAGACAAGGGGGCAAAGGAGCTGGGAAGAAAGGATGGAATTTTAGATGGAAATCGTGAATTGAATGGAAGAGAGTGAAGAAAGAGAAGGAATGAGAGGCAGGGAGACAAGTAAGAAATGTCAATGGACTAGAGACAACAGAAGGAATGTGAGCCAGAGATGGGGCAAGTGAGCAATACAGAGAAGGAGATAAAATGATCAGACAGAATTCAGCAGAAGGCAGATCAGTGAGAGAGCAGTTCTTGTCAATGATATGGTCAAGGGACTGGCTTGTGTCTTGAGTAGAGAAATTGATCAAAGGCAGTATGTCAGATGAGGGGGGTAATTAAGAGGAAAGGTGAGTCAAGAGTGCCATTAACATGAAGTTCTAAGTTCCCAAGGTGCAGGGGCTGGATGACTTTTCACTTATAAAATGTTTAAAAGGCACACTGAAATCTAGTCCAATGTCATACAAGTTAAAAGCAGTTTCAGATATTATACCTGCATCTGAATTTTCCTGTCATTTTACACATTTTTTCCAATCACATTTACTTATTTTCTAAAAGGCTTATTTATTTATTTATGTATTTATTTGTGAAAGACTTACATAAACACAGGAAACTAACTAACTAATATGAGAAAGAGTGCAATCTCAGTAGGATTCCATTTGCATGGGTTTCCATGGCCATGCAAATGACAACTCCCCTGAACTGATTCCCCAACTTTGCCTTAAATTATCACTGTGGTTTACAGATAACTTGCAATAAATGAAATAACAGGAAAGATTACTAGAGTACCACTAGCAGATGTTCAGATTCAAGTCCAACTGTTTGCAAAATCAAGAATTTAAAAAAAAAATGTATAACATGGCTGTACAGAAAAGGAAGAAAAGTTTCATTCTGTCCACCATACTCAATTTGCACACTGAATAACTGTTCTGGATTATCAATACCCTGATCAATCCAAGCTGCCTCCATTTGAAAACAGAGGAGAGATTTTCTTTCTGTGAGGAATTTGCTGTTCACTTTGTTGATAAAATTACTCTGATTTTGACAGAGATGTCTGCATCCCTGGGTATAGGGCAATGTCTTGAAGGAACAAACAAAACATTTTCTTTCACTGAATTTTGAACATTGACACTCAACGTTCTGGAAGTGCTGAAAACACTTTGAGTCACTACCTGTACATGGGGCCATGTCCCTCTTGGCTGGTAAAGGCTTACAGGGAGATAATATGCCTGTTGGTGGTTTAAAAAAAATAAAATCTGTCAGATTCTTTGGCTGAATGTTTGGTGTCTGGTGTCCTCAAAGAGACACTGGTAAGACCTCTACTCAGCAAATAACGACACAAAACTTTGCCAGTTACACAGTCTCCCTCCTTCTTTTTGAGTAGTCAAACATATATGCTATCTGCAGTCTTCAGATTCCGTTGATCTCAGTCAGTCTCGTTTTAAAACAGGTTATGAGATAGACACCAGTGGGGGCTTTGATCATGGATTTCTTCCCGTCTATGGATGAAGACAATGTACCTCATGCTGATTTTGTTAAGATCACTGGTACCTTCAATACTGCTGGGCATGAGGTGGTATTGAGCTTTCTGTGGTTCCTACCAGGAGTGGATAGAACTGTTCTGAAGTGGTTTTGCTAATTTTTATATCCAAGGACTCTCACTGTGATTTAGGGCAAGCGTTCATCCAATTCTAGGACACTCTTATGCAGAGTTCTACACAGTTCAACTGTCTACCTTCTTGTTAAGCTAAACTTAAAAACCGACCTGTGATGATGTGCAACTATGGAGAGACTTCATGAGCACCAATGAAGTTGCAACATGAATCATAGAATATCAGGGTTGGAAGGGACCTCAGGAGGTCATCTAGTCCAACCCCCTGCTCGAAGCAGGACCAATCCCCAGACAGATTTTTGCCCCAGATCCCTAAATGGCTCCCTCAAGGACTGAACTCACAACTCTGGGTTTAGCAGGCCAATGCTCAAACCACTGAGCTATCCCTCCCGCCATGGTATCGATCATGGCCTTTTGTCTAAAAAGATTAGGGTCCACAAAAGGAAAGTCAGGTACTTCATCCTGCATCTTCTGGGTGAAGCCAGAATTTAGCAGCCAGGAATATACCCCTTTAATTGTAATTGCAGATGCAACAGCTTGTCATATCAAGACTGCAGACTTAGCCTCAAGGGAATGCTTTGTTAAGTCCAGACCTTTCTGAACCAAAGCCTTGAATATTTGTTAGTCAGTCACTGGCAGCATATCAATCACAGACAGCATCTTATCCCATAGATTTAATCCTATTCAGCCACCACAGCTTAATAATTAGTTATGCAAATAGCCAAAACAGCTAAAAAGTACAATTTCCTGCCCAAATGGTCCAGTCTCCTAGACATCCTATCAGAGAATGCAGAATGAAAGGTCTTGTCAGCTCTTTGGTCTTTAACAAGTGAAACCATCAAGGAGCCTACCTGCTTTTGAAAGTTGCAGGGCCTATGCTATGCAGTATGCTATCTCACAGAGGTAAATTCTTGAAGTATGTGTTTTACACCTTACTACTTTTGTAAACGACTGATGGTCTCTGGAAAACTGATAACATTCTTGTGACCCAAAGACCTCTTGATACCAACTGGCAGAGGGCACAGGTGTACATAAGAATACAGGGTGTCCTGGGTTCACCACAAATGTCATGCAAGGTCTCTAAAGAAAGCCTGTGGCACACTGCATTATAATCACTGTGAGAGGTATGTAAACACAGTATGTGAGGCGTTATATACACACATGTTGAAAATATTCTCTAGGCCTTGTAGTTAAAAAGACAGGTCACTCAAGGCACGCTGCGTGCCTTGAGACAAAATTCTACAGAAAGGAGATGAGAGACACTTATCTATATTGTGCGTCTTCCAATAGAAGTCTATCAGCATACTGAATCAAATGCTAATGAAGAGCTTGCTTGCTGAGACTTCATAAGAAAATTAAAAGGAAGAAGTAAACAGCAGACAGGGAGGACAGCCCTGTTTTCAGATGAAGATCAAAGTTCTGGTCTGCTATATCTGGGAGTGCAGAGAGATGTTTTGGTATCCTTCAGTCTGTAAAGACAGGCTGCCAGCAGGTTAGATCTTGTAAAAGGGAGATCTCAGTCATCTTGGCTGAAAATGCTGGGAAAAGGACTTAGGGTAAGCTATCTTGTATGAGACCAGGAATGTCCTTGGGAGTTACGTTTAAGCTTTAGAAAGAGTATTATAATTTTGTTTTGTATGTAACAATTTGTTTCCAATATTCTCTCTTACTATCATTTGACTCTCTGGTCTTTCATAATATATTTATAGTGAAAACAAGAATAAGTGTATCTAAGTACTGTGCATTAAGTGGAGTGGTGATCCTGAGTTAAAGCTAATAAGCTGGTATATACTATTCCTTTGGGAGTAGAAAATCTGAAAGTTCTGCATGTGTTCAGTGGAACAGGGGCTGGGCTCTCAAGAGGGATGCTCAGAGGACTTGGGGGTTGGTGTATCATTAACCAGTACAAAGTGAGCAGAGCCTGCAGAAACCTGGAAGGTAGGGCTTGTGGTGCCAGAGGCTAGTGGAGTCAAGGAATTGATCCACAGCAAGCACAGACAAGACTTCCTCACACTAAGGGCACATGGTTGTGAGGTGCCTCACAACCCAGGGTACCCCTAGAAAGAATCATAGCTCTGTTTTAGCCATGCCAGAATGTGGAAAGAAAGAACATTTTTTTTCTTTTGTTCTTTCCTCAGAAACATAAAAAGGTCTGTATTTCTTAATCCTACTACACATTTTTCACACTGTAGGATCCTACCACACATTTTTCAATTTAAGTCAATCCTTCTTCTGTGATACCATAATCACTGTCTGGTGAAGATTAAGCAGTGAAAGCAGCTAGGCGTCTAAGAAACAAAACCCTGGTTTCCCTGCAAATGTACTTAGGAATGAAAAATTAGCAATATTCTATATACCTAAAATGGGGACTACTGTGGAAACTAGTAATGTTTCTCAAAACAGAAGAAAATTTTAGGTGTGACCACTATACATGTAATAAAGAAAGGATGCTGTTTTCAATTATTCTATTGTAGACGATACTGAAGTTTTATTATATTTCAGATGATTTAGCTATATTTAGAAACACACAATTTCATAAATTTGAAAATATGATTATTGGTAGATAAGGTTTCCCAACAGAAATAGTACAATAATAGTAACAATAATCCAACATATTGTCCATTCTTCACAACAGTTTTGATCACCCAAATAATATACACTGCAATTAAATGAAAGAAAAAACATTTTATATTGTACAGAAAAAAAGTATTCTAAATCATACCTCAGGAGCTAGGTATTCTGGTGTACCACAGAATGTTTTCATAGTAGCTGCATCTGTGATTCCTTCTTTGCAAAGTCCAAAATCTGTAATTTTTATGTGGCCATCTTTATCCAACATTAGATTTTCTAACTGCATATTAGAAAGAACACACACAATTAGTCCATAAGTATTTCTTAACAGGCTAATATACTACATGTCATCAAAAAAGCCTTAACTAAGCTATATCTGCAAGGTAACAAATTGCACTGTAGTTCACTACTGTGTCATCAAGAAAGTGACTGTAGGCTCCCCCAATAAATACCGTAAGAGTTTGCTCAATATACTTCTTTCCCACAGAATGAAAGCAAAAAACACTTTCTAAAAATTTCCAAGACACTCATAATTTCCAGAGGACCTATTGCAATCATCACAGAATTGTTTGTTTGGCAAAATTTTATGGCTTTCCTCTATCTGTGCATTACCTGCAGCTCAGGCTCATGACCCAGAATGAAAACTGGTACAATTTTTACTGGTAATTACCCCAGAGTAATGACTAACAGTAGTTCTCCAAAAGCTTCTTCTGTGTGCATAGAATTTGTTTGGATATTAAAAATAATTCAACAGATATATACTGCAAACAAGCAAAACATTGTTCTAAACTACTTTTCTGAATAGGAAACCTTAAATTTTCTCAATAGAAAATGTGTTCTGAAAATGCTGATTCAACACTGGTGAACTACATGAATTCAAGTCAAATAATGAATCTCTAGCATTTTCCAAAGAGATAGAAATCAGGACCCCATATATTCTGTGATTCCACAACTACAGAAGAATAGCATTAGAATTGTAGCTTCCTTTTTTTCTTTGTCTTTTTTAATATTTTTCTAGTCCTTGTGGTCTAATGTGTAGCATTTTAACTGTGTGACAGTGTTGATCATTTTAACTAAACACAATCTTCTCCCTCCCCACCCCCATACACACACAAACTCTGCTTTTCTCAAAACTGTGTAACTTTATAATTACTTTGAGTTTGTCCCAATAGTCTTCGCAAAAACAAAAATTTGATTACTTGTGTTGGTTTTTTTTTTACCTTGAGATCACGGTACACAATCTTCCCGGAATGCAGATAGTCCAAAGCAGAGACAATTTCTGCACCATAGAAGCGTGTGCGGTCCTCAGAGAACACCCGCTCTCTCGACAAATGGAAAAACAGCTGCAGGGTAAACAGCAGGGACAGGATTGTAATAATTACTGATTTAGTGGGGGAAATTAACACAAACATAAAACACCTCTCATCACCATATTGTGATGATAGATAGCGTACTCTCAGTGGACACTCAGCACTCTTAGACAGCAGCTGGCTTATCTTTTCCAGGTTTCCAAGGGGGGAAGGCGAGCTGTTAAATCAGCGTTTTAATCAATATACCAATCTTGTTTAAGGCATTCTGCTTGCTACCCATTTAACCTTCCGTTACCAGAGGAAAAAGTATGCAACAGCATCATCCTGTACTTTTCCCTCCACCTCCACCTCCTCCTCCCAAATTTTATTTTTAGCTGTTGAGACATATCATTTAGACACCTGAACACGGATATTACTGTAAGATTTTTCTTTCTATTAAATGCCTGACTTACCTCTGAACTGAGAAAGTGTCTAGTCCTTAGCTGCATACTCACCAAACAAGTGAAGTATGACATTATGCAACCACAACATATTACAGTCTTTCACAAAAATACCAGATAGTTATTTTATGGTTTGTAAAAGCAAACCTATAAATTTGTGGTATAATTTTGGTACATAAACTATACATTTACTTGATTTTATACTCTTCTTCTGTCCCCCTTTCAGCACTTCATAATTTCTTAAACTGAAAGTATTTAGTGAAAAAAATTAGTCATTAAATGATACACATTATAAAACGTAAAGAAAATGTGTAGCATGAATCTGAAGTTCTGTAGCTGTATAAGCATTTTATGAATACAAAATAATAAAATAACCCCTCCAAAAAAAACTTATAGCAGAGTTAAACTGCAGACTATGACTATTCATTCCATTCACTAGATATACCCCTTTTCTACTTTGGACATGTTGGCAGATTCTTTAAACACAACTAATCTTCAAAATCCAAATTAGTTTCCATCTACAGGCTAGTTTTCTATTCTATATAAGACAGCTCATGTGACTTGATATACACAGGCACCCTATTTTCTCCCCATAAATTATATTAAAAATACTAACAAGGAATAATGAATAACAGTCCTAAAAATATGGAAAACTTCACTGTTTGGAAACCATGTACTAGGCAAGAAAATCTACAGTAAAACTACATAGTGTTTTCATGCAGTGCTAAAAGAGAAGAAATAATTCCAAACCATAGGTCAAACACAAAAGAAACACATAATAATAGATTTAACTTATATATTACCAAAAGGTAGCTAAAAAAAGTTTGAAATATTAAACATTAATACAGTGTTGGATATGAAAATTAAATTACTTTTTAAATGTTTTTTGCAGTTATTTCAAGCTTGTAGACACTTCAAAATATAAATTATACATAAAGCATCAATGCAAACATTTTCATCAACAACTTCCCTGCAATTATACTTTAACATCATTTTTATTTTTTAGTTTCAACCTGAAAAAACACACTGTATTAAGCCAGTATAGTAGTCTATATTTGTTGGTCCAGGTGCCTCATGGAAAATTTAGAAAACAGAATTAGGTACGAATTTGGGTCACAAGCATTATCTCATTTTCTGTGTAACCTCCACCATCCTGTAAAAAAATTATATATATTTGCATGAACACTGAAACTTTGTTTCCTAAGTATCTAATATGCTCCTGCTGCTTATTTCCTGCCTCACATAGCAATCTCCCTCT
Source organism: Terrapene triunguis (assembly GCF_002925995.2). Classification (NCBI taxonomy): domain Eukaryota; kingdom Metazoa; phylum Chordata; order Testudines; family Emydidae; genus Terrapene; species Terrapene triunguis. The sequence goes on along the minus strand of NW_020664436.1, from coordinate 15,061,673 downwards.
ATGACATCACAATTACTGGCAGTGGGGAAAATGATATTAGAAACTGATAATCCTGGCACATCAGATACGGAATAAACAAAGAATTTATGAGCTAAGGAACTGAGTCTGTTTTCATACAATGTCCCTAATATTATAAAACAAGGGAGGAAAAATAAAATACCATGTATACAGTATTAGAATAGTTTCTAAACAGAATTATTTATCAAAGGTTTCCATGCAGTGTTCACCAAATGCATGTTAAAACTGAAATTTTCTAAAATAGTATTAAAATATAAAAGTGAGAAACACAGTATTATGTCCTAGTCGTGAACTTCTTGTTTCACAGAAATGGAAACCAAGAATCATTCATCTTAATTTTTTTTTAAATACTCAAAGTAATATAAAATAATGTGATTTTATTTATTTTGCTTTATAAAGCTACTAATTAGACACTTTGCAAATTTAACAAAAATATACTCCATAAAAACTATGTAGTCTTCTCCTCTGACATCTGGAAGAATGGTGAAAGAGAAGGAGATGTCTGGATGCCCCCGTATGAACGGCTGTGTACAAGAGAGAGTTACAAATTTTCCATCTTCAGACTGTCCCAGTAGCTCAGCAGTAAAACTCCTCAGAACATTCTGGAACCTCAGGGGTCCAGCAATTTCAGAGCAGACAACAAAAATAGGTATACTATGATTCTCAATGCACTGAAAATAGAAAAGGTACTGATTTGAGCCAGCAGGAGTTGATAATCTATCTTGACAAAGCTTTTGATTATTTAGGGTTTAGTTTGATTTTTTTAAAATCCCTTTATTGTAATTCTCATTCAAAATATCAAATCCAAGATAGCATGGCCAAATTAATAGGGCTAGAAACTACTTGCAATAGGCCCATGGTTGCCACAGAAGACATGAGATCCCAAGTGAAGCTAATCCCAATATCAGGTCTGACAAGAGCTCTAAGTACACTCAGGTAGCAGTTCTAACAACTAGCAGCCTAGTCTGTACCAAAAGTTCCCATATTCACTTTATCCAAGGATGCACAAGGTAGACACACTTAAGTGAATCCATTTTTAAGAATCTTCTTGACCTGAGATTAGACAGAAAAAGACTAGTCATACCTTCTCTCTGGTACTTTCTAGATTCACAAAGGATCAAATATCCAACCAGACGCAGTTGAGCCAATAAAGGATCACTCAGACAGGCTTCAGAAATACATGCAAGGTCTGGCATCCTCCTTCATGATTAAATCAGGTCTTATTAGCTATCAATTACGCTTTAAGCAATAGAAGCTTGTAGTTAAAACCACTGTTTGCCATTGACTCACACCCATAAAAGAAGGCCTCAGAAAAAGTTAAGTGGCCAGCAGGTCAGGTAACAAGTATCAACCACCTGGTCTACCAGTAAAAAAAAAAAAGGATTTTCCCCCTACATAGTGTCATTATTTATTTGTACGCCTGTAGAGCCTAGGAGCCCCAGACATAAACCAGGACCCCACTGTGACAGGTGCTGAACAAAGAACAAAAACACAGTCCCTGCCCCAAAGAGTTTACAATCTATGTATAAGACAAGAAACAACAGATGGATACAAACAGATGGGGGAGTGAAAAGGAACGAGACTATATTGTTCAGCAAGGTAGGCAGTGGTCTCAGCACACCAGCGGCCTAACTGTTGTCAAGTTTGCCTTTCTTACCCCTCGCTAGTCAATTCAGGGATTCAAGATTTTCATCTAAATAATGTTAAAATTCAGGCTTACATCTCCTTTTTCCTTCCAAAAGCACAGTTAATTGTATACTAATTTATAATATAAATAAGGTACAAGAGAATCAATCAATCTTTTGGAAATAGGTACCTTAAACTAGACACTTATTCAGCAACTGACTGGCAGATTTTCTTGAAAATCCTTTAAAATGAGTCTTTGTTATAACCTAATTGAAATATATCAATTCATCTGACCAAAAAAATAGGGCAGGCCTTCTGGCTGAATAGTTGTCACCACATTCTTCCTTCTTCCATAACGCTAGGTGGGTAGATAATTCAAAATGAATAATTTGCCTAACATCTTCCTCTTTGTGATTGTCTGTGAGGTAACAGTGATTTTTATCAGATTAATTTATTAATCTCTGAATGACTTCTGCAGATAGTTCTTGGTTTGTGCCTTGTCCCTAAGCACTCTGTTATAAATATTCAAAATATGGATGATTTTGATCATTTACATAATATTGGAAACAAATGTCTATTTCTGTGCCCTGAAGGGATAACATAGTTAAGAACTGGATTTCTGGTGCAAATATGTTAATTTTTTGCAAATATTCTGCAAAATACATTTAAAATTGGAAATGTAGGTAACATTCCTATAGTAAACTCATTTACTAGAATGACAAAAATGTAAAGCCTACATATATATATATACACACACACACACACACACACATACTGTATGAGCACAGTCAAATTTTTATAAAAATGTGAGCAAATATTCCAAGAAAACATATGCTGCGTCCATCCAGCTCTTGATGGCACTTTAAGTTTGGTAAATGAAGATCATGATGTTCTTAAATATTGTCAAAAATACACCTACATGTTATCTGGGATGACTTACTACAATAGAATATTATCTTCATTCATTGCTTCACCATAATATATTGTTAAAAGTTTAAGTAGTATTTTGGATACAGCTAAAAAGTTTCACAGTCTATTTAAGACAAGTCTCAATTTCTATCATTATCATAAAATTAAAATACAGCAGAACAAGTATTCTGAAGATGGCTAATCAAGCAATGAGAAACAATAACCTGTGTGACAGTGTTGATTATTATACCCTCAAGTGCACAGGGAGGCAGAAAGCACGGCATTTGGAGGGAGCATTAATAAGTATTTCTGCACTCTCTGAACCTACCTAAATGGAATCTCCAGATGGCAAAAAGCCAGCATAGAGGTTCACCCTCTTCCCTGGCCCTGGTATAAGGGAAGGTCCCAGAAGAAGGGGAGTGGGACAAGGGTGTTCCTATTTTGGGCTGCAAGAATGGTCCCCAAGGTATACCTTAGATCATCTTTGAGGCTATTCTAAATTATGCCTGGAACTGAACCAGCCATCGTAAAGCCATCTTTGTCCTCTATCCTGCTAGGAGTGCTCAGCATCTCTGTACCTTGCCAAGGATCTAGCCAATTTACTTTTAATTTTTAAATTAAAACATTCTTAAACTATGTACCTCACAGAACATCATAATTAATTTTAAAAATCATGGGATCAACTAACCCACTAGATATAAATGCACAGTTCAGAACTTCGTTTCAAGTAGGTGGCCTCACCACAGTACTACATGAAAACAGAAATAAGCCACACTTGAAATAAATAAACATCCTTCATTATAATTTTAAGATGTTTTACATCCATTTTTCTTTCAATGATTTCTAGGAAGGTTTTCTCTCTGTCCCCCCTTTCCAAATTTCCCTAGGCTACACGCAATATGTTTAAGTTTATGTAACCCATACAATTTATTTTACTTGTCTGCATCATCTTTCAGTTACCACACCTGCACCTCAGCCTAGCGTCCCTACATCTTACAGCATGGCATCTGAACGGGTGTTGTTGATAGAGAAGGCCTGCTCCTCTCCAGTTACAGAAATTCTAATAAGCACCAGAAAAAAAAAAAGGAATAAGGCAAACATACCTGAAAAAATGAACAAGGTTTTCCCACTGGTGTCATCAAAAATCAGTGGTACCACAACATTCCTTGATTCCTCAAGTACTCCACTACTTACTTGAACTAGGAGATAGGAATAGATAACATTTTGGGTTGGGATACTGATAGGTTCAGCAGATCTCTGAATCAAAATTGTCTGGACAACATTGGAACTATGAGGATTAGCTTGTCCGAGTCCTATTTGAGTTTGCAGAGCACTCTGAGAATCAGAAGAGTTAGGGAATAAGCATACAAAAGGTCTCCTGATCATGTTATCAGGAACACGTCAACTATGGATTCTGAGCTCATTCTACCTCTCGAGCAAAATCTCGGACACGTCTTGTTATAGTGAGTGATGAAGAGGTCCATCTTCAGATTGCCCCAGTCCATGAAGATGTCCTCCAGTATCTTGTCTTTAATCTCCCACTTATAATTTGTGAGGAAGTATCTGCTGGGGTTGTCCACAAAAGTGTTCCACTACACTAGATAAGTGTACTGCCACCAGGGATAGCCAATGTTTCATGCACCAATTCCAGAGCCTGACAGCTTCCTGGCAGAATGGGAGAGATCTGGCTCCACCCTGTTTGTTGATATAAAACTTGGTGGTCATGTTGTCAGACATGATTTGCAGTGACTGCCCCTCTATTAGGGCAGGCCTTCCCTACAGCTCTGAGCTATAGGAAAGCTATAGGATGTGCATTCTCTTCTCCCTTGGGGATCATAGACCCTATATCTTTAATTTGTCCAAGTGGGTATCCCATCCTAACAAGGATGTGTCTGTGTTCTGGGTGTCCCTGTCATCCAATACCATGAAGGGGACACCTCTGCAGGGATTCACTGGGTTTTTTCCCACCATTTCAGTGAAGATAGAACCCAGGGTGGGATAACACAAGGCATATCCAGGTGATGTTTGGCGGATGTGTAAACCAGCTTGAAGCAAGCAGTGGAAGTGAAGTCTGACATAAAGTGTAACAAAAATGTAAAAGGCCATGTGACCGAGAAGTGTGGAGATACAACCTTTCATTGGTACACAGGTTTCCCTCCCATTGGAAAATTAGGGTGGACAGGTTCTTGAATCTGTCCTGAGGTAGGTAGGTCCTGGTTGTGGAGGAGTCTAGGATTGGACCAATTAATTCAATCCTCTGAACCTGAGTTGATGTTGATTTCTGTTTGTTGACTTTTAGGCCTAAAATCTGAAAGACTATGGTGCAGAAGGCTTCAGAGGCCTGCTGAGATTTCCTCCATATGAGCCAATTGTGCAAGTAAGGATACATGTTGATGTTGCATCTTCTCAGAAAAGTTGCCACTACTGATAGCAACTTAGTAAATACACTTGGTATCATGGAGAGTGCAAAAGACAACACTCAATACTGATAGTGGTCCTGGCCCATTGTAAGTACTTCTCATTAGGCAGAATGATGGAGATGTGAAAGGATACATCCCAAAGGTCGAGAGAAGCAAACCAGTCTCCTGAGTCCAGAGTCAGGATCACTGATGTGAGGGTGACCACCCTGAACTTCAACTTGTGAACGTATTGAGGATTTAAGCATCAAAGAAGGATCCCTTTTTCTTTGGAATAAGGGAATAGTTGCTGTAAAAGCCTTTCCCCCTGCATTGTGTAGTCTATCACTCCAAGAGAGAGGAACATGAGGATCTCTTGATGTAAAAGATTCTCTTAAGAAGGGTCCATGAAAAGGGATGGGGAAGGGGAGTTGGGTGTAGTCACCATTGAAATCTGGTGGAGTACCCATGTGTTAGTGTCTCCATGGCTCTTTGGCTGGTAGTGATAAGGGACCAAGGGTGCCTGGAGTGAGCTAAACGATTTCTGAAGGGAAGGACTGAAACGTCAGGAGTCACACACGAGACATGTCTTGATCATCCCATCAAATCGAGTATTTCTAGGACTCCGAGGTTTGGTTGGTGTCAGAGGAAGCTGTGGGTGGTTTCCTCCTGTGGAAGCACTGATGTTTCCTGGGTGGTTCCAACATCCTTTGGTGATAGAAGGATGGCACAATTGTCTCTGTGAAGTATAAGGCTGTTTGATGTATCTTCTCTTAGGAGCTGGTGTGTACACTCTGACGGAATGTGAGGTGGCTTGTGAGTCCTTCAACATATGGAGTGCCTCATCCATCTTGGAACTGAATAATTCAACCCCTTCAAAGGACAGATCATCCACTTTTGTTTGGACTTCTCTGGGGAACCTCAGCCCCAGAAGCCAAGATTCCTGTTGCATAATGACTGCCATTGCCATAGATGTGGCAGCCTATCCATCACATCTAGTGCTGTTTGCAGACTTGTCCTAGATACTAGCTGGCCCTCGTTGACTAGCAATATAAATTCCTCAGGACTCTCATTTGGCAAATTACTACAAAGGCAAACAGTCTCTAACATATGTGGAACTCATACCTGGCCAATATGGCCTGGTAATTGGACACATGGAACTGTAGGCTTGCCAAGGAGTAAAGCTTTTCAAACACATAAATCAGTCTCTCTGGCTCTTTCTCCTTTGGTGTGGGCCTGAATTGTTTTACCATTTCATTTGCCACTGTAACTACAAGGGTGGATGGCACAAGATGTATGTGCCACCTTAGGAGGCACATGGTATTTACAATATGCCATATGAAAGATAGGGGGTACTGAAACAGATATCTGCCACAGAGTTTTGGCAGGGTCCATTATAGCCTTGTTGACAGAGAGAGGGCTATTTTTACCATTGAGAGGCCTAGAGTATGTTCACTAACTTATGTGTCTGCTCCTGTACCTCATCAATAGGGATTTGGAGGGCCCCAGCCACCCTTTGTAATATGTCTTGGAAACCCTTGCTATCATCCAACTCTGGGGTCATTTGTGGCATTACAGCATCATCAGGGACAGGGAGGATGGCGTCACCCAGACTGGGAGGTTCCCCTCTAGGCCTGTTCTTTCATTTCTTCCTCCTATACCTGTGATTGGAGCAGAACCAGGAGGGATGGTTGGGAAGTCTGTAGAGCCAATACTGTGGGTGAAATAACCTTCTGGCAGTGCTGTTTGTTCCCTCTGGCTAAAGTTGCTCTGAGCAGACCAGGATCCCCAGAAGGACCATGGGGCATTGGTAGGTAACAGCCTGGAGACCAGGGGGTAGGGAACCATGGGTCACGGTTTTGAGGTTCCCCATAGCTCTCTTGTGAAGAGTGCTGGACTCTCTGTAGAATGTTGAGTAAAGATTCTATTGGTATAGATCTTCCTCACTCTCCAGCTCTAAAAGATGCTGAGAATAATGCAAAACTGAAATCCAGAGGCAGAGCTGTGGTCCTTGATGTCTTAGAAACCGACAGTGCCACACCTGTGCATAGAGTGGGTGCCCCAGCATTGCTAAAGTTGACACCAAGGAAGACTGCAATTTCAGATGTATCTGCAGATCTATGCTGCCGTAAGATGAGGTAGCGTGAACAGATGGGCTGGAACCAGATTTTCTTGGGGTGCCATGACAATGTCTGACATGGTCAAGGAGGGAACCTTAGTGTGCAGACCCAGCTGACCTGGCTCCAGTGCCAGGAGGATTGGGCATTGGGGCTACAGAGACAGACAGCACCCCGGGGTTAGGCAGAAGTCTTTCCCAAAGGAGAGTATTTTGATGCCAGGCACTTCGGTGCCATTGGGTTGGAATTGGCATGAGAGTGAAATTCAGTGGGAACCATTCTAAGCCACCCAGTATTAGAGGACTTTTGGTGCCACGGGGAGGTATTCCTCTTAAAGGAAGCCTAGGTAAGTGACCTACCTATGGGGCTCCTGGTCCCTTGCAGTCTATCCAAAGAGGATGCCGTCTTCATATTTGTGGTCTGGGCTGCCACCACCAGGGCTCTTTAAGGCAGAGACCCTACACTTGCTCTCTTGGGCTCCAAAGGTCCCTGTATGGGGGGAGGGGGTGTCTAGCAAGCCCAGTTGAGAAGTAGGTCTCATGGACTCAGTCATCAGAAAGACCTGAAGGCAAGCCTGTCTCTCTCTCTCTCTCTCTCTCTCTGTCCTTCCTGGCACAAGAACTGAAGGACTTACAAACTGCATATTTACTGGGAATGTGCGAATCTCTAGCATGAGGGGCAGTGCTTGAATCCAGGAGAACTGGATGACACCACACCGGCAACAAGTAAAAATCTAAGACATTAATGATTACAGCAGTCAGATAACTATGTCTATATCTATTGACTGACTAAACTACAAAACAATTAAAGCTAAGAACTAGTATAGAAAGGCTGGCAGTCTCTCAGACAGTCAGGGCTCTGTCTCCAAGCTTTTAGGCAGAGACACTGAATGGCTGTGTGATGGGGCGGCTGCCCCACACAGGCAGAAAGGTTAAAGCAGCCTTGGGGAGGTTGTGCAGAACCCAGCCTATTAGAAGAGGGCTTACTGAGCCAGCCAATAGGGAGAAGGCTTAGTAGAGCAGCCAATCAGGGCCAGGCTGGCCCATATAAAAAGGGCTGCTGAGCAGAACGGGGTAATCTCTCCCTAGAGGCCAAGGGAGGAGGACTGGCTGCCCTGTAGGACAGTTGAGAGAGAGAGCCTCAAGGACAGAGCAAGGCTTGGCAGCATCAGGGGAGCAAGAGGGAGCTCCCAGCCTGACATCTGCCGGACTGAAGCCCTGATACCAGGGCGGAAAAGGTGCTAGGGCTGCAAGGAAGTTGCCCAGGGAAACAGATGGCGGAGCAGGAGGAGGCAAAATACGTGGCTGCCGGTTATAGGGTCCCTGGGCTGGGAGAGAGGGGGGAGAGAACTGGATGGGGTACAGCTGGAGGGCTGTGTCCAGAAGAGGATGCCGCGGTCCAGGAAGCAACGTGGGTCCTAGAAGCGTAGGCGAGAGTGACGAAATGAGAGCTAATTCCCAGGACGGCCAGCAGGAGGCACCGTGGTGGTGAGTCCTGCCTCGTTACACGCAGCCAATGCGCTTCACCCTTATATGCCCTCAGCACAGCTCACAAGAGCTATGGGGCACATATGCACCATCAGTACAATGTGCATATGGCTAATCACTGAAAAAAGAATGTGGAATTATTTGATGACTATTTTAATTTTTATGCTCTCTCAAGCTATATTCTGCACCTCAGGAAACAAGTAACTTTTGTTTTAGATTGTAAGCAATCTGAGGCAGGGATTGTCATTTACAACATGTAGAGATGGTTGAAAATGGGATAAAACCCAGGAGCTTAAAAATAAAAGCAGCAACAGTATACAGTTGTTTTTCCCCCTAGTTAAGTTGTAATTCCTCTCAATTAAGTCTTGCCTAGAAACATTAATATCACCTGCTCTGATACAGCAAACCACTTGGTTCTTCCTTATCTGCTGAATCAAAATAAGAGCTATGACAAAAGAGAACAAATGCAAAATATGGCAGAAATACTGTAAGTGTTTCAGTGCTGAGAAAACCATCTGGTTAGTTTTAAAATCTGATTTTACTGAGTTATAAATACATAGGTAACAACCAATTAATAAGTCTTATATTGAAGTCTAAATCTGAAAATATACTGAAACTATAAAAATTGAGAAATTAATAGGCATATTCAGAGTATTCTCCAGAAGAAGTTACATAGCATAATCTTTGCATTGCTACAAATTTCTGAGCTTTACTGCCAAATAATAAAAATTAGAGATGGGAAACATCTATTAAATTATATGGTATATTCCCCTGCCAGTAAAAGGTTGTTCCTGCAGTACAGTTTATAGCGTTTTGGGCAGTAGATGATCACTGAGTGCATTCTGCTATACAAGACAATGTATGTAATATATTGTGATACTAATTTATTGTATCAAACTACAGCCACACCAATTGCTGGTGCCTTTTGGTGGCCTGTGCCCAGTGCATGTGATCGTTCAATAGAGGGGTCTGGTTTCCTGATAAACTGGAATTGGGAGTGGAGTAAGCACCTCCTAAAGAAGGTGAGGAATAGGGCTGGGGCTCTGAATGATTGGTGCAATGAGGAAAAAAAACCCTTTCCCGCCACCTTAACCCTTGTACCATGTGGTGGTGTTTGGGTCCCAGCAACAGTGCTGGGCCCAGGTATAATAGGGGGTGGGGTTGCCGGCAGGCAGCTCTCCACCAGGTAGAAGCAGGGCCAGATTTACATCTCATGTGCCCCCAGGCACAGCATCTTTAGCGCCCCCCTGCCTACAGCTGACCTTCATGTTTTCTGTAAAATATGAAACTTTTAACCCACTTTTAACTTTTAGGCACCCCTTGGCACGTGCCTACTGTGCCTAACTGGAAATCTGGCCCTGGGTGGAATGGATTTCAAAGGAAGGATGCCTTCAACTGGACAAGTTTTTTCCAGATCTATTTCCAGGTTTGACACTTATTAAAGTTGCAGCTTAGTTAAACCACAGTTAAACCAACAGTCTTGCCTGTCCTCCTTACATTTCTGGAACAAATGCTATATCTAGCATCTTTATAGAATATGTACAATATTTTTTAAACTTCTGTAAAAAATGTTATATATGTAATCAAAAACAGGAAGACTGAAGGATTCCTCATCTGGTATCTAACCCTCTGATCTAAACCTTTCAATTGCTCCCTCTGGCACGCTACACCATATTCTTGAGCCTCCCTTACACTTTAAGTTCTTAGTCATTAGGACAAATTCCTAATTCAAATTCAAAATCCTAGAGTTCACTTATGATTATGGAGTTATGACAGCTACTAATTTGGCAAATATGCATCACAGGAGAATAGTCTTAAAGTGAGAGAGGAGGGAGAAGTCAACATGGGCCTGTCCAGCATTCAAGCAGAATATGAGGACATATTTCAAGGAGACAGACCCTAAAGGGCAAGCTGCAGAAACTGATACCCATGGGCTGCACATAAGGCTACCAAAATGCAGAGTTCCATTAGCTCTAGTGAAGCCACTGAAGAAGGAACTGGCAAACCTGCAAAGAGGCATCCTTACACTCACTGAAACCAGCACAGAGTGGATCAGAATTCCATTAGCGCTGAGAAAACCTTCAGGTAAATAGAGGATTTGCATTGACCCAAAACCACTGAACAGAGCATTGAGAGATCACTACCGATTACCAATGACTGAGGACACACTATTCAATTTATCCATGGCAAAAGTGATATCAAGAATGAGTTCTGGCATGTGGAGCTAGGAACTGCAGAGTATGAATGCCTCTGGGCATCAGTCTGGCCCCAGAGGTGTTCCAGTGTAAACTGAACTAGGCCTCATCCGACAGACTCCCAGGCATAAAGACTGTAGCTGATGACATTCTTATTGTAGGAGACGGATATGACTAAAAAGAGGTAATCCAGGACCATGATACCAAGCTGCAGTAACTCAAACTAGTGCCATGAGTGGAATATTGGGTTGAATGCACACAAGCTGAAGATGAGGAGAACTGAGGTCCCCGATGTCAGACATCTGTTGACCTCTGAGGGACTCCAGCCAGTCTCCAAGACACTGACAAACATTAAGGAAATGCCCTGGCCAAAGGAAGTGAAGGGAGTCCAGCAATTTATATTAATGGCCAACTCTCTACACAGATTCAGTGCACATCGATAAGAAGTCTGGTAGCCCATGAGACAGTTAACACACAATTATGCAGTGTGGGAATGGTGAGAGACTCAAGAAGCAGCATTTGAAGGAGTAAAGAAAATCATAAGCAAGGCACCAGTCCTGAAGTACTACAGCCCTGCAGAACAGCTAGAGCTTCAGCGTGATGTCTCAGAAGAGCAACAAAGTCAGCAGCCCACAGAATTTGCTATTCGAGCCCTGACAGACACAGAAAGAGGGTATGCACAGATAGAAAAGGATCCACGGGCTGTGGTATGTGGAATGGAACGCCAACAGTCAGGGGTGAAAGTAACTTAAAGGACTTACCCGTACACCAGAGTCCTGAGTGGGGCGTGGCCTCAACCAGAAGAGGCGTGGCCCCTTTAAATCACCCAGGAGCTACCAGCTACAGAGGCGACTGGGAGCCCCAGGGCAAATTAAAGGGCCCGGGGCTCTGGCCGCCGCAGAGCTCCGGGCCCTTTAAATCACCGCAGGAGCCCTGCCGCCGCTATCCCGGGGCAGCAGGGCTCGGGCTACGGCTGGGCTAGCGGTGGCAGGGCTCCGGAGGCGATTTAAAGGGCCCGGGGGTCCAGCCGCTGTGGGGAGCCCCAGGCCCTTTAAATCGCCTCTGGAGCCCTGCCGCCGCTGGGACAGCGGTAGCAGGGCTCCGGCCACTGCAGAGAGCCCCAGGCCCTTTAAAGCGCCACCGGAGCTCCAGCAGCAGGGCTCAGGTGGCGCTTTAAATCCCCGCCCGAGCCCAGCTGCCAGAGCTCTGGAGATGATTTAAAGGGCTCGGGGCTCCCCGCAGCGGCTGGAGCACTGGGCCCTTTAAATCACCAGCAGAGAAGCCAGTGCAGTCCGGCACGGTGTACCGGCTCTTGCCAGTACGCCATACTGTACCGTACCGGCTTACTTTCACCTCTGCCAACAGTTCACCTTTGGGCATAACATAGTTGTGCACTCTGATCAGAAGCTATGAGAAAGTATCATGAAGTCATTGCTGAGAGCACCCAAGTGACAACAACAAATTATGCGTACATCAACCTGCTGGAGTCTATAAAGTATTGTACAAGAAAATCACTACTGGCAGCAGATATGCTGAGTGAGGCATACCTTCCAGAGCACAACACTGATGGCTTTGTGGAACAGAAGATAGAGTCTATCAATATGCTACAATACCGTCACATTTCAGATGGGAGGACCCAGGCAAACGAACAAAACACTGAATAGGGTGGAATGCTAGAGGCACTAAAACAGTTCATACTCCAAGGCTGGCCAGATGCCAAGGAGCAAGTACCGCAGGTGAGGGTTGAACTGTGTGTGCAAGACATGATTTTTTTTAAAAGGAAACTGAGCAGTAATCCCAGCAGATTTAAGAGCAAACATCATGAGACTGATATATGCTTCACACCTGAAAAAGGAAGCATAGTTAAGATGAGCCAGGAAGTGTATCTACTAGTCAGGAATTAATGCCCAATTCGGAGCAGAGCATACACAGAACAGTGCAAGATGTACAACAAATAAAGTAATCAACAGAAGGCGACTACAGCCTCACGAAATCCCAGCTCAACCCTGGGAAAAAGTTAGTTCCTGTTATTAAAAGTTATGTGGTCAAAGTAGGTTACTACACCTCTACCTCGATATAACGCTGTCCTCGGGAGCCAAAAAATCTTACCGCGTTATAGGTGAAACCGCGTTATATCGAACTTGCTTTGATCCACCGGAGTGTGCAGCCCTGCCTCCTGGAGCACTGCTTTACCGTGTTATATCCGAATTCGTGTTATATCGGGTCGTGTTATATTGGGGTAGAGGTGTACTCCAATTTCTGGGAGGTGGACTACCTAGAAAAAACTCAGGCCAGAAGTGTCATCAGGAAACTAAAGGCGCATTTTGCAAGGTATGGCAAACCTGACCTACTATGCTCAGACAATGGGTCACAATACACTACATCCAAAACAAAAAAAAAGACTCAACGCCAAGTTGCCAATCAAAGCCAAGAGACTGATGCCAAAGGCAAAACAGACAGGAAGGGATCATTCTACCTGTCAACATTGGAGTATCGCAATAAACCCTCCCAGGGACTAGAGAGTAGCCCACGACAGAGACTGGTGAGTCAGAGAACCAAGACTCTGCTTCCCAGGAAGGACTGTCTGCTGCAGCCCGGCAAAGGAACAAAGGACAGTACACTGAAACAGTTAAGAGAATGCCAAGCTAAGTGAGCAGCCCACTACAACAAAGGAGCCAAGGATCTGAGGCCACTGCACAGAGGTGAGCAAGTCTACAGTCCAACCTTCAAACACCCACACAAAGCAATGGCACAAGGTAACAGTTCAAGCTGCAATGGAACACTGGTCAAATAAGGTAGGTACAGATTCAGAACAGTGGCAGAGACAAAACTGAAGACAACTGCGGTGTAGTGGTGGACAGGAAGGCAAGGACCAGGAAGACACAAGAAGAACCTCAGCTTTCAACTGGCCTGACACAGGAGAGTTGGAAAAAATGAGGTATATGAGCAATACAGAGAACCAACAGGACACCAACCAACAGAATAAAGGTAGCAACAAGATGGTAGCAAGTGCCCCACCAACAGTGATAACACAAATAAGAAGTAGGAGACTAGTTCAAAGACCAGCACAACTGAAGAATTATGAGGCCTAACAGGCAGCAGTGGGATGGCTGTAAAGGCCATATACCTAGGGGTGGGTTATGTACTAGTAACCTCTGGCCCCGGCAATTCGAACGCTTGTACAAAAGACACAACTACAATTGTTAAAAGGAAAGATGTAGCAACCTGCATGAAACTTGGAGGGAGGAGTACAGGCTGCAGGAGGGAAGAGTCTCTAGTAGGCATGCACATGGCTAGACTGCTAGCTATAACGCTAAACTTATTGCTTTGTCATGCACTGAAACTTTAAAATACACCTCTACCTCGATATAACACCGTCTTCGGGAGCCAAAAAATCTTACCGTGTTATAGGTGAAACCGCGTTATATCAAACTTGCTTTGATTTGCCGGAGTGCGCAGCCCCGCCCCCCCGGAGCACTGCTTTACCGCGTTATATCAGAATTCATGTTATATCGGGTCACGTTATATCAGGGCAGAGGTGTACAACAAACTAGATTTTCAAAAATCAAAGCACACTTTTGAAAATCTGGCCCTAAACTTTTTATAGGTAGTTTCCTATTTTAAGAAAATTCCATCAAACACAAATAAAAATTCAGGACAAAGTACATCTTTAAAAATACTACCTAATGGCAATAATACCAGTGTTAATGCAATTTTTTTTCTTTGACTCACCTCTCCCCCATTAACATACTCCATCACAAAACACAAACGATCCTTTGTCTGGAAGGAATATTTCAAAGACTTAAAGAGAAGAAAAAACAAAAAAAACACAAAAAATTATCTTCACATATTAACCTGATTTCTAGTAATTAGAATGGTAACAAAAATTTAAATGTATCTTGTTAAACAGACAAATTTGATTGCTGGAATGTATCATCACTATTTCCTACTTCTCTATCTGAAGCACTCTACTATGAGAGCCATTGACAAGAAAAGTCTACACGTTTTGCTCACTCAGCAGAGTGTACATTAATAAAATAATTATTTTTTACTATGTTGCCATTAAAAATAAGCACAGTTTTCTACTGGCATTTCTAATCCTACTATGAAATGAAATATCTTCCTCGCTTCCAAATGTGTGGTATTAGCCACACATCTTCCACCACCATCCTCTCCTCATTCTAATACCACCCCAAACCCACTTTTCCCATGGTACCATAAGAAGAGGGATTATAATATTGTGGGAGGAGGGGAGCAAGGAGGAACCTTCAATGGGATTCCTATGTCTGTCTGTCTTATCTTCAGAGCAGATACTGCCTTTATTTTAATGTACTGTACAATGCTGAACATTTTTTCAGTGCCAAATTAGTAATACATAAAATTATATAGAACTTTTTAAAATTAACAACATTTATTATTCATATAATTTAAAATCTTGACTTCCCAAGGTTTGAATGGCTCATGATGGGCCAAAGTCATTCCTGGTGTAAATCTACTGACTATAAATCCATTACAGATATGCATTTGGCCCAATTATTTGAAATGCAGTGTAGCAAGATTCAATGTAATTATGAAAGGATAGATCATGACTTAACAACGTACCTAGAGTAAGTAGAGCTGCACGTTGTTGTGCTGTCCCTAGAGTAGCCCAGGAGGGAGACTGTGGCTAAGGGAGTCAACTGCCCTGCTGTTCTCCCGGCTGCTCTGGGAAGGGAGAAAACTGTGCTGGATCTATACCTGGTACAGCATATAGCTCCCAGACATACCAGCTATGTGACCCGTGGTTTGAGGAGCAAGGCCAAGGCTTTGCCCACTCCCCACCCCATGTACCCATATGCGTCATATGCTCCTTTGTGCTACTAGGCAAGCTGAGCACAATTTGGCCCAAAATGTCTACTTGGTCTGCCAAGTATAGCTATAATGTCAGCCTCAGCCTCCATAAAATAGCTTTTAAAACAGCAAAATGAACAACAAGTCATCACAATAGGACATTATGCTATATACAGAGTTTATGATGAAATTGAATATCTGAATTATATATACGACTTTGAAGGAGAAAATTAGTACTTTTTAAAGGGAGAAACTAAGAAATTATATCAACGTATGTAGTAGAGGCACTATCTATTCCCTGAAGAAGAAAGTTAATTTCAGCTCATCTTCCCCTCTTCCTATTTATCTTTACTTAAAAGAAGCTGGTCACAAATTTTTTGACTAATTTTTTTCATTGGAAACTACCATTTCATCATTTCACCAAACTTTTTTGTTTTGACAAATTTCCTGTTTCAATTTAAAAACAAAAAACCCCTGAAATTGTCAGTGCCCCATTCTCAGCATTTTCAAAACAGAAGTTCACTTTTTCATTGTGAAATCACTTCATTTCAAAATTTTATGTATAATAAAAATAGTTTAAAAATTAAAAAGGTCACAATCAAAATGAAACATTTTGAAATTAATTAAACAAAATGTTTTCACTGAACTGATCCAATATTTCTTTCAGATATTTGGTTCACAAAAATTTTCAGGATTGACCTGCCATCCCAGTTGGGACTAGGAAAACTTTTTGAAATCTCAAAAATTCCTGCAGAAGGGGAAAACCACTTCCTGACCAGCTTGAGAAGGACTATAAGAGGGGCTGACTTGGGAAACTCCGGGAAGACCTCATCTATATGAAGGCAGAGTTCAAGAACCAGAGTTACAGGATTTACTTGAAGCCAAAGATGATGAGTTTTCCATTTACTTTATGCTTAATACCAAATAATAATTTTGTTAATTTATTTAATCTTTCTTGTTACAAATACTAAGATTTTAGGAAATGACATTCCAGACATCAAGTGTAGGTTTCTTTTATCTTGAGTGAATAAACAAATTTACAACTGGTAAATGATCATATCACTAATATTTGTTCAGCACCATAAGCATGGAAGGCACTTTAAGAGATGATGAATCTACTGTCACATGTTCTAGATTCTGAAATGGGCTATGGTAGACATATTCTTGCCTATCTTTATACTCTGAAATTTAAGAAACTTCTGAAGTTCTCATATCTCCCGATATACTTTTATAATAATGTTTTAATATATCTAGTTTAATATAAATCCAAAAAAACCTTTATCAACCATATATCCATTGCTGTCTAAATGGTTGTTTATAAATAAGTTTATATATAGTTTATGATGTTCATATTATAATTAGCCTTATTTTCAAAAATAAGAATAAAAATCTATAATAGTCTCCCAGATTAAAGTTACAATCCACTAAGCATTGTTTTTTGAACATAGTAGAAGACAGGAATAAAACTATTTGTTTTTCTTAATTTTCTGAAAATTTGACATCAATATATTTTTGGGTAAATTGAGAGCAAGGAGGGATTTAACTTAGTTTTATATTGGGAAACTGGTTTTCTTAACTGTAGACTAACCCCTTAATTTGCAGTGAACCTCAAATAGATTTAATCTGTCATTCTATTTCCTTTATTTTGTTAATACATAATAAAAATGGTGAATACATATTATTGTCCATATTACGTATTTTAAAACATTTAATCAGCACACAGCACACAAAGATACTGAACTATTGTTATTAAACATTATGTTTGCCAGACACAAATGTGTGTTTCAGTACCTTGCCTTCAATTTCTAACCATTTAAAATCCACTTTCTTCTAATTAGTCTCTTGACAATGTGTAAAAAATTCTACAACTTAACAATTTTTATTTTAATGGATAAAAGAATCCACACAAAAATGCAACATTTTAATTTTACAGCTAACTTTTTTTGCTTTTATATAATTTAAGCTCTATTAAACTATTAGATCCTTTAGTATTTTTAAACCGCAAACCTTAAATGCATTTTCCAAACTCTAATATCATTTACCATAAACTCAAGATATTTGCCACCCTAACTCGCATGAGTTACAAAGTTTTAAAATGTATTTATTTACAATTTTTTTCCAATAATTGTATATCCCTCAGGTTAAAAATTACCCATTTAAAAAAATTATTCTGTATTCCCAATACTTACCGTTAAAAAAGGGTGTCTAGTATTTTTTAATACTCTGCTTTCTGTAAGAGTGTGAGCCACTTCATCCTGAATAATAAAGGGTTCAACATGAATTGAGAGATGAAAATTATATTTAAATTTATAAGTCTAATTTCACTACTTCAGGAAAGACAAAGATACAAAATCTTAAAATGAGATAGCACATTCAGTTTTGATAATTGCTATTTCTTTTCAAAGAATTCTATCATTCAAATATATTCTAAAAACACAGGTAGCTCCTAATGTGGAAAAAGATGAATTAACACACCCTGTATTTGAGTCCCTATTTTTTCTAGTGCTAATGGATGAACTATTATACCACTTTCTGTATAAGAGGAAATTATTAAGGAATTGATGGTTTAAAAATACAGACAACTTATGGTCCTACATAGCAGTTCTGATGTGAAGCATCTAGTATTACACATGTAACAGTCTACAACTTTGTATTAATCAGTAACGATTTATTTTTGTATCAAATGCAAATGGATAAAATTTGGGAGGCAACTGCATATATCACACCCAAATGAATCTTAATATGAAAGAAACTAAAATTTTCAGAGGCTCTCTAAATTTTTACAATTAACTCATAATTAGAGTAGCAATGAATCTCTAAATAATAATTTAGAGTTTTAAAATAATGTAACTCAATAACATCAAAAACGTAAGTCTGATTTGCAGTTCACAAAGAAAATTCATTAAAATAACCCCTCTGCTAGCTGCATTATCTTAAAAAGGGTAGGAGGGTCAGCAACTTACTGTGTGGGTTGCCTAGCAACTGCTGAATATCATAGTGAATGGAAGATTAGTTTGGTGTGAATCAGAAGTATCAGCAATAACAATAAGCAAATGCATTTGTTCAAAGTATACTTTTAAAATAATGATAGAAATAACGAAAATGTAATACTATTGCACGGTACATATTAATTAATCTAAACTATGAAGAAAAGATACCCTTAAGCTACAAATTAACCAAAGATGCCAGGAGTTATAAATTATACTGAAAAGAAGACTGTCAAAATAAAAAGAAGACGGTCAAAATAAGAAGTTAAAGTAACAGCAACAAAAAGTTAGTGGTTAAAACTTTATGATGTCATTTAGTGTATGAAAATGAATAGCACTGAAATGTTGGGTGAATGTAATACAACCACATACAAGAGGAAGGCATTAAAACAGTTTAGTGGAGGAACCATGAGGATTTTCTAGCATATTTTTAGAAGTTTATGGAAATTTTTTTTGATAAAGAACTATGTCAAGTAACTTTTTAGAACTCTATTTCATATGCTATGTGAATATTCCCCTCCCCCTTTTTACTATCTGATAGTCTGAGAGTAGATTTAATATCCATGAAAACAACAAAAATTCCTCTCTCTTCACTTCATCATTATTTTTCCGGAAAGCATTTGATGATATATCAGAATATTTCTGGCTCAGCAATTCACACTTGGATTTTAACACATGGATTGGCCCTAACTTGTTACAAATCTTTTTCATATTTTTCCTGTTCAGTTAATTTAATAAAACATCTCAATACTTCCCTAAACCTTAAATAAATGTTAACATCAAGTTTACATCTGCTTTGACTCCTTTCCCAAAAAGTCTAAGATACAATTTGAGTCCCTTGCTGCTGCGGTCACAAGCAGTTTCCATATCCATACCAAGAGAAGATGAAGTGAAGCACAAATAATACTATTATTTGGGGCGGGGGGAAGGTCCTCCTTTTCAGCATGGAAACAAACTATTAGGATAGGATGACTCCCAAATGCCCCTTGATTTTCATGGGGAAAAGAAACTACAGTGAAGCACAACATTTACCTATTATTTAAGATTTATGGAGCTGCTGAAACATTTTAGACAACTTAACATTCAAATAACAAAAATAAATAAAATGACAATACAATTCTGCTCTGAACAGTGACTATGTAAAAATGGCACCCTCGGATTCAACAGATCTGCTGTCAGTTTTTACTACATCATACATGTTTACTTTTAGTTACTGAATAAGGCCCCCATCCTGCAAATATTTAAAACATGTGCATAACATTACTCATATTAGGTCAATGGAACCACACACAAAAGCAAAATTAAACACATATTTCAGTGTTTGTAGGATCAGGGCCTAAGATTTTAGTGCATTTTACTCTTGGTACCTCTGCAGAGATCACAAAGCTATGAGTATGCAAGGAGGGCTCTATTCCCACTTGCACAAAAAACACTGACAGAATTATTTGTTTAAGTTCCAATCAGTTATACCTATGCAAACCCATTATAGGTAGTAGGACTGTGCAGGTTTATTCAAGGGCCTATTTTGGCCTGCAGAACCTTTATTACTGGTGATGTGGGGAAAAGGACTGAGGCTTGATTTCTCAGGTTGAGTTCACAGGACTAAAAGTTAGAAAAAAAACTATTACTTGTAAACTAAGCACATTTCAAAACAGCAAAGATTTTCAAAAATAGGAGCATTAAGTCATTTAGATATCTGCCTGAGTTTCAGAAGTGCTGAGTACCAACCAGCCCCCATTGGATGTCAATGGGAACTAAATATAAGGAATCTCTGACACACAAGCAAACATGGAATCCCACAATGCCATTTGACACACATTTGGTAAGAATACTATAAAAATCAAGTTATTCTAATTCTGATCTTGCTTCCTCACTCCTGGTGTTCAATTCTGGCATGATTTTCATAGCAGTCACATCACAAGCTTTAGACAGAGATTAATGTTTTATTTAATTTGAAAGCTAGGATTCCCAGCTGCTTTAGGTAGCATACAGCATTAGAATGGGATTTTCAAGAACACTAAGCATTGGCCAAATTCTGCTCCCATTGATTTCAATGAAACCTGAGTTAGGCCAACATGGAATGCTGCTGAAAACCCCATTCTTGAGCAAATAAGAAACTAAGAGGCAGATCCTTAGATGGTGTAAATTGATACTGGAGCACCAGTTGAGGATGTGCCTCTTAGTTTATAGTTTTAGTGATTCTCAAAAATAATGCCAGAATTTAAGCGGGGGGAAAAGAAACAAATTAAATTAAATGCAAAGTTTAGGTCCAATATATTTCACTGTGCTTGAGGTGCAAACAAGTGTGTACAAATGAAAGGCTGGGAACTACCAAAGATTGATAAATTTTGTTTATAACCTCAATGGTTCATGAGGTATAGGGCATTAAAAGCTGTCAATGATCCCATTGGCCCAGGATTTAATAATACTGGTAGCAAGTTCCAAACAAATGCAATGTTTGATCTGTCACCGAAATTGAACTGGGCAGGTGCCATACAACCTTCCCATACACAGGTCTGCCATTACATCTCAAACCTGAACCATAACACACCTATTGTTACAATCATGATTTTCTCTAGTGCATATTATACCAAGCTGTAAGTGGACTATGAGATGTACTTAAATGAAGACTAGGTTGACACTGAAGAACTTATTTTAACTTGTGCCCTTAAGTATCAATTTAAACACTGCGCTCTAGAGGTTAAATGCTATCATTATTTATAAATCTCTGTGGATGTACTTGATGTTAGTGTGCCAATCAACTGTGCCTACTAGCCTATCATATTTTTGCATGTGGTGGGAAGGGAAAGAGAATATACCACACTGTTTCTGAAGACCCAAGTATATCCCCCATTCTAAACTTCACCAAGACCTCACATCATCACTACCACCCTATCAGCCATGGAAAACTGAACACCACTGCTTCCAAAGTTATTAAAAGTAATCTAGAGAGGTCAAAGTTCAGAGATTAAGGAATGCGTTGCTTCCTCAGACATTAAAGCTCCTTGGTTAGCATGGGTGAGACCACACTAAACAAAACAAAACAAAAAAATCAAAGCTGGGTCTCCAGCACTATCCTAATGGGCAAGTTTCTGATCTCTGAAGTAAACAGAGTAACTTCATTGATCTCAACAGAATTATTTTAGACTTTCACTAGTTTAATGGAGAACAGAACCTGCTACACAGAGATAGAAAAAAATAAGTATGTTAAGAAATGTTATTTTAACTTTATTTTAAATTCAGTGTTACTGCAGCAGCCATCAGCATGAACAAGGGAAGCCAAAATATTGGTTTTGTCTAACTGATATAAAAGCCACCCCAACTATGGCATCTTTACACTGAGTAAAAGGGCAAGAAAATGGCATAAAGGGGCTCTAAAGGCCCTGCATGCAGCTAGGTGAGGATTCTCTCAGCACAGGAACTAAGAAAGATAGCCATAAGACGGCCTCCTGAGGATCCCTACACAAGCACTAATAAAAGGGCCATGTTGAGGACAAAGGTGTTGGGGGTAGGGCTGCTCTGAGAAGCACTTCCACCCATAGAACAACCTGAAGCAACCGCTGTACACCCACAGGGCTGTCTAAATTGCACTGAGAGCTGCTCTAGCCCTTGGAGCTGTCCAGAATCAGAAAGGCACAAAGATAGCTTAAAACCACCATAGTCCCCATCCTCCTTGGCTGCAAGTTCTGGCATAGCACACTTCATCCCACAATTATATTTAAAAGCAAAAATGTATAGAATAATATTTTAAAAGCGAAATATATAAAATGCGTGAGAAAAATCCCATTAGAATTTTATGATTATCAGTTTTGCCAACCCCAGGCACTCAAATATCATGAGTCAGGCCAACAAAAATCATCAGATTGGGGTTCTTTGGATTTGCCTCCTGACATTGCAGCATTCAGAGTTCAAATTTTTAAACTTTTCCATGTGACAAGAAATTTACTTTTTTTAAGATGAAAGATAAAATTCCCAGATAATAATCTGATACCAGCAGCTGAGGTTTTCATAAACCACCAAATATTGCAAAGGTCACAATAAGTTACTGGGCACAATACAGGGGTAACCAGGTGAAATTTAAGGGCCTGTGTTATACAGGAGGTCACACTAAATGATTTAACGGTGCCTCTGGCCTTGAACTCTTTGAGTCTAAGGCTATGGTTACACTACAGCGTCTTCCGCCGACATAGCTACCGCCGCTCACAGGGGCTGGAGTAATTTAGCCAATGGGAGAGCTCTCTCCCATCAGCTTAGAGCAACTATACAGAGAGTTTACAGTGATAGTCTAAGAATCAAATCACAACAGTTGGCAATACCAGGCTAATCAAACACTAAGTTTAAACTATTTGATCCTGCCCCTTTAACATCAGCCCTACAGGCATAAACTTCAGATTTTTCCTGTCCCATAGGAATGGAAAGTTTAAATTCTTTATCCCATGAGCAGCTGCCTTACCTAGCAAGGCAGGGAATAAAATATAAGCTATATTTAATTGCTCCACTTCACGCAAATTACTCTGAGAATGATCCCAGTTTACTTTTAAATAATCTTTTCCTGTAAGCCTACAGTACTTCCCACAGTACATTTTCTTCTTATTTAAACCCGACTTGCACAATCTTTCTGATGCTTTCCTAAACATAGATCCAGATGACCACAGCAAGGATGCATCCAAATGCTTTCTGTTCATTAGATTGGTAAGGCAATGGAAAAAGGCACATGAAGTACAAATGTTAAGAGAACTTAGATCCCTTTAGAAACTTATAGTTACCATCAGAAACCACTGGTGTTTTGCCTGTTATATATGGAATTTCCCACCCAAAGGAATACTTGAGCAGGGAAAATATTAAAATATAAGCTTACCTTTGCAATAATAACTTCTTTTTTCAAAATCTTCATCGCATAATATTTTCCACTTGCCTTCTCTCGGACCAAAATAACTTTGCCAAAAGTGCCTTTCCCCAGTAGTTTTAAATAGTCAAAATCATTCATTGTCTGGATGGAAGAAAAAATCAAGAATAGGATTGTACTATGCAGATACTATATATATGCACATTTGGTGCACTGCCACTACTAAACAGTACCATTGACAGCAAGTTAAGACCAAGTTATACACATAGTGGATTTCCACAATCAAATTCAGAATAGTGAAGAACATTTTAGTTTAAGGCTTCAACTATATCTTTAATGCATTGATTAATATAATTATTGCAGTTTATATTCTCTAGAAAAATCCCAAATAATATAATATAAAATAAGTGATCTTATATATCATATGTAATTATTCTTAGCAACAGCACATGCAGAACAAATCAGTCTTACCTCTGAAATTCATGGATTCTGCCAGTTTAAGAAAGATTATCAACTCTAGCAGAACAAAGGGAGTGAAGAAATATGGCCACTTGCAAGCTTCCTTTAACACCAGGCTACTGCTGGCTCTGGACTGGTGTGGGGTTTTTTTGTTTTTTAAAACATACATGATCCACTAACTGCAATACAACGCCAGTAACAGACCTTGCAGCTTAGCACCAGCTGTTGGCTTATTTAAGTCTTTGGGTATAGAGTTTACTGCTTGATTGTTTTCAGAACCAACCTGGTATTTATGTTTGCATTTTTATTTTCTTTCACTTAATTGAACCACTGCAAAATGGAGTCGAAGAAATCAAAATATTAGCAGCAAACAGATCTGGAAACCTTCATATCTATCAATATAAGCAGGCAGGGTAAGGAGGCTGGTGAATCTGGTGACTACCATCGCTCACTCCTTCTTTACATGATGGGTTTAGTTATCCTGAGGGAACCATTCTGAAGCCTCTTGACTGCTCTAAAAGCAGTTTTGAAGTTACAGAAGGCACAAATAAAGGGTGTCAAGATACTGTGAACACTGAATACAGACTGAAAACATGAAAATAGAAACTGCAAATTTAAAAACTATATAAAATACTCTAGTTTAAGAAAGTCTCTCTAAAAAAAAATTAAAAATCTGGAAAATTAGGAACCCAGAAATCACCAACTGTTAGAAATCCAGGAGTGTTTAAAAGGGGCTGAGCCAGAGAAAGGCATTTAGGAGCTGCAAGTAACAACATAATCCACTAAATCTGATCTTCTTGTCAGTGAAAGGGTGCTCCTCATTCCTGGCATTTAATGATAATTCTCCCACAACTTGGCTACTATCAACACACTTCCATGCCTAGTTATTTTTGCTCATACCTAATAAAGATCATGTGTGCGCATGCGCATGTGTGTACACACACCCACAAATACCCCTCTCTTATGAAGGAAAAAAGAAGATTGTACAGGCAACTAGGCCTCCCATCTGTCACCCATCTCAAATGACAATGATGCACTAGGCTGCTTTTCCACATACATGCCTTGCTAAGGGCTAGTCTACACTGGCAACATGGCAGCGCTTTAACCACCTTCCTGAGAGGCGTGGCTCCCAGCGCTGGGGCACTGTCTACACTGGCGCTTTACAGCGCAAAACTTGCTGCGCTCAGGGCGGTGTTTTTTCACACCCGAGTGAGAAAGTTGCAGCACTGTAAATTGCCAGTGTAGACAAGCCTTAAGTGTCACACACTGGGGGGAGGGGAGAGAAGAGATGGAGAGACTCTCCCATAAAATAATCTTTGGTCCCAGGTAATGTGTACTCAGCTGGGAGCCAGAATACTATGGGTTCTGGTCTCACCTCTTCTACTGATTGGTGTTAACATTTCTATGCACTGTGTTCTTTACTGATCAAGGTCTCATATTCCTACCCTAGGGACAGGAAACTATCATTCCCCACAGTTTACAAATAAGGTAATTGAGATGTTGCACATGGCCACTTCAGGCAGATGTGGAAAAAGAACCCAGGTCTCCAAGACAAAAACAATGCAAAATTCATCCACTTAGCCATGATGCCTTTTGGAATGAGTTTGCAAAACCTACATGCTTGACTGTGATGTCTCTAACCACTAGATCACACTCTGCTGCCAGAACCACAAACAGAACCCAGGAATCCCAATATCCAACATCGCACCGCTGTCTCACCTACAGTTGTGTAATCCACTGGCCAAGCATGTGTTATTTCCCTCTTTAGGGGCTGATACACATACAAAATAAAAGCCTATTCATGTATGTATCATTCACTCCTTTCGTTCAAGTGGTAGAGATCTGTGTTGTGGCTCTGAAGCTCCTGGGTTCAAATCCTGCTGACGATCCATGAGGGAAAAGACGGTATGTGACTATGTAATTAAAGCCTGTTTATAATGCATATGCATAAGGGGTATAACTAAAGCTGCACCAACGAAGTTAATTCTGGCATTCCATAGTACTAGGCTTTGCAACTTTAATGCTCAATGTAGAATTTTTAAAGCTAAAATATAAAAAGATACAGGACCACCACTTAAATTTGCACTTATAGGATGACTAAATACCTCATGACATTGCTAATGAGCTACACCGCCTCTTGCTGTAGGTCTCCAGTCTGAATCCAGCCAAACTCAGTGGTACTTAAAATTTGTTCCCATCTAATGTATGTTTTGTGGCTCCTATATGACTATTTTAGTGAATCACATTTCCTGCTTGACAAACTATCATGCTTTGCACTACACCTCTACCCCGATATAACGCGACCCGATATAACACAAATTCGGATATAACACGGTAAAGCAGTGCTGCGGGGGGGAGGGGGGCGGGACTGCGCACTCCGGCGGATCAAAGCAAGTTCGATATAACACGGTTTCACCTATAACGCAGTAAGATTTTTTGGCTCCCGAGGACAGCGTTATATCGGGGTAGAGGTGTACTTGGTAGATTCAGTAGAGATGCTCAGAACCGTGTAGACCATGGAGAACAAAATATCCCTGTAATCCTTAGAAAGAAGTGTTATTTATCAAGGCCAAAACAGACCACTGTGATCATCTAGTCTGACCTCCTGTATAACACAGGCCACAGAATTTACCTGAATTAATTCCTGTTTGAACTAGAGCATATTTTTTAGAAAAATGTCCAGTCTTGATTTAAAGTTTTCCAGTGATGGAGAATCCACCATAACCCTTGGTAAATTGTTCTAATGGTCAATTACCTTCACTGTTAAAAATGTGTCCATTAATTCTAGTCTGAATTTGTCTAGCTTCAACTTCCCCCCACTGGATCATGTTGTACCTTTGTCTGATGACTGAAGAGTCCATTATCAAATTCCTGTTCCCCATTAAGGTACTTACAGACTGTGATCAAGTCACCCCTTACCCTTCATTTTGTTAAACTAAATAGATTGAGCTCCTTGAATCTATCACTTTTACGCAGTTTTTCTAATTCTTTATTCATTCTCATGGGTCTTCTCTGAAACCTCTCCTCTTTATCAACATCCTTCTTGGACTACATTCTTTGTTCCTAGATGTACTTATTTACATTTGGCAATATTAAAACACTTGTGTGTTTGTGCCCTGCCTCCCAAGCAATCCAGAATGTTCTCTATCAATGACTTGTCCCCTTCATTATTTAGCACTCCCCAAATTTGTGTCATCTGCAAACTATCAGTGATGATTTTACGTTTTCTTCCGGGCCACTGACAAAAATGTTAAATAGCATAGGGCCAAGACCCAATCCCTGTGGAACACCATAGAAATACACACACACACAAAGATTCCCCCATTTATAATTATGTTTTGAGACCTTTTAGTTAGACTGTTTTTAATTAATTTAAGTGAGATGTTAATTTTGTATCATCATAGATTTTTAATCAAAATGTCATGCAGTACTAAGTCAAATGCCTTCAAGAAGTCTAAGTATATTACATCAATACTATCACCTTTATTGTTGAAAAAACCTGCCGGTAGATAAATAAAGGGTTTCATTTTCCATGACTGTCTATGCCTTTTACCTGCCCTAAATCTACACAACTGTGTTTAAAGATGAAGTTTATGATTTTAGGTAAACTTTTTGAAAACGTGATCATTAAATAATCTGTATAAAATGCCACACCTGGAACTGCACACAACCTGAGAGCTATGGGCAAGTGACTAAATATGTTTGCTGATTTAGCACAGGAAACTCAGAGGCATAAAAAAGAGAAGTAAAAAATTGCCAGTGGCTGGGGCACAAAGAGCTGTGGGTCTTTCCAGCTAAAGCAAAGATAATCAATAATGGTGACCTCCAGAAGTTTAAACAATTTGATCATGCAAAAGAAGTTTTTAGAACAAAAGAGAAGGAAGAGGATTAACAGGTAGAGATCATCTCAAAAAGGACCTAATCAAGAATGCTTCTTTTACTCGGTTTTAACTTTATATGATGATTTTCTTACAAAAATCTTTAACCAGTTTAATTTTTAGTGAAGGCTTAGCACAGTGGTTCTCAAACTGTGGGTCAGGACCCCAAAGTGGGTTGCAACACCATTATAATGGGATCGCCAGGGCTGGCATTAGACTTGCTGGGGCCTGGACCTGAAGCCCAAGCCCAAGCCCGAGCCCCGGGTGCCCCCCACCTGCGGCTTAAGCCCTTGGGCTTCTGCTTTGCCCCCACCCCACCCTGGGCGGAGGGGTTCAGACTTTGGCCCCCCATGCAGGGCGGTGGGGCTCAGGCAGGCTCAGGCTTCATTCAGTCCCCCCTCCTGGGGTCATGTAGTAATTTTTCTCGTCAAAGGGGGTCACGATGCAATTAAGTTTGAGAATCCCTGGCTTAGCATCATTTCTTTCCTAAAATTATTTTACACGTTTTTTCCCTCCAATTATAGATGTAACTATACATTAAACCTGTATTAATTTATTGCCACATTGGTACTATTTCAACAAGTTGACATACTAATGTTGATTTTGATCCATCAATTCAACGATTTTTCTTTTCTCGCTCTCCATTAGTTTTTCTATTAACTCAGGCTTAAAATCAGTTGTGGTTTACTTTTTCTTTTTTATCCTTATTTATAGAAAATTTAATGTGTAATAATTGTTAAAACTCCATAAAGACTTCCAAAAATATAATCAACATTATTTTACATATATTTTCCATGTGAATATGCATCTGTGAAAGTTCATAAATCAGAAACAGGCTGTATATTAACAAAATGTTTTAATTAGACAGTGACCAGCTATCACCAAACTCTAATGTTCGATCCTGATCATAAATATATTTCTCTAGGTTCTAAAAATGAGGGATAGTTGTTCAAGTAATTACATGGACCCTTTCTCAGTATTGCACAGCTATCATAATATATCTAAACCCCTGAGGAGTAGCAGAGAACTCACAGAATGCCTTTGTCTTGTAAATTAAAGAGCCTTCTACCATCAATCTATAAATCTTATCCACATGTAGGTAGTACATGATACAGCTACTAGTTAGTGGTGATAATTACTCTATTGCTGAACAACAATAGCTTCTTTCATAGACTGATGAAAGGGAGGGATAGCTCAGTGGTTTGAGCATTAGCCTGCTAAACGCAGAGTTGTGAGTTCAATCCTTGAGGGGGCCACTTAGGGATCTGGGGCAAAATCAGTACTCGGTCCTGCTAGTGAAGGCAGGGGCCTGGACTTGATGACCTTTCGGGGGTCCCTTCCAGCTCTATGAGATAAAAATATATGGAGATATTCCTATTTTATTTGATTGAAAATGGTTCTTGCAAGGACCAGCTTCAGAGATCTTTGTCAAGACTGGAAACCAGAAAGGGTCATAAATTATAAGGATAGTATTTCATAAAAAAAATCCTCTCAAACATAAGAACCCAGTCAAAATGTTTCTTGCCAGATTCAGGACCGAACAGAAATCTGGAGTACTGAAAGTTCTAGAAATGAGCAGAAGATCTTAAGAATCTGCACAAAGTGTCTGGACAGGAGAGGGTTTGAGGTCCAACAGAAATTAACCTACAACCTCTTCAAGGGAAAGACTGACTTTTGTTTTCTATATCATACAGCACCAAGCACACCATCAGTTAAATAATACTAAACAATATTTGATAACAATGAATGTCTCAGCTACCTCAAAAAAGAGTTCCAAGGAAGCATGACCAAAATTAAATAAAACTAACAAAATATGTATATTAGGAATTAGATCCTTGGACTTTCAGTCCTGATATCTTCTTTTCACTAAATAGATATACCACTTTTAAAAGTCAGAAATCTATGCGACTAGCCAAAGCCTCCATAAAAGGGATCATCTCTTCCCTCAGAATCATCACAGACTGGGGTGAGTACAGTCTTATCAAAGTCCATTCAGAAAGTTAGCACAGCATCAATGAAGAAGGGAATACTTTGGTCTAGATGAAGACAGTTATAGGTATGATGGGAAGGGCAGAAAGCCAGTCCTATTGTAAGAATCTGTAATCTAATATCTCCACAAACGAAACTAAAATCAGTGCTATCAAGGATGTAGTTTTCACACATGCCGAATCAAAGCAAATATTACAAAGGAAGGCAATAGCCTTGGAGGATTCTGAGTAGTGGCTTAACAGCAGGCCATGGTCATAGATCTAGTGGTGAAGACAAAAGTCTCTTCCTGTTCTCTTCCTGAGTTTACCAGATGACTTAGAGATGGCAAACAGTGCAGAGTAACACAGTGAGGCCTGCCAAGGAATACAATGGGTGGATATTGGGAGATTGAAGAAGCACCCCTCAACCAGAGGAATGAAAGAGCTGGGACTACTAAAAACTTTGATGGGGTAAAGGGGCAAATACCCATTCACCTGAGGGTTTTAGGGAATTAGACTCTTGAGGGGCTTCCATCCATTAGATGAGGTTCTCGTCTCTTGTCCCTCCCCCTCACCTCCTATTTCTCCAGTGTTCTGGTCCTATTTTTTTTTCTTACTTCTTACTCATTCTGCATCCTGAAGAACAAATTTATGAGGTAAGGGAAAGATGGAGAGAGCAGAGCTGCAGGTTCCATACTTCTGTTGTTGGAAGCCAAAATAACTAAGAAAGGTTCACATAGTTAATCCTTGTATAGAGCTGATTGACTCCACTACTGGTGTTTTATTTGAAGGATGAGAAAGAGAATAGGCTTTACAACAAGTTGTGAAAAACTCATAAGAACATACTCTGTGCATAAAGGGACTGATTCTGTTCCTATTTAAATCAACAAGAGTTTTGCCATTGATTTCAATGAGAGCAAGATCCTGCCCATAAGGAACAAGTGCATAGAGGAACAAAAACAATCTTCAGATCCTAATCTAGCAGGATTCTAGTGATGGTATTAACATTTTATAGCTACAGTATACGTTAAGATTTTAAAAGTTATTTATGAAAAGCACCACCTTTGATTTACAGAAGTACCCAGACTGAAGATGATGGAGCCACTTCTATCAAAATTAAATCATACTCTAAAGATCATTTTATTTACAGACTCAATTTACTACATTTCTAGAGCAGAGTAGTCCCATTTCTGTGTATTTGTTTCTTAATCTGATTATGTTCTTATGCTCATAAGTGTACCATATGGAGCAGGCACAAGCAAAATTCATTGGGCTTACATGTAGAATCATGTGACAAAGCTACTGTGTGTAGGACATAATGTACAACAAACCCCTGATGTTAAACAAACCCATATAGAAAACAAATAACAGGATAGATGGTTTATATGGTTATAAATTGTGGTTCTGAGTATACCAACAACTATAAGACCTTCACAAAATCATATGTCTAGACTGATTTCTAACCAGTGAATACTATCTTTTTTCCTACAGAAAAGTCTTTAATAAAAGAAGCAAGAAAAAATATTCTGAATGATTAACATTATTATAGTATTCAGGACTGCTGGCTGCTGACTCTATGGACATACAGGGAAAGTGACGACACATCCTGTATTAAGGTTACTTAAAATGTTTCATTTTTAAAAAAATTCTTGAAACTTTCTTTGAATTTTGGCAGGGAAATAGCCATAGGGTCATGGATGTGCACTTTACTGGCCTCAAAAAACTCTATTCAGATACAGCTGAGTTATTAGGTATCAAAAAACATTTCCCATCTGAGGTTAGCTTTGTACAGCTTGCTTTAGACTTGTTGCCAAAATCCCTCAACATTCTGTAGCACTGTACATGCACTCATCTCAGGCATCTGACTTCAGATTTCACAGAGATCTCATGTTCTCAATAGGACACAGAAAAAAAATTAATCTTCCTCCTCCTACTCCCTCCCATCCCTTTTGGCCTATGGAAAGATGCACTGCACGGTGACACAGGGAGACCATGAGTTTCAAATGCACTTCTTATAAATTGTGTTAATAATTCTGTACTGTTGACAGCCCTTATTGATATGCAATGTCTTATACTCCACTGAGAAGTTACATAAACTGGGAATAGTACTCAGATCTCTAGCCAGGCAGACCCGAATCCCTTCAATTTAGCCACATTGCCTATCAGAAAGACCCTGCCATATCTTTGGGCATGCTGTTTGTAAAAGAGTACTAAACATGTATAGGTAACCCACTGTTTCATTATGTTATATCTCCACCTCTAGTGGCTGGTTGACATAGGACTCTTCCTGTTAACTGATGTAGTTTGTCCTGGAGCATAATTGGTAGAAGTCTGTGCTGCAATGCTAAAAGCTCAGGACTCAAACCTTCCTGATGATGCATGATGAAGAGATTATTACAGCTGCACATAGCAGGACCTGGGTTTTGCCTTATTAAAAACTAGAGCACAGATATTTTGCTCTCTGTGAAAGACGAAAGTCATCAAGAGCCAAATCCTGCTTACTTTTCTCATGCAAATAATAAATTTCTTTAAATGGGACTATTTGCATGAGAAAGGCAAATAGGAGCTGCCCTAAAGAAAAACTATTTCCAAATTTCTATAAAAGTAAAAAAAACTAAAAGGGAAAATGTGAAAATGTATAATGAATTAGTTGACAATTTTTTAAACCCTGGCACAGGCGTCAGTTGCCTGAAAGAGTGAACTGTGGGCTCAAAGAGTGAGTTATATTAAAATAACGAAACCAGAGGCGTTCAGCTTTAATAAAAGAATTGTATACTTCCATGCTTTATGGTAAACAAACTTTTCTATAAATAATTGTCTTTGCATATTGCTTCTATACAAATACACAACTATACACAAGCTATTTACATATTAAGAATCTTATCAGTTATCTCTGTATCCTGTTACCTTTCTTTTATGATGGGTTGTGGAAGCATCCATCTCCTCCTCTCCTATATTGTCTATCTGTGATGTTGGACTACAGTTCATTCTCTCCTCTTCTTGCCTCTGAAGCCTGTCTGCTACAGCTTGGATGGCTTCTGTCCATTCTTCCCTATCAAGAATAAACCCAAATTCCTATTAATAAAAACTAACAAGGCTTGACCCCTTCTGCAACCAAATATTTTCTAATGAATGCACACATAGTAGTAGTATTTTACCTGCAAAGTTATTATGCTACATAATAAAGGAACTACTGAAGTAATTTGCTTCAATTTACTCCCATATACTACATAGTCTGGCAACTGGTACATGCTCTAGATCCAGCAGCATAGGATATATGTGCATGGTAGATTATATCATAATAATTATGTGTGTTTGATTTTGTAAATACTTTAATAGCAAGTTAAATATCTTAATGAGGCAAAGTATAGCTCAGGGTTTAGGGTAGACAGTATTCTGCAATCCCTATACAGTCTATGTTTCTTGATGGGCTTTTTAAAGGAATATCACTAAGAAACAAGAATTGCACAGTATAAGGCAATGTTGGGCTTTTAAAACAATTTAACTACATTTAAATGTGCGTATATATCTATACTAATATAATATTAACAAGACTGAAAGGAAAGCTAGTAGCTATGCAATTTCTAAAATAATGCCAAACCATGGTATTAATCTCCATTGGAAGTGGGCACTAAGAAATAACAAGGATCACAATACAGCTAAGTAATGATACTTACATGGCACCTCATCTCATGTCTCCTACACACTTGTCTTGCGAATGAAAAGTTCATTCTTATTCTTATACTTAAATAAATGTGTATACATCTACTCTAACAAGGAATTGTGATTATAACTTAAGATATAGTCATAGAATATTGCATTTTCTGACAAAACAAAAGATATACTGGAATGGAAAGAAATTCAGAGCTACTGAGAGAAAAAAAATGCGTTTCAAATTTGGTCTATGTTGCTGAAGATGTAACACTTCAGAGACATGTCATGACAACTTTGGATAAGCTGAGCACATTCTTTCCCTTAAGTTATATAAAGTTCTTATCGTACACTTGATACGAATTAGGAATATTTTACAAAGGCTAATATATAAATTCTTAAAATAATTGCACACAAATAATCAGATTATGTAGTAATCAAAATCAAGACTTGTGCCATACTGGTAGATGTGCTGAAACTTCTGCCCAAGAATTTGGAAGACATAACATTCCTCACCGTTCCTCTGGAGTGTCTACATGAAATGTCCTCTCTATGACAGTTGTCCACTGAAGACATCTAATAATAAATGTATTTGGCTTCGGTCGCTCTGTTTTCATTAGCTGGCATTCTAGAAAGATATAAAGGACATTTTTTTTCTTATAAGTATTGCTATTATAATATGGGAAGAGCAAATAAAATTGTTTAGTTACATTATACATAGTTTATATACACATCTAGTATTTATAAGAAGCCATGGAATGAATTACCCAATGCCTAGCTGAACTTGGGGCATGGATGAAAGCTAGTTAGTTGCAGGCAAGATTGAGATAATATTTGTGGGCTGGAGGAAACTTCCAGAAGAGTTGATGGAATTTGTATCAGTGTCTCTCATACAAGGAGAGTGATCTCCATTTGCAAAACAGGTGTGCAACTTGAGGGTGGTGTTAGATCTTGGACTGCTCAAGGATGCCAAGGTAGTGCTTGTAGCTAATGGCATCCCTTTTCCATCTGCACCTGCCAAGATGAATGTGCTCTTTTATCTGCAATGCAAACCAAGCCCCAATTATTTATGCCGTTGTCACTTTAAGATTAGATTGCTGTAGTGTGCTCTCCATGGGGATACACCTTAGGACCATTCAGAAGCTGAAGCTAACAGAACGTTGCAGACAGCTTATAAAGAACATATTATGATCTGCACAGTCTTCTAATAAGCTTCCAGGTGGAATTCAAGGTGTTGGTTTTAATATATAAAACCCTAAATGGTCTGGGAGAGACTAGCTTCTTTCCCCTGGTATTCTGCCACTGTTAAGATTAGCAGAGGGGCTCAAGATGGAGCTCCCTCAATATAAAGAAGAGGGAGCTGCTGACAGGACATTCTCTGTGAGTGGCCCTCTGTTTTGCAGCTTGCTCCCCCAGCTCTGCCAGAGCCATATTTTTCACCTTTCAAGCATACTGTAAAGCCCTTTTTTTTTTTTTCCAGTTTGTTAAAGCTTCTGAGAGTTGAGGTGCATATATTTATGCTGTAATTTTAAAATGTATAAGATAGTTACCCAGAGCACTAGATAGGCACTTATCAATGTATTTTTAAAAACTGAATACATTAAACATAATAAAATAAATATTTGCAATATTGTACATATGAACATACATTAATTCACAAAACTATATTCGCTGTACATCCATAAACATATATTCCTATACAATGAATGGTAATTAGAAGTTTGCTTTTTTTTGCGAGAAGAGAGTTATGTTTAAGTTAAATTCTTCAAAATTTCTTAGGGAAGGAGTAAGTTCATCCAGATCTTCCCATATATAACTGAAAATCAAGACAAAATAGATAAGGCATTTCAGAGAACGAGCTAGACGACAGTTACCTGTAACTGGTGTTCGTCGAGATGTGTTGCTCATGTCTATTCCACAATAGGTGTGCATGCTCGCCACGTGCACCGGTGCCGGAAGTTCTTCCCCTAGCAGTACCTGTAGGATAGCGCCCTAGCGACCCCTGGAGTGGCGCCTCCATGGCGCGGTATAAAGGGAGCTGCGCGCTCCCCCCATCCTCAGTTCCTTCTTGCCAGACAACTCCGACAGAGGGGAAGAAGGGCGGGATGTGGAATGGACATGAGCAACACATCTCGAACAACACCAGTTACGGAAAAGGTAACTGTCTTTTCTTCTTCAAGTGATTGCTCATGTGTATTCCACAATAGGTGATTCCAAGCTATATCTGTTGGAGGTGGGTAGGAGTTCACAAATTCTCGGGACGGAGCACAGCCCTGCCAAACCCGGCATCATCCCTGGTCTGGGAGACGATTGCATAGTGCAAGGTGAACATGTGAACTGAAGACCATGTGGCAGCCCTACAAATGTCCTGAATAGGGACATGGGCTAAAAAGGCAGCCGACAAGGCCTGCGCCCGAGTCAAGTGCACCTTCACAACTGGTGGCGGAGGGAGTCCCACCAGGTCATAACAGGTACGGATGCACGAGGTGATCCAGTTGGAGAGCCACTGAGTGGAGATGGGCCAACAATTCAGGTGCTCGGCCGAGGAGATGAACAGTTGTGAGGACTTTCTGAATGGCTTAGTCCGCTCCAGGTAGAAAGCCAGATCTTGTCTCACATCCAGCGTGTGGAGGTGGCGCTCCTCACTGGACGCATGGGGCTTGGGGCAGAGGACCAGTAGAAAAATGTCCTGACCCATGTGATAGGCGGAGACCACTTTTGGGAGGAACAAAGGGTGTGGGCGGAGCTGGACCTTATGATTATGAAACACCATGTACAGGGGCTCAGAGGTCAGGGCCCTGAGCTCCGAGACCCATCTAGCCGACGTGATTGCAACCAGGAAGTCCACCTTCCATGAGAGGTGTGACCAGGAGCACGTGGCTAGCGGCTCAACCGAGGACCCCATGAGACAGGCCAACACCAGGCTTAGGTCCCACTGCGGGACAGGGGGCCTAACATATGGGAAGAGGTGATCCAACCCCTTAAGGAATCAGCCAGTAATAGCATGGGAGAATACCGTATGGCCCTGCACCGGCGGATGAAAGGCCAATATGGCCGCCAGGTGCACTTTGACTGATGAGGGCGCCAGGCCCTGGGCTCTAAGGTGAAGAAGGTAGTCCAGAATAAACTGGATCGGGGTGGCCACTGGGAAAACGCCCCCCTCGTCTGCCCATCTGGAAAACCGAGACCACTTTGCCAAGTAGGCTTGGCGCGTGGAGGGCCGCCTGCTTTCTAGGAGGACACACTGAACCCATTCCAAGCATGTCCTTTCCTCCCTACCTAACCATTGAGCAGCCACGCCGTGAAGTGGAGTGCCACTAGGTTGGGGTGGAGGAGGCGGTCCTGGTCCTGGGAGAGCAGGTCCGGGCGGGACGGCAACGGCCACAGTGGGGCAACCGCCAGGTCCGTGAGGGTCCCGTACCAATGCTGCCTGAGCCATATCGGGGAAATCAGAAGGACCCTGGCCTTGTCTGTCTTTATCTTTTCCACGACCTTGTCGATCAGCGAGAACGGGGGAAAGGCATAGACAAACTGGCCTGACCAGGACAGGAGGAAGGCATCGGAGATAGCACCCCATCCCAGCCTCCCCAAGAGCAGAAACGGGGACAGCGACAGTTCTGCCGAGTCGCGAACAGGTCCACCTGAGGAGTTCCCCACACTTGGAAAAGTCTGTGCACCACCTCTGGGTGGAGAGACCACTCGTGCTGAGAGGAGAAGTCCCTGCTCAAGCGATCCGCCCACGCATTCCAGGTGCCCAGCAGATGGAAGGCCTGTAGGCAGATGTCGTGGGCTATACAAAAGTCCCACAGCCTGAGGGCTTCATGGCAGAGTGTAAAGGATCGGGCACCACCTTGCCTATTGATGTACAACATCGAGGCCATGTTGTCCGTGAGGACCTTGACCACCCAGCCCGCCAGGTGCGAGCAGAAGGCCATGTATGCCAGCCGTACCGCCCTGAGCTCCTTGACGTTTATGTGGAGGGTCAGATCCTGAGCCGACCACAGACCTTGTGTCTGAACATTTCCCACATGGGCCCTCCATCCCAGGTCCGACGCATCAGACACCAGCTCCAGCAACGGGGTCCTGCCCCTGAACGGGACCCGTTGGAGCATGTTTCTCGGGGAGGACCACCACGGTAGGGAGGTGGTCACTGGCTCGGTTACTGTGAGGACTTTGTCCATCCTGTCCCTGGCCTGGGAGAACTCCAAGGCCAACCAGAACTGGAGGGGCCTCATCCTGAGTCTGGAGTGATGGACCTCATACGTGCATGCCGACATGTGACCCAAGAGCTGGAAGCACGCTCTGGCTGTTGTCACCGGAAACCTTGTGAGCGTGTAAATGAGCCCATTCAGGGTCCCACCTATCCGGTGGGAGGGAGGCTCTGGCCCACGAGGCATTCAAGACCGCCCCAATAAACTCTATGTGTTGAACCGGGACTAACGTGGACTTGGTGTTGTTTACCAACCGGCCCAAAGTGGTGAACATGGACAGAAGGAGTGCCACGTGATCCTGCACCTGCGACCAGGAGCTGCCCTTGACCAACCAGTCGTCCAGATGGGGAAGATCTGGACACCCCCCCCCCCCCCCGGTGCCTGAGGTAGGCCGCCACCACCGACAAACATTTCGTGAATACCCTGGGGGCACTGGACAGGCCAAACGGAAGGACCGTATATTGCTAGTTTTCCTGCCCCACCGCGAAACGGAGAAAGCGTCTGTGCCCCTCGAATATATGAATGTGGAAGTACGCGTCCTGCAGATCGAGGGCGGCGTACCAGTCCCCGGGATCCAGGGAGGGGATGATGGAGGCCAGGGAGACCATGCGGAACTTGA
Source organism: Terrapene triunguis (assembly GCF_002925995.2). Lineage (NCBI taxonomy): Eukaryota > Metazoa > Chordata > Testudines > Emydidae > Terrapene > Terrapene triunguis. Next base: position 15,023,477 of record NW_020664436.1, on the reverse strand, counting down.
GCTTCACCATGTATTGGTTCAGGCCTCACAGGTCCAAGGTGGGCCTGAGCCCCCCTTTGGCCTTCGGCATAAGGAAATAGCAGGAGTAATACCCCTTGCCTTTGAACTCCCTGGGTACCACTTCCATCGCTCCTAGGCCCAAGAGCCACCCCATCTCCTGCTCGAGTGGAGCCTCGTGCGAAGGGTCCCCCAGGAGGGACGGGGACGGGGGGTGGTTGGGCGGGGAGGAAGTAAACTGGAGGGTGTAGCCCCGGGAGATGGTGTTGAGGACCCATCGGTCTGAGGTCAGTCGCAACCACTCCAGGAGGAAAGCAGACAACCGATTGGAGAAGGAAAGCTTTATTGAGGGTGGATCCCTGATGAGAACTGGCAGGGTGCCTCCAGGCATCCTGTCAAAACGGTCCCGCTTGCTTGCCCTTGGAGGACCAAGGCTGGGGGGTAGGCCGAGACTGCCTCTGTGGGCACCTCTTATAGTCCCACTACTTCTTATAAGCAGTCTCGTATTTTGAGTGGGTGGGCTGAGCAGGAGCTATGACGCCCTTCTCATGGACACCGCGGAGTCCATGGACCGCGCGGCCGTGTCCGCTGCATCCGAAGCCACCTGCAGGGTTGCCCTGGCAGCCACTATACCCTCCTCCACCAGCACTTTGAACTCCTTCCTGTCGCGCTCCTGGAGGGAGTACTCGAACTTGGGCAGGGAGCCCCACAGATTGAACTCATACCGGCCCAGGAGAGCCTGGTGGTTCACCACCCGTAACTGGAAGCTCGAGGATGAATACATTTTTCTTCCAAAAGAGTCCAGCCTCCTTGAATCTTTATTTTTCGGGGTAGGAACTGGCTGGCCCTGCTGTTCCCTGTGGTTGACCGACTCCATCACCAGGGAGTTAGAAGCAGGGTGAGTGTATAAGTATTCATGCCCCTTGGCGGGTACAAAATACTTGCGTTCCACTCTCTTAGAGATGGGGGCCAATAAGGTCGGGGTTTGCCACAGGGCATTCGAAATTTTCACCACTCCTTCTTGGAGAGGCAAGGCCACCCTGCCCAGTGCCGAGGAGGACAGCACGTTAAACAGGGAGTCCAATGGCTCCTCCATCTCCTCTGCTTGGACTCCCTGTTTAACGTGCTGTCCCTTTTAAAGAGTTCTTGGTGGGCCCTAAAGTCCTCCTGCAGGACGGAGGGAGGAGGGGCCAGAATCATTTCATCTGGGGAGGGTGAGGAGGCCGGCACGGTACTTTGTGTGTCCACAGGCACCAGAGGGTCCACCACCTGGTGGTCTTCGGGGATGGTGCCGAGGATGTACGTCCCACCGACTCCTTCCTCAGAGGTCTGGAGAGGGAGGCCGATGGTCCTTCTGAGGCTCCGGCCACCGGGGGCTGCGTCGGGTGCCACGGTGCCCACTGGTACCATTGGGCCGGCCATGGGGCCCAGTGCCACTGCATCTGCTGTGGCACTAGTGGAGCTGGCTGTTTGGCCTGGCCCATCGACGGACGACTACAAAGGCAGGCTGGGTAGACATACGACCTGCCGCTGACCGGGAGGAGCGGTGGCACCAGGAGCGATGCCGACCTCGGGACGGCGATCCCGACGTGGAGGACTAGTATCGTTGGTAACAGCTGCTCCGCGATTGGCTCCGGTGGGCGGACCCGTGACGGTGATACGCCGGCGATCGACGCCCGGGGCTGCGGCGACGGTGCCATGGCGAGGTCCTGGAGTGGTACGCCGAACGGGAACAGATGGTCAGACGGAACCCAACCAGACAGCCTGGTGGGCGTCAAGGGCAATCCACGTGGACTTTGCCCTGAACAGTCGCTGGGCGGCGAACTGCGTTGGGAACGTTCCCTCGACCGAGACCGCTACCGAGCCAGGGGTGACTGCGGAGATCCCAGCGGCGGCTTGCCTCTGGAGCGCTCCTGGTACCGGCATGGACGTAACATCCCGGGCTGCCTGCAGGGCCGCCGGTGTGGAGGGCATCCAGACATCCGGGAAGGCCTGCTCCGAATGGGTCGGGCTACTCCGCTCGACTTGAATTGGAAGCCTAGAGGCTGGTGGGGATCGAGGACTGCCTGACATGGGTCTAGCCTCTGTCCCGGCTTTACTCCGGTGCCGCGGCGAAGGCAGCCTCTTCCTAGCCTCTTGGAGTGCCCGACTAGTTGATGGCACCGAAGGGTCACTGCACACCAACACCACAGTGCCCGGTGCCAACTCGGAGCAGTGCGCCAGAGCCGGGGTCAGCGCCAACTCCATCAGAATAGCCCGGAGCCTAATGTCCCTTTCTCTCTTGGTCCGAGGCTTAAACGACTTGCAAATCTTGCAGCGATTGCTGAGATGGGTTTCCCCCAAACAACGTAGACAGTCCGCGTGCGGATCAATCACTGGCATAGATCACCTACAAGTGTTGCACGACTTAAAACCTGGGGCACGGGGCATGCCCTGGCCCGGGTGCTCTAGCTAAACTAAACTAACTGAACAACTAACTAACTATAGGTACCATACACTGAACGAACAAGCAGTTTTGGGGACGAGCTACAGCAAAGCTGGAGCACAGCAGTTCCAAAGCACCTTCACTGACAGCAAGAAGGAACTGAGGGTGGGGGGAAACGCACAGCGCCCCTTATGGAGGCGCCACTCCAGGGTGTCCCCCTACGGGTACTGCTAGGGGAAAAACTTCCAGCACCGGTGCACATGGCAAGCACGCATTCCTATTGTGGAATACACATGAGCAATCACTCAAAGAAGAATGAGAAATTCCACAGAAAAATGACATAAAGATCACATCTTAAGGACTCATAATTCAGGAAATATAAGTTAACTCTTTACTTTTGCACCTAAGCATTAAGTTTTTAATATGTAACCACACACTATTTTTCAAACAACAACAAAAACATTTCTACAACTGTAGAGACACATCTTTTTAAAATGTTGTATACATATTCAAATGTTGTGATCAATGTCCAGTTAAGTTTATTGACTGAGGTCAAAATCTCAAGAACTGATAATCACGTGCAATTTCCATTGACTTCAATGCTGGATGGTGTTGCGCACTGACTCAAGATTTAGCCTTTAAATCTTTTATAATAAATCTTTTTCCTGCACATTTTAAAATTATTTTCTTAGCACTCATTCATGTTCTATACATTTAGAGAGATATTTTCTCCAATTGCAAACACATACTAATAAAATAAATTACTATTCAGGCAGGGCTGGAATTCACTCTATGTCTTATAAAGCATTGTCCATAATCTATGGTGCTATACAAATGTTTATTATTATTAATAATAATAATAAATTTCATTTTTGACTTCTTACTAGCCTCTGCAATTAGCAAACAGTAGCTTGGAAGTAATTTTCATTACAGTTGGTCAATATTGGAACAATTTTCATTAGAAGTGCATTTGCCAAAATTTTTAATTTCAAAGAAAAATGTTGGAAAATCAAAATTCAGAAATTTTGACAAGCTCTGGTTCTAATACTTTCCAAACATATGTAGAACTCTTATTTAAAACTAATTTTTTAAAAAAAGGAAAACAGTTTTAGAAAAGCAGAGTACCATCACACTTCAAAAATCAACGTTTTACCCATATTTCTCAAGCAGGTGAAAGCACTGAAGTTTACTGGCATCTGGCATACCCACACACCTCATAAGCTAGTGTATGCACATTTACTTGGGTAAGCAACATTCCTACTATGATTCGAAAATGAATAACAGCTCATTTGTTGACCTCTCCTTTCACTGACAGCTAATGAAAAATGTGGTAAAGATGAATGCGCGAGTACTATAATATAGGGTATTACAATTCTTTTCTACTAGTTACTGAAAAACTGCATTACACTTGCAAAGAAAAAATAGTTTGGAAAGTGAAGTACAAAGCATAGAGGAATAAGTGAAGCTGGCTACCAAGAGCTGGCTCAGGATGCTCAAGCAATAGTTGGGTCACTACCAAGAGAAGAGAACAAGCCGCCATAATGTCTTCAAATTTGCTACTATACATAAACAAATGTAATTAAAAGGCTGAATCTCAATTCAAAAAACAGTTGGAAGTCTAAATTATCATTCAAAAAGATGAGTAAGCCAGTAAACAGACTCAACTTTGTGTTCTTGTATGCTAGCCCTCTGTAATTTAGAATTACAAATTTTAATCCTAAATCCTTCAGTGACGTTAGGATTCAAGATCAACCATGAGAGTTTTCTGACCTTTTAATACTAGTCAGGATACAACATCTCAGTGGAGACTAATGTTCAAAAGACTACAATACTAAATGAACAACAGAAATTGGCAATACAGTTTTAGAAAAAAAAATGTATCTTTTCAGGCCATTTCTGATCCTTTGTCTAAGATGGGGAAAAAATAAAGAGTTTAAAAAATACAAAGGACCTTTCTGAATTATTTAACTTACCTCCTTAAAATGAAAAGATGATGTAAAATGCCAAAGGTTAACTTTATTCATTATGGCTACAAAATGTTTGACACCTTCTGAATTATTAGGTAAACTACCATTTTCAAATAAAATGATGCCGCTATCTAAATTAGATAGGTTAGTTAAACTCTCCTAAGCAACTCTAACTACAAGCTGTATTTCAAAATGTTCTGTTTACTTTACACCATTCTGAACCACAGATGACAAAGTTTGCTTGAAGCTGTAATTACTCTGTAAAACTGGGAAGCCAATTAGAGGGCCTGAAACCTGCCAGTTCAAAAAAAAAAAAAAAAAAAGGCAGATCATCTGTTCAGATTTTATTAAAAAGTTTAGTCTGAATTCTATAACTTTAACCATTTAATCACCAGTTTTCTTCTCAATTATATTCATTCACCATAAAAGCTAAAAAGAACACTAAATGGTCATCATGATTAGACAAGAGTACTGACCACGTATTAAGCAATACACACACACACACAAATAGAACTCTTGCTAACTTGATCAGAAGGCTCCCAGCTGCAGATGCAAGAGATTACTTCTGCTATGGAGTGGAGAAACTTGAACACAAAAGCTAATTTCCCAAGATTGCAGCATGATATGAAAGAAACTACATAAAGAAACTACATAAAGTTATGATTAATATTATTGTACAGAGAGTAGGCATTACAACTTACTGATCAAGAGAAGTAACCTCGGTCATTGCATAGCAGACACAAACAGGTTAATTATATTCCACACTACAGAATAAAAAGTGCCTTGATGTAGTTGGTCATGCTCCAAATTCTATTACTTCTGATCCCCCAGAAGGTACTGTGCTGGCACCCACTGATAATTTATCATAGCATGCTCTCATGCAATAAGGGAGGGTGCAAACACTGGCGCTTCACGTGCTAGTGGTAGGTTTTTTAAAGAAAAGAGAGAGCAGAAGATTATATTAAACACACAAATAAATCTGATAATTTTCTTGGTTAATTTAGTGCTCATGAAACTGAGGTATTCATAGCAATAACCTGAGCCAGATATAATACAGTCCCCAGAGCTCTTCTTATGCATCTCAACCCTGACATGCCATCCTCAAACCATTTCAGCCATAGGCCCCTCTTCAGCAGAAATTGAAAACTACAGTATGCCAAGCTGGTGAAGGTTATATGACATGGACATTTGTCTATTAGCTTTAAGGATGAGACCAAGCAACCCATTTTAATTGGTGACCCATGTCAAGACTGGAACCCAAGTCTCCGAAGCTAAATGATACCACACTAATTGCATACCTAGCATTCACATGCTAATATGAAAAAATCCCCAAAAGAGAATCAAACCTAGAATACTAACTGTGGACCACTGAGAGCAAATCCTTTCTAAAGCTTAGTGCCATAAGGTACAGCTGGAAGGAAATACAATTCTTCTCCTCCCCACCCACTCAAACTCCCAAAAAAGAAGTACGAGAGAGAGAGAGAGAGTGTGTGTGTGTGATGTTAATACCATGTTCAGATATACAATGGAGAAATAGTTTATGCTAGTAGAAATACCCTTTCCCATTGTCCATCTCCACTTCCCCTACAATACTGGTAAATTTATTGGTACTTTAGCTTACCTAACATACAAGTGTTAGCTATACACATTAGATCTGAGTAGGAACTACCATAGTTTACTTGTGCACAGTGTACTCATAGTTATAATAGGGGCCATCACTCAAAGAAGAACCTTAGTGTACTCATAGTCAGGTACAAATGTATATAATCTGGAAGGGAAAACCCATAAAAGAAACGTACTGATAAGTGCTGTTCTTTGAGAAATGTCTCTGTGCATCCCCGCGTGTGGAATATGGTACTCCCTGGTGTTGAGGCAAGGAACCTCTACCAAAACTGTGTCTTTGGGGTGCACAATGCCCCCAAGTGATATTGATGGCTGAGGTCTGAGTATATATAAAGGGAGCGGAATCCCTACCAATCTGAGTTCATTCTCCTAAATCGCTGAGTCCCAAAGCGTGACAAGAAGTCTGAAAAAGAGACGATGAGTGGAAAATACGAATGCACAGAGGAGACTCCTGAAGAACAACAATTTCCAGTAATGACAGGTTTCAGAGTAGCAGCTGTGTTAGCCTGTATCCGCAAAAAGAACGGGAGTACTTGTGGCACCTTAGAGACTAACAAATTTATTTGAGCATAAGCTTTCGTGGGCTACAGCCCACTTAATCGGATGCACAGAATGGAACACACAGAAAGAAAATATTTATACATACAGAGAACATGAAAGGGTGGAAGTAGCCATACCAACTGTAAGAGATCAATCAATTGAGATGAGCTATCATCAGAAGGAGAAAAAAAAAACTTTTGAAGTTATAATCGAGATGACCCATAGAAGGTGTGAGGATAGTTAACATGGGAAAATAGATTCAATTAGTGTAATGACCCAACCATTCCCAGTCTCTGTTTAAACCTAAGTTAATTGTATCTAATTTGCATATTAATTCAGGTTCAGCAGTCTCTCTTTGGAGTCTGTTTTTGAAGTTTTTTTGTTGCAAAATTGTTACCTTCAAGTCTGTCACTGAGTGGTTAGAGAGGCTGAAGTGTTCTCCCACTGGTTTTAGAATGTTATGATTCCTGATGTCAGATTTGTGTCCATTTATTCTTTTGCGTAGAGATTGACCAGTTTGGCCAATGTATATGGCAGAGGGGCACTGCTGGCACATGATGGCATATATCACGTTGGTAGATGTGCAGGTGAACGAGCCCCTGATGGTGTGGCTGATGTGATTAGGTCCTATGATGGTGTCACTTGAATAGATATGTGGACAGAGTTGGCATCGGGCTTTGTTGCAAGGATAGGTTCCTGGGTTAGTGTTTATGTTGTATGGTGTGCGGTTGCTGGTGAGTATTTGCTTCAGGTTGGGAGGCTGTCTGTAAGCGAGGACTGGCCTGTCTCCCAAGATCTGTGAGAGTGAGGGATCATCTTTCAGGATAGGTTGTAGATCTTTGATGATGCGCTGGAGAGGTTTTAGTTGGGGGCTGAAGGTGACGGCTAGTGGCGTTCTGTTATTTTTTTTTGTTGGGCCTGTCCTGTAGTAGGTGACTTCTGGGTACTCTTCTGGCTCTGTCAATCTGTTTTTTTACTTCAGCAGGTGGGTATTGTAGTTTTAAGAATGCTTGATAGAGATCTTGTGGGTGTTTATCTCTGTCTGAGGGATTGGAGCAAATGCAGTTGTATCTTAGAGCTTGGCTATAGACAATGGATCGTGTGGTGTGTCCTGGATGGAAGCTGGAGGCACGTAGGTAAGTATAGCAGTCAGTAGGTTTCCGGTATAGGGTGGTGTTTATGTGACCATCGCTTATTAGCACAGTAGTGTCTAGGAAATGGACCACTTGTGTGGATTGGTCTAGGCCAGGGGTCGGCAACCTTTCAGAAGTGGTATGCCGAGTCTTCATTTATTCACTCTAATTTAAGGTTTTGCGTGCCAGTAATACATTTTAACGTTTTTAGAAGGTCTCTTTCTATAAGTCTATAATATATAACTAAACTATTGTTGTATGTAAAGTAAATAAGGCTTTTAAAATGTTTAAGAAGCTTCATTTAAAATTAAATTAAAATGCAGAGCCCCCCGGACGGGTGGCCAGGACCCAGGCAGTGTGAGTGGCACTGAAAATCAGCTCGCGTGCCGCCTTCGGCACCCGTGCCATAGGTTGCCTACCCCTGGTCTAGGCTGAGGTTGATGGTGGGATGGAAACTGTTAAAATCATAGTGGAATTCCTCGAGGGCTTCTTTTCCATGGATCCAGATGATGAAGATGTCATCAACGTAGCGCAAGTAGAGTAGGGGCGTTAGGGGACGAGAGCTAAGGAAGCGTTGTTCTAATTCAGCCATAAAAATATTGGCATACTGTGGGGCCATGCGAGTACCCATAGCAGTGCCGCTGACTTGAAGGTATATATTGTCCCCAAATGTGAAATAGTTGTGGGTGAGGACAGTCACAAAGTTCAGCCACCAGGTTTGCCGTGATATTATCGGGGATACTATTCCTGATGGCTTGTAGTCCATCTTTGTGTGGAATGTTGGTGTAGAGGGCTTCTACATCCATAGTGGCCAGGATGGTGTTTTCTGGAAGATCACCAATGGATTGTAGTTTCCTCAGGAAGTCAGTGGTGTCTCGAAGATAGCTGGGAGTGCTGGGAGTGTAGGGCCTGAGGAGAGAGTCTACATAGCCAGACAATCCTGCTGTTAGGATGACAATGCTTGAGATGATGGGGCATCCAGGATTTCCAGGTTTATGGATCTTGGGTAGCAAATAGAATTACACCTGGTCGGGGTTCTAGGCATGTGTCTGTACAGATCTGTTCCTGTGCTTTTTCAGGGAGTTTCTTGAGCAGATGGTGTAGTTTCTTTTGGTAATCATCAGTGGGATCAGAGGATAATGGCCTGTAGAATGTGGAGTTAGAGAGCTGCCTAGCAGCCTCTTGTCATCATGAATAAGTTGGAATATGAACAACAGCACCTCCTTTGTCAGCCTTTTTGATTATGTCGTCACAGTTGTTCCTAAGGCTGTTGATGGCATTGTGTTCAGCAGTAAGTTCCTTCCTTTCTTCTTCCAGGACCTCTGTGCATTCCCACTTGAGAGAAGGTAGCAAGCTGTACCACTTGTAGAGGACAGTGAGCACTCCCTGCTTGAACATGGAATCTGAACAAGAGGCAAAGTTTAGAGGCTTAAGGGTATGGATGGGTACAAGAGGCATAATATTTAACACGGGTATGAACTGAACTTTTATGTGCATTTCTGCATCTCTCTATTGTGAGTATCTAGCATAGATATGCCACAGAGGAAACTGTGGCTCAAATAGAATGGACTCTAATTCCATTTGGAAGGGACATTTGCTTTAGCATAACACAAGCAAATGCAGGAAGTGACTCTCAGTGACTAGAACATGGACAGTCAGGTCTAGTTGTTGGAGCAGGTATCAGGCCTCGTGGTTAGAGCAGTGACCAGGATGTGGGCAGTGGGGTCTACTGGTTAGAGAAGGCATCAGTAGCTAGGGTCAGAACCAAAGTCAGAGGCTAGATTCCAGAGCCAAGCATCAGAGCTGGAATCAGGAGTCAGAAGCCAGGGTCAGAACCAGGTTAACCAGAGTTACACAAGGCAGGGGCAGGGCTGGGAAGAAGCAGGCACAAGCTAAAACAGCTATGGTTGAATGCTTTGAGCAGCTGCTGAACTGCTGCTGCTGGCCTTAAGAGTCAGTCTGCTGACTCTTCCAACCAATCAGGAGATATAGCCAATTAGGTATTAGCTTTCCAAGGACTACATTTAAATCCCTCACTGGTGTAGGTTCTTTATCAGAAGGAAAGGCATGGATTTGTCCCTTGAGAAACCTAGTTGATGTGGTGTGGAAAAACCCTTGATGACAGGCTGAAATAGCAGTTTGGTGTATGTTCTAGTATGCAATAGAGGCCAGCCTCCTTTAGGTACAGTATATAGTTCAAGACAGGAGCTACAGAGTATTTCTACACGGCTATAAAAGACCGTCAGCATGGCTACAGCTGGCCTTCGTCAGCTGACTCGGGCTCGCAGGGCTATAAAATTGTTGTGTAGATGTTTTGGCTCAGGCTGGAGCCCAGGCTCTGTGACCCCACAAGGGGAATGAGTCTCAGAGCCTGGGCTGCAGCCTGAGTGTTTCCACTTTTATTTTTAGTCCTGCAGTCCAAGCCCCACAAACCCAAGTCAGCTGACCTGGGCCCTGAGACTAGGTGCCAGGGATTTTTTTTTATTGCAATGTAGACATACCCACAGAGGGCAGACTCCAGCCATAAGCCTTTACCAACTGTTGAGCATAAAAATGTCCATAACACTATTGTGCTGCAGGTTCTCTGGATAGGACAGGAACTCAATTACTCTTGCACCACAACTAAGGTCAGGACCCATTAGAAGCCAATCATCCAGACCCAGGTGCCTGGATGGAAAATTAAGATGAGAATTTTCTCTGCTGCTTGGGATAGGAAGTCTATAGATTGGAGTAGGTGGTACGAGGGCTCCCAAGGGAGCTGTAACAAATTGGTGTACCAGTGTTGTCTTGGCCACACCAATGCTATCAACAGAACTTTTATCCTGTCCCTTTGGATCTTCTGTATACCCTAAGTATTAAGAGTATGAGCAGGAGTGCATATGGAAAGTCACTGGACCAGTGCAATAGGACGGTATTGGTGAGGCCTTGTCCCTGGCCACTCTGGATCACAGTAGGTTGCATTTCGTATTCTCCCTAGTGACAAACAGACCTATTTCAGGAGTTCCTCACCTGCTGAACAAGTGATGAGCCACCATCTCATTCAAAGACCATTTGTGTTGGCCCTGATTCAGCATCCTCAAACAGACTGCTTGGATACTCTGTACTCTTGGCACGTGTAGGGCTACAGGATGTACGTAATGGTGGATGCCCCAGTGCCAGAGTTTCATCACTTTCTGGCAAAATATGGGGGAATAAGCACCCCCTTGTTTGTTCAGATAATGCATGTCAGTAATGTTATTGGTTAGGATCCGAACTATTTTCCCTGAGACAAAGGGCAGGAATGATCTTAGTGTCAGTGTATTACCCAAAGTTCCTGGAAGTTAAAATGAAGTATGGATTCTTGCAAATTCAACAAACCCTGCATTTGTGACTCCTGAAAGTGAGCTCCCTAGCCAACCATGGGTGCATCTGCTGAGACCACTAGTGCCTGGAGCCAAGGGTTGAACTGTACTCCCCTACTAGTGCATTCTTTCTGTACTTCAACCAGGAGAATTTCTGTAGCACCCCTGGTGGGATGGTCACATGCCTCTGTAGACTGTCCATGTTTGGGGTGTATACTTCTGCCAGCCAGTGTTGTAAAGGTCTTATGGGGAGTCTTGTATGGAGTGTCACAAACAAGTCCCATGAAAAACCCTGTCCTTTGGCATGGTTGATTGTGTCAGGTGTACAGAACTATAGCATGTGGGAAAATTTCTCCTCTGGCAGGAATGCTGAGCCTACAGTCAAGTCCAGTGTCTCACTTATAAATATTATCTTTTAACATGGGATTTGACATGATTTCTTCTAGTTGATTTCCAGCCCTAGCCTGTGAAACAGCTAACACATTAGACCTACTGAATGAAGTGAACTTGCCTTAAGGAGCCAGTTGTCCAAAGTTGCACCCTTGGGATTTTTTTAGATGAGCTGCTGCTGCTACATCCAGCATTTTGTGAATACCCTTGGTGCAATTAATTATTGTTGTCATTCTGCATAAATCAGAAATTATGCTGATAAAGATATTATATCTTGTGAGAACTGTGGACTAAAACCACCAATCTGCAAATGGCAGTCCTTTCCTCATTGAAGGCACATGGAGCTTGATATCGATGAAGGGATTACAGTCTGTGCCTGCATAATCTGCTACTGTTTACGATTTAGCCTCTGTGCCTCAAGAGCCATATGGGAATTAATCTCAAATTGAATAACCCCATCATTGACTGCTACTCACTAGTATGATCTATCTATGCTGATGACTCCCAGGTGTCAATGTCAATATTGCACTGCTTCAACTCATGCTTCAGTGAGTCCTTGAATTGTTTCTTCTCACCACCTCATGTGCAGTTACCCACTTTCAGTTCACCATACAGCAACTGCTTTGGCATTCTGGTGTCATCCGTCCTCAACACATGACCAGCCCAGCATAATTGTGATGCAATGAGTATGGCTTCAATCCCGGTGGAGTGGCTGCATTCCAGAACAATCAAAAGGCCAAAGGGAAGAACTCTATATGCAGAACAACAGGTATTTCTCATTCCGGTCTGCATCCCTCTTTGTCCACAGTCTACTTGAGAGGTGGTCATGCTCTTTGATTTTTTACACAGCTGCTGTATGCATCAGGGAGTTAGCACTAAGATGTTAGATGAAGTAAAAAAAAAAAAAAAAAAGTCCTGAGTATTGATCAGGTACATCCTGTTGCCCCTGCAAGAGACTGCTGGCAATAAGGACCCAGATCTCTCTCTAGCTGGATCAAGAAGCCCCCTATGGATAGGCCGGGAAATACTATCCTTTGGTTTCAACTTAAGGATGTCAAATAAAGGATCCCAATTTTCAACTGGAGTCTCAGCAGCACCCAGTTAGAGTGGGAGAACCATCCTGTTCAACAGTTCCTGGAACTGTTGATGTGGTGAGGAAACCATTCAAGTCACAATGTTCTCATCTGGTGACATTCCATAGATTGGGATGTCATGCACTGGGATGTCGTCGGCACCATCATCTATGTCTGTGTAAACACACCCCAAGTATATCTGGGATTGAGAGTCTTCAGTTTTCTAGAGATTGTCAGTATGGTGGCAAAGCAGGTGGCAGAGCCAATGAGGGTGGGAGTATCGGCAGTGCCAGTGCTTTAGGTGGGAACATTGGTTGAATAGGTGGCAGTGTAGGCAGAGCCAAGGCCAAAGGAGCAGGCATTCGTATTGAGGGGCCAGGTAGGATGCCAACAGGGCCAAGTATTGTGCCAGTGGGATTGGACATTATGGCAGTGGTGCCAGAAGATAAGACTGTGATGCTGAAAGCAAATTCAATGGACCCAGGAGTGCCAAGTATGCTGGTGCCAACCATGATAGACCCAAGTATCTCAACCAAGTAGATCAACCATGGCCCTTAACGTGTCCTGTAGTGCAGGCCACAACATGCATCGTACAAAGTTGTGTGGAGTATCTATTTGGTTACACGGACAAAGAGATGTCAGTGGGATGAGATGGTAAAGTTGGGATGGACCGAAAAGGTTCCCCACACCCTCTCTTCAAAAGGGTTGCAAATGGATCCTGAAAATCAAAGGCAAAGTTTGGTGCCAAAAGCAGAGACTCCATGGTCCAATGTAGTGGATGATCCTCTTGTCTTGGCAATACCAAAAGACATAAATGGGATGCGCACTGGACAATGAGCTCTCTTGTGTTGCCCAGGTGCTTAGGAGGGTCAAGGTACCTTCCTGGGAAGTGATGTCTTTTCTTTTCTGATTGTCTCATTCAAGCTGATGCGTGATTCTTCTCTTCGATGCTCTGATGCTGGAGTGCCCAATGCCAACGAGGAGTGAGAAATACATGGTGCCACATCCCTTTTAGTATAGTGAACGTGGAGCACTGTGAGCCTTGAGAAGCTGTTGCCAATTATTTTTGGTACCAAGGATTCTTGAGACTGCAAAGGTGTGGAAAATGGCAACTGAGGTAAGGGTTTTGAAGATCCAGTGCTAGAGCCTTTCTTGGATGTCGGTGTCAAAAGTGGTGCTGACTTGGAAGTTCGGTCATGAGGCTTAGACCATTTAGTTGACTTTGGTGCTGAAGCAGATCTTTGAGGGCCGCGTTATCAGCCTGGTCAACCAGTGACATGGCTGGAGGTTTTAGCACTTCATTAGTTAGATGCACTCTCAGTGTAAGGTGCTGGTCTCAGTGGGTTCTAAATATAAAAGGCTTATAGACTGAGCACTGTATTCAGTTGTGGGCCTCACCCAAATACATCCCCCAGTGAATGCATGTTCACTTACAAAAAACTTAATTAAACTGGACTAAAGGTTGCTGCGGTATACTACAAATACCAGTAACGGCTTTTTTTCTGTCACTATATTGCCACCCCAGTATTAAAAAAATCATGAGTCAAACCCCCATTTGTGCTAAAAAAAAATGAGCAGATTAAAACATCTTATGTTCTTTTTATATGCTTTCTTGGTTTTATACATTTGCCTCATGTTTTTGAGATTTTTCAGCAATAAAGAGGGCTTGAATTTTTTTAAATTAAAGCTGGCATTCTCAGGTATTCACATGACTCCAGGGGCTCAAGCATTGGGGAAAACACCAAATATCATGAGACTCGCAAAAAAAAATCATGAGAGTTGGGAACACTGCAATACCTTTCTGGAAAATGGGACCTAAAAACCCCAAACTACAGAATGCTCAGTTAAGGTCTCAATATACATCCCTGTGAAAAAATGTTTTTACAAGAAACAACAAATGACAAACTTCTGAAAACCAAAAACTGCACAGTAAAGACAGCATTTCCCATACAAGATACCTACAGACCTTAAATGTTCCTTTGAGGGTAGACAATAGAGAGGTGCTGTGATGTTCCCGTTCCCTATCACCAGTCTAGTTTAGGACTCCTATTCATATGCAGCAATGGGATCCTCAGTGTGGCCTTTGTAGGAAAACTAATACGGAAAGCAATGATCATACTGGACATATTTTGCTATCTCTTCTTGTTTCAGCTGCACAGGCACAACCAAAGATCAAGCAACATATCAGGTATTTCCTAAAGGTAGGAGCTATGCTGACTCACAACTAGACAGTGGCTCGCTTTACAAAGCCAAAGGCAAACTAAAACCTTTTAAGTTTTATGTTACAGAACTTGTTCTTGCTGCCACTAGATCACAATGGAAATAATCCAAAAATATCAGTCTAATGTCTCCCTTTCCCATCATTTTTCCCCTCAAAAGTTTTGTGAAGAAAGGTAATTTTGAGTGGGCTTGTATCTTAGGAATGTATTGACAAAATGAATCCAAATTTGTACCACAAACGTTATCCCAGTCCCTGAAGAAGTATGCCAGTTTTACAGCTGATCTAATTATTCAAGTGCATTTTAGAGAGATTTTAAAATTGGTCTTCAAACTTTGTTGCAACCTTACCTATGGAATTGCTAGCATATAACAGCATGTCTAATGATCAGTTCCCTTAGATCTAAATTAATCCTGTTGCTTAAAAAAAAAAAATAATTTTTCACCTCATTCCTTTATTGGGAATTCAAAAGATGACAAAAAGTTCACTGCTGGAACCTTTAGTTTCTCATCTTTTCAATATCTTAAAATCATATCAATGATGAAAAGTACCCTCTGACCTACTCTAAGTTTAAAATTTAAGAAAAGCAACACCACTTCTCTATTTAGAAGGTAGAAAGCACTTTCAGAATTAATCCCTAATCCTTCTGCATTATTTAGAGGGAAAACTGTCATTAAAAGGTATCTGAAACTCTCATTATTAGAACGTATCTTCACCTTAACCAAGCACAATCTTTCAAGGTATCAAAGGTAAATTCCACTTGCTCTCACTTTTGGCCAAAACTCAAAGGTTCCTGTGAAGGGATGCATTTCTCATAGACTTTAAGGTCAGAAGGGACCATTATGATCATCTAGTCTGACCTCCCGCATGATGAAGGCCACAAAAGCTGACCCACCCACTCCTGGAATAATTCTCTCCCTTGACTCAGCTGTTGAAGTCCCCAAATCATGATGTAAAGACTTCAAGTTGCAGAGAATCCTCCAGCCATCGACCCCTGCCCCATGCTGCGGAGGAAGGTGAAAAACCTCCAGGGCCTCTGCCAATCTACCCTGGAGGAAAATTCCTTCCCGACCCCAAATATGGCGATCAGCAGAACCCGAGCATGCGGGCAAGATTCTCCAGCCAGACCCTCATTGACCATTGTTACTAATTACCAGCGATGGCACGTTATTGACCTATTGACTAAAATCACGTTATCCCATCAAACCATCCCCTCCATAAACTTATCAAGCTTAATCTTAAAGCCAGAGAGATCTTTCACCCCCACTGTTTCCCTCAGAAGGCTGTTCCAGAACTTCACCCCTCTGATGGTTAGAATTACTCTTTAGATAAAACAGAGGATGAAGGCAGAGAGCCAGTTTTCAAGGATATCTAGTTATGAACATGCTGTGTGATTACTCGCATATTCATTGCATGTGCAAAAGGTAATTTTTATCAGTGGGTCCCTGAAAGAGCACAAAGCACTTATGGCAGCCAAGGGGTGCAGTAGTTTACACAAAGTGACATTACAATAAGCTTTCTTTTTCCACACAACACTGGATCTGTTAATAATGATAAGCCACTGATATTCTGTGAATAAAGCATCTTCCCATTCTCTCTTTGCTAGCCAGGCACTTCTCTCTCCTCTTTCTTCCTGTCAGCATGGTGGTAAAGTAAAACTTTTTGATATCATGATTTGTGTACCCCATCATACAGGACAGCCAGAGTGCCTTGTTTTGTATGGAAAGCAGTGGTTTTCTAAAAACAGGAGGCTTCTCCAATATAAAATGAGAATTTAGGACCTTGCCTACACATTGAAGTTGCACTGGTTTAACAAAAATCATTATTAAACTGATTTTAGTTAAATCAATGCAAAACCCTGTATGAACATAGTTCCACTGTTTTAAAACAGTTTAGCTTGTGCCTGTAAATTTACCAATGCAAACTAAACCAACATATACCAGGCTTACATAAAATTATGTATGTCCACAAAGGGTTTTCCAGCAGTTTAAATCCGTTCTTAAAAAAAAAACCCCACACCTTTAGTTAAGCTGGTATAACTTTCTGTGTTGGCCTATCTCTCAGAGCATGGGGATTAACTGAAGGAAAAGGTCCTATAAATCCATGGACTTCTAAACTGGCCTCTAAACAAAACACAGGCCTGTTTGGTTTAAGACACTTTGGCCCTTACAAACAGAGTGCCTTTGTGGGGTTAGAAGTGGTGGTGGTGGTGTTGACCCTCCTCATTAGTAAGGGAGGTCCTAATCAATAAATGAGACTGATCCATCCGGTGCAAGTGTTGCCCATAAAGAGTTTTATGGGGTGAAGGCCAGCGCTTTTCCAACTTTGCCCTGTGCTGCCGCCACTAAAAGCTGTGGATGGGGTCTGATGAATCCCTACCACCTAACCCAAATCCTCCTCACCTTTCTTCCCTCTCACTATGAACTGCAGGGCTCGGCAGCAATATCCTCTCTCCTCGCCATTCTGGGAGCAACATTGCCTTATGTTGCCATGACTGCACATGTGTTCCTGGATCCCTTCTGCTCAGGCCACCCCGTCCTTCCATGGCAAGAAGCAGTCACTGCTCAGCTAAACACCTGGGTTTCTTGCTCGGGGGTGAGTGGCAGCTTTTTCTCCTCACATACTACAAGCGTGCTTCCCCTCCATAAACTTATCAAGCTCAGTCGTGAAGCCAGTTAGTTTTTTTGCGCCCACTGCTCCTCTTGGAAGGCCGTTCCTCTAGGATTTCTAACCGTCAGTCTAATTTCAAGCCTAAACATGTTGATGGCCAGTTTATATCCAATGTGGACACATGAACAAATAGAACAGGAGTACTTGTGGCACCTTAGAGACTAACAAATTTGTTAGTCTCTAAGGTGCCACAAGTACTCCTGTTCTTTTTGCGGATACAGACTAACACGGCTGCTACTCTGAAACATGAACAAATGGGGCTTAACTTAAATAACTCCTCTCCCTTTCTGGTATTTATCCCTCTCATGTATTTATATAGAGCAATCATATCTTCCCTCAGCCTTCTTTTGGTTAGGCTAAACAAGCCAAGCTTGATAAGAGTATTGAGCCAAACAGAGGACTGACAGATTACAGAGCCTAGAAGACGCTGTGAAACCCTGCTGCAAGAGGATGAAACAGCATAAGGCATGGGCTTTTTGTCCCAGACACCAAAAATAAAAATAATGCACCAGGAAGGTGGTTTAACTAGGCCACAACATTATTAATTTAACACATTCCAAAAACTATCCAGCAATAACTCATCCAGTGCAATGTGGTCATCCTTACATAATCCATATCAACCAAGAGAAGACTGCCCTTAGCCCGAACCCCATCCAAATCTTTAACCAGGTTGCAACACCAATGCTGTGATGCTACTGGCTTCCCTTCATACAAGGATTAAGGGTATGGAGAAAAGGAGATGGTCCATCTCTATGCCAGACAATACGAGCCTCAACCCCATCACCCACATTGTTGAAGGGATGCCTTCAGATAATCCCACTTCCAGTTAATCAGGAAACTGGATCTGTTGTAATAACTGAGGCCTAGCAGGTCCAATTGTAAGCTCAACTGTGGAAAAGCAGGTGAGAGTTTATAAAGTGTTACAATCACCTAAAATAACAAATGCTGACAGGAAAGGGTACAAAATACAGACAGACAGACAGAGACTGAATTAGTCCAGAAACAAGGACTACGGATACAGCCAAATGACTGTGTTGAAATCATGCCTGATAAACAAGAGGAGAACGGAATCAAAAAGCTTGTATCTTCCACAAACAGAAGCTGGCCCAATAAAAGATATTACCTCACTCAGTCTCTCTGATATCCTGGGACCAACACGGCTACGACAACACGGCAAACAAAACTGGTGTGTCAGAAATTAGGCCTAATTAGTTAATAGAATAATAATTCATCTCCCACTTTTGGGCTCCTTAAAAAGGAATATTTGGCGGGAGGGAATAAATGGGGAACAGACTCCTGGGGGAAAGGCAGACAGGCTTCTGCTTCACTCTAGAAACTGTCCTTTGTTCATGAGCCCTGAAGTTCAACATATTGAAATGTCAGGCCATCACCGCTGCACCAATGAAGACACAAGTCTGATTACTCTGTCTTCCCTTCCTTCCTGTATTCCTTTCTGTCCCTCCTATTCCTCCTATCCTCTCTCTTTTTCAGCCTTTTACCTGATCCTGAGACCAAATGCAGCACACAGCATCACTACAACAAAGTGTAGTGTCCCAAAGTGTTTATAATCTAACCTAACCTCCCTAGGCAGGCAGCTAAGGGGAAAGCAAAACAAAACCAACAACCAGCTGGTCCAGGCCAATCTGGCAATGAGGGAAAAATTCATTCCAAGCCTCAAAAAGTCAACTAGCATGATGCCTTCAGCAAGGTCCAAAATCCTGGTCCTGCTCTAATTCTAAGGAGTGGAAGGAGGGAGCTGTTGTTCCTGGGTGCAAAACAGTGCCCTGGGCACAGGAAAGGGCTTATAAGCCTTCTCATTCAGTGCACAGGGTCCAATGGGCTTCTACTGCATCCTTCAGTCCAGTGTACCAGCTGGGAAGACATTCTTCCCTCAGCTATCCTATCTTCAAGATCACAAGGAATCTGATGTCCCATGATGGTGGGCATGGGAGGGACAGCAATCATTAAAGGAGCACCATGGCTTTCTTTCCCCCACTGACCCAGACAAAGCCATCCAATCGTCACAACTAGAGTGCTCATTGTGAACCCCCTGCTGCACAAGGGAAGCACTACTGCTATACTTATTGTGTGTGTGTAATAAATTAGACCACAAGTGGAGGGATGTTGTTTGAACCGAACAGATCTGTATATGCATTCAGCAGGTATTCAAGAAGTGGAAAATTAAGTGGCAGATGTGATCTCTTGGACTAAGCCAACCCTGTCATACTTTCTTTTCTCTATTTATAGTTATCAAGGTTTTGGTTGAGTTCTCCTTTATAGTTTATTGAAATGAGATCTCATAATATTTATTTACAGATACAGGATTCAGATGGATCCGTACCCTCCCCCCCCCCCCCCAATATTTATACTGTGTTTAAATGGAAGGGTGTACCCCAGTTAAGGTTATAAGCTGTGATGTGCTTTTGTGTCTTTGGAGGAACAAATGAACCCTATTATTTCTCTTAACTGTTCAGGAGAAGAATAGACATTAAAGAGAACATAGTTTTGGGAAAATTCAGGACTGGGAGTGTGCTGGGGTTGTAACTCAGGCTTGCTGGTTGTAATAACTAAGGCTGATGACAGGCTGGTGGAATCAGAATTGCTGGACCAGGACTGCCAGTGTACATGGACACTCAATATGTGGCCTGCATGCTTGTTGCTGACTGAACATTCCAGGCAGGAAGTTACAGTAGCAAAGCTTTGTGGGGCACTCAGGGTTATAGGGTAAGAGATGACACAACCCCTCACTGGTCTGGATTGCACCCTGAACACTGTGACAGAGGGATTTAGATGTGTGTCTCCACTGTCTTTAAATTTTTAAACTAAATACTGTAGCTGTGGGACAGAGGGGAGAGGTTTAAGCTAACTTCAAGCCATTTTAACCAGTCCCCTATGTTTCCTCTAAATCATCCTGAGAAAAGTACCACCACTTACATACTTTGTCCTGTGACAGAAAAGATATGATGAACAAAACTTAGGGCATTACTATTTAGACTCCTGCCCAAAAAAGGTATGATGAATCAAAGTCTTATCAATGTAAATATACCTAGCCTTGTCAGAAATGAGGGCCTTGCACAGAAAAATGCAGGTTCTGTTCCCTCAACATTTCCCTTCAGCCACCATACAGTAGATAGAAAGCATTCACTGTGCAGGGTTATGGATAGAATAATTTACTGCTGTGTTTTTAATAATTTTGGAAGATATTAGGAATAAAACCACAGAAAGAGTGCCAACAGGTCTGGGAAACAAAGGGCTTGTCTAGACAGGGCAACAATGCTGTGATAAATGAAGGGCGGGTAGCTCCCTTTTATGGACACCCAGCCAGCCAGTTAGCTACAAAATCCCTGTTAGTAGCTGTTCTCTACTTGCTTTACCTGTAAAGGGTTAAAAAAGCCCATAGGTAAAAGGAAGGGAGTGGGCACCTGACCAAAAGAACCAACGGGAGGGCTAGAACTTTTTAAAATTGGGAAAAAACTTTCCCTTTGTATGTCTGTTGTTGTTCTCCAAAGAGAGGGGACAGAGCAGAGACAGGGCTGGAGCTATGCTGTAAAAAGCTGTGAGCCAGGTATGAAAAATCACCAGATCATACCTAGAAACTACTCATTTGAAACCCCCAGATATGTAAGTAGATCAGGAAATGTCTAGGAAGACGCGAAGTTTCTCAGACACTAAAAAATTTCCCTGAATTTTACGTTTATTCTTTTCTTAAAATGTATTATCAGATTCTTTATTAGGAAAAAACGTATCTTCCTCTATTCTTACAGACACTCTTAATCAACAATAATTTATGTTAAGATTATCCAAATGATTCCCCTCCAAAACAGAAAAATGTATCTTGTTTACCAAAAATGTCCTCTCTGCAAGTATCACAGTCCACAGGATCCATGATAACAGGTCTTCAGCCTGCATGGCACAAAGGAGGCACAGGCAGATCTGTCCATCCTTGGCAGGAAAGGAAAGCCACTCCAATCGGAACAGCCCACCAGTTTGAGATGATTTCCACAGCCAGAAAAATACCACTGACCAGAACTAATTATTACACGTTATAGGAGCTATAATATATGTATCTAAAAACCCACTACAGCGCATATAGGAGTCCAAACTAATGTAATTAGTCAACAGATCTTAGGCCCTACATGGGTTAGATCTGTGGACCATGCTACTTGAAGAACGGGAAATTTCTGGTAAACCAGAAACAAATTTTCCTATTCTCCATCACATCAAGGTCCACAGGTAAGAAAAGGTACAGAGAAGGGCAACAAAAATGATTACGGGCATGGAACAGCTTCCATATGAGGAGAGATTAAAAACACTGGGACTCTTCGGCTTAGAAAAGACACAACTAAGGGGCGATATGATAGAGCTCTATAAAATCATGAATGGTGTGTAGAAAGTAAGTGTTATTTACCCCTTCATATAACTCAAGAACTAGGGGTCACCCAATGAAATTAATAGGCAGCAGGTTTAAATAAAACATAAGGAAGTACTTCTTCACACAACCCACAGTCAACCTGTGGAACTGGTTGCCAGAGGATGCTGTGAAGGCCAAAAGTATAACTTGGTTCAAAAAAAGCATTAGATAAGTTCATGGAGAATAGGTCCATCAATGGCTATTAGCCAAGATGGTCAGGGATGCAACCCCACGGTCTCGGTGTCCCTAGGCCTATGACTGTCAGATGCTGGGACTGGAGAACAGGGGATGGATCACTTGATGATTGCCCTGTTCTGTTCATTCGCTCTGAAGCATCTGGCATTGGTCACTGTAAGAAGACAGGATACTGGGCTAGTTGGACCATTGGTCTGATCCAGTATGGTCATTCCTATGTTTAGATGATTTTAATGCAAGTATTAAGTAGGCTGAACTTGAGAAATCTGAAAGCAGAAACAACCAGTATCAAACTATTTGTTAGCTATGAATTTCTCCTCACCAAGGAACCACTGCCTAGAGCACCCTCCATCTGAAGGCAGCAGCTGTGGAAGATAGGATGTCCAATTTTTAGAGTTTGGTGAAGATGGGCAACAAGGGCTATGTTGCAATTTCATACATTTCCTCTTACCAAGCATAAGAACACTTGGCCTATGAAGTCACCCTAGCTCTAAGGGAATGGGCCTTGAGATTAAATGATGGAGCTAAGGACTTTGCTCTTTAAGCTTCTGATATGACCAGATGAATCCATCCTAATATGAAGAACTTAAATGTCTTCTTTTCTTTTGATACTGGATGGCACAAGACAAAAAAGAACCTTTGATTTTTTCTAAAGGGCTTGGAATGATCAATATGAAATCAGTAAAGCCTGTGTCACACAGAGAATATACTAAAGTTTCCCTTTCAAATCTGATGTCTTGGGGCAAAAGGAGGGTATGGATCATTTCCTGTGCAAAATGAAATACTGAATTTACTTTGGATACAAAGACTGGTTTTAGTCCTGATGACAATTTTGTCACAGCGGAAGGTGAAAAATTGAGATTTAATACATTTCTGAGGATATGTTAGCTGAGAACTAATTTGACAGACAAGAAATATAGTGAAATTTTTCTGACATGTTCAAATGGGAACACAATTAGGGCCAATAAGATGATATTCAGATCCCAGAGTTATGCCTGGTGAACTCAAGGGAGGGGGGGGGAGGGAGGAGAAATCAATGGTGCTGTACCTAGGAAGCGCCCAATATCTGGATGAAATGAAAACTTCCTCTTCCTAGTGGAACTCAAAATAGCACACAGAGGAAACAACTGAAATTGATGAATCCACAGTAATCCACAAATTGTACTGTCCTCCAAATGTCCTTTTCTGCCTTTCCCCTGCACAGGTCTCCGATGACATCATTTAAAAACAGGCATACATTCCTGTCTCAGAGCAGCTACAAGTATGTCTATACACACTAGGTCCAGCTACCAAACTAAATGGTAAGAAGCAGTACTGAAAATACTGGTGCCTTTATGTAAAGTGAGAGACATGCCTGGGAGCAGACTGAACAGGTACTTTATATGAACATAGGCTTCCTTCAGGTCTATGGAGTATAGGAAGTCCCCTTTGTTGATGGCTGCTAAAGTTAACTTTAGCATCTCCATAATGAATTTTGGACTTCCTTAAATGTCTATCTAGATATTTTAAATCAAACCCAGACCTGTTCCCCCAAGCACTCCTTCACAAGGAAAATAATAGAGTAAAGGCCAAACTTCTGCTTTGGGCAAGGAGCCAGCTATACTGCACCACTTTGAAGCAAGTGAGAAACAGCCTCTCTGCCATACTCAGTCTCTTCAACCAGGGAGAGACGGGAGTCCCTTTGGCTCAAAACAACCACCTCTTGCTAGATGTTCCAGAAGAGTCCCTTGAGAGTAAGTGTCTAGAAGGCCCAGTCACAAGGTAACCCAGGAATGGAAGTGCCAGAGCTCTAGCACTTTTGAAGCTGCAGACAGAAGGCAGCGGCCACTGAGGATTGAGGCACACCCCAAAGGGAACAAGTCTCTGGCCAAAAAAATCCACAATAAACCCCTGAAAAGTTTGCTGCAAGGGAAAATTCGTATTTGGAAGAGCATGGAGAATGTGTGCGGCATGAAGGCGTGCAGGAGACGTACATTAGTAAATGATAAAGAAAGTGGGCCATGAGGCTACTTACCACTGTCCATAATGTCTTCTGGTGATTCTGGCTGCCTTCCCTTCACAGCTAAGGTGAAGTGGAGAAATGCTGTGTGGACTGTAAGGAAGTCTGTCGTTGCTTGCATGTTGGTCAAAATTTGTTCAGGCTTCTATTTTGTCTGAAAGCTAGATCCTTTTGTGAATAGGACGGAGAGCTGCTGGCAGCTTCTCTACTAGAGAACCAGCATGGCTTTTCCTGCCTCTCTCTCTTCCAGCTTTGGCAAGGGAGACCAAGGAGACCTTTGCATCGAATACAATGATTCTGATAGCTCCTTATAGAAGAAGCATAAATTGCTGCCCTGACGTTTGATGAGAGGCACAAAACAGGCTTTACAATACCAGGGCTTCCTTCATGGCTTGTCCACCATCATGTCACATCTCCAAGATATCAATACGTCGTCTTCTTTCTTCTCATGCACAATACTGCAATTTCTACCCTTTAGATGTTAATGGAAATCCAAGACGCTAAACCTAAGCATGTCCAAAAGGTAACGCCTTATTTTCCTTGCCCATGTTCTTCGAACTCTTGAATGGTTACTTGTGTATGTCAGAAGCCAGTACAAAGTCTTTTACCCTAGTTACAAGGTCCTCCAATGAACTACTGCAACTACAATTACGAAACAGAACTTCTACTGTATTCTCCATGTTCCTTTGATACTAGGCTTCTTTCTATTTACCATCCTCATCTCTCCAGAGCAGTAGGAAGTTTCTTTTACAGATTGCTCCCACATGAAGTAAACTCCCTGTACGCAGCTGATTTCCTAAGTTTTCAAATCAAATATCAAGAGACATTTTTTCTGCAACATATAACTTCTTAACCCTCTCTTTAACGTAACAACGAAATGTTACTCTCTGACCCTTCTACTGTTCCCATAGCCATTCTTTCTAAAACTTGGCCACAGGATCTCTCTTCCCTGCTCCCCTACCTGAATGTGATATATTGTAATGATGCTATGTGATATATTGTAATCTATATAAATTCCTATTAGCATGAGTTAAGTAATAGGCTTACTTTTTTGTATCATACCATACCAGTTTTATTTTCTAACAGTATAGCTTGACAAGTATTACAATAACTGAACTTTATAATTTGTGGATCTGTACGAGTGTTAACAGTGTGGGCCATCTCAAAATGCCCTGTTGTGACCAAGCGCAGTACTACAGGTGTGCCTTGCCTTTGGGTGTCAGTAAGTTCACATTCACAGATTGATGCAATGAGGAGCCAAAACAAACAAATCAAAATAAATGTGTCTCCTTTAATAAACCAGCATCGAAGGAGTACTTGGAATAATAGTTCAAGGGCCCTAGACTCAGTACCCTGGTTCAGAGATCCCAAACTTAAGTCCAAAAACAAGGCCTTTGAGCCTGGTCAGGCTACTCTTCTGGAACTGGAGAGAGTTCATCATGCCTTGCAACCTGGATGGCTTTTAGTCACTTCTCTCCTGTTCAGCTTCCTGTTTCTGTTCAAACAGGCCAAGCCTTAGGGCTGACCAGACAGCCTCCTTAAATATACCCAGACTGTTTTGGCTGAGAGTTCCTGGCTGTCTCTTAAAAGGGCAGAACACTCCTTCACAAAGGGTGTAGAATATGAATGAGATTTTCAAAAAAAGCCTAATAAGATTTGGGTGCCTAACTCCTGTATGGTCCTTTGAAAATTCTGTCCAAACTCTAATTCTTATA
The DNA here is from genome assembly GCF_002925995.2 of Terrapene triunguis. Classification (NCBI taxonomy): domain Eukaryota; kingdom Metazoa; phylum Chordata; order Testudines; family Emydidae; genus Terrapene; species Terrapene triunguis. The sequence continues at coordinate 14,997,780 of NW_020664436.1, read as the reverse complement.
GATCAGTGGTTCCCAAACTTGTTCCGCTGCTTGTGCAGGGAAAGCCCCTGGTGGGCCGGGCCGGTTTACCTGCCACGTCTGCAGGTTTGGCCAATTGCGGCTCCCATTGGCCTGGAGCAGCGAACTGCGGCCACTGGGAGCCGCGATTGGCCAAACCTACAGACGTGGCAGGTAAACAAACCGGCCCGGCCCACCAGGGGCTTTCCCTGCACA
>NW_020664436.1:14843967-14997467 GCF_002925995.2 Terrapene triunguis | reverse complement strand
TTTCCCTGCACAAGCAGCGGAACAAGTTTGGGAACCACTGTTATAGATCTACAAATTACAAGGCTTAGTTATCATATTATTTTTCAAGCTAACTTGCAACAGGATTGGGTGTCTAACTCCCTTAGGCTCCTTTGAAAATCCCAGCCTTTGTCTACACAATATCTTTATTCAGTTTAGTCCCTCAAGTACTCTCATTTTTGTGGCAAACACCATAGGCCATATGTCTTCATTTGTAAACACCTTTCTACTATCCCCACCTCCTGGGGACAAACTGAATCTAAAAGGTTACCTTTTAAACAAGTTCTATAAAAAACTGGAAATCAAGATAGCTCCATTTTACCCACTGGATGCATACTTCACAGCCTTGATAATACACGTAAATTGTTTGATTGCTTGGAACTACTGATTACCCTGTGTGGAGAGCTGATTACCTGATTATCCAAGAGACTAATCCTTTAGCTTGATTTTGTGCCATTTGACAGTCTGGATAATTTTCTAATTACTTTGAGTTTTCAAGTGATTTTATAGATATTACTGGGGAAAGGAAAAGAGTGGGAGTGTCTTCCTATAGGTAACGTTTTCCCACAAATGTACATCTTATGACAGTCACTTGTCTAATTTGTTGTTGTTCATCTGTAACCTTAACTAAGAAACTTTCATTAGAAAAGCCTCAAAACCTAATATTTGGTCAAACTTTAGTGGTATTTCCAATGTTGTTGTTTAGAGTTTGACTTCAACCACAGTGGAACAACCTTGACCCACAGCATCAAACTTTTAGGTTTGACAGTGAATTTCTAAATTACACATATAAAGTGTAATGTAGTAGGTACACCTCTACACCAATATAATGCGACCCAATATAACATGAATTCGGATATAACGCAGTAAAGCAGCGCTCCGGGGGGGGCGGGGCTGCATGCTCAGGCGGATTAAAGCAAGTTCGATATAATGCGATTTCACCTAGAACGCGGTAAGATTTTTTGGCTCCCGAGGAAAGCGTTATATCGGGGTAGAGGTGTATTTATCGATATGCTAAGAGTTAACATTTTAAATTGAGTGATAATGTATGTCCCTCCCTCTTTATATAAACACACTACCATGGGATCTAAAATATTTTAATACAGTCAATATATTTAATATAATATAGATAATTATGTGCAAAGAATTAAACAAATTTATAGTGATTTAAATACTGTAGGTATAACAGATGCTGAAGAGAGACTCACTTGCCACAGAAAAGTTGTTGAGGGGATACGGTAGATCCACATCTTGGGGCTTCTCCTTATACCCTATGAAAGAACCATCTGTCTTCAACAGGAAGTATCTTGGCCGCCAATTTTTGATATATTCTCCTATATGAGAAAAATATACATTAATACTAAAGAAAAGAAAGACTTTGATATGGGATGTTACAGTGCCATATCCATGCCCAACATTAACAGTGTCAGAATTTGCTTGAACAATTTTCTTCATTTAAAAGAGAAAAATGTCACACTTTTATAATTAATTGCACCTTATGTCTCCAGAGATTCATTCAACAATACACACAGAGTTGTTGGCAAAGTGAAACCTTACACAGAGATCACATACATTATTTTAAAAACACTGACATCCTAGATACTGTTCCCAAAGTTAAATGATCAATAAAGAAACAGCATGCACTGTTTATTACATTGTGGTAAAATCCAGGGGCAAGAAGGTAAAAATGGACCTTCTCTCTTGTAAGCATTGTTGATTACAAATTAGCTTCCCAAAACTTATCTACCATGCAAAGACACAATGCAAAATCCAGTATAAGAATAAGAATAAAACAGAAAATTGTCCAATTACATACACGGACAGAGGAAAGTACATATACTGTGTAAAATCTTATTGAGATCAAAGAGCTGTTAAAAATTGCTTTTAAATTTAAGGCATGCTTTGAAAAGATAATCAAATGCAGTTTAAAATGAACTGGACAGATGCACTGGTTACTAGAAGTGCTGTAAACCACAAGCCCTCAGCCACTAAATCATATTACCACCTTCTTCCACTGATGTGTGCTGAACATTTTCCACAAAGAATGTAAATCAATCTCAAGATCTCCCTGTTATCCAGCTAAATGTGCACTTGATACAGCCAGAGAAGTAAGCAAAATCTAACACATACAGTTGTAATATTAAAGGAGACAATCTATCAACAAGAAGTACATCAGTTTGTTCATAATGCAATTTCAGGAACTTCACTGACTATTGAAATGGTAGCCTGCTCCTTCACAGAAGTGTGGGTAAGAAAATAGTGAAACTAGTATGCCAAGCAGTTGTTGTTGTGGAATGAACTTCTAACTTCTGAAAAATTACTAATGCAAGCTATTTACATGCATTACTAGATTAAAATATGGAAAACCAATCTTCTCCAATAAATCAAAATGGTCTGCATCAAAAACTTTGAAATCAGAAAAGTGACTGGTTTCAAAACTTTTTATGATGAATTTTGGAGAAATGTTTTATCTAGATGATTTATGCAATGATATTTCAGGAACAAAGGCAATGTCTTCATCCAAATAATTCACAAATCTGCTGTAGCGATCCACTAGTAATGATGTGTTGTCTACTATGAACAAAACCTCCTGCAACACTTCTATATCTGGGTCTTTAAAGGGTTTCATGAATACACTTAAATCAATTCCCATGTTACATATAATATACTAGTGCTAAACAGCATGATTTTGCCTTAAGTTTCAGCCCCAATATAGTAGCCCACAATGATAGCCAGATGCAGAACATGTCGTTCCAAAAGGAATATACAATACTGCACAAATTCTCAGGTCTCTTGCACCATGGATGTCTTTCTTTAAAATATATTAACTTTGCCTGGTTCCTACAGATGAATCATAACCCAAATTTGTTTTTTCAGGATGTTGTTCCCCCCACAAAAAGAAGTTAATATAATTTTTGCACACAGATACATTGAAGGGTGTGCCTTTTCTTGGAATGATCAATATTGCTATAACAAAACTGGCCTGGATAAAGGCTATTGAAAATGGAGTGGGTTTAGGTGAATATATTAATGGGCAGTTTTTGTTTATATTGTAATTTTTAATGTATGGATTCCATGCCCAGAAAAATGGATGGATGCCCACAACTGCACTTCAGAAATCTGAAGAATAAAATAAATAACACACTGGTTAACATTTCACTTAATTGCTGAAATAGCTTAATAGTTATCAAGATACACTCATTTTCCTCTGCTTAATTTATAAAATGCTCCCTTATAAAAATAATTATGCTCCCTTCTGCAAAATCCAATTTTTTAAAGATTAAAAACAGCTTTCAGTCTATGTTTCTTAAAAGAGATCAGTGTTCACATGAAGCCGAAATTGTCACCATAAGAAACACTCATACACTACATCTCTCAGGATATTTGGAAAGGAGGCCAACTCTCTGACTTCCAAATGACCTATCAGCATTTCAACTTTAAGTTTTTATATTTTTCAGCAATAAAAATATGTGCATATGTAAACATCATTTAAAGTCTATTACATTTCTAAAGAAGAAGCTAATACTAAATTTGAAGTCATAGTAAGAATATACTTTTCATAATGGAACATATGTTTACCAAGTACCTTAAACATAAAAGAACTGCAAAAGATTTACCGGTACATTTGAAAGTTTGTATATTCAAGTGTTAAGATTAGAGTAAAAGGATTTTGTGAGAAAAGAGAAGTCCACACGGACTAACCAGCAGAAAAGATGGCCTGACAATTTAATGAATTACAGTCTTTGAGGTAGTTAAAATAGCAGTAGTTTTCCTATAGAGAATTATTCAGTTTGTACCCAGCTTCCTGCTGGGTTAATGTAAGCTAAATTATTATTTTGCTTAAATTTATGCCCTTCTAAATTGAAAAATACGTTCTCCTAGAATCTGCTTACCAGACTTGGAAGAGGTATCTAATTTTACACACTGCACTGAAGTAAGCCAAGTTATTCATGCACCTTTTTAACTCTGGTCAAAGTATTTAAAGCTATTACAGAATAATTGCACTTTCACATACAAGGAAAATTCTGTAACCTAGGAGTCAGCTTCAGCTTCTTCACTGCTCTAGCAATATTTCCCAGGGCGCTCCCCAAAATTGGGAATTGATATGGAAATTCTGATTCACATGAAAATAAAAGTCTGGATCTTTGACAAAGGCAAAAAAAAAAATGTTGAGGTAGCTATACAAGGAATATGGTAATATTGAGTATGTCAACACTGGAATAGAAGATTGCTGTGTAGACATTTGGGCTCAAGCTGGAGCCCAGGCTGTGGGACCCTCCCCCCTCGTGGGGTCCAAGGGTTCAGGCTGCAGCCTGAGCCTGAATGTCTGCACAGCAATTTTACAGCCCCGCAGCCCAAGTCCTGCAAGCTGACCCAGGCCAGCCCCCAGATGTTTAATTGCTGCCTACACGTACCCACAGGGTCATGAGAATGAAGTTCTGAATTGCTCTTCACCTGACATTCTTTGGTTGTTATTGCTACCCAATATATTAAGTGCAACCCCAATGAAAGGGGTTTTATACGGCCATTTCTTATGCAAGCAGATAGCAACAGTGACTTGCCTTCAGATTTTTTATTCTGATAAGGAGTTTGCTGTGGTGATGTAATGCTTGTAATTTTGAAACTTTGCTGAAGAGCTCTGGTGGGAGGAGATTTCTGTGGAACCAGACAAGAGTCTTCAGTTTGCTCATGCGCACATAAAATGAATCTCTTAAAGTTAGTTATGTCTTTAAATTTACCTCAGGTCTCTATGTTTTCAAACACAGACTTCACCTAACACTTTATGGTTCCTTTTACTATTAACATCCATTTGTAATCTTAAGAAAATGAGAATTCAGCACTTCTTTTGAGAATTACTAATTCAAAAATACCCAACTAATTTTATTGCTGAAGAATCACAGTAATTAGTAAGACAAATTGGTCATCTTTGCAACAGATAATTTAACCTATTTTATTTAACAGAGTTTGATACTTTTGAATATAAAAAGGGCTTCTGGAGATGTCAGGAAAACATTTTTAAGATACAGAGCTGACAGGCAACGGAAGGAAGCCTTTGAATTCAGTAACTTGCTTCCCAGAAAGGAGCAACAGCTGCCACACAGACACAAGTGAGATTAAAAAAAAAAAACAGCAAGCAGAGAACACCAAAAATCTGCCTCAAATATTTCCTTATCAATTTACCAAAATGGTTTTAAAAGAAAGAACACTGTGGGGTGAAGGACTGTTTGGCAGGGTACTGGGAAAGGCAGGGAGGAGGGAAAAGCCGGTTGCACTATTTTTTTATTTTTTTTTATTTTTAAGGGAGAAGTGTACATGTTTTCTGTTTTAAAATAGACTACAATCTCTCTCATGTCCAGATAAACAAATGGAGGGACAAAAATAACAATGTACCCTTAGAACAAAGACTAGGAAAATGGGGCAAACAAAAACTGTTTAAAAGAAACCAAGGCTAAACCATATTACTATACAAGTTATTAAAATGAATCAAGATCATGAGAGATGCCAGGTCAAGCAAGACATCAAAAATATTGCTTTTTGTTTTTAAATTGAATTTACTTACCTTGGCCCTCTGAGGGCAGTGTTACCTAACACATCATAAGTAGCATCAGAAGTGACTTTTTACCTAAGATGACAGTTATTAAATTTACAATGGTTTTATTAAATATTTACCTTTTGTGTTTTCATAACATATGGAAATTGCAACGTAATCTGAAGCAAATGTAAAAAAATTTAGATTAAAAGAAATGAGAAGTATATCTTCCCTTAGCATCAAGTGTATGCTGTTTAATATAATGGAGTATTACAGATGCACGCACACACACAAATTTACTTTAAGGACAGCCAAATTTTGGCAATAAATGTTTAGATCCTATCCTTTGTCTTTTATATAGTAAGGCAACCCATATTTAAATAAAAATGCATGTTTCCAAGAAGCCACTGCTAATACTAAATGACATTTTGAGTACATCTATATTAAGACTTGAAAAATTCAATTGTCTATTCACCAGTGGCAAGTTTTCCTTATTAAGTGTGAAGAGGATATATGCCATCAATTTATGCAGTACTTAAGCCTTCTTTAAGAAGTTTCTAGCCTAGGAGTGAAGATAAATGAGAACTGAATGTAAACTGAGAGAATGTTGCTTTTCTGAAGCTACAGACAGTTCCAGTCCACCTAATGTTCCTCCCAGCTTAACAAAGTACCATCACAGTGAAATTAACAAGACTGATCAGTTTTACTACTGTTGTTCAGAACCCTATGGGCAGAAACTGTCTAGAACCTTGTGAGAGACCTTCCTCCCCCTTGCAGCAACCAGGAGGTGAAGGCAGAAATCATCTTCTTTCCAACAGGACATGGACAGAGATCAAAATTAAAGGGCTGACTGAGTCACCCAGGAAAATCCAGTAACAGCACTCTAGTTGAAGTTGCAGCACATTTCCCAGGAGCTGGAGGTGAGTAGGAGAGCTGGGCTTCTTACCAGGGGCACTGTTCCTGGATCTCACTAATGGGGTCCCCATACCCTCATCTTTTGTACATACCTCTAGCTAGAATTCCCCCCACCCCATTTATCTAGTAGGAAACTATATAGGATCTGCAGGATGCCAGACATCTTTGAAATGAAAGGGGGAGCATAAGCAGAGGTAGGACCCTCCTTCGCCAGGACATTCCACCACCCTATGGCCAGCCAGAGTGAGATAGGAGCCAAATGGTTTCTTACTCCCTATGGTAATTATTTAAACCTTTGCCTTGCCTGGGCTTCTTGAGCCTCTTGCTCTATTTTAGCTAGAAAGATTAATCCTCCACTGGTAGAAAACTGGTAAATTTTCCAAGCTCTTTTGTAGACTGCCATGCCAGTCGAACAGTCTTCAAAACAATGAAGAAAGGCTATTTACCTTACAGTCATTGGAGTTCTTTGAGATGTGTGGTCCCTGTATGTATACCATTGTGGGTGAGCATGCACTCTGTATGCCTGAAAACGGAAGATTATTCATTAGCAGTGTGCATGGGTCTGCGCCTGCATCTCCTCTTGCTTTGGATCAAGAGCATAAGGGGCAACACAGACCAACCGCCTCTCCAGTTCCTTCTCTAACACAAGTCACCTTAGGAAAGGCTCTGAAGCAGAGGGGAAGGAGGGTGGTATACAAATAGGGACCACACATTTTGAAGAACTCCAGTTTTTGTGAAGTACTTTCTTTCTTTGAGCAATGCTTTCTATGTGCAATCTATGTGGGTGTCTCACAAGCATTACTCATTGAGGAAGATAGTGCGAGGAACCACTAAGGTTGCCAACGTTCTAATTACTGAAAATCAGACCCCCCCCACCCCCAATCTCTCCTCTTCCCCTGAGGCCCCGTCCCTGCCCCCAAGTCCCCGCCCCCTGCTCACTCCTCCGCTCATGGCTTTCCCTGACACCTCATTACAAAGTCTGCCAAGCCCTCTACTGCTTTAATGTACATCCCTCCACACTTGAACTGCGATGTAAGAATCACAGAGAAATAAATTCAGGCCTGGCATTAACAGAGTATCCATGCCTAGGCGTTAACAGTCTCAGGCCCTCTTCTTATCACAGGTCTGAATTTGGCCTCTTTGCTTTAAGCAGAGGCCTAACAAGCAGATTCTGGTCCCACCAGTACCTTTCTAAACCCAGCATGAGCAGCCAAGGGACATACAAACCCCAACTCCAGCAGGCTGCCTGGGAGCGCAGATCAGAAGAATGCTGTGGCCGCATGGGAGCAGCCAGGCAGCCCCGCTGGTGAGATAGGATGTGGCCATCCTGCACGGCAGTCTCCCACCTCCCCCTGCACTGGCTGCCCAGCAGCCCCCTTCCCCGCCCGCTCGAGCCCTTCCCACCTTGGAGCTGCCTGAGAGGGCGGCCAGAGGAAGCGCTGGCTGGCAGGGCAGCTCGTGTTCCTTCCCTCCCAGGAGCTCCTTACCCCACTCGCCATGGGCCCCCACACACTGTCCTCTGCCGCAAACAATGCTCCTCAAAGGGGCCGCCGGTGCATGCATGTTGCCTCGGGAGCTGCCTCTTCAGGGCCAGGCAATAGGCTGCCACTCCTCTCCCTCCTTACCCCCCACACTGCCAGGTCCCCTTTTCCACCCAACTTTCCGGTCGAAAACCGGACACCTGACAACCCTAGGAACCATGCTGTACCACAGACTGCAGGAAAGATGCACCTGCTGAAGAAGATTGTACTAAGGCCTAACGTCTATAAAGGTATTCACAAAGCCCCATGTTGCCGTTCTACAGGAGGGGAACGGCCTGAAGAGAAGCAACCACGGTAACAGTAGGCAATAATGAAGAAGCAGAGTGGGGAAGAAAGCAGTGTCCCCAGATCTGAAGAACAACTCTGTATAGCTCAAAAGTTTGTACCTTCTACCAACAGAAGTTAGACCAATAAAAGATATTACCTCACCTACTTTTTCTTTCTGATATCTTGGGACCAACACAACTACAACAACACCGCAAACAATTAATTATATATGACAGTGAATGTTGAGATTCAAAAACTTAAAGCTTTATAACAATTAAAACAGTCAACATCATATCAAAATATACAATGTAAGTATCCTGAAGTTAAACCCCAATAAGCTATTTCTTTATTTTGCCTACCTGTAATTTTCAATTATCATCCATGGAAATATTTTTCATCTGTTTGTGTGGTGAAAAACTTTTACCAATAAAAATCTAATACTTCCAAGCCTAACTCTGAGTCTGATCCAATATGGCAATTCCTGTGGCCTTAAATACCTTTGTGTCCTAGTATTTTAATTGACTTTTTTTAAAAGAAAATTACTTAATGGTAATTCTTGTTCTCAGTATGCTTGTAACAAACAGGCAAAAACCCTTTAGCTAAGTACCATATCCAGTGAATTCCCTTGCTGATCTTTTTGCTAATTCTAAACAAATGTCTTCTCCATTTTAAATTACTGGACTGAATCTCTGTCCCTATCACCTGTAAATTTAGTACTATTATGGATTCTAGTCATCGTTCAACTCTTTCCTTCCTGTTGCATTAAAAACTCTCAATATTTTTTTTTAAATCTAAAAATATGGGAAAATATTAAGAATAAATATTCAACAAGAAAAGCGAGAGATTGCCCTATACAAATGCAATATCAGTCTCTAACTTAGCAGGTCCGGACTCAGTTTTTAAAAATGCATTTGCTTAAATGTGCACCTAACATACTCACACAAAACTACTGATGTGCCATTGCAAGTCAAGAATTTGCACTCACAGGTTACATAATGCATATCCTCAACATGAGCATGCACAAGATTATCTTGCCAATTTAAACATTACTCTTATTCCCCCTTAACTCTTGAACACTTCAGATGAAATGTAGCCAAATCAAATTCAATGGAACTACTCACATGTATGAAGTTACTCACTTGCATACGTGTTTACAGGTTCAGGTACAAATTTGGGTCCTGATCTTATAACAGTAAATGTTTAAAGTGGCAAGATTTTCTTCCTGATAGCTCAATCTAGGCATAGAAAAGGTCAGTTCTGAATTTTGTCAGGATGTCTCTAACTTTTCATAATTATGGCCTGAATTTTTAAAAGCAAGTTTATAATCTTATCCAGCACAATTTGTGGCTAATTATCCATATGGGAGTGTAGGTACACATCTTTCAATTCATTTGAGATGAAAAAGCAGGTCTTTGAATCAACTCCCCTGCTGACAGTCTCAAGGAAATATATCTTGAAATATATATTTTAAAATAAACTGTTTTTATTATTGGAAATTCTTGAAGGATAAAGAAGAATGTATTGCTGCCTAGAGCAACCTGGTCTTTATTATCTATAACTGTAATACAGTGGAACCCCGCAATAACGCACCCCGCGATAACGCGAATTCGGTTATAATGCGGTGCGAGTCTGGCCCCGGCGGGCGTGGGGCGAGTCCGGCAGGCGCGGGCGTTTGGGATCCATGCCCCGGTGGCAGTAGCAGGAGTGACTCTCCCTGCAGCCCTAGCGCACCCCTGGGGTTCTCACCTCTGTCCCCGGCAGGGCCGGCTCCAGCCCGCAGCCCACGTCCTTCCCTCCCCGCCGACCGACAACTTTCAAATAACTTGCAGGCAGGAGTGGCGCGGAGCCCTCCCAGCAGGTGGAGCGGCAGGAGGGGCCGAGTGGCGAGCGCCCTGGCCAGGTCCGCCCGGGGTGGGAGGGCAAGTGGGGCAATTTGCCCCGGGCCCCGCAGGGGCCCCGCGAGCCCGGGCCCGGTGGCGGTCCAGATCTTCGGCGGCGGGGGCTCCGCGAGCCCTGGCCCAGCGGCGGTCTGGGTCTTAGGCGGTGGGAGGCCCTTCTGTGCTGCTGAAGACACAGAGCGACTGAAGCTCCCCCGTTTTGCCCCAGGCCCCCTGAATCCTCTGGGCGGCCGTGGCCCCGGATGAAGGAAGCCTGGCCGCCCCCCTTCTCTCTCTCCCCCCCGCTCCCTCCCTCCCACTAGCCAGGGCGTGCACTCTGCTGCCCGGGGCATGTCTGCAGTGCAGGGAGTCCTGCTCCTCTCCTGCCTTGGACAAAACTTCCTTAATGGTTGTAAGTTGAAACCCTGCTATAACGCGACCCCGCATTTACCACGATTAAATTTTTTGGACCCCAATTATCGCGTTATAGCGGGGTTCCACTGTATCTAGATCACCCTGATTATATTTCTTGTTTCTCTTGAGATAAGCAAATTTACATTGCAATTCAGTAATAAGCCTAGTTTACTCTCCACTTCCTATGTCTGTTCTCTCAAATTCCATAATTATATACTTGCATACTACAAAGTTTTAGTGCAAAATTCTGCTCTCAGATATGACTGCACCAACCGATTAGATGGAAGACCAGTTTGAACAACTATGATCTTTCTGGCACTATAGAACACAGAAGAACATGGAATAAAACCCATGAAGAAGAAATGCCAACCCAACTAACAAAAAGAAAGTGACTCACCATTTGCAAAACTACTGACCTCTGCCAGGACACAGATGTAGAAAGCACTATTTGGTGGGAGGCAGTCACACCTGAATTCTCAATTAAACTCCAACTGAAATAATTCCAAATTATGACAAGAAGACTGAAATGCTGTCTCCAAGGATAAAAAAAGAAGACATTAAATGCTCTCATGAGTTTGTTTTCTTAGATCAGTAATCTTTAATAAAATGTCTTTACCAGATTTAAGACTGGCATCTTTCTTTTTCCTATGAAGACAGAGAATAAGATTTCTGCTAAGCTCATTCACGTAATATTCAAGTCATTCAGTGACTAACCAAAAATCTTTGTTGTATCCTGATCGAAAAATGTTAGAAAAGAAGTCTGAAGTACATGGACACAGCCATGGAGCACTTCAAACTACTATTTCCATTTATCATTCTTAAGGCAATATCTTTATCATAACATAACTTACCAGAACAGTAAAACTTAACTCTTCTATGCAGTGTAATTGTAGCTGTGTTGGTCCAAATATATTAGACAGAAAAGGTGTGTGAGGTATGACTTTTATTGGACTAACTTCTGCTGCTGAGAGAGACAAGCTTTGAAGCTTACACAGACCTGAAGAAGAGTTCTGTGTAAGCTTGAAAGCTTGTCTCTCTCAGCAAAACAATAAGGTCCAATAAAAGTTATTACCTCACCCACCTTGTCTCTCTAAATTTATTCTTAATATTTAAGAGGGGAAAGTCTGTGGATTTAACTTTCCACTTCCATAATCTAAAGTAAGAAATCACCTGACAAATAGGAAAAGATTACATTTACACGTAACCCTTTTGGGACAGCTTTAGTCCTTTTCCATATGTCTCAACCCCTTTTCATACGTTTACTTCTTTCAAGTGAACCTGGAAACTCATAATAAACAAAACAAGCCCCCCCTTCCCAAAAGGGGATATTAGAAGGCAGAGGAGAAAGTATGATTGAAGCCAGTGGTTTAAAATCTGGTTTATATGCAACTGTCAATACATAGGAAAAAATGAAAGGAAGTTAGCTGATGCTCTTCAGGAGTTGACCAGCCTTTCACCACTGGAGAAGCATTCAAAATGTGATCAAGTTGCAAGAGAAAATTAGTCTGCTAATCTAAGACTAGCCCTTAGTGTTTATTTGTCTAGTTTTATATAATTTTAGACAATTTCTAACTGGCATTTTCTGCACAGGAAAGGCCCAAGTTGCGATAGCAGGGGTGTGCAACATATCACTCTTGAGATACTTGAACAAAGCTACATAAGAGAGCTTACATAGCTATGCTTGCTTACACATTTCTTGGGATCAAAATAATTTTATTACTCTATTTCCATAAGTACTAAATTTACCAAAAACTTAAAAATAGCAAAGAAAACTTAATTTCTCTCTCAGAAAGGTTCCTTTTAGAAAACAACAATGGAGGAAGGGGAAATATTAAACTCCTGAACTAATTAACAAAACTAAAGGAGGAGGTGGGGGGACAATGATAATTAGTATGTACCCTCCCCCTAACCAAACCTCCAAATACACTCATTCTGTATATGCACACACAACAGCAGCATCATAAACCGTCTCAAGTTCTTGCTATTATTCAGTTCGACATCTGCACATGTTTATGCGTCTCTCCAAACAACCTCTTGAACACCCTGCTGGAGCTGTCATTTTTTTCTTCTCCCTATCTGGCAGATGGCAAGTCAACAATCGGCATCAACAGCAGCCGAATATCTCCCCCCTCCAGTCTACCCCCCCTAAACAGACACAATAATAACTTCTTTGTGCTTCCCCACAATGCAGCTGCTTAAACCATTTCGCTACAAGGCTGCTTTGCCTTAATAAAAAAAATCCCTTCTGTCAAGTCTAAAAAGCAGCATAATGTTAAGCAAGCTAAAGCCACAGCACAGCTGCAAACGGGCAGACACATTGACAGCTCCTCCCTTAACAAAGCCCTGTGAATTGAAGGGGGTTCATCTGAGGCTCACACAGTAATTAGTATAAAAAAGTCCGACAGCCTCTATTATGCTAAGGAAAAAAAACTGGACAGAACTGGGCTGCTGTTTTGCGTCAAGAGTTCTGCTGCAGAGTAGATAAATCATGTTGGGTTTTTTTCCCCTCTCTTTTTAAAGACAGTAATAAGGAGGATGAGAGAAGCTAATTTGAAAACTTGGACACAGTAATTGTACCATATGGTGAGCATTTATCCCTTCTGAAATACACGCTAACAGTCACTTACATGCACAGTGTTTTGTTTTACAGTTGTTATTCTCTCTACCATATTCATAAAATGGATCTGAATATCCGATACTCCAGAGAAGTTGTGTGTAATTAGCAACAAAACTGCCTGGGCTTAATATACTGGCCTAGCATACCAATCTAGTACACTGCAAAACAACTGCCTCCCTTCCTCTCCCCATCCCCAAAATGAAGTAGTGTCCACTTCAAGGTTTTAATCATCAACTCAAGCTAGTCAAATATCAAAATGTAACAAAGTTTAGAGAAGTAATTTCTTGACACTTTCATATATTGCTTCTTGAAACAGCTGGTTCTAGAACACATGAGGGGAGGCTAGTCTCATTATAATCCTATGCTATACAAAGAAGTTGGTTCAAGAAACAAGTATAATTCAGCCACTAGATAAAAATAACCACAAAATAATTAAGTTTAACCATCCTCAGGGAAGGAACTGTACCAAAAACTTCCATGGTGACATTAAGCTTAAGAAAGGGCAGTTTAAAAAAGAAAGAACCCAGTTAAAGAGACCCTAAGAAAAAGTGAGGAAATTAAAACCCTTATTTTCTACCTGGATGATATTAAAACATACCATACCATAACAGACTCACAGAAGATATGCACACAGCTGAACAAAAAAGGAAGAGGGAATATCAGAATTATTTAAAAAAATAAACTGTGGTTGAATGGAAAGGTTCAGAAATTATTCAAGCCAAACAGTATCTTTCAGAAAATGGAAATCCAATCCTGGAAAGGAACATAAACCAAGGCATGAAAAATGTAAGGTAGCAATTTGGAGGGCTAAAACAGATTTTTGAGGCGCAAATAACCAAACACATATGAACAAAAATAAATTAAGGCAAACAACATGAGAGAATCAGTCCATCTGCTAGACACCAGGACATAAAGGCTGCAACTGAGAATTAGGGTATTGTAGAGAAACTAAATGATTTTGTTGCACCAGTCTTCATTACAGAAGATAGTGAGGAGAAACTTACTGTGAACGATCACTTTTCAGGTAACAAAGACAAGGTACTGTCAGTGACCGTGATGTCAAAAGATGAAATACCTGAACAAAGTGATAAAGAGCAAACATGGATAGTATGTATCCAAGATTTCTAAAGACATTTAACAATGAAGTGGTTGAACAAACAAAAATATGCAATCTTTTATTAAGATCACCTTCTACTGTCAGATTAGAGGGTGGCAAATTTCATACTTATGATTAAAAAAAAGAGGCTAAGGGTGATTCAAGGAATTGCAGGCCAGTGATTCTTACTTCAGTACCAGGAAAACTGTTCAAAGCCATAATTAAAAACAGAATTAGAAAGCATATTAGGTCAATCTACATGAGATAGACAAACCAGCACTGCTTCTGAATAACATGCCTATCTTAACTATTGGAATTCTTTGAGTACCTCAACAAAATAATGAATAAAAAAACAATTAGCTGACTATTTATTTGAACTTACTAAAAGATTTCAGTAAGAGTTACTAAGGAAACTTGGTAGTTCGGGGACAGGGGATCAGGTAAAGTGCCATGGAATGAGATGGATTAGAAACTAGCTGAAAGAAAGGAAACAGAATAGGATTATGTAGTCAATTTTCAATATGGGGTGCCACAAGATTCTATATTAGGAAGAGTTTTGCTTAATAAATAATTAATGACCCAGAAAAATGTGAGGTGGAAAAACTATTTATGTTTGTCTAGAATATGAGGAATTTCAGAGGGCCCTAACAAGTTAATAAAATGGGCAGAAAAATAGCAGATGAAATCTAAGATGGAGAAATGCAAAGTAATGCCCATAAAAAAGGAATAATTTGCAGAACTCAAACAGTCCTGAGTCTTAAATTAACTATAGCTGTTCTGGACTGCTCAACGAAATCTTCTGCTCAATGTGTGCCTTTGGGGAAAAGGAAACAAAATATTAGGGTATATAAAGAATGGGATGTAAAGTAATACTGAAACATTAAAATGCCATTATATACAGATAAATATATGCCTTCATTTGGAATACTATGTTAGTTCTGGTCAAACTTTCTCAAAAAGATGTAAAAGTAATAGAGGGGATTCAGAGACAAGACAAAGGAATCAAGAGGCTTCCACATGAAGAAAGAATGAATGGATCAGGACTATTTAAGTTACGGAGGAGATGAAGAAGGTGGTATATGATAATGACATACAAAATAACAAATGGTATAGAGAAGATAAAGGATAACAGGTGACACCAAAAAGGAGAGGACAAGAGCAAGAGGGACTTCACTGAAAATGAAAGACAAGAAGTTTTTAAAAACACAAAAAGAAAACACATTTTAGACAGACCATATTTATTCTCTGGAAGTCACTGCCACAAAATATCATTTACACCAAGAGCTTGTTAGGGGTCAATAAAAGATAAGTCGTTTACATGGATTATGAGAACATCTACAGTTATATTAGATAGGATTTTTTTTTAAATATGGATTATAAATCCTTATGCATTAGGATACAAATCAACCGAAAAGGTTTAGATTTTCAAAAGAGCTCAAGAGTAAGTATCCAAGTGATCAGCACCCACAACTGGGACCAGATTTTCAAAAGTGCTCAATTACAAGCACCCAGCTCTGTAATACTGATGGTCAAATTTTCCAAAAAAAGATCAGCAGCCACCATGCCGAAATCTTCTGAAAATCTGAACCCTTATTTAAGGTACCTAAATGCAAGCTGAGCTCTTTTGAAAACCTGGCCTCAAATGTGTGAGAGTATTCTCTTTTTTAATGTCTGGATCTAATTGTCACAGCTTAGGACACGAAAAATCATGGTCTTAATAAAGACACTGGATTTATGACTTATTACAACAATTGGTAACCGACTAGCCCCCCTTTTTGTCCTTTGAGTACAGCATGTTAACAGGCCACTTCACCTTGAATGGTCCCTTAGAACAGTGGTCTCCAAACTTTTTTGATCACGCACCCCTATCAGTAAAAAAATTTTGAGCACGCACCCCCTGCCGTGCTGGCTCTACCATTTTTGCAAAAAAAAAAAAAAAAAAAAGGCTGCCCGGCCCCCCCCCCTAAAAAAAAAAAAAAAAAAAAGCGCTCCTCCTGCCGCGCACCTCCAAGGACCCTCTTGCACACACCCTGGGGTGCGCACACCCCACTTTGGAGACCACTGCCTTAGAACATGTACTAATTCCTTACCTTACACTATCTGTTTGATCTTGTATTTACCTGTGACACTCTGAGAACCCTTCCCAGACCTGAAGAAGAGCACTGTGTAGCCTAAAAGCTTGTCTCTCTCACTAACAGAAGCTGATCCAATAAAACAGTGGTTCTCAAACTTCAGTAACCCAAGGACCCAATTTCGATTTAAAATTTTGCTGTGGACCCCCAAGCCCCACCCCCCCTTCACCCCTTCCCCCCCCCACACCCGCCCCTCCTCTTCCCTGCCTCTTTCTGCCCACTCCCCTCAAGCGCCCCGTCCCCCCTCATCCCCCTCCCTCCCAACACCTCCTGCATGTTGGGGAACAGCTGTTGAGGGAGGGAGGGGGAGGAGTGGATCAGCGCGGTGGTAGGCCCCGGACGTGATTCTGGACCCTCCCCCAAGTGCACCCCATCCTTGCTGCCTCCCCCTCCCTCCCAGAGCCTCCTGCATGTCAGGGAACAGCTGTTCCACGGCGTACAGGAAGCGCTGGGAGGGAGGGAGATGAGTTAAGAGAGGGAGGGGAAGGAGTTGATCAGCGGGCCCGCAGATCCCCTGGAATATCCTTGTGGACCCCCAGGGGTCGGCGGATCCGTTTGAGAAATGCTGCAATAAAAGATATTACCTAATCCACTTTGTCACAGCTTCGGCTATGTCTACAATACAGCAGCTACAGTGGCACTAATGCATCTACACTGCTGTAGCACTTCTGGTGAAGATGCTCAAAGCCAAAAGGTACAGAGTTCTTCTGTTGGCTTAGTACCTCCTGCTTCTGCGAGAGGCAGTAGCTATATCGTCAGGAAAAGCTCTCCCGTCAACACAGTGCTGTCCACACCAGCGCTTAGATTGGTATAACTTGTGTCGTTCACAGGTGTGGATTATTCACACCCCTCAGCGACATAAGTTACATCGAAGTAATTTGTAGTGTAAACATAGCCTTAGGAAGAAACTTCCCTTATGGGCAGGTTAATTAAGTGTCCACTAACAGGGTTTCTTTCACTTTCTTCTGAACAATCCGATACTGGCCATTGTAACAGACAGGATAGCAGACTAGGTGGGCCACTGGTCTTATCTAGTATGGCATCTCTTGCATTTGTATGTTCAGCCACAAATGACCATTGTTTTGAAACAACAAAAATAGTCATTTTAATTAGAGTTTTTAAGTTCAGCTACACCTCAAAGAAAAGATGCCAACATAATTCTGCATCACTGTTGCTAATGTCCCAGCAAAGGATATTACTGTACACTGTAGCATATAAATGACAAACCTTAACACCCCTTACTGCAATTTTATATCTGATACAGGCAAATGAACTCTCTCCTAATAATATTCAATTTTTATATACATGTACAGATTAAGAGTATGTCTATACAGCATCTGGAAGATGTGATTCCCAGCTCAGAAAGGCACACATGCTAGCTCTGCTCCAACTAGCAAATAAAAATAGCAGTCTGGCTGTGGCAACATGGGCAGTAGCTAGGCATCCTAGTACAGTCCCGCCTAACCCCCTGGTATGTACTTGCATAGCTAGCTCAAGCCGCCACCTGTGCTGCCATGGCCACACTGCTATTTTTAGCATGACAGCTCAAGCAGAGCTAGCACGTGTATGTCTACCGAACCTGGGAATTATACCTCCTGTAGATATGCAAATAGACAAAAACCACACAGAAACTTTAAAGGCTTGTATAATTTACCAAGTGCTCATGTAAAGCTGTAGGATAAACCCTGTACTTGAAAACTCCTTCAATATCTTCAAAATCATTTGAAGTAAAATTTTTAACATCTACTTCTGAAGCACAAACCATGAGTCAACCATGTCAACTAATTTTGCCATTCAAAAAACAATTTTTGAACATTAGGAAGCCAAAAAATTGATTTTTCTTCAGGTTGACTTAGCATTGTAACACTAAATACAATGCTATAAAGAGCACCAAGAAAGTTAATGTCAATAATGTACTTTCTTCAGCTTACATAAAAAGATCTTTACTAAATAAAGCTCAAATGTCCTTAAAAACACAACTTCAGTTTTTTAGATTAAATACTTTGTCAGTACTTAAATATTTGCATTTGATTGCTAATGATCAAGTCAGAATGAGAATCACAAAACAATTTTAAAAAGTAAGAATATCATTTATTGTTTTCTTTTGTAATCAGTTGTTTTTTAAGAACAGAAGTGTCAAGGTCAATAAATATTTACTTAGCTGAGATAATAAAGTTTTCTTACCTGTAATTTTGACCAGTCAGACCCAGCAATCTAGAATTCATTAAGTGTTTCCATCCTCCTCCGTTTTTGTAACTAGTGTACAAACATTAGCCAGTTTCCAGTCATAATTTGAAATTTTTTTAAATAGCTTTATACAACCCTATCTGCAGAATTTCTGTCATTGATAGGCCTTTCAAGTTGCATGACCTGCATCACAGAAATTTAATTTAATTTACATAGCCTAGTGCAACAACCTAAGAGAAACTTTTGTCCCTGTTTTTCTGATTTGCACATACTCCATACAATACTAACCTATGTGTATCTTGTGCTTTTTCTCCACAAACAGAAAAAGCAAGATTTTTTTCCTAATTTCTAACTAAAAGTTGGTAATTACTGGGTGTCTAGTACACTCCTGATGTAAAAGACAATTTTAGAACTTATCTGATTACCTTAAAAATCTGCAGTCATATTATTCAATATTCTGAAATTTCACATCATTAGAAACAATTTTCCCATTAATTCTAAAATTGGCACTTCTGAGATTTTTGCTGGTGATCCTTAGTATAACTTACTGAAGAATGCTATTTGTGATACCACAGGATAAGTTACAACATAAAACTGTAAATCTTTTATTAGTTTACTTTAATAATTAGTGAACAAAACACTATTGATTTAATAGAAAAGGTTTTAAGTATGAAAACAGCAAAGTTTGCTGATTAATAAAACACAAAAATGGAACCGACTTACAAAACTGATTTTAGAATCCTTGAGTAATTCTGTACCAGTGGTGTCACAAAAGATGTCACATCTGAACAGGCCGTGGTCTGCTGAAGGTTCGGAAATGTCCATTTTAATTAAAATATTTATTAAAAGTAGCCATGTATTCTTTCCACTTCATCGAGTTTCAGAATGTTTCTGAGAAGCATGGGTGCAACTTCCTTTTTGAAAAAACAAAAAAAAGCAACACTAGTCTAAATTAAATGAAAACTAAATGTCTTCTTCTATAATGTAGAATAGGATGTATAGGATGTGGGGAAATCTAGATTATACTTACAGTCTAGTATAAGCATGAACAACAATGCTTACAGAACCTTAATGAAATCCATATTTTCTGATTGCTTTTAATAACCTCCAAATGATAATTTCCTCAGAGCACTAAAAACTGCTGACAAAAACACCAGCACATTAGCACAGCACTACAAGATGGGTGGGAGGGGATGAATTTCTACATACTAGTTGCATTCTTAAATTAACCTTTTAACTTCAAGGAAAAATACCAATTATTGAATAATATTTTCACTATGTGTCTAACCTATGAAAGTTCTTTGTAAATCATCTGAACACTACCATCTGAATTTTCTGGAGCAGAATACCAGGAAAGCCTAATACTTATTAGCGAATGGGTCATTCATATTTAAAAGATACCAAGAAATCTTAATAATGGCCTAAATCCTCTGGGTCCAACTAAAATGTACTCAGGCACAGATCTGCAGGGGGACTTAGAGGTGGTTTAAAGTCTCTGCATTCCCCCAATCGTGTGGGCAGTTAGGCGTCCATAATTTACATCTGGGGATAAACTCCGGGAAAATTACACTCTTTTTTTTCTTCTTATACCAGTCCAGATGCTAGGAGCCTTCTAAAGCAGTGCAGTGCTGTACAGCAAGAAGGGATCAGCACCGCAGAGGTGCTTGCTGCACTCCTAAACATTAATCTGTAGTGTTAAGAGAACATGAACAGTAAATGATGCATGATCCAAGTGGCTGCCATAACTGGTCTCCAAAAATGATCATTCATCTTTTCAGCTCATAACACTATTTACTATTATTTCCAGTGTAGTGTACTTTCAAAGCACCTGGGTCTTCTCTGCCTGAAGTGAAACAAGATTTCCAGACTAGAACTTTTATCCATTTGGAAACAATGAATTCAGAAGCAGTGCAGCTTCATTTTTCCCCCTTCAAGGGCCATCATGCAGGCTAAAATGGCATTCTAAGGCCCTGAAATCCCAAACTCCTTTAAGTGATTGGTATCACTCTACTAAAATTATAGAAAGTAGCCCCTAGTTTCTTGAAGTTTCTAGAACTGGAATTAAAAAAAACAATTCTATAATCTTAATTCAGTCAGAAAAAGGTTCTCTCTGCTATAAAATATGGAACCGTCCCAAAAATGATTATTTTAGTGAAGAAAAAAAATCAAACGCAGATCTTCAAAGAACAGGGCTTGCACCTCTCTCCTGCTTTTCTAACTATGCTGATGAGGAAGGATGGGAAAGGAGTCCAGGAGAGCTGGCTGTATTTTAGAGAAGCCTTATTGAGGGCGCAGGAACAAACCATCCCAATATGCAAAAAGAATAGCAAATATGGCAGGCGACCAGCTTGGCTTAACAGAGAAATCTTCAGTGAGCTTACACACAAAAAGAAAGCTTACAAGAAGTGGAAACTTGGACAGGTGACTTGGGAGGAGTACAAAAATATCGGTCGAGCATGCAGGGGTGTAATCAGGAAAGCCAAAGCACAATTGGAGTTGCAGCTAGCAAGGGATCTGAAGGGTAATAAGATGGGTTTCTACAGCTATGTTAGCAACAAGGTAGTGGTCAGGGAAAGTGTGGGACCCTTACTGAATGGGGGAGGCAACCTAGTGACAGATGATGTAGAAAAAGCTGAAGTACTCAAATGTTTTTTTTTGCCTCAGTCTTCACAGACAAGGTCAGATCCCAGACTGCTGCACTGGGCAGCACAGTATGGGGAGGAGGTGAGCAGCCCTCAGTGGTGAAAGAACAGTTAAGGACTATTTAGAAAAGCTGGACATGCACAAGTCCATGGGGCCGGATCTAACGCATCCGAGGGTGCTGAGGGAGTTGGTTGATGTGACTACAGAGTCATTGGCCATTATCTTTGAAAAACTCATGGCAATCGGAGAGGTCCCGGGCGATTGGAAAAAGGCAAATATAATGCCCATCTTTAAAAAAGGGAAGAAGGAAAATCTGGGGAACTACAGACCGGTCAGTCTCACCTCAGTCCCTGGAAAAAACATGGAGCAGGTCCTCAAGGAATCCATTTTGAAGCATTTGGAGGAGAGGAAGGTGATCAGGAACAGTCAACATGGATTCACCAAGGGCAAGTTATGCCTGACCAACCTGATTGCCTTCTATAATGAGATAACTGGCGCTGCGGATATGGGGAAAGCGGTGGACATGATATATCTTGACTTTAGCAAAGCTTTTGATATGTTCTCCCACTGTCTTCTTGCCAGCAAGTTAAAAAAGTATGGATTGGATAAATGGACTATAAGGTGGATAGAAAGCTGACTAGATCGTCGGGCTCAACGGGTAGCGATCAATGGTTTGATGTCTAGTTGGCAGCTAGTATCAAGCGGAGTGCCCCATGGGTCTGTCCTGGGGCCAATTTTGTTCAACATCTTCATTAATGATCTGGATGATGGGATGGATTGCACGCTCAGCAAGTTCGCAGCGGGAGGAGAGGGGGTGTAGATATGCTGGAGGGTAGGGATAGGGTCCAGAGTGACCTAGACAAATTGGACGATTGGGCTAAAAGAAATCGGATGAGGTTCAACAAGGACAAGTGCAGAGTCCTGCACTTAGGATGGAAGAATCCCATGCACTGCTACAGCCTGGGGACCGACTGGCTAAGTGGCAGTTCTGCAGAAAAGGACCTGGGGATTACAGTGAATAAGAAGCTGGATATGAGTGATTATTCTCCTCTATTCAGCACTGGTGAGGCCACACCTGGAGTATTGCATCATTTGGGGGCCCCACTACAAAAAGGATGTGGAGAAATTGGAGAAATTCCAGCGAAGGGCAACGAAAATCATTAGGGGGCTGGGGCACATGATTTATGAGGAGAGGCTTAGGGAACTGGGCTTATTTAGTCAGCAGAACAGAAGAGCAAGGGGGGATTTGACAGCAGCCTTCAACTACCTGAGGGGGGGTTCCATAGAGGATGGAGCTCAGCTGTTCTTAGTGGTGGCAGATGACAGAACAAGGAGCAATGCTCTCAAGTTGCAGTGGGGGAGGTGTAGGTTGGATATTAGGAAACACTATTTCACTAGGAGGGTGGTGAAGCACTGGAATAGGTTACCTAGGGAGGTGGTGGAATCTCCTTCCTTAGAGATATTTAAGGTCAGGCTTGATAAAGCCCTGGCTGGGATGATTTAGTTGGGGATTGGTCCTGCTTTGAGCAGGGGGTTGGACTAGATGACCTCCTGAGGTCCCTTCCAACCCTGATATTCTATGATTCTCTGATTGGTGCCAGGGTCACAGGAAGCTATCTTCTAGATACCACTGACTTCCTGAGGAAACTACAATCCTTTGGTGATCTTCCAGAAAACACCATCCTAGCCACTATGGATGTAGAAGCCCTCTACACCAACATTCCACACAAAGATGGACTACAAGCAATCAGGAATAGCATCACTGATACCATCACGGCAAACCTGATGGCTGAACTTTGTGACTTTGTCCTCACCCACAACTATTTCAGATTTGGGGACAATTTATACCTTCAAGTCAGCGGGACTGCTAAGGGTACCTGCATGGCACCTTAGTAAGACAACATTTTTATGGCTGACTTAGAACAACGCTTCCTCAGCTCTTGTCCCCTTACGCCCCTACTCTACTTGCGCTACATTGATGACATCATCATCATCTGGACCCATGGGAGGGAGGCCCTTGAGGAATTCCACCAAGATTTCAACGATTTCCACCCTAACATCAACCTCAGCCTGGACCAGTCCACACAAGAGGTCCACTTCCTAGACACTACAGTGCTAATAAGCGATGGTCACATAAATACCACCCTATACTGGAAACCTACTGACCACTATATTTACCTACATGCCTCCAGCTTTCATCCAGACCACATCACACAATCCACTGTCTACAGCCAAGCTCTAAGATACAACTGCATTTGCTCCGATCTCTCAGACAGAGACAAACACCTATAGAATCTCTATCAAGCGTTCTTAAAACTGCCATACCAACCTGGTGAAGTGAAGAAACAGATTGACAGAGCCAGAAGGGTACCGAGAAGTCACCTACTCCAAGACAGGCCTGACAAAGAAAGTATCAGAACGCCACCAGCTGTCACCTACAGCCCCCAACTAAAACCTCTCCAGCACATCATCAAACCTATCCTGAAGGGCGATCCCTCGCTCTCTCAGACCTTGGGAGACAGGCCAGTCCTCGCCTAGAGACAGCCTCCAACCTGAAACAAATATTCACCAGCAACCACACAACGAAATCACCAACCCACGAACCAAACCCTGCTACAAACCCCGGTGCCAACACTGTCCACATATCTATTCAAGGGACACCATAATAGGACCTAACCACATCAGCCACACCATCCGGGGCTAGTTCACCTGCACATCTACCAATGTGATATATGCCATCATGTGCCAGCAATGCCCCTCTGCCATGTACATTGGCCAAACCGGACAGTCTCTACGCAAAAGAATAAATGGATAGAAATCTGATATCAGGAATCATAACATTCAAAAACCAGCAGGAGAACACTTCAGTCTCTCTGGTCACTCAACAACAGACCTAAAAGTGGCAATTCTTCAACAAAAAAACTTCAAAAACAGACTCCAACGTGAAGCTGCAGAACTGGAATTAATTTGCAAACTGGATACCATAAGATTAGGCCTGAATAAAGACTGGGAGTGGTTGGGTCATTACAAAACCTAAACTTAATTTCCCCAATACTAATTTCTCCCTACTGTTACTCACACCTTCTTGTCAACTGTCTGTAATGGGCCACTTTCTTACCACTTCAAAAGTTATTTTTCCTCCTTTGGTATCCTGATATTAATTGATTTATTTCGTTAGACTGACCTCACACTTGGTAAAGCAACCTCCATCCTTTCATGTATTTATACCTGCTCCTCTATTTTTCACGTCATACATCTGATGAAGTGGGCTCTAGCCCACGAAAGTTTATACCCAAATAAATCTGTTAGTCTCTAAGGTGCCACAAGGACTCCTTGTTGTTTTTGAAGTGTCCTACAGTTTCTCCCCTGAGGGCAGGGTGGTTTGATGCTGGCAAGAGACATAAACTCACTGATTCCCAGCCCCATTTTTAAAAAGTAGTAAACAAACACTTCCTCCATTTCTCCTCCTGCTGCCCAAGCTTCTCATCCACTGTCTACTGCTTCCAGCAAGGCCCACATTACACTCATCTGATCTTGACACAAGCCATATGAATATAAGAGGAGATGAACTCAAGACAACATAATTTACAGTGATCTGCCTGACGCCCTCATTCAGCCGCTCTTTCGGCAAGTCTGTGGTTGTGCAGGTGCTAACAGCACTGTTGACCCATAGAACATATCCAGCAAGAAAAGTGGGGTGTGCAGACACTGTACCTTCCTTTAAATGCCTGGTTTTGGAGGAAAGACCAAATTGCCCATCCAAATAATATATGGAGTATATGGGAGGCAGAGTGTTGAGGGTATAGAGACTGTAGAGTGCTGAACTCTATGATTTTGATTAACTCCTAGACAAAACGTTAAACTTTCAGAAATTCAGTTCAGATTCTGATAAATATCCAAGCTTGGTTACTATTCTGAACCTTTTCAGTATGCAAAATTAGACAGGACACTTTGGACGATTTATTCGCCAATTCACAGACTTTTAAAGCCAGAAGAGATTTTAGTGTTGGGTGTAGATCTGATCTCTGCAGAACTCCAGTATAACCTTCTGCCTATTAGTCCAAAAACATTGTTAAAAATGCCTTTTAGCATGCCATTTTGGTATTTCTGCCCACAGACATGTAAAAATATAAAATAATTAAGTAACAAAGTGAATCCAACTGAGCCTCCAAAGCTGTCTAGTGCTTTTACCAAAGATTTCAAGATCTTATTCTTTGGATTAAATCAAATCATGTGACCCATCTTTAACACATTGGACATTAACACAATTTCAAAGATAACAAAGATTTCCAGAGTACAAGCATAATTAACTCAAAATACCCACTGAAAATATAAAAGAAAAAACACCTTCAAATATTCAACAAATAGCATCATGCCATAACTATTGTTATCTGCTACTGCCAATCAGTATTGTTATGGTTGTACAAAGACTCCTGTGCACCAGACTGTCGCTAATTATGTATATTCAAGTGATTAGCAAGCACTTGTTGCCTCGTTCACACCACCCTCCAAACAGCAGCCTTTGAAAGGAGAATAGACTGCAAATTTATTGAGAGAACACTGTTAATCCTTTGGGGAGAATGTAAATGTAAACAGGACTACTCTACATCAAGGTGCTTTGACAACAACAATCATCTGCATAAACACATGCTCAACAACAAACAGGTGTTCTATTTCACAACTAGCACCGATTTGATGCTTTCAAGTAAGCATTATGCACAAACTGTTAGAAGTACTTTGAAACCAGCTGCAATTACTATAATTAGCTGTTTTCCTGCACTTTGTCCCCCCCCTCCCACCCCTACCTGTTCAGTATTGTGCTGGCTGCAATCTGTAATCTCAAAGTAAAACCAAGGTTCCAAGCCCTTGTTTTGAGACTACCATCCTCCTCAGCAAGTTCATATTTACCATTAAAGCATTACCAGTAGTAACAAGATGTTTTGCATGAAATAGTTTAACATGCCTATCAGTGTTCGGTCACAAGTACGACACTTATTGTCATGAATAGGAAAACAAGGACAACTGCAAAGTAACAACACTATAAACATAGTAAGCTTTCGGTGGTCAGGATTTCCTTTTATATCATCATTAATCTGCCCTGGAAATGAAAAGACAAAGCATTTTTTTTTTAAATAAAAAGTGCCTCACACCTAGTGTTACCGAACAATGGGTAGGAGAAGCATAGGCTTAGAAGGAACCATATAAGGGCCATCTGCTCCAGTAACTCTCAATCTTTCCAGACAACTGTACCCCTTTCGAGAGTCTGATTTGTCTTGTATACCACAAGTTTCACCTCACTTAAAAACTACTTGTTTACAAAAATTCAGACATAAAAATACAAGTGTCACAGCACACTATTACTGAAAAATTGCATACTCTCTTATTTTACCATATAATTATAAAATATATCAACTGGAATATAAATATTGTACTCAGGTGAACAGCATCAGGCCCCGCTGACTTGAATTCATTCAAATTGGTCAGAAGATCTCTGACGTGTTCTTTACTTATCCCAAACTGCATCCCCTCCCCTTTATTGTTTATGGTAACTTTGCTAGATTTCTGGTCACGTTATTTTTTTTGAGAGAAAACTGAAGCAAAGTAGGCATTGTGCAGCTCTGCCTTCCTATCATTTTCCATTACCAGATCACCTCTCTCTACTGAGTGGCAGACCCACACCATTCTTGATCTTTCGTTTTTGTCTGACATAACTGAAGAACCCTTTCTTGTTGTCGCCAACATTCCTTGCCAGCTATAAAACTAATTCTTTGCCTTGGCTTTACTGATTTTGTCCCTACACACTTGCGCTATTCCCATATATACTTTCTTGGTGACATGCCCCTCCTTCCATTTCCTTTCTGTATCCCTTTTGATTTTTAGATAGCTAAAAAGCACCTTGTGTAGTCACATTGCCTCCTGTGGCTCTACTTATCTTTCCTCTGCATTGAAATAGCTTGATGTTGAGCCTCTAGTATTGCATCTTTTAGGAACTGCCAGCTCCCTTCGACTTCTTTTCTTCCTAACTGGTCTTTCTATGGAACCTTGCCATTTCTCTGAGTTGGTTGAAATCTGCCTTTCTGAAGTCCAGTGTCCTTGTTTTGCTTTTTCTCATGCCTTCCTTTCCATTGGATCTTTAATTCTATCAGATCATGATCACTTCCCTCCCAAGTTCCCAATCACCTTCACAACTAATTCATCCCTGTTGGTCAAAACCAGATCCAAAATGGAAGACCCTCCTGGAGTTGTTTTCTCAACTTTCTGAATCAGGAAGTCGTCCCTTACACATGGTAAGAATTTGCAGGACACATTATATTTTGTTGTAATAGTCTTCCAGCAGATATCAGGAAAGTTAAAATCCCCTATTAACACTAGTTCATGTGTGTTAGCTAATCTTGTTACGTGCTTGTAGAATGACTCATCCATTTCCTCTTCCTGATCTGGTGGTCTATAACAGACCTCCACCCTTACATCGCTACTGTTCTTTTCCCTTTTTATACTCATCCAGAGAGTCTCAGTAGGTCTGTCACTGACTTCCCTCTTGGACTTCGGAGCAAGTTTATACATTCTTGACAACCAGTGCAACACCTGCTCTTTTTTCCCCATACCTATCCTTTTTGAACAAGCTGTATCCCTCAATGCTGGTACTCCAATCATGGGAGTTGTCCCACCAAGTCTGTGTAATGGCAATTAAGTCATAATTTTCTTCATATACCATGACTTCCAGTTCATCCTGCTTATTCCCCATACTCCTTGAATTTGTATGCAGGCATTGAAGCTATTTTGCAGACCGCCCTATTGCTTTTCTTCTTGCTATTGTAATACAGTTTTGATTTCTAGTCCCTTCTTCAGAATTTAGCCCCTTTCCCTTGGTCTTCATTACTTGAGCAGATGCGCACTGGCCAGATTTTTGTCACCATCCCCCATAGGACCTAGTTAAAAGCTCTCATTATTAGGTTAGCCAGATGTCCAAAGATGCTCTTTCCAATATTTGATAGATGAAGCACACTCCAGCACAGCAATCCTCTGTCCTGGACTATCAGCCCATTGTCGAAGAAGCCAGAGCCCTCTCACCAACACCACGTGCATATCCACACATTTACTTCCATGATTCGACGGTCGCTGCCTGGGCCTTTTCCTTCAACGGGAAGCGTAGTAAGAGTTTTATTGATAGACAGCCACCATTCTCAATATGATTAAAAATAAAAAAAAAATCTTCTCTCTTTTGATTCAGTTTTAGTTGGAATCTCTATGTGCTTCTTTTTGTTTGGTGGCTCTATAGTGTGTACGTGCCCACCCACCATTCTTTTAATTATTAAATAACACATCAAGATGGCACACCATTCCTGTTTTTCACCTCTCCTCTTTGTACTGACACAGCTGTTTGTTTTCAGGCCTCTTACGCAATTAACAGTTTCAAAGATGTTCGTGGTGCATTTGTGTGGGTGAGTTCAACAAGAACAACTGAATATCTATTGTGCTCTTCTCCACAAAGTCAAATTTAAAAAGCACTAATAATTATAGCCAGGGCTGGTAGCATCACCTATTATTAAGGTTACCTGACACTTCCTATTATAAGACCCTCTTTTCAGTTGCTTATAACTTCATCAAACTTAATTTTGGCTGAAAATTTCCATGAGGGGTATCTGCTTAGGCTAAATATTATTAAATTATCATTGAAATTTCACTGAATATCGTTCAGCCATTCTTGAGAAAGAGATTAGGAAAAATATATATTTTTAGCCCATATGAAATTCTGGCAATCTTTTCTCTGAACAGCCTCCATTCTTTGGAGAAGGGACCTGAAAGTTCTCGGGATGTGCCTTTTGCCATTATCATGAAAATCCACCAAATTTCACCAAGTTATAAATTATAAGAACGCAAGAACGGCCACACTGGGTTAAACCAAAGGTCCATCTAACCAAATATCCTGTGTTCTGACCATGGCCAATGCCAGATGCTTCAAGAGCGAATGAACAGAACAGGGCAATTAACAAGTAATCCATCCCGGCATCCACTCTCAGCTTCTGGCAGTTAGAGAGTTAGGACTATGAGAGCATAGGACCATTGCATCCCTGGACCATCTTGCCTAACAGCCATTGTTGGACCTATCCTCCATGAACTTATCTAATTCTTTTTTGAACCCAGTTATACTTTTGGCCTTCATAACCTCCCCTGGTAATGAGTTCCACAGGTTGACTGTGCATTGTATGAAGTACTTCCTTATATGTTTGTTTGAAACCTGCTGCCTATTAATTTTATTGGGTGATTCCTGATTCATGTGTTATGTGAAGGAGTAAATAACACTTATTCACTTTCTCCACACTGCGATTGACCTCTATCATATCACCTCTTGGTCATCTCTTTTCCAAGCTGAAAAGTCCCAGTCTTTTTAATCTCTCTTCATATGGAAGCTGTTCCATAACCCTAATCATATTTGTTGCCCTTCTCTTTTCCAATACTAATATTTTTTGATACGGGATGACCAAAACTGGATGCAGTAATCAAATTGTGAGCATATCATGGATTAATATAGTGGCATTAAGATATTTTCTGTCTTATTATCTATCCCTTTCCTAATGATTGGAAAGCTAATGTTAGCTTTTTTGAATGCTGCTGCACTTTGAGCAGATTTTTCAGAGATACACACTGACTCCAAAATCCCTTTCTTGAGTGGTATCTAATTTAGACCTCATCATTTTGTATGTACAGTTGGGATTATGTTTTCCAACGTGCATTACTTTGCATTTATCAACAATTAATTTCATCAGCCATTTTGTTGCTCACTCACTTTTGTGAGATCCCTTTGTAGCTCTTCACAGTCTGCTTTGGACTTAACTATCTTGAGTAATTTTGAATCCTCTGCAAATTTTCCAACCTCACTTTTTACCTTTTTTCAGGATCATTTATGAACATGTTGAACAGCATTTGTCCTAGTACAGATCCTTGAGTGACACCGCTGTTTATCTCTCTCCATTATGAAAACTGACCACTTAGTCCTACCCTTTGTTTCCTGTCTTTTAAATGGTTACTGATCCATGAGAGGACCTTCCCTTTAATCCCATAACTGCATACGTCGCTCAAGAGCCTTTGGTGACGAACCTTGTCAAAGGTTTTCTGAAGTCCAAGTACACTATAGCCACGGGATCACGCTTGTCTATATGTTTGTTGACCCGCTCTGAGAATTCTAATGGATTGGTGAGGCATGATTTCCCTTTACAAAAGCAGTGGTGACTCTTCCCCATCAAACTCTGTTCATTTTGTATCTAGTAATTCTGTTCTTTGCTATAGTTTCAACCCATCTGCTGGGTACTGAAGTTAGGCTAACTGGCCTGTAATTGCAAGGATCACCTCTGAAACCTTTTTTAAAAATGGATGTCACATTAGCTATCCTCCAGTCATCTGGAACAGAAGCTGATTTAAGCAATAGGTTAAATACCACAGTTAGTAGTTCTGCAATTTCACATCTGAGTTCCTTCAGAACTCTTGGGTGAATACCATCTGATCCTGGTTACTTATTACTGTTTAATTAATCAATTTGTTCCTAAATCTTCAGACATGTCACCTAAAAAGAATAGCTCAGGTGTGGGAATCTCCCTCACATCCTCTGCAGTGAAGACCGAAGCAAAGAATTCATTTAGCTTCTCCACAACAGCCTTGTCTTCCTTCAGTGCTCCTTTAGCATCTCGATTATCCAGTGGCCCCACTGATTGTTTGGGAGGTTTTCTGCTGCTGATGTATTTAAAAAATTTTTTGCTGTTAGTACTGTATGTCTTTTTTTGTTAGTTGCTCTTCAACTTTTTTTTTTTTTTTTTGCGCCTAACTATACTTTTACACTTGACTTGCCAGAGTTTACACTCCTTTCTATTTTCCTTAATAGGATCTGACATCCCATTTTTAAAGGATGCCTTTTTGCCTCTAACCACTTCTTTTACTCTGTTGTTTAGCTTGGTGGCACTTTTTTGGTTCTCTATGTTTTTTTAATTAGTAGCATATATTTAGTTTGACCCTCTATTTTATGGGGTTTTTCACAGAATCATAGGACTGGAAGGAACCTCGAGAGGTCACCTAGTCCAGGCTGCACTCGTGGCAGGACTAAGTATTATCTAGACCATCCCTAACAAGTGTTTGTCTAACCTGCTCTTAAAAATCTCCAATAATGGAGATTCCACAACCTCCCTAGGCAATTTATTTCAGTGTTTTAAAAAGTTTCAATGCAGCTTGCCGGCATTTCACTCTTGTGACTGTACCTTTTAATTTCCATTGAACTAGCTTTCTCATTTTTGTGTAGCTCTCCTATCTGAAGTTAAATGCTACTGTGGTGGGCTTCTCTGGTATTTTCCCCTCCCACAACAATGTTAAATTTAATTACATTGTGGTCACTATTACCAAGCAATTCAGCTATATTCACTTCTTGGACCAGATCCTGTGCTCCACTTAGGACAAAATCAAGACTTGCCTCTCCTTATGGGTTCCAGGAATTGCTGTTCCAAGAAGCAGTCATTAATGGTGTCTAAAAACTTTATCTCGGCATCCTGTCCTGAGGCAACATGTACCCAGTCAATATAGGAACCATTATTTTTGAGTTTTCTATTCTTATAGCCTCTCTAATCTCCTGGAGCATTTCACAAGCACTAGCCTGGTCAGGTGGTCAATTGTATATTCCTACTGCTATAGATTTTACTGTATTTGACTCCATGCTTTCTTTCACATATAGTGCCATTCCCCTACCAGCACGACCTAATCTATCATTCCTATATATTTTGTACCCTAGTATTACTGTGTCCCATTATCATCATTCCACCAAGTTTCTGTGATGCCTGTTATATCAATATCCTCACTTAATACCAGGCACTCAAGTTCACCCATCTCAGTCTTTGAAAGACTGCAGTTCACACATGCTCAGTAGAGAATTGCTGAGCTTAACAGCTAAAAATCTCTGAACTTTGTCCTCACTGAGCATGCTCAAACCTCTCACCGCTCCTAATGCTGACTGGATTACATGCACTATCCCCACAGAGCAACTGGGCATGTACCAGAATCACAGGGGCGAAGCCAAACTTTCCCTGAAAAGGCTGCTCCAGGTTACAGTGAGTCCATGTGCTAGAAGGAAGAGCAAGGAGACTCTTGTGCTCTCAATAACCAAACCAACGCTTCTCACTTGTACCAAAGCAGTTTGGGGGACGAAGCAGTCTGATTCAAATGCAGCGGAGGCAGTAGCCAGAGACCTGGTGGGAGAGAAAGGAGTGGGATGAATCTGGTGAGACTGGGACTTGCGGGGCAAGGGGAAGGGCAAGGAGACTGGGACTGGGTCAAAGGTGAAAAGAGGTGACTGGGAGTCAGTTTGCTTGGGGTTGAGCAGGACATTTAGATTGGACAAGGGAGGGGGAGACTCAGACTGTCTGGATAAGGAAACTAATGTCTCTACTCTATGCTTTTCACCTCTTCTTCAGGGGAAAAAAATTGCAAAATTCTCAGATCATCATTCCTTTGGTGGCATGAGGCCTAAACAGTGACAAAAATGAGCTACCTCAAGCTGGTCTTCCTTCCTAGCCAAGATTTGCAAGTCTGTCACCTCCTTTTGTTATCTGTCTTAGAAACACTGCACACCATTTTAACCTAGTGATTAGCAAGACAAGAGTGGTAGGGAACAGAATGGAAATGAGGAGAAGGAGATTGATCTGATAAGGACCTGGACTGCAAGGGGAGTGGGGAAATAAGACTGGCTGGGCAAAGAGACTGGGGCAAAGGAGCCAAAGAACAGGGTTGGGTTTTTGGGGGGAAGGGGGACTTAGTAGGGAGAGAGGCTGTGGTTGGATGAGCAGCCCCAAGAGGAAGACTAAGGGCATGGCTACACTTGCTGTGAGTTAAACCTGCCTTCGGAGAGCGCAGTAGGGAAAACACTGCAGTCTGTCCACGTTGACAGCTGCAAGCGCACTTGCAGCAGCATTAGGAGCGGTGCATTATGGGCAGCTATCCGACAGAGCACCTCTTCCCATTCTGGCGCTGTGGCTTGAGGGAAGGAGACGTGGAGTGAGGGGCATTCTGGGTCCTGTCCCAACGCCCCATGATGCATCGGTTCGCATCCCAGCATTCCCTTTGCTTCCGTCCACATTTAGCACCATCTTTCAACATTTTTTGTACTGCGCGCTCTGTCTTCCCTTTCGGTCTGCAGGAATGGAGCCCGAACTGCTGGGGAGTATGCTGACAAATCTCGCCAGCACATCACATTTGGCAGTCGAGTTATTCCTTATGATCGAAAGTGACAGTGAGCGCTCCAACGACGATATCGACTCAAGTAACGCATATGACACAAGTTTGCTTGTGGCATTCACAGACATGCTCACCACCGTGGAATGCCGCTTTTGGGCTCGGGAAACAAGCACTGAGTGGTGGGATCACATCACCATGCAAGTCTGGGATGACGAGCAAGGGCTGCAGACCTTTCGGTTGAGAAAAGCTTGAATGGGACTGCGTGAGGAGCTCGCCCCCACCCTGCGGCGCAAAGACACAAGACTGAGAGCTGCCCTGATGGTGGAGAAGCGGGTGGCTATTGCAATCTGGAAGCTGGCAACTCCAGACAGTTACCAATTAGACGCTAACCGGTTTGGAGTGGGAAAGTCGATCGTTGGAATCGTGTTGATGCAAGTTTGCAGGGCCATTAATTGCATCCTGCTCAGAAGAACCATGACTCTGGGTAACGTGCAAGAGATTGTGGCTGGCTTTGCACAAATGGGTGTCCCTAACTGCGGAGGGACAATAGATGGCACGCATATTCCAATTTTGCACCAGCGACCTAGCCTCCAAGTACGTTAATCAGAAGGGGTATTTCTCGATTGTTCTTCAGGCACTTGTGGATCACCGTGGGCATTTCATTGACATTAACGCAGGCTGGCCCGGAAAGGTGCATGACACACGCATCTTTCGGAACACTGGCCTGTTCAGGAAGCTGCAGGCTGGGACTTTTTTTCCCAGACCAGAAGATCACCGTAGGGGAAGTCGAAATGCCCATTGTGATCCTTGGAGACCCCACTTACCCTTTAATGCTGTGGCTCATCAAACCCTTGACAGCAGCAAGGAGTGGTTCAACAACAGGCTGAGCCGGTGCAGAATGACTGTGGAGTGTGCTTTTGGCCGTTTAAAGGGCCGCTGGTGCTCTCTGTATGGGAAGCTGGACCTGGTCGATGACGGCATCCCCGTGGTTATATCCACATGCTGTACCCTCCATAACATTTGTGAAGGGAAGGGTGAAAGATTCACTCAGGCATGGAACTCAGAGGTTCAACACCTGGAGGCTGAATTTGAACAGCCAGAAAGCAGGGCTATTAGAGGGGCCCAGTGCAGGGCTGCAAGGATTAGGGATGCCTTGAGGGAGCAATTTGAGGCTGAAAGCCACCAGTAATGTCTGGTGCCTTGCATGGGAGTGAAGTGCAGTGGTTCCAATGTTAGTAGGGATCTGTGTTTGCTACGCTGACTTGCAGTGCCTATTTCTTTCCTGGGCTAAGGTATCTTTTACTTTATGCAATAATAAAGAATGTTTTCAAAGCCAAAAAATCCATTTATTGAAAAGAAAATGCATTTATTGAAGAGAGACAGCTGCTTAGGAAACAGAAAGGGCAAGGGGATGGGGAACGGTACAACCACAGATTTGCGTGTATCCTGTCTGGAGTGCTGTGCAATGAGTGCTGCACTTCAGGATGGCTATACTGCATGGTGATGGGGGTTGAGTGCAGTGGGTAAGGGTGGTAGTTTTCAGGGCTGGGTGGTGAAGCTACAGGTGTTGGAGGCAGCTGGTGGCAGTAAGAACCCGGATGTTGGGGAAAGTGGGTTGGAGGTGACATGGGGGCACAAGGGAAAGAGTTTTGGGACAAGGGCTGCAGGGGGTCTACTTGGCACTCCATGTTGCTTAGCAGCCGCGCCGTGCATTGGTGCCGGTGATCCGCATTCTGCTGGCGGACCCTCCTTTCACTCTCCCGCCACTCCTGCACTTTTTGATTTTCATTACTTGAATGCTGCATTACTTCATGCAACAGGTCTTCCTTGCTTCTACGTGGCCTCTTTCTGATTCTTTGGAGTCTTTTGGCCGGTGATAACATGGACGGCTGAGATCTCAAGGTTGCATCTGTAAAGACAAAATGCAATACTTAACAGAGGCAGCATTGTTCACACCAGACAGAGCAATGATTCCCCTGTACTTAAGACCAAGCACAGTCTACACAATAGCATAATTTGCCCATCCCAAAGCGAGTGCACATAACCCATGGGAGCCCCAAAATGGTGAGTAAGCACAGGGTCAAGCGTGACTGATTGTTTCACGGCCATACTGTCCTCTGGGTTTCTGTGCCTTGGGGAGAGCCAACAGCGGCAGGGGGCGCCTATACTGAACACTGTCCCCACATTTTCCACAGGAATTCGTCCTGGAAGATATCTCACTGCTGAGGGTGACCTGGGAAGCAAAGGAGGGTCTTCTACTGCAATGCGGCTTCCGCCCTGGCTCATATGCAGCTTGCTTGTGTGCACTAATGGTCCCCTCGCCCCTCACGGCACAGTGGCGTGGACAAGTTAGCCTTACTGGGACAAGGACCACAGTGGCTCTCCCAAGAAACATGCGCAAGTGCATTGCCCAAGTTCTAGATGAGACCTTTAAAGAGATCACTGAGGCTGATTACCGCGATGTGAGAGAGCACATCAACACCCTATTCCGCATCTAGGCATGCATGCAGCCCTAACCCTCCTTGCCCCAAGAACCTGCACCGAATAACTTCCCTCCCAAAATAAAAGCCGCTTACCGGGAACCTCCTCTGGTGTTCGTCCTTCCTCAAGCACCGGCCACCGCAACTGGCTACCTTCCTCCTGGCTTGAGAACAGCTCCTGGATGCATGCATCTAGGGATTCTGGGGTGCTCCCTCTGCCTCAGCACCCTCGCTCCCACTTTGCTCCTCCTCCTCCTGCCTTGTTGCACTAGGCTCTGAAGTGTCCATGGTGGTCCCTAGAGTGGAGGAGGTCCCCCAAGTATCACGTCCAGCTCTTTGTAGAAACGGCAGGTCGCGGGGGCAGCACCAGAGCAGCGGTTTGCCTCGCGGGCTTTGTCGTAGGCATTCCGCAGCTCCTTCACTTTAATCCTGCACTGCAGTGCGTCCTGGTCATGGCCCCTTTCCATCATGTCCCTTGATATCTGCCCGAAGGTATTGTAATTCCTATGGCTGGAGCGCAGCTGGGACTGGACAGCTTCCTCCCCCCAAACACTGATGAGGTCCAGCAACTTGCCATTGCTCCACACTGTGGCTTGCCTGGTGCATAGAGGCATGATCACCTGGAAAGATTCGCTGAGAGCACTCCACGCCTGGCTGAGCAAACAGGAAGGGATTTTTCAAAATTCCCAGAGAATTTAAAGGACGGGTCTGATGGTTGGTCACCTGAACGCAGGGCAGTAGAGTTCAAAGTGATGACCAAAGTAGCTAGCACAGGCATTGTGGGACACTTCTGGAGGCCGATCAGAGCGCACTATACGACGACCAGGGCGTCCACACTGGTGCCGCAGCGTTCCAGTGGGGGCGCATCAAATGTTATTCCATTCGCCAAGGTGGAGTACCAGCAGCGCTGTAGCCGCAGAGTCAGAGAGCTCTACGTGCCTTGCCAGTGTGGATGGGTCCTGAGCTAGTGCACCCAGGGCTCCTTTATTGGGCTGTAACTCGCAAATGTAGCCAAGGCCTAAGACTAGGATTCAATGGGAGAAAGGGGAGAGACAGATCTGACAAGGAACCAGGAGGGGGGAAGTGGGACCAGTTGCGGAGATAGGGACTTGGACAGCAAGACCAGGAGGGAGACTAGGACTATCTGTGCAAGGGTACTCAGACGAGAAACCTGAGGAGTGGAGCTCGGAACTGGGACAAGGAGACAGAGCGGAAAAGAGACAGGACTGGGACAGGAATAGACTGGAAGGGACTGGCCAGAAGAGGTCAAGCTTCGAGAGAATGGGCAGAAGTGTCTGAACCCTCTAGAGAACACTCCCCTCCACAGCCTGAAATAAAATCCAAGATTCCTGAGTCTCACCATTCCTCTGCTATGTAATCCACTGGACAAGCGTCTCTCTCATTACCCTTTAGTGTTGATCCACACAGAGGATGAAAATCTACTACTGATATCAATTACTCCATTAGTTCAAGTAGCAGAGGTGCATAGATCAATCTAAAGCATTGAACCTTGTTGATGACCCAGCTGAGTGTCAACGTGAGTTTTTGTTTTTCAGTTTGCTTTTTTAAAAAGCAAATAAGACACACAAAAAACTACATCAAAAGAACATTACTGAGGTTGCAAACTCAAGTACTCAAAAGTTAGGAAATGGTTGCCTATGATACCTTAAGATCTCAATGTTCTGCGGAAAGGAGTATTTGTCAAGAGGTAGGAGGACTCCTCCGGGGTTCTATTCCGAACTCTCTCACACATCTTGTAATCCCGAGTGAGTCACAATGTCTCTATCTCAGTTACTTCATTGTAAAATGCATCAGAGTTGAGACATTTAATAGTTAATTGCAAAGGAAAGAAAGATTCCCCCTTTACTGCTTCATACATTATAAAAGTTCCCATACAAACTCTCACAAAAAAAATGTTTTTCTTGTTTCTTTCCATTAGAAATGTCAGGACCTGATGTCCCTCTTTTTGCTGAAGGACTCTAGAAAACTGGAGTGGAATGATTGGGAAGGTGATATTACACTGGACTGAAACATGAGCTTCAACTTTTCTGCGGCTTATTCATATATGAGCACCACTTCCCGCTCTTCAGAGTCCTGCAGCAAAAAAAAAAAAAAAAAAAAAAGAAAAAAAAAAAAGAAATTAGATCATGGTATTCCTAATGCTTTAAAAAAAAACTAACAAAAAAACCACAAATCTTTTTGTGTTGGAAATAAAGGTAAGGAGGAGCACAAAAGTGTACAGCCAAAAATTTTCCTTGCAGTACACCAGTAAAGAAACATCAGATACTTTGAGAAAATAGTTAGATAATTACAAAGCAGGTAAGATCTATAAAGACCTATACACATGCTTCAGTTGGCTACAATGGGACTACTTACCATGCATAAACACGCGCCTAAGTCTTTGCAAGATCAGTATGAAAGCATTCTCAGCAAAATGTATTGAAATAGATGAAGTTTAAAATAAACCAGACATTGGAAAAACTAACCAAAGGAAACGAAGAAGCCAGGGGCCCCTAGGCAAAAAGAAATTAACATAAATTTAACATAAGACTGATTACTATTTTACAGAGTCTGTCAACGCAAATTTTATTGTTTTTAAAAACAAGATGCATTTAGAATCCCTCTCCCATGAACATTCTATTTATATTATTACAATTTTTTGTTGAGCTCTGATGAAATATGTGTTTTTTATAGGAATAAGTTGGATGGCTGTGGAGAAGGCCACAGCACAGGTAAAATAAATATACCAGACAGATGTTCTAAAGGCCATTGTACATTTTTCTATGAATATGCATATAAAGCACGACTTACAGTGACATAATACAGGAATGATCCAGGACTGACTGCTGTCACCTGTAGGGCTTTCCCCCAGGACGACAGGGGAATTTTAGTACTGAAGAGATATCTCTTTCCAAATCTTGTATCTGCAGCTCCGCCAAAATCCTGTATCTGGTGGTTGGGAGTATGTGCACCTGACAGCAAGGGTACCTCTCTCAAAACTCTTGTGTCTTGCAAGAGGTGCCCCATATTTTCCTTCTTCCCTTCCCCCACAAAAAATAATGTGCCTGGAGAGAGCCATCCTATGTTCATGCATACTCTTTGAAGAGTGTCTTGAGCAGTCTGGGTGAAACCAATCTAGTGGTTTGTTTTACAGATAGCAATGACTAAGGCTAAGATTATGTCATGGAGGTCACAGACTCCGTGACTTCCAGAGACCTCCGTGACATTTTCTGCTTCAGCCCCAGGGCGGCAGGGCTGAAGCTGTCAGCCGGCATGGGAACCCTGGAGCTCCCAGCCACCTGGGGCAACAGAGAGACCCAGGGGCTCCCAGCTGCTGGCCCTGCAGCTCTGAGCTGCCTTGAGCGCCCGGGGGGGACCCCAAATCTGTCAGCCACAGCGGCACAGGTGCTGGACCCTTTCCCCTCCCTACCCTCTCATCCCACTGCCACCTCCCGCAGCAGGGCTTGGGCTCTCATTCCCCCGTCAGCCCATTTTGCCACCATTATTTTTAGTATAAGTCAGGGACAGGTCATGGGCTTCCATGAATTTTTGTTTATTGCCCGTGACCTTTGTGTGACTTATACTAGTAATAACAGTGACAAAATCTTAACCTTAGCAATGACTAGTGGCTGGAAGTATTGCCATGGGGGAGGGGGAAGGAGGGGAGTGTAGTACACAAGAATATTTAAATCACAAAATAAACTTTATAAAATGTTTTGTTAAACAAGGACATGATACAATTAAACAATCTAATACATTTATCACTAAGGCTGATTAAATGAAATTGCTTATGCCAGAATATCCAGAGCAAAGAAAATGCATTGTAATGGAGATTAGAGTCCCCTGTGCCGCTGTAACTGAAGTACAACAAATCTTTTAAGCAGCCTTTGTAGTACTCACATTCACTTCTCTAATTCAGAGTGAAACAGTTGCTCTCCTTACATCCTGTTCTTATGTGGCTTTCAGGGCAGTGTATGAGTATGATGTCACCCTGGTGCTGCCTGAGAACAGAAAGTACCAGGAAGTGTCAAACCCTCTCAATCTGCATGGGAACTAGCACGCGGACAAGGGTTGTAAAGCTGGAAAATTACAAATAAGATTTTAAGGCAAAATTTGAATTTTTGATTTCTAAGGCATTGTTAGTAATATCTAAAGGGGAAAGTGTTGGATTATTTTTTTATTTTTTGTAATTTATAATTTTAATTGAACAGCTGATTTCCAGCATACCCCTACTGTCTTAATTTAAGATGACAAAACAGCTGAAGTACAAAAAGCTGACCTCTAACAAAAGCAGTAAACATCTGTCAATGTTAAGATTCCAAAACACTTCATATATATGTGTGTGTGTGTGTGTGTGTATATATATATATACACACACACACACACACACACACACACACACTTTCTGTCCATTTCCCTCTTGACACAAAACAGCTATAGTTTCAGATTACATCTGTAGTCATCACATAAAATAGCGAACTACATTTATTACCTTGAGAAGTTAAAAAGAACCAGGAAACAATGAATGAGCTCATCAGTGAAAAAAAATGTTTCTTTTCACAAATTAGAGGCTTTTTAAAAAAAACTTTTACTTAAAAAAAAATTGCTTCCTAAAGCTCTACTCAGTCTCTCCATTATGTAATAGTTCTTTAGGAAACAGTCAGCTACCCTGACAACTGGGATGTTTTGCCAGTGTGGCTTTGTCTAAATCCTAAAGCAGTACTTGGTTATGCATTAAGCCCAGTGGCTGTCTGTGATCTGAATGCCAATTAAGAGTGCCGTCCCTGTCATCTGACAAGCCCGAGACTAAAAGGTCTATCTGAGGTCAAACTGTCTGGACTACTTTCATAAGCTTAGATTGGGAAATGCAGACCACAATGCATTCTATTCCTTAAAAGTATGACAGTGAGGAAAAACAGCACCTGATGTAAAATCTTCATTGCATGATATGTAAGTAGGAGAAACAAATTCTTCAAATTTTATTTCTGTTTTGGTTTCTTAAAATAATTTTCTGAATTATAAATGAAGATTTCACCCCCTAGTGGAGAGGTGGAGATGAGAACAATTTAGTACTTAAAAAGAGAACACACAATAGATGTTTCCAAAACTCTAATATACATACATAAAATAAAATACAGATAGCATCCTTGAAAAAGACATAGATAATTAATACTGATATAATGGGATCTGTCCTATTTCCCATATATTTTTATACTAAGGCCACCACTTGCACTCAGTCAAGTATCTACAACCACTACTACTTCGATTTCATATATTATAGGGGGGGAAGTCAAATGTTTTAAGTATTCGTTATGAAACAGACCAAGTTACTTTTCCAACAGTTTGTTTGCTCAGAAATGCTGAGCTGCTTCAAATTCCTTTTTCAGGCATTTACAATAGAACTCTGAAAATGACAATAATTTGATATATGATCCCTCAATTCTAACTTTTGAAATAACTTCTACTTTTGGACAGAAACATCAATTTCTACACGTTATATATAGTATCAACTTATTTTCTACTATTTTATTTTTGTTTATGATTTACTTAGTGCCAATTAACTAACTCATTCTCTTTATGTTTGTGCAAGTATATTATCCTAGGCAGCATGGGTCAATTTATTCTCAAACTACATAGCTGAAGTTGCAAGGTTATACAATATTACAATCAAAGAAGCTACTGTTTAAATGTCTATTTTAAGGACCTCTGAGAGAGATTATTAACTGCTTATTTAGGGTATAATTCTTTTAAAAAATCAGCATGGGAAATCTAAACTCAAATGTTCTATTCTGCACTCCTTACATGAATACCTTCCATTGACATGAGAGAGGATACTCTGCTTTCCTCACTTACATAATGTTCCCTTTGATGCAGATTTTCAATTGACATATGCAGAAAGAGTACAATATCAAGATGAAACTTGTAGTGGATTCTTAGGTGGAATTATGCCTTTATTTTGTATCAGTCTTTATGTAGCATATAGAATTACAAGAGATGAGACAAAGAGAGCTGTGAGTTTTGGGGGGCAGAGGGGTTCAATCTTGTTGTATATGCTGTAGCTCAATTAATTCCTTTAAAATGTGTGTGGTTATTCATTCACGTTTGTTGTGATATTCATCCAACTCTGTTTACTATAGAGCAGCTATTAGAATGTGTCGGAGTAACTCACTGCTGAAATATTCTTGGCATTTTAAAGTAAGATTGTTTTCAGATATATACACAAACTAAAGCATGAATAACATATTTAAGAAGAACTGTTGAAACCAAGGCCAGGTGTACAGTAGACAAGGTTTGCCAATATAACTATACTGGCAAACTCTCCTAGTGTGGATGAAGATTATATGAGCAAAAAAAGAGCTTTTGTTGATATACTTTATACCAGTTCCCCAAGTCAAATGAGTGATACTGGCAAAGGTGCTTTTACTCGAGCATAAGTGTGTCTATACTAGAGTTTCTGCTAACATAAAACGTTATAAAAGAAAGTACTCCCCTAACTAATATTACTATACCAGCAGAAGTTTCTAATGTAGACCTGGCCTAAGAAATGGCTACATCTCATTCTACTGTAAAATGGTGTCACTTTTTAAGTTAATAGTTGATTTCAGTAAATTATTAAATTAGCTCCCCCAATTCCCTGAATCCAGTTCCGTGCTTTATATTCCTCCTGTTCCCTGAATCTGTTTTGCCCCCTCCATATCTCACGAGTCTTCTGTTCCACACAAATAATGTTTTTCAATTTATCTTGTGTCTTATCCCACTATAACTAATCCACTATGGTATGGAAGCAATATAACTATTTCAGAACGAGTTATTCCACTATAAGTTTACATCATTCCCATTTTGAGTTAACTATACCACATCAGGTACTCCTGCCAATGCTATCCCATACTGTACTGCGTCATATATCAATTGGTAGAGCCCTGCAAATCCACGGATATCTGCAGACCATTTTTGTGGATTGCGCATCGGGCGTGGATACAAATTTTGTATCTACACAAGGCTCTATCAGTTGGTCTGTCAGGTTACCTATGTGCTCTCCAATGCTGTGAGGTCATCTTGACCAGATGTTCCCCCTCTACCAGTGAATTGCAGCAAATTACAAAAATGCAAATGACAAAAACAAGACTTCCAGTAATGTTCCCAGTACTTGTGAATATGTCAAGGTGCTGGACTGGATTTTTTGCCCAAGAGACCCCCACAGAACCATGATATATGTTAGCTAGATTGGCCATGGCCTGCAATAAAGCAGGCATCTTTGGAAACCTGACCAGGAGAAAGTTCCCCAGGATAACCAAGATCTTTTTACTCTGTGTTCGTACCTAGCACAATGGGGTCCTGATCCATGACAAGTACTCCTAGCTGCTACTGCAATATATATAAATTAATAATAATTTCTTCTGCACACTTTACAGCCAGAAAGAGACCCAGCTGGAAATAGACCCTCTCTCCCATCAAATCAGAGTGACCATACTGCAGAAAGGATCTCATCCACTAAGTATTATGTGCTATTTAGAGGAATCTGGAAACTTTTCTTTCAGGTACCAGCTGTATGCTCCCTCGTCTGGCAGATATTGCTGAAGTGGAGAGCAAAAGCATCTATCCCTGCGCCACATCCTTAGTCCTCCACTTGCTCGTCTTCACCCAAGCCAGAAAATTAAAGGTCTAAAAGCCCTTTTTTCCCCAAAAACATTTCATCCCATGCCAACAAAGCAAAATGAATTATTCCTCACTGCCCCTCCCCATACTGCTTGATGTTCCTTATCCCTATCTCTCAACTGCCTCCCCAAGCCACACTACACTGCACAAGATGGCAGACATTGAGCAGAAAAAAAAATCAAAGGCAAATACACTGTAACTGAATCAATTTTATCATAACAAAAAGAGAAGAAATATATCAATGGATTATGCATGTAAGACCACAATTTGGTCATTGCCCTGAACCTGTTCAGATTTTAAAGTTTCCATACATGTAAAGTTAAAAGTACTAAATTGGCCACTTGAGGTTAGAGGGTTTCTTTTAGACATTTCATGTTGCATATACAATAAGGCATTTGAGGTTGCAGGGGTAAAAAAAGGCATCTAAACTGTTCACCGAGCACTCATTTGTTACAGTACATTGCATTATTAAAAAAGTTACAGGGCATGCATAACAGCTGCAAAATTCAATTTATTTTGCAGTGC
This sequence comes from Terrapene triunguis, assembly GCF_002925995.2. Lineage (NCBI taxonomy): Eukaryota > Metazoa > Chordata > Testudines > Emydidae > Terrapene > Terrapene triunguis. The sequence goes on along the minus strand of NW_020664436.1, from coordinate 14,953,359 downwards.
TCTTTGTGCTGATCAACCAGTATTATAAATGAGAATTTCAGGCAAAAATTCAAGATTAGTTCAAAAAAGATACAACAGTATTGTGTCTTCCTAGGGCCATCCACATAGGTCGCGTTTTCTTTCCATTCCAGCAACAGTTCAGGAGCACCATCCTAGCAAGCCACAATGCTGTCTATCTTTCTGATTGTCTCTTGGTCTTTCTGAACAGGACCCTTTCCTACATCTTAGGGACAGGCCTCATGGTAATATCTTTCAAGGACAGCCTGAAATTACTACTCTATCCCCTGGTACTCCCACTTTCCCTCCCACAAAAAAATTTACAGAGCTAATTTAAACGGTAGCCCATTCAAGGTAAAATAACTTTAAAAAAAAAAAAGTTATTATCTCCAAGTGCACCCCAGACTAGGAACAGTGTAAATTAATGGAATTCTAAGATTGTGAACATTTGGAGAGAAGTAACATTTTATAACTGTTAGCATGGTGGCTAATATTAGTACAGTAAACATTTGTATGGATTCTCTGTTCTGCTAGCACCTGACATGGAATGGCCTATCGAGAAAAGTTATCAATAGCTGAGTGTCTGGCAAACCGTCAAGAGAAGAAAAAGAGGACAGGGGAGAAGATGTCTGTTGAACTCATGAATGCGTCCCCCCCGCAGAGGGCAAAAAAAGCCCAGACCAAGGGATCTCAAAGTGTCGGTCCCCATTTTTGATGGGGGTTGCCAGGAGGTTCACAGGCTAAGGGAGGCTGAAGCCCCAGCTACCCACCACTCCGCTGGTGGCTGCAGCGGCTGGAGGCTGAAGGTCCAGCCAGTGCGCCTCTCTTCCAGCGGCTACCACGGCTGGGAGCTGAGGGCTGAAGCCCCAGCCAGCCTGCCAATCTGTGGGTGGCTGGGGACTGAAGCCCCAGCCAGCCTAAAGTTCCCCTGGCGGTTGAGGGCTGAAGCCCCAGCCAGCCCGCATATCCAGAGGCAACTGAAGCGCCAGCCCACAGCTCTGCGGAGGCCTCGGGGTTGAAGCCTGTGCCTAAGGCCCCCTGGGCAGGACTTCAAGCCCAAGCAGTTTAGTTTGGCATCGCCCCCTGTGCCTGCGGTCCTGCGACTGCCCTGCTTTCCAACCGCTGCAGGCCCCCTGCACCGGTTCCTGTACGGAAGTACTTCCTGTACTCAGGCACCTGTGTTTACTTGACAGCCTGCCTCAGCACATGTTGTGTTGAAACCATTTTGAAAAGTTGCTGTAGAAGTAATTTTAACAATGGACCGTTTTCTGAAGAAAAGTGAAGGAAAGGGGTGTACTGAAAAGGAGTCAATTGCCACTTGCAGCAAAAGAAGGGCATATGAGGATTCAAACAGCAGTTAAAAGCCAAGAAACCGCAAATACGATCCAAAATATTTGGAATATGGTTTTACATGGACTGGTTTTCAGGAAGAACCATGAACACAGTGTGTGGTATGTGGCGAAATTCTGGCAAAGGAGAGCTTAAAACCGTGTAAAATGTTGCAGCACTTGCAGACATGGCACAGTTCCCTTCAAACAAAACCACTTGACTTTTTTCAGCAAAAGCTGGGAGTGCTAAAGGGCCAGAAAACAGTGCTGAGAATGGCAGCCAAAGCAAATAAGAAAGCCCTTGAGACACCTTTTGCTGTGTCGTAATGGATAGTAAAACTGGGATATCACACACTATTGAAGAAACTTTTTTCTACCATGTGCCAAGAAAGTGTTTTCAATTATAGTGGCGCAAGGTGCATTGACTCAACTTAATTCGATTCCCGTCTCTAACGACACTATTGCCAGGCGCATTCACATTATGGCAAATAACATGACTTAACAAGTGATTGCCAAAATCAAGCCACGTCCCTTTTTTTTCCATTCAGTTCGATGAAACAACAAATGTGTTGGGTGCCGCTCAGATATGGACATATGTAAAATTTAAGAATGACAAAAAACTCCAAGAGGAATTTTTGTTTGGCAGACCATTACCACGGTATGCTACAGGGGAATAGCTCTTTTCACTTTTGGATGCTTTTGTCTCCGATTCTGGCTTGGAATGTCAGCGCTGTGTAGGAATTTGCAGTGACAGTGCTCATGCAATGACTGGAAAAAACAGCTGGCTAGTCACCCAAGTGCAGGCTATTGCACCACAAGCAGTTTGGACTCATTGTATTATACACAGGCAAGCCCTAGCTGGAAAAAAAATGCCACCCGTTCTAAAACAAGTTCTCGATGAAGCTGTTCACATAGTCAACTTCATCAAGAGTAGCGCAACAAGTGTACGTCTGGAGTTTTGTGTGATGAGATACCATCAGTTACTTTACCCCACACAAGTTCTACTCCTGAGGACATTCTGCGCCAAAAAAAATAAAATTATGCCCACAATATTTTCAAATTCTGCACATTTTATTTGTCAAATAAATGTGGAGGCTCCAGCATTGCATTAGGGAGCACAGGCCACTGGCCGCACAGAGGTGGGAGATCACTGTGCAGCTCCCCCTGTGATACAGACACAGTGGTGAGGCTGCACCCAACCCTGACACAGTGCAAGGACCGGGCCTGCCCCAGAAACACCCCAGGGCCCTGCCCCTCCATGCCAGGTGCACCAGGTGTGTGCAGGCAGGCTCAGCAAAGCAGGATCCAAGTGTGGAGGGACTTAGTGCGGGGGGATCCAGGTGTGAGCTGAGAGGGTTCTGTAGGGGTGGAGGGGCAATCTAGGTGCAGACAGCTCTGTGGGATCTGAGTGGGGAGGGGATCTGGATGCATAGGTGGCTTGTTGGGGGGTTCTGGGTGCAATGATAATGGGACTCTGCAGGGGGTCCAGGTGAAAGTGGTTCAGGCTCAGCAGGAGGGTCTGGGTGTGGAGGGGATGGAGCTCGGCAGGGAGTCTAGGTGTGGGGGAGTGGGGCTCAGTGGGGTGAGGATCCAGGTGCAACTGGTTGGGGCTCAGTGGGGTGGGGATGCGGGTGGCTCATCGGAGTGGTCTAGGGGCAGGGGGAGTGGGGCTCATCAGGGGGTTTCTGAATGCAGCTCGGCGGGAGGGTCTGGATGCACGGGGGATTGGACAGATGGGGGAGCAGCTCCCTGTACAAGGATCCCTCCCCCTGCAGCTGAGGAGCAATGGGTGCAGGAAGTGGGGGGGGGGCAGTTTGCACAGCTTCCTGCAGTCAGGTGAGAAATCTGGGGGTGGGTCTGACCCGTCCCCGGATGCCATGCAGGGGAAGAGGAAGTCCCGTCTTCCTCAGACCAGCCTCGACTAGCAGCTGAGCCTGGCACAGGGTAGGAGCCACCAGCCAGGTGTTCCGCAGTCCCACCTCCTGCCCCACAGTGATTTACCTCTTTGTCGGTTGATGACAACATACTGCTGGAGATGGTCGCATGACCACTCTTGTGGCTTCCCTTTGCTTCCTCATCAGAAAGTCATTTTTCTGCAGGAAAGCAAAGAAATCTGCGGGGGACAAATTCTGCGCACGCGCAATGGTGCAGAATTCCACCAGGGATAAAATTGTCTTGGGGAAATGTTCTCAATCATTTGTTTGAGCTCAGAGAGGAAGTGAGAATTTTTCTTTCTGACAAAATTCCCCCCTGGCTGAAAAGTTTGCAGATACCAACTGCTTGCTTTCCTAGCTTACCTGGCAGACATTTTTGAACATCTAAATGGGTTGAACACCTCACTTCAAGTACGAGACGCTTCTGTCTTTTCTCTCACTGAGAAAATAGATAGTTGGATCAAGAAACTTTCCTTGTGGTATGCTCACATGGGCAGTGGCAGTTTTGAAGCGTTTTGCTTACTGGATAACTTTTTGAATGAAAATGCCTTGCCAAAATGTGAGCTGCAACCCATTAACATCAGCCACCTGAGAAGCCTTAAACTGCAGTTTTGGGAGTACTTCCTTGAAAAGGATCAGAAAACAGAGGCGTGGATTAGAAATCCCTTTAATGCAGAAGCAGCTGCAAGTGCTGTTATGTCACCTACAGTGAAAGAAACATTAATGGACCTTTCCTGTGATGAGACATTGATGCTGAGATTTTCTGAACAAGCTCTTGCTAACTTCTGGATTTCTTTGCTAGAAGAATATCCTGAGCTGTCATCTGCAGCTTTGAAAGCCCTTATGCCATTTTCATCCACCTACCTGCGTGAAGCCGGCTTTTCAGCACTGACTTTACTGAAAAACGAATACAGGTCCTGTCTCACTGTTGAAGATGACCTCCATCTTTACCTCAGCCACACAGAGTCCCACTTCAAGGATTTGTGTTCATCAATGCAAGCTCACCCTTCCCATTAGGTGCATATTTATTTTTATTTTTTACTAGTGGATATAAAGATTGTCTTGTGATTGTATTGTGAATTAAAATATTTAGTGGCTACTTTTCATTGATACAGCCTTGTAATGCCTTTTTTTTTTAAATACCAACTATTCTGAATAACACAGGGCACTGGGGTCGTGCAGTAATTTTTCTTGTCAGAAGGGGGTCACGGTGCAATGAAGCTTGAGAAACGCTGGCCCAGAGGAATGGAGGGAAGAATCTCATGCTGGAGGACAAGAATAAGAGAAAGATGTGCAGGGAACAACCCAAGAAACTGTCAAGGGGGTGCAAAGACCACCTGGAAAGAAAAAGACATGCAGGAAAACGTTAGACATGATGCAGAAGCAAAAAGTTAGCTGGAGAACACTGCTGCACTGTGCTCACTTATAATACCCAAACCTAACTCTACAGTGCAGCCTGCTGAGAACACAGGAGATACCGGGAGCTCCCTTTACTCCCTAAACTGCAAGGGACAGATAGTTCCTATACCATTCCGTCCCTCAAGGCAACAAGAACAGTTGCAATCCCACCTACACATTTTGGTGACTCTACCTATACAAATGTGGTCACTCCACAGATTCACTATTTTTGCCCCATTTTAGTTGGTTTTAAGTTTGCACTGTCTTGTGTATCAAATCAAACCGTGAGGATCTCTGCCTTGCTCTCACAGATGTTCTGCAAAACATCACCTACAGCCTTTCAAAAGGCTCCAAACCTTGTCATGATATATTACCACCTTCCTTTCAGTTTTCCAAATCCACACTCCAATTATACCCTGATTAGCTGCAGAATAACTTTGAACAGCCTTTTTTCCTATTCAAGTGTCCAGTAAAAGCATCATCAAGGCAGGAAAGAAGAGGTAAAGTTGGATATCCCAAAACAGCTGGAACCAAAACATTATTGACCATAGTGATTTTGGGAGCAAAAGTTCCATTTTTCATTGCATAAAATGGGGGGTGAGTTTCTAAAGATCCTGACATCACAAACCGTTCTAGACTACCCCACATTAATATCACAGAATTAATCAGCGATCAATGAGGACTTGCATGACCAGAGAGCAGGGGTGGGCAAACTATGGTCAATGGGCCGGATCTGGCCAGCGAACTGTTTTAAACTGGCCCACAAGCTCTAGCCAGGGCGCCGGGTGGGGGGGCCGGACCACACAGCTCCCGGAAGCCGCGGCATGGCCCCAATCCGAGGGTCAGGGGACGCTCCACACCTAGGAGCCGGAGAAGAGACATGCCCACTGCTTCCGGGAGCCACTTGAGAAAGCGCCGCTCGGAGCCTGTACCCGAGCCTCTCCCCACACCCCAACCCCCTGCCCCAGCCCTGATCCCCCTCCCGCTCTTCAAACCCCTTGATCCCAGCACGGAGCATCCTCTCATCCCCAGTCCCACCCCAGAGCCCACAACCCCAGCCGGAACCTGCACCCCTGTCCCAGCCCTGATCCCCCTCTGAACCCCTTGGTCCCAGCCCAGAGCACCCTCCTACACCCCAAACTCCTCATCCCCAGCCCCACCCCAGAGCCCACACCCCCAGCCAGAGTCCGCACCCCACCCCCAATTTTGTGAGCATTCATGGCCCGCCATACAATTTCTATTCCCCGATGTGGCCCTCAGGCTAAAAAGTTTGCCCACCCCTGGCATAGAGGAATAATCCTTTTTGTTCATGAACACTGAGGTGGGGTGGGTGGGGGAGATAAATTACAGAAATGCAGAACCCATCAATGGCCCCTATACAATTTGGGAACCCCAAGCATTCAACCTCCTGTATACTGCTGATCTTTATGACCCGTAGCAGCAGTACCCTCTCAATAGCAAGAGCACCTCCTTGACAACATACAGCTGACTAGCTATTAACAAAAAGGTAGCAATCAGGTGTGGCCAGCTTCCAAATGGTGATGGCCACATATCCTTGTGGAGGGGGGACTCAGGTTGGTGGGCCAGTGATGCAGCTCCAGGGTGAGCTCTGCACAAATTTCCAGTGAACTGACCTTCCATATCCTGAAATTCTAGAACAACTGCTGGTCAACCCATGTCTGTAGCAATATCCTGTCCTACCAATCAATGGTGGTTGGTCAGGCACTGAAGAAGCATTCCACTGCGTGAAGCAGGTCCAGGAAAATATCATGCAGAAGTAACTGCCAGGTTTCATCCTCCTCCTACTCCAGAATCCACCCAGCATCATGGTGGTTATGGTGACGGGTAATCTTCCATCTCCTTCAAGGTCACCCCTGCCTGTGAAATTGCCATTCCACATGGAATACTCTGTTCATATTAGCAGTTGTAAGGATCACAAATGCTTTCCTCCATGCTGTCAAAAAGCAGCATGAAAACTTTTTGGAAACTGAAACAGTGTGAAAATGGAACTGACTAGAGAAAACCAAATGAATTATGGGATATTATGGAAAGAATCATGTGAGTTTGACCCTAAGATCCAGAACTGTAGCAGGTTTTGGTACATACACCAAATCCATCATAATAAATAATTCATAATATGTATTGAGCCTAGCAATGGATCATTGCCCACTGGGATACCTACCCAAAATGGTGCACTTATTTAAAAAAAAGCATAGTGTTGTCTAGATGTTATGATTCACAAAAGAATTAGCGTAAGCCATTTTAGACAAAGCAGTTTAGATGCACTCTTTCAATTAAATTATACCTGTCTTTAGGGCAGGAAAAAAAACCGATCACAACCTTATGTTGAAAAACTTTCCCACACAGATACGGCATTCCAGTATCTCTATGCTTCCTAGCCAGGGAGTGAGAACACTTCCTTCTTCTGCCTCCAGTCTCACTCTCCAGCCATCTTGCACCTTTTATTTATATTACTGCTCAAAGAGACCCCTAGCTAACCCTTTTCCTGCCTCCATGACATTTATATTATAAAGCTGCTTTTAATATAGTTTTGTAATTTCCCATTTAAACCAACACCAATCCCCACTTCAAGATCACACACTGAAAGGCATTTCCTATCAAGACCAAAAAAAATTAGAGAATTTGTAGGCTAATCAATTTTGGAAATATGAGCAGCCAAATGGCCATAGTTGGCTGAGCACAATCCTTTCAGCCATTGGGGGGCAATGAAGATAACTGACCCTTTCTCCCTCTTGTCACAAATCCTAGCGAGTGTACCCACCTGACCTGCTGTGAGAGGTATCCAAGTTTCTATGTTCTGGATACCTAGGGTGTTTCAAGCTCCTGAATCCTAAAAAGAGTCCACCCACTGCCCCAATCTCTGGGTCATTAGGAACATACTCATTCTGCAGACTTAACTCATATCCCCCTCAGAGTATTGGAACCAACTGTCCAGATGCCCAGTCCCTCTTGGCACAACACTGATGGTTCAGATGCCCCCATACTTAAAGACACCCCTCTTTCAGAACTCCACCTCCCAAAGATGTGACACTTCTGGTTCCAATTTCCTGTGCACTCTTTTGATTCTTCCTTACAGTTAGTCTGGTTAAGCTCAAAATACACCTCTACCTTGATATAACGCTGTCCTCGGGAGCCAAAAAAAATCTTACCACGTTATAGGTGGAACCACGTTATATAGAACTTGCTTTGATCCACCGGAGTGCACAGTCCTGCCTCCCCGGAGCACTGCTTTACCACGTGTAATGATGCGGTTCTGGCGGGACCCAACTGAGAGTGTCAATTCAGGACAAATTGCTAAAACAGGGCAGTTACAGCCCAAGGCTGGGGTTTTTCCACCTCTAAGGCAAACCAAACCAGCCAGACAGTGAAGACTTTGGTCTCACCCCACTGGCTAACCACAAGTCACACAAGCAATTCCCTAAGACACTCCAGTTTCTCAGTATCACCACCACTGCCACTCGTTATGGGGACAAATGGTTATGAAAACCAATAAAAGAAAAAACGTTCTCTCGATCCCAAAGAACCAAGCCCCAGACCGAGGTCAATATACAAATCAGATCTTACCCACAAATCACGCTGTTGCCAATCCTTTAGAATCTAAAATCTAAAGGTTTATTCATAAAAGGAAAAAGATATAGATGAGAGCTAGAATTGGTTAAATGGAATCAATTACATACAGTAATGGCAAAGTTCTTGGTTCAGGCTTGTAGCAGTGATGAAATAAACTGCAGGTTCAAAATCAAGTCTCTGGAATACATCCCCAGCTGGGATGGGTCATCAGTCCTTTGTTCAGAGCTTCAGTTTGTAGCAAAGTCCCTCCAGAGGTAAGAAGCAGGATTGAAGACAAGATGAAGGAGAGGCATTAGCCTTTTATAGTCTTTTCCAGGTGTAAGAACCCCTCTTTGTCCTTACTGTGGAAAATTACAGCAAAATGGAGTCTGGAGTTACATGGGCCAATCCCTGCATACTTTGCTGAGTTGCAAAGCGTATCTGCCTTCTCTCCATGGGTCAGTTGTATAGCTGATGGTCCTTAATGGGCCATCAAGCAGGCTAGACAGAGCTAACACCAACTTGTCTGGGATGTCTCCCAGAAGCATAGCATAAGTTTGAAATACAGACAGTTTAGAGCCAATATTTATAACTTCAACTACAAAATTGATACACACATATAGACAGCATAATTATAACCAGTAAACCATAACCTTGTCTTAGACACCTCATTTGACCCCCTTTATACAAGATTTGGTGCCACTAACAGGACTTTGGTTGCAACCATGTTCTATATGGTCCCAGATTATACCAATAACGTCACACCACGTTAGATCAGAATATGTGTTATATCGGGTCGCGTTATATCGGGGTAGAGGTGTACATTTTAACACAGTTTCAGATACATTTTAAGAACAGGTTTCAGAGTAGCAGCCGTGTTAGTCTGTATCTGCAAAAAGAACAGGAGTACTTGTGGCACCTTAGAGACTAACAAATTTATTTGAGCATAAGCTTTCGTGGGCTACATCCCACTTCTTCGGATGCATAGAATGGAACAGATATTGAGGAGATATATATACACACACATACTGAGAGCATGAACAGGTGGGAGTTGTCTTACCAACACTGAGAGGCCAATTAAGTAAGAGAAAAAAAAATTTTTTTGAAGCGATAATCAAGATAGCCCAGTACAAACAGGTTGATAAGAAGTGCGAGAGTACTTACATGGGGAGATAGATTCAATGTTTGTAAGAAACTGCTGAACTCAAATTGATATGCAAATTAGACACAATCAATTTAGGTTTGAATAAAGACTGGGAATGGCTGAGCCATTACAAACACTTAGTTTTGTGAGAACTTTTTGAAGTTCGTCACAGTCTGCTTTGGTCTTAACTATCTTGAGCAGTTTAGCATCATCTGCAAACTTTGCCACCTCACTGTTTACCCCTTTCTCCAGATCATTTATAAATAAGTTGAATAGGATTGGTCCTAGGACTGACCCTTGTGGAACACCACTAGTTACACCCCTCTCCATTCTGAGAATTTACCATTAATTCCTACCCTTTGTTCCCCATCTTTTAACCAGTTCTCAATCCATGAAAGGACCTTCCCTTTTATCCCATGACAGTTTAATTTACGTAAGAGCCTTTGGTGAGAGACCTTGTCAACAGCTTTCTGGAAATCTAAGTACACTATGTCCACTGGATCCCCCTTATCCACATGTTTGTTGACCCCTTCAAAGAACTCTAATAGATTAGTAAGACACGATTTCCCTTTACAGAAACCATGTTGACTACTGCTCAACAGTTTATGTTTTTCTATGTGTCTGACAATTTTATTCTTAACTATTGTTTCGACTAATTTGCCCGGTACCGACGTTAGACTTACCGGTCTGTAATTGCCAGGATCACCTCTAGAGCCTTTTTAAATATTGGCATTACATTAGCTAACTTCCAGTCATTGGATACAGAAGCCGATTTAAAGGACAGGTTACAAACATTAGTGAACAGTTCCGCAACTTCACATTTGAGTTCTTTCAGAATTCTTGGGTGAACGCCATCTGGTCCCGGTGACTTGTTAATGTTAAGTTTATCAATTAATTCCAAAACCTCCTCTAGTGACACTTCAATCTGTGACAGTTCCTCAGATTTGTCACCTACAAAAGCCGGCTCAGGTTTGGGAATCTCCCTAACATCCTCAGCCATAAAGACTGAAGCAAATAATCCATTTAGTTTCTCCGCAATAACTTTATCGTCTTTAAGCGCTCCTTTTGTATCTCGATCATCAAGGGGCCCCACTGGTTGTTTAGCAGGCTTTCTGCTTCTGTTGTACTTAAAAAACATTTTGTTATTACCTTTGGAGTTTTTGGCTAGCATTCTTCAAACTCCTCTTTGGCTTTTCTTATTACATTCTTGCACTTAGAAAGGAGCATAAACGCTGCCAGTTTATTTGCCTCACTAGGATTTAACTTCCACTTTTTAAAGGAAGTCTTTATCTCTCACTGCTTCTTTTACATGGTTGTTAAGCCACGGTGGCTCTTTTTTAGTTTTTACTGTGTTTCTTAATTTGGGGTACACATTGAAGTTGGGCCTCTATTATGGTGCCCATGCAGCTTGCAGGGATTTCACTTTAGTCACTGTACTTTTTAACTTCTGTTTAACTAACCCCCTCATTTTTGCATAGTTCCCCCTTTTGAAATTAAATGCCACAGTGTTGGGCTGTTGAGTTGTTCTTCCCACCACAGGGATGTTGAATGCTATTGTATTATGGTCACTATTTCCAAGCGGTCCTGTTATAGTTACCTCTTGGACCAGCTCCTGCGCTCCACTCAGGACTAAATCTAGAGTTGCCTCTCCCCTTGTGGGTTCCCATACTAGCTGCTCCATAAAGCAGTCATTTAAAGTATCGAGAAATTTTATCTCTGCATTTCGTCCTGAAGTGAAATGTTCCCAGTCAATATGGGGATAATTGAAATCCCCCACTATTAATGGGTTCTTAATTTTGATAGCCTCTCTAATTTCCCTTAGCATTTCATCATCACTATCACTCTCCTGGTCAGGTGCTCTATAATAGATCCCTAATGTTATATTCTTATTAGAGCATGAAATTTCTATCCATAGAGATTCTATGGAACATGTGGATTCACTTAAGATTTTTACTTCATTTGATTCTACATTTTCTTTCACATATAGTGCCACTCCCCCCGCCTGTTCTGTCCTTCCGATACATTTTGTACCCCGGAATGATTGTGACCCATTGATTGCGCTCAGTCCACCAGGTTTCTGTGATGTCTATTATATCAATAACCTCCTTTAACACGAGGCACTCTAGTTCACCCATCTTATTATTTAGACTTCTAGCATTTGTGTACAAGCACTTTAAAAACTTGTCACTGTTTATTTGTCTGCCCTTTTCTGATGTGTTAGATTCTTTTTTATGTGAATGTTTATCATCTGATCTGGCCCTTACATTATCCTCCTCCATCCTCTGCTCCTGACTATAACCTAGAGATTCTCTATCAGACTCTCTCCTAAGAGAAGTCTCTGTCCGATCCACATGCTCCTCTGCAGCAGTCGGCTTTCCCCCCATCTCCTAGTTTAAAAACTGCTCTACAACCTTTTTAATGTTTAGTGCCAGCAGTCTGGTTCCACTTTGGTTTAGGTGGAGCCCATCTCTCCTGTATAGGCTCCCCCCATCCCAAAAGTTTCCCCAGTTTCTAATGAATGTAAACCCCTCCTCTCTACACCATCGTCTCATCCACGCATTGAGACTCTGAAGCTCTGCCTGCCTACCTGGCCCTGCGCGTGGAACTGGGAGCATTTCTGAGAATGCCACCATAGAGGTCCTGGATTTCAGTCTCTTCCCTAGCAGCCTAAATTTGACCTCCAGGACATCTCTCCTACCCTTCCCTATGTCATTGGTACCTACATGTACCACGACCACCGGCTCCTCCCCAGCACTACACATAAGTCTGTCTAGATGCCTCAAGAAGCTGAATCAGCACTTAATAAGACAACAGTAATCCTCAGGAGCATTTGCCTCACTCAGAGTGTACACCTTGCATGCAACAGGGCATCCTGGTAGTGCCAAACCAAATTATTCTAGATTATAAAAATATAGGTTAAATATTCAAGAAAGTATTTGAAATTCCATTAAAACACACTAATTGTGCAATCTTATTACTGTGTTAAAAACTCAAAGAATCAGGAAATACCTGCATTAAGGGTGCATATGTCATTTTAATTTTACCTCTTGGACATATAATTTAAGACCTTATCATAATGTGTATGAAGACATATTAGTTCTCATATATATATTTACTACAAACTTCTCAGGTGCATTTTGAAAAGTGACTAAGGGAATGAGACATGCTGACCAATGCACATATTTTTATAGGCCATGTTGGTAGTACAACTCATAATTAAGGTTGGTGACCACTTTGCATTATAAGACCCTACTTTCAGTTGCTTATAAAACTTAGCCAAACTTTAAGCTTTTTGACTGAAATTTTCTGTGCCAAGTATTTGCCTCAGGTTGAACGTTTTAATGAAAATCTCAACTAAAAAAGGTCAACCGTTTTTGAGAATGAGATTAGGAAAAGATCCATGGTTTTGCCCATGTTAAAAAGTTTTTATGACATCTTTGCTGAAAATCTCTAGTGACTTTGAAACGAAATCTGCAAGAGGAGTCACACACTTGCCATCCTAGTGAAAATCCACCCAAATCTGACGAAGTTATAAACCTCCAAAAACATCTCACTTTGCAACAGCCCAGTAAACACTTGAACAAGTTGGCAAGAAAACTCTCCAAAAATTTAATTGACACTGAGTATGCTCTATTCCAGAGATGTAGGGGGCTGAACAGGACTTTTCCTGCTATTGCATTTACCAATCGTCAGGGGCTGCAGTGGTGCCAGGCACAGGAACTGACAGCAAAGAGAGTGTTTCTCTTCTGCTATTAATCCCCACCCACCACCACTGGTGGTGCCCAGGCAGCACAGAGAAGGAGCAAGTAGCCTGACAGGCATGCAGAGGAGCGAGGAATAAGGCCTGCAAGAGCCGGAAGGCAGGGGGCAGCAGATGCAGAGGGGGGAAGAGGGCCTGGTAGGTACATATAGGTACAAAGGAGAAGGGAAGCAGGAGCCAAAATGTTACAATGGATAGGGGCACCATTCAGATGGACAGGGGACTGCTGCCCCCTGTGTGATCATGGGGAGCCCTAGCCAAGCTGAAGGCCGAGCTATAGTCCAGCTTCCCTGGATTGCAAGTGAACTACATGTCTGCCAACCTGAGCACAGAGGACAGGCTGCACTTGGTGCTCCCAACAGACCCCAGAGTTGCTTCAGAGCCCCACACTCACATGACAGCCATGACTGGCCTGAGGTGCTGTCAGTCACAACAGCTCTGATTTGGAGGGAGCTTCCCCTGCCAAAGCCTGTGAACCTGTGGCAAGGAGCACCAACTCAAGGTGAGCAGGAAGCAGGACACCTCAAGGGAGTAGGACATGGAACAGACAAACTCCCCCCCACACACACACACACATCTCCCACTACAGACACAGGCCATGGACCTGTGATTGGAGGGAGGGAGAGCTGCTTAGTGGGCATGCTGCCAGGTGATTTGGGGGCAGCACAGTGGGGGGGAGCAGTGCAAGTGGGGTTGGGGAAAGTAGGGGGGGTGGGAAGATGCTGCCAGGTGGGGGACAATGCTGGGTAGGGAGTGCTGCCAGCTAATTTGGGGGTAAGTAAGGAGATATGAGGCACTGCTGGGAGGCATAGGAAAATCACAACAAATGCTCACAAAATAAACTGCTTTTTGTAATTTGACCTTCAAAAAATTCTAACAGCTTACAGGGGCCTAAATAGCCCTGGAGCCCCACTGAAAGTTGCCCCTCTACTGAAATCCCAAATGGGACCCCTGGTGGATAGGTACAGAAAACAAAGATGATGGAATGGAGAGATTCAAAAGAGCATAAGAGGACAGAGGTAAGAACCAGAGGATATGGGGAGGGGCATCAAAAGATACAGAGGAGGAACTGGGCAAGAACTGGAACCGGGTGGTAGATAGCAACAGGAGGAGGTGGAAAGTAGGAGTTGGGGGCGAGGGAGGTGGATAGGCGCAGAGGGGGACTCGAGCAAGAGGCAGGTAATGGGGGAGAAGTGGAGAGGAGAGAGGGACAGGATTTGGGATAAGGGATAAGGCAGAGGGGGACAGAGACAGTTTGGGGGAACAGGACCAAAACAGTCTATTACCACTAGAGTATACTCTCCTCTAGAACCTGGAATTGAGCCCAGGAGTTCTCAACTCTTTACATTCTTCCACTGTCAGGAAACAGCTGTGAAATTCATTGGCAAAATGTGTGTGTATTATCCCCACACAGAAGCTAACAGCCTTCTACTGCTACCAGTTCTCAGTTAGCTCAAGTGGTAGAAGTCTATGTTGTGGATATAAAGGTCCAAACCCTGATCCATACTGTGGGTTGATATAGTTTCCCATGATAGATTTTTTTTTTAAAAATTAGGAGACTACATCCAAAAAACATACATTAAAACCCTTGAGGTTGCAAAATCAAGCACTCAAAAGTTAGGAAATGCCAGAGTTAAGGTTGTCTATGCAACCTTAATCTGGCTCTGTTGTGTGTAATAAACTGATCACATACTATCTTTACCATAGAAACGGTCCCTCATTCAGTGAATGGGTAGTTACTCAATATTTATTTTTAGCCTCCTTATTCAGTGTGTGGCTGAATTTAATACACACTATTCAAAACATGCATAAATACTCTGTATTTAAGAAATCATATGTGGTCATGTAATAAAAGACTTTCGTGCACATGCCCTGAAGCAATTAGGACTTTACTTTTACAAAATGACATCTATGATATTGAATTTCCCATTTTGTATAACTATTTACATTGTTTTTAATTTGTGTTTCTGGTTTTGAATATTCACTAATTGTTGGAGAAGTGTCATATTAAAATGTTTTATTTATTTATTTTTAAGTCACTCCCATGAAAGAAATCACAACAGCAACTATAATACAAGTGCTCACTACTAGAATCAGTAACCCAGCATTTAGCAGACACAACTGTTGTTGTATCAGCACATGCACCATCTGTAATACATCAGATTATCTTGCACAATGTGGAAATATTCAGGTAAATCAATATTTATTGATTTACTACAATTCTACGTTTTTTCCAAGACTGCATCTGCTGCTGTAGAATGCAGCACACACAACAGTAGAATATAAAAGCTAATGTACGTTCTGGACATGTGCGATACAGAACTTGCAAACAACACATTAATCTTTTTTTTTTTCAAACATAAGAAATCGATTATTCTTCAATGAAAAACAACCATATGCCAAGTTTCATGTTTTAACAGTTGGATGTTTTGAATTATTTCAATACTGCAAATTGCAAGATCTTGTTTAGAAAATAAAACAAAGTAAAAAAAAAATTGGGCTTTGGGGTAATTTTTGTTTTCTATTATCTTAAAAATAGCTAACCTGTTTTTATTTTTTTAAAAAATTAAAATTTATTGTTGAGCTGGGATGAGACAAACGGAGTTTCAGCTATAAAATTAACATTCCTGACAAAATTATGAGCAACTGAAAAGAAATTTAGAATTGACTGCCTTAAGCTTTATCATCATTCCTAATTATAGGAGAGCTGTGAGTTTGCTTTGTTTTGCAGGTTTGTTTGGTTTTTTTTAGATAATCTGTCGCTGTCTTTGCACATTTATTACATGAATGAATGGGTTACATGCACTCTTCGTGGCCTTACTTACAATTTTCTATTACTCCTATATTTTAACTTCTGAAACCTATGAACTGAGTAAATGTGCTTAGTAAATGAACAAATTTGGGTATATGGCAATTTTTTACTAGACTTTCCCAATATATGAAGACTAAACTACGTACACTGAACATCAAACCTTAAAAATATGTTGAAATTATTTTTAAAACTTTAGAAGCTGAAGCAAAACTTTACATACAGTATCCTACTTTTTACGTGATGGTTTTTAATTAGATGTATGAATCACTCATGGTTCCCTTCTGTGATTTATATGGTCAACAAATAATAATAATGTACATAGTCACCAGAAACAATGTTTACACAGTGTGTTTTCTATATAATATACACTTTCTATTGCCCCCTCCAACTATTGTTTTCATCGTTTGATCAATTTAACAGGCAGTTTTGGAGCAGTAAGATATTTGGGGAAGGAAGGAATGTGTCAAAATGGTCTCTTTTATCTGGCTGATGCATAATCAATGATCCACCCTCCACAGATGGCTATGAAAGCATCCAAAAATGCTTAGATGCGAGAGTTCATCATGTGCCATAAAATGCATTTTTTTTTCCCCCTTATTTTTTTTAATTAGACTTTTAACATACACACACTCTCACACCCTCCTCCCTGATCACCAGTCCCTTCGGGGCTTAAGGGATTTTTGAGAATAAATAAGCAGATATATGTGAATAGTCAGAGTACTGACCTCATCACATCTGCCACTACTATTTATGCATAGTAAGATAAGTGTACTATTGCTGATATTTCAGATGCAAATCCTCCAAATATTATACACACCTAGTTCTAAGCAACAAAGCTAAAAGAAACCAGACAAATGGTTCACATGTGAATTCTATCAAGTGTATTAGATTTTAAATAGCTGTGTTAACCATCCCCCCATCCCTCCACATGTAGTGTCAACAGGTACTTAATTACTTTATGATATGGAAAGACAAAATAATCTAAACAGAAAATGAGAGAAAAGATTTTTGGCCTTAACCCAAGAATGCAGATAAACGATCAATAATATTGTAGCGCAAGATAATTACATAGCTGTAATAACAAATCTCCTTGTTGGATCAAAATTAGTACACCTCTACCCCGATATAACGTGACCCGATATAACACGAATTCGAATATAACGCGGTAAAGCGGTGCTCCAGGGTGGCAGGGCTGCACACTCCGGAGGATCAAAGCAAGTTCGATATAATGCAGTTTCACCTTTATCGCGGTAAGATTTTTTGGCTCCCGAGGACAGCATTATATCCAGGTAGAGGTGTATCCATTTCCGCAAAACCTACTTCACTTGTCTATGATTATGCTCACTCTGTATGATTTGTTTGTATCTAGATAAAACAAAATTTAGAATGGCTTAATTAAAAAACAAATAAAAGTGATTCTGGATTTTAAATTATTTATACTTTGTCCGTGCTTATGCCCCTAACACTCCCAAGACACTCCCACAAAGTAATGGAACACTCAGATCAACACTCTGCACTGTTGGGGGTTTTTTGTCTGAGAAACAGGGCTATAGAAAACTTAGCACTCATTTAAAAAAAAAAAAAAAAAACACCTACTGGTTGCTATTCATTCCTCAGAATAAGTCATAAAAATCTGGGCATACCCAAAAGCTTCTAAAGGGAGCAAAATAAACAGTGTAATACATTAGTATTTCATAGGTGAAGATTTGAATACTTTCTTGGATCAAGGAGTCTGACAGGAATTGCAGGAAGAAAAATAAAGTGTCATATGGGAAACTACACACACACACACAAAGCAAGGAACATGTTAAGACTTATTAAGACATGTTAAGGGGAGAAGAACAAAGGAAAGGAAAGATTTAACTATGTAAGAAAGCAAACCTATGATGGCAGAGAATATACTAACACCCCTGTCTTGATGAAACCTGCACTCCCAACATCTGTTTTATCATCATATTTTATATCTCCACTAATCCTGCAGTTACAAAACTTCGTAATTCCCTTCTACCTGTCAAATACTCCACTTCCCCCTCCCATGCAGTAGTATTACTGTCTTTTCTCTCTCTAGCACCCCAGACTGATTCTCTTTCCCACCTAAGAAAAACCTGGAC
This sequence comes from Terrapene triunguis, assembly GCF_002925995.2. Lineage (NCBI taxonomy): Eukaryota > Metazoa > Chordata > Testudines > Emydidae > Terrapene > Terrapene triunguis. Next base: position 14,935,305 of record NW_020664436.1, on the reverse strand, counting down.
TCATTCCCATCACTCAAGTGAGAAAACAGTCATTACTCCTTTTACTCACAGCATACAAACCCTTCAGCTCTTGGCCCTTGGCCTACCACATTGGACCCAGACTTCTACAATGCAATTTTAAAGTACTGTCAATGTTAAGTTCTGTGATATCCTAGCATTCACATATGAAATTAATGAGAAATCATTCAAAAAGTGGTCTCTTCTTGAAAATTAAAATGAAGTTAATTGCTCATTTTTATAATTAATAAAAATCTTGTTTAATACTTCTCCATTTATGACATTGAAATTTCATTGATAAATAAGTCAATTTGCAGCAAAATTTAGATCCAGTTCACCACAGAATCCAATGCCCTAATTATTCCTTGTCCTATTTACTGCAAGTCCTTCACCTTCCTTTTCCTCTGAAAAGGAAGCAATGGTATTAAGTACTTTCTCTCACTCTTCCTTTTCTCATTATTGTGTAAAACACATTTTTGTTTGCTTGCTTGTTTGTGTACCAATGTATCAAGTTGGCACTCATTGTGAGCTCCCTTTAGTCGTTGGCCCTGCAGCAATACAGCCAGGGTTTTTTTTTAGAAAAATTGAAAGAATGGGCTTTTTTGTTTCATTTAATTTTTGACATTAACTCCAAATTACAACAATTTAAAATTAGGTCAGACATTTAACAGTTGCCCTTTTATTATGAGAGAAAACAGTTCCCTCTGTTCAAATACCACCTTTCTATACCTCCTGCCCTTGTTTCACAATTCCTGAAGTACAGCAGAACCATCACAATTCTGGAGCTGGGGAAGCAAGCTACTGAAGTTCAAGCAGGGGTAATTCTATACTTAAAGCTAAGATTTTGTCATGGTTATTTTTAGCAAAAGTCACGGGCAATAAACAAAAATTCACGGAAGCCATGACCTGTCTGTGACATTTGCTGCTGCGGCTCTATGGTTTCCCCCACCAACATGGTGGCTGGGAGCTGTGGGGTTCCCCCTCCACCCACAGCAGCTGGAAGCTGCAGGGTGACCAAATTTCCCAAAGAGAAAACGGGACACCCCCAGCCACTTACGTGAGGCATCCTGCTCCCTCCGTGCAAGGCTGTCACCCATCGCTGGAACCCCGAGGAGGGCCCCCTCAGCAGTCTGTCACCTGTCGCTGGAACCTTGCAGGGGGCCCCCTTTCCCTGCTGTCACCGGAACCCTACCAGGGCCCTGTTGGCTGCCAGGTCCAGAGTCCTGCAGCCCCTGGGGATGAAGCAGAGAATGTCACAGGGGTCCCTGGAAGTCACAGATTCCGTGACTTCCATGACCTCCGTGACATAAATGTAGCCTTATCTATACTCCCTACACATTCAGAACACTACTTTTGAGCAACTCTCTGTGGCAGTGAAGAGGTGGGATCTGTGGCTGCCTGGGCCTGCAGCATAATCAGCGTGTCTGCGGACTACACAGATTAACTGTCCTAACTCCCCACGTAACTGCTGCGTAAGATTCTGCAGAGACCACAGCAGGCACAACCTTAAGTATTTTGCCAGCAGAGCAGAAGACATTTTTGGTGTCCCTGCACTTACCCTGGAACAACTAAGCTACAAAGGCCAGACAATTACAGAGCAAAACAACTCAAGGCAAGTAGCATAACATTACACTGCCACCTGGGAGTTGATGCCCAAACACCCAGATTGCCTGCTCCTAGAGCCAGCCTGGCCACTAATCCCACGGGTTGCAACAGCAACTACAGAATGGATGGATGAGCAGCCTATCTGCGTACTGGCTCCAGATTGAGGTAAAAAGAATATCACACCAACCTACCACCTCAAAGCAGATCTCTGTACAAACACAATTTAGGGGACTGAATAAGAATTTAGTCTAATATTATTTCTAACCTAGTTTTTATTAAATACATAATCTTATAAAATTCATTTATGAAGGTTTAATATATTGTTTAAATTGAGGGGAGCAATGTGCATTTTCCCCCTATCTCCCAAAAGAATCGTCATTACTATTATAGAGAAGATACAGCTAAACACTCAGTAGCAAATATCAAGTTTTACTTGAAAGGTCAAAATACAATTGATTTTAATTAATGTTCTAGTCTACTCAAAGTAGAATTAGATGTATGACAAAGAAAGCTGAACTACGTGTTTCAGAAAAATCATGACAAATCTTATCTAGGCATGGCAATATTACAGCATACTAATATTTACATTTTCATATTTCCATTAAAATACAAGGAATTAAATTCCACATACAATGGAAAATAAGAGTAGTTAAAAGTGTATTAACAAAGAACTGCTATTAGAAGAAGTGAAAAATGGGAAGTCTATATTTAACTTGGTGCTCAGTCATTAGAAAGGTGCCCCATAACGACCATATGTTACTCAAATATGTTATCACACCTACAATTTCATCATATGTCTCCCAAGAAATTAATTAGCTCTAACTTTTTCAACTTTGACAAAAATGTCTGCAGTAAGTCAGATTACTAGCTGTTACAAACATTTAAAAATTCAAAGCTTTCTTAAGCTTTTAGTTAACCTTTTAATTACTATCATTGAATAACATTTAGAAGGCAGATGTTCCCTTTTTTGCATAAGTATATTTTATTTTATATATAATTCGATTTATATTATATTTTTCAAATACAAAAAAACCTCAAAAAAGAGTGATCACTTTATACATGACAAAAAGAAAAGTGCCTTACCTGGAATTCTCTCTCAAAGGAATGAATTCTAATATGACCACATAGTGTGATCACACACCTCACACATAAGATTCAGAAGCTGAATAGCAATCTAGGATCCTCCAGTGAATCATTCGATCTTAAGGAGTCCCAACAATGTCAACTTCCAACTGCCAGTTTCTTTTCAGACAAGGAATGGAAAAGCACGTAATTCCACCTCTCCAGGGTAGTAAATGGGGTGGTATATGGATATACTACCTACAATATTTTGGAACCAATAAAATGCAACAAAAAAAGTCAGACCAGCATGCCAAAAAAGAATAAGTTAAGTGGGAAATGAAAAATTTTGATTTATCCAGCAATGGTAGCACAGTACTGTCCGACCTACTAAATATCAGTCATGTGCACACCATTATATTTTCCATTATTCTATTTGTAATAAACCTGAAAAAATGTAGTCCAAAACATTTCTCAGCTCCAGGGTGGATAAAAATCAATGATTTAAAATAAAATAAATAAATAAATAAAATTGGATATTTTTTTTTTATTTAAGTCCAATTTTTTTGATAAAATGCTTTTTGAGGAAAAAAACGTATCTAAAGATAGTTTTCATTAAGGTACATTATAGCTCAAAGATATCTCATCATGGAATAGGGATTATAAATTCTAATTCTATAGTATGAGACAATATATTCATGTAATGTTTAAGAAAAGTTTTGTAAATGAGTTCCAGTGGATTAGGGACCCAATCTTATGGGGTTCCAGGAGCTTTTGTATAGTTTATTTAGGTTAGCCTTTCTATCTTCCCAATGGAACTCGGTATCTTCTAGACTGAGCACTATAAGAGATGCTTAGTTTTGCAGTTCTCAAACAGTGGATTTGTCTCTCCAAAGATAGAATCGTAGAATATCAGGGTTGGAAGGGACCTCAGGAGGTCATCTAGTCCAACTCCCTGCTCAAAGCAGGACCAATCCCCAATTTTTGCCCCAGACCCTAAATGGCCCCATCAAGGATTGAACTCGCAACCCTGGGTTTAGCAGGCCAATGCTCAAACCACTGAGCTATGCCTCCCTTATTAACAGCAAAAAGGTTTTTAAATAAATAATAAATAAATAATATATGGAGGTGAGAAATAACAGACCTCAACCCTATTGTTCCGCTGCAAATTTGTGTACCCAGCGTCAATCCCTTATTTCTCTCTAAAAGTGCAAAGTTTCAAAAAGTTCAATGAACAGAAGATTGTTGGGGGCGGAATAGATCTGGACAAGGAGAAGAAGTCTGGAGATAAATGTGAGAAGGGAAGGACAGGCAGTAGAAACAAACGTGAAACTGTTTGAGCAGCATATTCCAGAAGTCTTGAGGTCTTTCTGAGTGTAGCCTTCATTGATTTGAGATCTACCATACCATTCTCTCACTAGAAGGGAAAACCTATAATGGCAGCAGGCTGTAAAAGAGACCCAGTTTCGGAATATTTTAATGAAGTTCCTCTACCTGTGGGTAAGACACGCATATGTGCAAAATGCAACGAAAAAATGCAAGGCCTGATTGCCCGAATGAAACAACATCATGAGAAGTGTTCCTTCTCAGGAAGAAGCTGCGCTGAAGAGGATGAAAGGAACGTGTCTGAACATTCAGGATCTTCAGGTTGGTAAACTTTTTTATTTCCTACTTCTTTCTTAAGGACTGCCTGTCTTCCTTCTGGACTATTCTTGAATTCTCATGTTTGAGCAAAAAATATAGTTGTTACTCTATGGTACTATCATTTTAGATGCAGAAATAGGCAGATCTTCCTTTTACAATTTCACCTTTAAAGTAGTGCTGAGTGTCAGTGAATGCAATGAGTAATACTAAATGAGAAATAACTCAATTGACTTATTTTGTTTAGGAGACTCCATCCTCAACACACAGGATTCTGAAGACTATCCACCTTCAAGATGACCATCATTTTCTATAGTTTCAGAGTTATCTGCCAATGATAGTGTTTCAGTCACATCATGTATGTCACATAGCCACAGTATATCACTTGTAGCAAAAAGAAAAAAAAAATCTCCATCATCCAGAAACAACCATATATAAGTTTGTGATAAGAACCAGCAGATTACAAAAAGAGGTAACTGATGAAAAAATTGCCCGGTTTGCTTATGCAACAAACTCTCCTTTCCATAGGATTAAGAACCCACACTTCATTAACATGGTTCAGTCATTAAGACCAGAATACTGTCCACCCAACAGAGCAGATGTCGCAGGCAAATTGCTGGATAAAGTGTATGAAAGAGAAATTGAGCAGTATGCAAAAAGGTCTAGAGGGTAAAATTGTTAACCTGTGTCTTGATGGGTGGAGCAATGTCCACAATGATCCTGTTGTATGTGCTTGTGTGACAACAGAAGAAGGGAATGTCTTCCTTACAGAAACAATTGATACATCAGGAAATGCGCACACAGCAGAATACTTACAAGAAGTAGCAGTAAAAGCTATAACAAACTGTGAAAAAAGATTCAAATGTCTAGTACGCAGCTTGGTCACAGACAATGCTGCAAATGTATCCAAGATGAGAAGAAATTATTTAGAGAGTCCCAAGCTAATAACATATGGCTGCTGTGCTCATTTGATGCACTTCCTAGCCAAAGACTTCAGTGTTCCAGAAATAAAGGCTAATGTTGTTGAAATTGCAAAATACTTCCATAACAACCACTTTGTAGTAGCTTCTCTGAAAAAAGTAGGAGGACCCAAGCTAACTCTCCCACAAGACATGCAATGGAACTTAGTAGTGGACTGTTTTGAGCACTATATCGTGAAAAAATAGATGGCACTGTCACAGCCAAAGTTCTCAACATTGGGCTTAAGAGAAATGTTGAACACATGCTGAGTACCCTGAAACCTATTTCTGTAGCCTTGAACAAAATGCAGGGAAATAGCTGTTTTATTGCTGACACTGTTGAAATTTGGAAGGAACTGAGTGAGATCTTAAAAAGAGAAATATGCAATGACAGAGATAAATTACAAGCATTAAAAAAATGAATGGGACAAACACTATCTCCAGCTCATTTTCTTGCAAATATTCTCAATACTCGGTACCAGGGTCAGACCTTAACTGCTGAAGAGGAGGAGTTGGCTATGACGTAGACATCCAGCAATCAGCCCTCTATAACGCCAACTATAATAAACTTCAGAGCTAAGGGTGAACCATTCAAGAAACATAAGTATGCTGATGATGTTTTAAAGAAAGTCACAAGTGAACTGGGGGAAGTCACTTAAGCACCTGGATTCAGAGACTGTTGAAGTGATAATCTCACTTTTAACAGCAGTAGCTTCTTCTGCCAGTGTAGAAAGAATATTTTCTTCCTTTGGACTAATTCATTCCAAAATTGAGAAATCGTTTGGGACCTGAAAAAGCAGGAAAGCTTGTTTTTCTTTTCCAGATGAAGAAGGCGACTGAGTTATCTTCAGAAGCCAATATTTTATGTTTCTCATGTTGACCTGGCTGACAGTCTATTTAATTTTTTTTTTTAATATTTCATTTAACTATTTTAGTTAAAAACAATTTTAACAACAACAACCTGATTTTAAAAAACTTGAATGTTTAACTAAATTCAAAAATTCATATGCTTGTTTTGTTAAAATATTATATGTTTGCTGTTGAAGAAAAAAATCCAGAATACATAACACTGTTGTTTTAGTTAAATAAAACAATTTAAATGTCTGTCTGTCTAGTGATGATTTCCTCCTAATACAGTATGGCAAGAAAATCCTCCAAATATTAATGATTAACCTGTTGAATTGGAGAACCTCCCAATGGCTTCATAAATATCTGCTTCAATTACCTTTGGTAAATGAAATAACCAAACATTCATTCATTTTCTGATATAGCTGTAAAACTAATCTGAAAAGTTTTCAAAATAAATCACTGTTTAAAAATATATAGTGTGTACCTTCTAAAAATGAAACCTACATCTCTCTCTGAGTTGTGAAGAATATGTATTAAGGTTATAAAAACAAGAATTCACTTTTATGTAGAAATCCATGATTAAATCGAGTCTTCCTGACGAGTGATTTAAATCATGACTTAAAATCAATTTGATTTAAATCAAATCCACCCTCCTCAGCTCTAAAAAAAATATATAAAACATATCCAATAAATCAGTAAGCTCAGAATAAGAAGAACATGAATTTTTATTTTAATTCAAAACAATGAAAATCTGTAACTCCTTACACATAAGAGTGGGTGAGGTAATATATTTTATTGGACCAACTTCTTTTGGTGATATACAAGCTTTTGAACTTACACAGCTCTGGAAAAGACATATCCTACATTACAGCAGAGCAGCTATGCTGCTGTAAGATTTCAGTGTAGACACTATGTATGCCACTGGGAGGGCTTCTCCTGTTGGAATAGATAATCCACCTCCCCAAGAGGCAGTAGCTAAATTGATGGGAGAATTCTTCCATCAACTTAGTGCTCTCTACGCCAGGGGTTAGGTTGGTATAGCTATGTCTTTGAAGGGGTGTGGATTTTTCACACCCCTGAGACACATAGCTATACTGATGTAAGCTCCTAGTATACACCAGTCCATACTCAAGAGTCTCAAGGTGGAACAGATTGTTTAGCATAAGTAGTTAACACATATCTCAAGGAATAGCCAAGGTGAAGTGGCCTGTTAACACCTCCCCAGTCATAGGGGGGAAATGGAAAGAAGGGGAAAAATTAAAATAAGGGCAGCTGGGTAGGAAGGGGTTAGTGGGCTATAGACTGTTGTAAAAAGCCATAAATCCAGTGTCTCTATTCAGTCCATAACTTTTAGTGTTCAGCAAAGTTGTGAATTTATGCTCCCAGATTCATCTTTTGAAGGTGTCTTGTTTTCCAGAGAGAGTTCATTCAAGCACATAGTGATTGTCTGGTTTCACCCACATAGCTGTTATTGGGATGTATACCATATGTTGTGACAGGCAGGTGTAGCACCCCTGGATCCTGAAAAGGTATGTTGGTCATTGTAGCAGTGGAGATATCTATAAAGGTGTTGCATCTGTTATCGCAACATGTGGTGTACCTCATTCAGTGCACTAAATGCCCCAACTACAACAATGTGGGTATGACATTCCAGGATGCAATCCAGACCAATGAGGGGCTGTCACCCCTGCCATGAAAACCTGGATGCCTCACAAAGATTTGCTGCTGTAGCTCCCACCTGGGCCGCTCACAAACAACCTTCCAGCATGCAGCTCACACCCTGAACATGCAGTCTGCCAGCCACACATCAGTTACACTCTGACTTCTACTAGCATTGGTTACCATTTGCAGGGTGATCCCAACACACTCCCAGTCTTAGATTTTCCCCCAAAATGTGTGTTCTGCACTTCCCAGTCCTCTCCTGGCTCAGTTGCCCTGCTAAGGGGATCAATATACAACAGTTCACTACCCTAAATAAGTTGACAATACTGAATTAGTTTTGATTAAAGAACAAGTTTATTTAACTACAAGCAGATAGGTTTTAAGTGAGTACAAGTATAAGGCATTAAAGTCACAAGAGAAATACTGTAAAGATAAAATGCTTCCTAGTATTAAAACTTAAACTAGACTTGGTTCAAGATGAAATACCTGATCACATGTTTCAGTGACATTGCTGATCAAGTCCTCAAGACAGGATCTGCTCCCAAAGTCCAAAGGCTGTTTCTTTTATCGTCTTAGGTGAAAGAGAGAGCGATGGATAGGGAGAGAAAACTTCGGGGTGTTTTGCCCCTCACTTTTATAATTCAGTCACCCTTTGAAAATACTTTTGCCTGAGGGCTATCCCTAGATCAGGGGATCGGGGTGTGGAGGGGGGTGAGGGCTCTGGCTGGAGGTGTGGGCTCTGGGGTGGGGCTGAGGATGAGGGGTTTGGGATGAAGGAAGGTGCTCTGGGCTGGGATCGAGGAGTTCGGAGGGATCAGGGCAGGGGAACGGGTTTGGGGCATGGGAGGGGCTCAGCGGTGCAGGCTCTGGGTGGTGCTTACCTGAAGCAGCTCCCGGAAGCAGCGGCATGTCCCCACTCTGGCTCCTACGCGGAGGCGTGGCCAGGCGGCTGTGTGCTGCCCCGTCTGCAGGCACTTCCCCTGCAGCTCCCACTGGCCGCAGTTCCTGGCCAATGGGAGCTGTGGGGGCGGCGCTTGGGACAGGGGCAACGTGCGTAACCCGCTGGCTGCACCTACATGTAGGAGCCAGAGGGGGACATGCCGCTACTTCCGGGAGCTGTGCAGAGCCGCGGCACATGTGCGCAGAGCGGCCCGCAACCCCACTCCCCGGCTGGATTGTCCCTTGCCCTAAAGGAACTAGAACTGCTCCTGATTCTTTCGAGCTATGGCAACGTGAAAGCTCTCCAGGGCCCTTCTCTGTCTGTCTCTGCTATGTCTGCAGTGCCATTCCTGCCCTACCAGCAGAATGGTTTCCCTGTGAGCACTGGAATGTCTTGGCAAGTCAAAGGCAAGTCTAGCATTATATTTCACTTCTCCTTTGAAGGAGCCTAAGAAGTCCCCCCCCATAACAACTGTGCTGCTGAAGGCCACAATACTGATACTTTTAACCATCTCTGGAATGCTACTGTTACAGCCCCCTTCCTTCAGAAAACTTAAGACTTACGAGGAAGGAGCTAAGAGTAAAAAATGTTAAGATACCTGCAGTACTGTTATTAAAATGTTGCACTGTTTACAATGCATCAAAGGACCAGTTTGGGGTGGAGTTCAGTTCCTTTCAGGGATGACGTAGGTTAGTAGTTACATATTTCTTCTTTAACAGCAGGCAGGCATTTGGCTAACACAGCTATGTTCAAGGTACAGGTCTGTCTCATCTTATGCTGGGGTTACGTTCCGCGGTCAGCGCGTAAAGCGAAAACCGCGTATAGTCAAAATTACATTGAGTGTAATGGCAGGCAGAATCGCCCGCACTACAGGAACAGTACTTAAATTGTTATTTTCTCTCTTTTTTTTTTTTTTGTTTTTGCCGACCACGTAAAGCTGAATTCGTGCATGTTAAATGCGCGTTAAGATGCGACAGACCTGTACTGGAATAGAAACGAGAAGAGGCTTTTCCAGTCCTCTGGAGGACACCCAGCCACCTATGCCAGAGAGATGTTTCTGCTAATGGTCACCCTCCACATATTGCTGGGTGGAGGGATTTAGTGAGCTACGCAGCTGGATCAAACACATTTGCCCTGCCGTTAAACCTGAAGAACAAGCTTGAATTTCTGCTAGACGAAAAATGTGCTGAATTTTGGGAGGCAATTCAAGAGGAAGCTGAGTGTATTCTTAGCTAGCAGATGGAGTTCCCATGGAAGAATCACAGAAAACTTCCACCCACCCCCTAAATTCCACTGCATCCCCAAAAAGTCCAACCCCTGTGTCCAGCGAACTGCACTGAAAGGAACAGGGAAACAGTCACACCACAAGTGTATTTTCTTCCCTGAACTTTTGAATGAACACCACAAGCCAGTCACCTCTCCACTGCTATGGGACATGGCAATGTATCTGTGCAACTGCTGTAGCAGATGCTTCACCCACACACACTTTTCTGGAGTGGCTCAGCACAGGGAGAAGACAAACATCGGGAACTGGGAACAGTAATAAACACTGGAAATGGTCACATTCCTCGGACAACCAAACGATTCCCTTTCCTGGACCTACGCAGGCCTGCACACAAGAAACCAACCACCCCTGCCCCACATCCATGTGGCTCTCATTCATATAGGGAAGGAAAAGCAGAGGAGATAAAGGGGAGGCTGTTGGATCCTTGTATAACCATAAGTGTCAAAAATAGTTCTTTCCCCAACCAGCGCCTTTAAGAATCAATCCCACCCTCCCTCCATCTACACACCCAAGGACTATCACTGCCAGAGTGCTGATCAAGAAATGCCCAGACACAAGGGCATACTGACAGGTCATTTGCAATGAGGTATAGCTTCCTCTAAATGCTTTACAGGGTTCATGGGATTTCAGTAAAATCACTGGTTTACAGTAATGTTCTGCTTGGGGACCATGTCAGGATAGAGTGGGGGAAATGGGAGGCACAGAGGTGCACCAACTTCAGGCATGTATTAATGTCATCTCTTGCTCCAGTAATATGGGGGGAAGCAATTATGATTTACCAGCCTGAGGTTCTAGTTCCTGCAGCAGCTTGGAGTCCTCCACAGGGGGGGGGGGGGGAAAAGCTTCCTCAACTGGGTCTGTCCAGTAGAGATGTAGAATCACATATGCCTATCCTCTGGCTCCCCTGGGGCTTCCTTTGAGGTCCGTGTAGCCTCCTTGCCCTGCCCGATTGGCATCCGGTCATACAACGAGGCCAGCAGGGTTGAGGAGGGGATTGAGAGGCTTTTCAGGCTCTATACTCACAGCCCTGAGGAGCGCTTGGTCCACCTCCTCATAGCATGGGCATGTGCTAGGTACCCTTCCGGAGAGATTATTGGCATCCTTCACCCTCCAGTACAGAAGCCTGAGATACTTCATATGCTCCCAGCTCTGGGACTTAGTCCAGTGAATGCCCACCTCCTCCAACTTCCATGAAACTTCCTGGCACGGGTGTATATTCTTGCTGCTGCAGACCAAGTCATGGAGGACAGTGTACTTTTAATCACAGCTTGATCAGTACCTAAATGTGCTCCAGAGACAGGGCAGCAGCCCTTGAACATGATCCATGATCGCTGTACTGATCAATAGCATTTACAGAAGAACTGATATGAAGTGCTCAGCACAGGTCGTTACTACCACTGGCAACGGGGGGCCAGGGACCTTTTATACCTTTGGATAAGAATCAGGCAGCAAAGGGATCAATGCATTGTGGAAATAGCCTTGGAGGACTATAGATACCTGTGACCTGGTACAGGCCCTTTACCCCATCCACACTGCACTGCAGAACAGTTATGGGGCCATGAAATAGAGGAGGCATGTACATACCCACACTCCTTCTGAGTGCTAGCTTTCATGCTGTGCACTCTCCTTCAGGAATTTGCGTCAGGGCTTCAGATGTGGACAACAGGGGGGTTATGGCAGAACAATGCACGTGTAACCATGTACAGTCACAAGTGCAGACACAGTCTAAGAGTACGAAGACAAGTGACATGAAGAATGAGGTTTATGGATACAATCACATATGTACAATGTGTACACATATATACAACTGCAAATTTTTCTGATAATTATAAATATATTAAGTGCCAGCTATTTCCACCTGCCCCTCAAGTAATTATTAATAGTCTGATTTCTGTAGGAGGACCTGGAGGGAAGATTTACAGGACAAGTGGACAGTTGGTTTGCATATTTATAATGTTTTTCCATGGGAGTTCTAACTGCATGTAAAAATCATTTCAAGTCCCCTTGTGTCATTCATATGGTCACCAAAAATAAAAACCAAAACCACAATCTAGTTTCCATTTCTGCAATCAATGAGGCTTCACACAGGTAAAAGGGTCTGCTGCATGGATCAACTGCCACATCAGGTGAGTAAAGAATATGGTCTTTGTGATCCACACTTTTATTGCCACCTCTTAAACTATATGCTCAAGTACATAATACTTCCTGGAAATTTTAATCTTTTCAACAATTCATTTTAAAAATATATTCATTTCTTAGATCATGTTTCTTATTATACAGTTGATTGTACAAAATATTACATGCCAATTACTGCAAAATGTGAAGCAATCACTTCATAATGTTTTGTATTATATTCTTATTCCCAAATGTAAAGGAACAAAGTAGATCTAAGAAATGTTCATTTTGAAAAATTAAATACAAAAAACATTTCAAACATAACAAGAAACACAATCCATGAGGGAAAATACAGCCATAATTCAGATTTGAGAAAAACCTCACCGTGAGAAAAACTTAGAAAATATTGAGCATCAAATCAAGCCCTCTAATGACAGTAAGCCATATTTATAGTCCACACATAATCCATATAATAGCTGTTCATAAATGTATATATATAAAGAACTCCATATGGCTGCTCTGCATATCACCAGTATGGGAACTAATCTAATGCTGTCTACAACTGCTAATGCACCTCTGACTGAAAGAGATTTAACAAGACCTTTCACCCCCCTGATATTTGTTAACCTTCTAGCTCAATGAGTTTTCTTCATAATGTATACATGTTCCAATAGTATGGTGCTGTATTTCAGCAGATCTCTCACTCAGACTATCCATTCTCTGCAATTTGACTTTAATACACTAAAAAAGTTTTCTCAAATTAGTTCACTTTAAAATTAAATTAAAACCAAAATCAGGGTCTTTGGTTCATCACCCAGGTTACAGAAACAGACTGCCTCATTATTAAGTAAAAACAGTAGTTCATAATATCATGGATATTACCATGGTAATACCAGGGTGACAAGTTAAAATCTGTTTTTGGTAAAAACTGCTTACTTTCCACAAACATATAGATTACATTCTCTTTAGAGTGGACCAACTAGGGTTGGTCAAAAAAATTCCAATTTGTTCAGTGAACACTGAGCATTGTATATGTTTGTGCATGTACTGCCATCCTTCACAGGCAAACAGGGAGTCTAGTCATTCTCAAGCTTCATCAGATATACTACTGTTACTATTGGATCTAGGTTGTCAGGTGCATTTGATGAGCATTAACATGTAGCATTTGTGGTCTACAACATGATGCTCCTAGGATACAAATAAACTATCCAGAAGTTGTATTATTCTATTTGAGGAAAAGGTAGATAGTGATGTTTCCACAAGCATATAGAGGAAAGTTTTGCTAGAGTCATCCTTGTGTTCTCCTAAATAGTGGAGCAATATGAAACACTTTACTAAAAGTTTCCAAACTGCCCCAGTTAAATTCTCCAGATGTAATTTCTTTTGTAGCAATCAGACTTCACTTGTTATTTCATATCCTAATCAAAAGGGAAAAAAACAAAATAATTTGCTTACTGAAGACACTATCAGCTTTTTTCTTTAAAAAAAAGTCTTTTTAGCCCTCTTCCTCTCCCACTTTCTATTCCACTTAAATAGCTAATGACATCAAAAAGCAGCTGTACTGCATTCAAGCAGACACAGAAAAACAACTGTATTAGATCTTGCCAGAGTTAATATAAAAAGTTTATACTTAATTAAAATTCTTAGGATAGTGTTATGAATACTTTAAATGATGGTTCATTTTGGGGTGTAGTATTTATCATCAAAGTAATGGATACCTTTCTTTTTATAATTTTAATTTAAAAATATTCTGGTGCTTTATACAAAGTGAAGAAAACAGTCAAAAAGATTTGGTTGCCTGTTTTGCACCTGCACTCTTCTATTCCAAAAATGTTATTCATATTAACAGTTTTACCAAAATCTCTTGAGGGCAGAGGTAAATAATTTTCAAAGACTAGATCTCTAACATAGTTTAAGAGTCTCTGGTGGATGATTTCTCTCTCTCTCTTTCTTTAAAATACATGTGATAAAAAAGCATGTACCATGAATAAACTTAGAGGCGATGAAGTGGTAACAGCGAAGAAGAAATGAGGATAAAATAAACATTCACCTCTTGTTTTATGGAATTCTGGACCAGCAGATTCACCATGTGTGTTTGAGATGTTAAAGGAGGATATGAATGGTTCCAGATAAACTAAGCAGCTAAAAGAAATGCTGGATAGAACTACCCTGACAAAACAAAGAGAGGACTCTCTATCTCCTATACCTCTTGCAGTATTTCATCCCAGAAAGAAGAAAAAGAAAGTTGAACTTATCCCTTAGAACGTTCTTCAAGGGATTTCACCCAATAACTTAAATCTCTCTGGAAAAAAGGCAGCTTCTTGTTGATTTTTTTTTTTAAAGGAAAACATAGAATATTTTAAAAAAATCAAATGTTTAACATTAATATTTTTTTCAGGGACCTAGACAAAGAAAATTAGGAATATCTGCACCAGTACTAGAATTAATACCTTTAAAGGCTAATACAAATCCTTCTTAATAGGTCTTCCTTTGAAAGATAACATCAGGTATAAAGCAGAGACCAGTCCTGACAGCAAAAAAAAAAAAAAAAACACACAAGATTTGGTAGTGTTTGGTAATTATTTGATTAGAAGATCAACACAAGTTACGGACTTTTCCAGTTTTTCCTCTGCCTAGGAGCAAGCAGCAGGCTGCCATTTTGGCAGCAGTTCTCCCTCTTCAGCCCCTCACCTTTTTCCAATCCCCCCTCCCCCCACTTCAGAAATAAAATCTCAGTGGGTTTCTCAGGCTCTGGAAACTACAGGTTCCCATTTAATCTCAGTTCAAGCAATAGTGTAAACTGAATTCTGGAAAAGTTTTAATTTACTTTCACAGCTTATATAATTGAATGGCTACAAAGCGCAAGCTACAAACTACTGCTTCAAATTCTGAAACTGTTGATGGAAAATCTCTACAGTTTCTATGAGAGATAACTAAGACAAGCCTAGGCTGAGTGAGAAGAAGGTAGGTTTTTAAGAACCAAGACTTTAGCAAGAAGATAAGTATCTTATGGATGCCTGTGGATGAGACTTATTTTGAAGTTCAATGGTAAATCTCATACCTGCACTACTAAAAATTAATACCGTGTACAATCCAACAAAGGGAGAGATACTAGATTCCTTTAGGTTGGTACGGTAAAGGAAATTAAAATTTTAAGAATTGTATGTAAGACAACAAGAGCCAAGAGGGACAAAGATCATAGCAACTAGGATCTTTTCCTTCCAAAAACCTGAGCCCAGTTACACAAGTCAGGAGAAAAGAAATTGTTGCAACATAGTAGGATTTTGATGTAAAAAACTAACCACTATGATAGTATTTTCTGCCAAACAAAATTCACTGTATTAGGAAAACGTATGTCATCCAGGCTATCAAAATTCATCAAATGAAGAGATGGACAACTGACGATCAAAGCAATTCAGAGTTAGCTTGGAAGCAGTTGAACTATCTTCTATCTCAATGTTTTGGAAAGTCATCCAAGGCTGACCTTAAGTGGTAAATGCAATATTTGTTTGTGCTAACACTGGACAAGCCATTAAAGGAGAGTACAAAGAAGGTTGTCTGGTTGGACTTTGCATTCCAAATGATTATTCCATATGATAGATGGCAATAGTTCCAGGGAGAATACAGGCAATAGTTCTGAGTAGATAGAAACGGAGTAACATGCCCAAGAGGAAGAGCTAAACAGAAATGATTATTTTAACCACAATGCTAATTCTCAACTCCAACCTCATACTAGGTAAAAAGGAGGAAAATCAGGTCAAGGGCAAGGACAAATCAGAATGGACAAAAACCAGTATTGCAGAACAGAAAAGTGAAGCTAGCAGCACTCCCATTTTAGTGCAGGAATAATTCAGTTAAAGATCTGGCAAAAACTCAACATAACTGCAGTATGTTGACCTACACAACCTGGTTCATGGGAGTTGGACATCTATAACCAACAAATCAAGGATTCTGGTTGATTCCACCCTCTTTGGTCAACCCATTAAGCCTAATTTACTGGAGACATTCGTTCAACTGTGTAATAATCTTCAGTCAATGTTTGGTAAAATGAACCCACCTGGGGGCGGTCAGCACTTTTAGGTAGGAGACTGACTAGCGAGAGTCTTCTGTGGGCTTTTAGTCAAAATACTGAAAGACACAAAGAAGAAGTATACCAAATATAAAATTAATTTAAAGCGCAATCACCAACTTTATGACCAGAATCCAGTATTTTTCAGGTGAATCTCTGTATGTTAAGTTTTCCTTACATTTAAATTTTGTCTAAAACAATCAAGCTGAGCTCTTAAAATCCTGCTTCTTGAAAGTGTGCTTTTATTTTTCCACCCATTTAAAATAAGCCAATATTTTTAATTATCATCCTATCATTGTTCTCTTTGAGCACATTGTAACAATACATGACTACTCCTTCCAAGTTGCTGAGTGCAACTCAGATCATGTGAATTATATATTTTTAGCATTTAACCAGTGCACATCAAAAACAAAAGCATTTATTCAGAAAAATATCTAGCAGTGAATGTCAGACCATAGTTTATTAAAAGTAAAAAACTACTAGTTAATATCTAACCTGAAAAAGAAGTGTACCACAAAAATGGGTTTCCACTTCACTTACTTGAATTTACACAATTTACAATTTGTGTCCTTGATTTCAAGGGAGACTTTATGTATTTCAAACACACACTATTTCCAGGCCCAAAGTAAATCTATTCCACACTGCACTAACTCCAGAGGAATGATAATTACTCATAACATAAAACAACTGAACGGGAAAGAGAAGTGAAGATCATCCAGTTTTTACTGCAAGAAAAAGCAGTTTCTTACCA
Source organism: Terrapene triunguis (assembly GCF_002925995.2). NCBI lineage: Eukaryota > Metazoa > Chordata > Testudines > Emydidae > Terrapene > Terrapene triunguis. Next base: position 14,918,373 of record NW_020664436.1, on the reverse strand, counting down.
GTACAGTAACTGTTATTCTTCAGGATGCACTGTGCATACATACAATTCCTCTGTAGGTGTATGTGCAGCCAATGCACATGAGTCAGAGACTTTTGCCAGCCATTCCAGCAAGCAGCGCATGTACCACCATTCATCCGCACACACAGAGCCAAAGGTATAAAGGGGCATGTCTGCTCCCTCCCTCTTTGGTCCTTTGCACCATCAGTTAGCTAAAACCCAAAGTAGGAGGGAAGGTGGAAGAGTCATGGAAGGTATATGTGCACAAAACATATCAAAGAACAGGTAAGCAACAGTTTTTCTCTCCTTGGAGTGATTGCACATACAAATTCCTCTACACGTGACTCACTAATAGTTTCCTTTTTCAGATGGTGGGACTTCAAACTTAAAGTGAGACTGCAACAATTACTTGCCAAAGATAGCAGTGTCTCAGACAGCTTGAGTAATAGCATCATGTCTGGACTATGTCACTGCTTTACAAATGACTAAATGGATGTTAAATGGACTCTCACTGAACTGACAGTATTTCAGATGCAGTAGGTAGTCCAGCATATGGCTAATGTCTGTGCTATCTGGTGATTACTGGCGTGATTATACCCAGATTGAAAACCTTTTTCATTTTGCTTTGTACATGGCTTTAGTGGAATCCTTTCAGCTGTTCACCAAACTAGTCTGGATACCTCAGGAGCAGACTACTCATTGCTCAACCAGAAATCACTCATGCCATGAGGTGAAGAGATTGTAGGATGGGGTTACTCCTGGGGGAATTCTGCACCACTGCGCAATGCAGAATTTGCACAGAATTAATGTTCTGTGCAGAATTTTCTTTTTCCTCCCCTCACAAAAATGGACTGCAGAGCTGCTGGTCACTACTAGAGGCTACTGGATCCAGCAGCTTCCCAGCTCACAAATAGAAGACACTACCAGGAGAAGGGGGAGGAGGAGGAGGAGGAGCTGGAGGGTTCCCAGCAGCTGCAGTTCCCCACATGCCCTGAAGGAAGGAGGTGGCGTGCAGGAAATTCCATACAAGCCCAGGACCCATCATCAGGCTGTTCTTCCCTCTGGATCCCTGGGCTCTGGGGGACAAGGGATGTAGGTGTCTGGACCAGAGGATGCCCATGGCTGGGCTCTGGAGGGGAAGGGATATGGGTGTCTGGCCCCCCAGATGGGCTCTTGGGTGGGGGAGGGAGGGCACAGAGAAACAGGAATTGGGTTCTTGTAGGGGTTTCTTTAACTCTATTCCTGGGGGAATTTTGTTGTTGTTGTCTGTATAGCCAAAATAATTGAAACTGGTGTGATCATGTAGTGTTATTTTGACAAATAAAATATGCAGCATTTTAAAATATTGTGCACAGAAGTTTTAATTTTTGGCACAGAATTCCCCCAGGAATAATGGGGTGCAATGATTTGTCTTGGTTTTGAGACAAGAGATCCTCATCCACAGGTAGAGTAATGGTGGTCAAATTGAGAGGTGATGCAGGTCCACGTAGCAGCACGGCATCGGCCAGGCAGCTACAATGGAGTATTCAGGCTGCCTTATCTTTTTGTATCTTCCTGATCATCCTTGGAATCAGAGGGACTGGAGGAAATTATTCAGCCAAGGAAGAAGAAAGGCATCTGTCAGGGAACCCTGGCTGTGACCTCCCCGGAACAGAATCTCCTGCATTTGTTGCTCAGGTTGGTTACAAAGAGATTTATCATCAAGTATATCACCACTGATGGAAGATTTGCTATAGAATGTCCCTCTATTGACCACTTGTGATGATCAATGACGTTCTTGCTGATGGGATCTATATTATTGTTCCTCACTCGTGGAAGGTGAAAAGCATTTGGCAAGACACTGTTCTTTATACAAAAATTCCACAAGTAGATCACTTCTTCATGTGGCTGAGATAACATTGCCCCCACCTGCTTGCTCAGATAAAACACAGCAGTGTTGTTGTCAATGAGAACTTAAAACCACCTGCCCTCAATACTGGCAACCAACGTCTCACTTGTCTGGCAAACAGCTCAAAGTTCCAGCACATTTATATGACACACAGCTCCATGAGGCATCTACAGTCCTTGAGTGTGAAGTTGATCCAGACACGCCTGCCAATCTTTGGTGGACACATGTGTTACAAGAGTTGTAGTTGGTTCTGGTGGTAAGAAACCCCTCTGCATATACACTCTGAGGGTCTAATCATCAATTCACAGACTGAAGCAATTGTGCAGGCACACAAAAATAAGCATGTCTAGCAAATACCTGCTTGGGCAATATATCAAGTGAAGCCAAGCCTGCAGACCTCTGAGGTAAAATCTAGAAGGCTGAGTCACATACATATACAAGGCCATGTACCCCAACAGCTGTACATATGAACATACTGTTGTCCTTGGGTTGGACTTGAGGCTCTCAGACAGAGACTATGGACTGGAACATGTCTGTCAGGGAAGGCGTATAGGAGAGGTGTGTCCCATTTCATGATTAAAGCATTACCCAGGGAGCAAGGACCCAATCCTGCTCTGGATCAGAACTGAGAACAGTTGCCGTTCTGTGTTGTTGCAAAGTCTAGTCTATAGTTGGGAATCCCCAGTGTTTGAATATGTTTTGTAATACTCGTGGGTCTAATTCCCACTCATAATCCTGGGAATATCTTCTGCTTAGTGCATCTGCAGTGGTGTTTTGGCATCCTGGCAGGTAGGAGGCTGAGATGTCGATATTGTGACTGATGCTCCAGTTCCAGAGTAGCATGGCTTCTGTCCATAGGCAGCGTGAACATGCCCCTCCCCCTTGCCGGTTGATATAGAACATGCATGTAATATTGCCTATGAGGACCTTTATGGTCTTGTTCTTGATTGTAGGCAGGACATGGGAGCATGCACTGTGAACGGCACATAGTTCCAGTAGGTTCATATGTAGGAGGGATTCTGATGGGGACCAACGGCCCCGGATAGTAAGAGAGTTCAGATATGCTCCTCAATCTAGTAGTGAAGTGTCCATCATGATTATCACTGTTGAACCCAGAGAGACATAGCCAGGATGCATACCTCATAACTACTGCTGTTGCTATAGATCATGCTGCGGTGTCCACGGAGTCTAGTGCAGCCTGCAATGCTGTTCTGTCGAGAAGACGTCCTTCAGAGATGATGGCCCTAAACCAGGGCTGGCTCTAGGTTTTTTGCTGCCCCAAGCAAAAAATTTTTTGGCTTCCCCCCCCCCCCCCCCCCCTGGGCTCTCCCCCCCACCCGCACCCCCCTGCTACCCCGTGCTGGGATCTCCCCTCCACCCCACCCGCACCCCCTGCCGCCCCAACCCTGGGCTCTCCCCCCCCACCCCACCCGCACCCCCTGCCGCCCCAACCCTGGGCTCTCCCCCCGACCCCACCCGCACCCCCTGCCGCCCCAGCACTGGGCTTCCCCCCACCAGCGCTGACTCCGCCTGCTCCCCCCTCGCCTCCAGCCAGTCCAGCGCTGGCAGGGTCAGGGTAAGCAGCAGGTCTCCCAGGCCGCACCTCAGCCCAGGGTCCCTCCAGCAGGGGCTCCCGCCTCCAGGACCGTCCGGGACCAAGGAGGACAGAGCCGGGGGAATGCCCCAACAGGGGGCTGAGGAGCCTGGGCAGGGCAGCCCAGCCCCAGAGGGAGCGGAGCCCCGGAGAGCGGGACGCGGGCCCCGCACGGCAGCACCCCGCCCTCTATGGCCCCACTCCTGCTGCTGCTCCTGGCCACCCTTCTGCAGTCCCTGGGCGGCTCTGGCCGCTTCGCCCAGCCCCGGCTGCAGCGCTGGGGGGCGGCCGCCCTGCGGCACCTGCAGGTGGCTCCGTGTGCCCCAAGGGGTGGCCCCCAGCCCGAGTGTCCCGCGCTCGGAGCCCGCACGGCCATAAGGTGTGGGCGCTGCTCCCCGACATGAACCGCAATGGCCCCAGGGTGCCCCCAGTGCAGGACATGCTGCTGCTGCCAGGGCCGGCTCTAGGCTTTTGCCGCATAAGCGCAAAAAAAAAAGAGGCTGGCTGGAATGCCACCCCTGAAAACGTGCCGCCCCAAGCACCTGCTTGGTTTGCCTTGAGTTGGCCCTGCCCTAAATTGTTCTCTTCTCTTCCGTTGTGAGTTTAATAAAATTTGACAATTTTGAATAGTTTGTGCGGTTGTGTTTGGCAAATACCTCATAGTTGGCGATCCTGAAGTGTAACGTTGCCGAGGAGTAGGTCTTATGACCGAAGAGATTTAGTCTCTTCCAATCTCTATCATATGGTGTGGTTTTGGGATGTTGTTGCCTACCTGTTCATTTACTGCGTCCACGACCAAGGAGTTTGATGCAGGGTGTGAGAAAAGGAACTCTGTTCCCTTGGCAGGCACATAGTATTTTTTGGTCAGATCTTTTGCACATAAGTGGAATTGTTCCCAGGGTCTTCCAAATTGATTTTGCCAGTTCCATGACTGCATCATTCATTGGTAGAGCGATTTTGGAGGAGGCTGAGGTCTATAAGGGTATGTCTACACCCAGCCGCTAGTTCGGCGGCTGGCAATCGAAGTTCTGGGTTCGACTTATCGCGTCTTGTCTGGACGCGATACGTCGAACCAGGAAGTGCTCGCCGTCGACTGCGGTACTCCAGCTAGACGAGAGGAGTACCGCGGAGTCGACGGGGGAGCCTGCCTGCCGCGTGTGGACCGAGGTAAGTTCGAACTAAGGTACTTCAAACTTCAGCTACGTTATTCACATAGCTGAAGTTGCGTACCTTAGTTCGATTTGGGGGTTTAGTGTAGACCAAGCCTAAGACATCAAATAGTTTATGTTGTGAATCTGGCACTTCCTCCAGTAAAATGTCCAATGAGTCCTTCACCCTCTTAAAAAGGTCCTGAAATTGCTTCAAGTCATCCCCCGTACTGGGAGGTTAGGGCACGATGGTTTCATCGGGGAAGAGGACGAGAAATTGGCTACCGGTGTTGTCTCCTGGTCCGAAATCTCCTCCTCCTCTTTGACCACCCCTTCTGGGGACTCAGAGGGTCCAGTATGTCCTCTTGTACAACACTGGCCACAGAACTCCCCCAAAATAATTCCTAGAGCGTATCTTTCAGAAAAACATCCAATCTTGATTTAAAAACGGTCAGTGACAGAGAATTCACCATTTACTCTTGGTAAACTGTTACAATGGTTAATTACTCTCACTGCTAAAAATGTATGCCTTTTTTCCAGTCTGAATTTGTTCAACTTTAACTTGCATGCATTAGATCACATTATACCTTCCTCTCCTAGACTGAAGAACCCATTATCAAATTGTTGTTCCCCATGTAGGTACTTACAGACTGTAATCATGGTGAGGAAAACCATCCCTTAACCTCTTCTTTAAGCTAGATGGACTCAAGGAGTTCAATGTATCACTATAAGGCAATTACCCCTGTACTGAGTTCAATAACTTGTGTTTGGCTACAGCATAACTTCTAGAGAGACATCCAGTTTTGACAAGAGGACATCAAGAGATGGAAAATTCACCACTTCCCTTGGTAGGGGTTAAAATCATCCACACTTAAAATTTTGTGCCTTATTTCCAAATTGAATTTGTCTAGCTTAAAGCCATTGGTTTGTGTTATGCCTGTCTCCAGTAGATTAAAGACCCCTTTATATAACTCAGTATTTTCTTCCAGAAACTGTAATCAAGTCACCTTTCAATCTCATTTTTTATGAACTAAACAGATTTAGTTCTTTAGATCTCTCACTTTCAGCCTTTTCCTTTTTGTGGCTCTTCTCTGTACTCCCTCCAATGTTTCAACTTCCTTTTAAAAATGTAGGCACTAGAACCGTACACAATATTCCAGTATCAGTTCCACCAATACTATATACAAAGGCAAAATCATCTCCCTAGTCCTTTGCACTACTCCTTTATTTATACATACAAGAATTGCATTAGCATCACACTGGAAATTCATGTTTGTCTTCTATGTCCCCTTATTTCCAGGATACAGTCTCCCATTTTGTACGCATGGCCTGTTTCTAGACATATAATTTCGCATTTGGCTGTGTTAAAATCTGTTTTGTTTCCAGATGCTCCGCTCACCAAGTAATCCAGATTGCTCTGTAGGACTTCCAGGTCCTCAGTTATTTACTATTCTACCAATCTTTCTGTGCACAAATTTTATCAGCAGTAATTTTATATATACACCGTATATACTCGATCATAAGCCGGTTCGTTTATAAGCCAACCCCCCACCCCAAGATGGATAAGTAAAAATGGAAAATTTTTATGACCCGTTCATAATTCAGGGGTCAGCTATAATTCAGGGGTCAGCAAACTTTGGCTCCCGGGCCATCAGGATAAGCCGCTGGTGGGCTGAGATGGTTTGTTTACCTCGAGTGTCCGCAGGCACGGAGGTAAACCTAAGTAAACAAAGTGTTCCGGCGCTCCAGCTGTTTACCCTGATGGGCCAGGACAGCAACTGGTGGGGAAATTGGGGAGGGGGGTGGGGGGGGAGAAGCTAGGAGTCAGGGGAGTAACCCCTGTGGCCACCCCCGACGTGACCCCACCCCTAGCCCAGGACCCCCAACACTCTCCCCATCCCAACCCTTCTCACCTTATCTGGGGAGGGCCAGGGGAGGATGTCTCTGGCCTGGCTGGAGCTGCTCCGGCAGGCTGGGCAGTGCAGCCACAGCCTGCTCCGGCAGGCCAGACCGGGCGGCGCGGTCGCAGCATGTTCCAGCGGGCTGGGCCGGGCGGCACGGCCACCTCATGCTCTGGTGGGCTGGGCGGCGCAGCCACAGCCTGCTTTGGGGGGCGGGGCCGAGCAGCACAGCTACAGCCTGCCAGCCCTGGAGCTGCAGCTGCTTCGGAGGCTGGGGGGAGAGCACCGTGGCCAGAAGCAGAGAAACTCTGGCCCCGCCTCTTCCCTTCTGGCTCTGCTGGCTGTGCTGCATCTCCTTGCTCCCTCTGTTGGGGGGAGGGGCTGTGTCCCACATCTCCCTCTCTATACCCGTTCATAAGCTGTCCCCCTTCTCTCGTGCTTCCCTTTTTTACTAAAAAAATTCGGCTTATGAACGAGTATATACGGTACTTCCAGACCATTCATGAAAAAAGTAGTAGGTTGTCAGCTCCTATCTGGGCCAGTCACTAGAGGGAGACAAGATACACATTCTGCATACACAAATTTGCTGACAGCAGAGGAATGATGAGACTCAAAAATCCCTGGTTCTATTCAAGTTTCTGAGAGAAGTGTACTCTTTACTGGTGTGGTGTCATGGCACGAATCCTTGGTGGATGTCTGTCTCACTGTAGATAAAGTGCACTCATTTCCATGGTGAGGAAAACCACATTCTTGTAGCTGTGCTAAAACACAAAACAAGGGGAATGGCAGTACCAGTTCAGAAGCATGTGGCTACTACCCTTTAGAGGATGGCCATCTCCCAAGCATTACAGATCTGTGAGCAACCAGTCTGCGGTTGGCAGGTCCACTGTGGCTGCTGTGATGATGGATGTTGGTCAGGCAATAAATACACTGCTACACCCACATGAGATTTAAATAGCCAATGACCATGTTACTGCAGGCTCTGAGCAGCTGGGGACCAAAACTGTGATAGAGCCAGAGATTGGGCACGTTTGTGCCCATAACACTGGTCTACAATTTTTGAGAAGTCGTCTGCTTCAGAGATAAAATGTGCTATTTATTATGTATTTTGATGTGCTGAATTTAAATATGACAATTAAAACAACTGGTTGGCTACTGTTTATAAGATATTTAAGTTTTTACATTTTATGTCTATGTATATTGTGTAGATAGTAGAGTTTTAATCATAAATTGTAAACCTAGGTCTTTTCATGTGTTTATGGTTGCTTTACATGATAATATTTCACCTGTCCTGTTTATGTAACACTTTAAAAATCAGCAAAACGGTTATATAAATAAAATTTATTATGAAACAAAAGGCAAAAGACTATTCTGTACATAGTTTAGTCCTATTCAGTGTCTACTCGGCGCTTCTTGGCTTGTCTCTTGTATTCATTAAATGGAGCATCTCTTGTCACTGTCCAGCAATAGTCTGCAAGCATTGATGGGCTCCATTTGCCCTGATAGTGTTTCTCCATTGTTGCAATGTCCTGGTGAAATCGCTCGCCGTGCTCGTCGCTCACTGCTCCGCAGTTCGGTGGAAAAAAATCTAGATGAGAGTGCAAAAAAAATGTATCTTTAGTGACATGTTGCAACCAAGGCTTTTGTATGCCTTGAGGAGGTTTTCCACCAACAACCTGTAGTTGTCTGCCTTGTTGTTTCCGAGAAAATTTATTGCCACTAACTGGAAGGCTTTCCATGCCGTCTTTTCCTTGCTACGCAGTGCATGGTCAAATGCATCATCTCGAAGAAGTTCACGAATCTGAGGACCAACAAAGACAACTTCCTTTATCTTAGCTTCACTTAACCTTGGAAATTTTCCACGGAGGTACTTGAAAGCTGCTTGTGTTTTGTCAATGGCCTTGACAAAGTTCTTCATCAGACCCAGCTTGATGTGTAAGGGTGGTAACAAAATCTTCCTTGATTCAACAAGTGGTGGATGCTGAACACTTTTCCTCCCAGGCTCCAATGACTGTCGGAGTGGCCAATCTTTCTTGATGTAGTGGGAATCTCTTGCACGACTATCCTATTCGCAGAGAAAACAGCAGTACTTTGTGTATCCAGTCTGCAGACCAAGCAAGAGAGCAACAACCTTCAAATCGCCACAAAGCTGCCACTGATGTTGGTCATAGTTTATGCACCTCAAAAGTTGTTTCATGTTGTCATAGGTTTCCTTCATATGGACTGCATGACCAACTGGAATTGATGGCAAAACATTGCCATTATGCAGTAAAACAGCTTTAAGACTCGTCTTCGATGAATCAATGATCAGTCTCCACTCATCTGGATCGTGAACGATGTTGAGGGCTGCCATCACACCATCGATGTTGTTGCAGGCTACAAGATCACCTTCCATGAAGAAGAATGGGACAAGATCCTTTTGACGGTCATGGAACATGGAAACCCTAACATCACCTGCCAGGAGATTCCACTGCTGTAGTCTGGAGCCCAACAGCTCTGCCTTACTCTTGGGTAGTTCCAAATCCCTGACAAGGTCATTCAGTTCACCTTGTGTTATGAGGTGTGGTTCAGAGGAGGAGGATGGGAGAAAATGTGGGTCCTGTGACATTGATGGTTCAGGACCAGAAGTTTCATCCTCTTCCTCTTCCTAGTCTGACTCAAGTGAGAATGATACTGGTGCATCAGGAACCAGCAGTCCTTCTCCGTGGGGTACTGGGCGTATAGCTGATGGAATGTTTGGATAATGCACAGTCCACATTTTCTTCTTTGACACACCTTTCCCAACTGGAGGCACCATGCAGAAGTAACAATTGCTGGTATGATTTGTTGGCTCTCTCCAAATCATTGGCACTGCAAAAGGCATAGATTTCCTTTTCCTCTTCAACCACTGGCGAAGATTTGTTGCACAAGTGTTGCAGCATATGTGTGGGGCCCACCTCTTGTCCTGATCTCCAATTTTGCAGCCAAAATAAAGGTGATAGGCTTTCTTAACCATAGTAGTTATACTGCACTTTTGTGACGCAAAAGTCACTTCACCACAAACATAGCAGAAGTTATCTGCACTGTTCACACAAGTACGAGGCATCTCTGCTCACTTTGGCTAAACAGAAGTGTGTCCCTTTGCAAAAATCAAACACTGACAAATAAGAGAGCACGACACTCTATGATTTCTAGAGCTGATATAGGGCAATTTGTTCAGCAGAGTGATGTAAGCTTCGTTATGATTGCATCATCCATGACTTCTAGGAATAACATGATGCAATTCAAATCATGTATGACGCAATACCAGCTTCAGATTGCATCATTCATTGTTTTGCCTAAAAAGCAAGTACTGTCCAAACCCAGTCATAGATTTATTCATAGATCCAGTCAAAGATGTAGTTTAGTCATTTCTGGTTTAAATTGAGATCCCTTCCCTTTATAACTCACTTATCCTCCGCCATTCCCAAGTCAAGGGTCGTATATACTGACCCAATAGCATATCTTGAAAACTAGAGCCAATCAACAATTTTAAGCATCATTTTCGTTCTCAATGACCCAGAATTAGTAAAGTTTGACCACATTTATTTCAGAAGCATTTTGGCTGTAGAGCAGTGTAATCTGACTCAGAATAATTGATTCTTTCTGAATCAACACAGAAGTATATTATTCACTCCACTGGGATGCAGGCCTTGGTAAATCCATCTGGGCTGATGAATAAAAACAAGTTATTGGGGCATGTATACCACACACTACTTGGGTAGGTACTCCAACTTCTGCTACAAGCAAACATATAAGGACTTTTGTGTTTGAAATGAAGGTGAGCTAGAGGGAACAAATCAATTTCCAACTCAAGATAGATCTCTACTGTAGACAAACCAGTAGTATACAGCACAGCATATGCCCCTGGAAGTCCCTTACAACTCTGGAGGCAATTGTTCCAAGGCTCAGTCCCCTCCATTTCCAACCCCTCAACCTTCAAAATAGCTATAGGAACATCTCTGTTGTGCATACTCTCACAAATACTTATTCATGGAATTAGTTATAATGGTTTTACCTTCTACAAACACTTTTGCAAGAAAACCCTTGCTTACCTGAATATTCATAAACACACAAAAGGAAGTGCAAACTCCAGCAACGCAAAGAGGTGGATTTTATTCAGAATAGTAGTTTGTGCAGTGTTTCTGCAGTATTCATCAAGTATTGATGGTGGGACTATGATAGAGAGGGAAGAGGTGCTAGACTGGAAATCAAGAGACCTGGGTTCTATTCCAGGCTCTGCCCTTGACTTGTTTTATGACGTTTGTCAAGTCAATTCCCCCCCACTCCATGCCTCCATTTCCCCCTCTGTAAATTGGGGATGATACCTCCATTGTAAAGCACTTTGAGAGTTAGAGATGAAAAACACTAAGAGTTAGGCTTTGCTGCTGTTAATATCTTACGGTATTTCTTCTCTCTTTACTCATCTTCCTCATTACTGTCTTCTCATTTACATATGGCAACTCTACCACTATTTAATAATTTTTGCTATTAAATACAGATTAGAATAAAAAATTAAAGCAGTTGAAACAAAACAAACTTATCAGGAGACACTCAGAATTAAGTACTATTAGCTGAGACAATTAGAAAAAAGAATTTTGTTTCTACTTTGTGTAACAGATGTTCAAGATAGTCTATTTAAATTTCTCTTTGTTAGAGGTGTGTTAATCTACTCAAATAATTCAGACAATCTGCAAACAAGATATCTGACAGGTTGTGAACAACAGTCAATTAGTAGCATAACTTCTGAAACTATTTTTTTCAAAGACATCCCCCTCCCCCCAAAATAACCAAACTAGGTCTTTAACGTACATTTCTAACATTAACATCTCTTTGGCCTTTGCGTAATTTCAAAGCCTTGCCTAACAAATTCCTCAATACTTTTTCAGGTTTCATAGTGAAAGTACAGAACACTGCGAAGGCAGTAAACCAGTTGTATTTGAGATAACAAATTCAATTAATATTTTGAATCAATGGGTTTATTCCAATAATTCGTCTTTGACAGTAGATACAACAGGAAGTTTTTCCACAGAGCTATAAATTTAAAATCTGATGGCATATAAACTGCTCGTTTAAATTTTAAAAACTGCACAGCGTTAGTATTAATCTCAGAATTAGTGACCTTTGCAATACTGAATCTATCACTGGATAAATTAACAGTTATTCAATATTAATTTCTATCCCATAAGCTCTCATTTTTAGAAATACTAAACACATTGTCTTCCAGAAGACCATTATTTAAAAATATCTAGCACTGTAGTGCTATGGCATTGTGACAGACTTTTTTAATATAAAGGAAGAAAAAGACGAGGGGGAAACAGTATCCTTACAATACACATATTACAAAACAACTCGCTCATTACAAGAAAACTTCTCCAGGCTCCAAGGAAGTATGAAAGAGTATCTATCATTCATCCCATGTTGGTTTTGTTAAATTATAAGCATGGATATATATTGAAATCCTGCCGTCAGAAAAAAAATCAAAAAAGCATGCAAAGCATCAAGTAAATCCTCACTCCTAGTGAGCGAAAAGCTTAAGGATTTCTCAAGTGATAAGAATATACAAAAGAATGAATTCTGCTAACACAAAGGCATTGTTGCCCTCAAGATCACACACACTTCAAGGAAAGACATTATTGGGGCTGTCGATTAATTGCAGTTAACTCACGTGATGAATCACTATTAATTTTTTGAGTTAATATCGCAGTTTTAATCGCACTGTTAAACACTAGAATACCAATTGCAATTTATTAAATATTTTGGATGTTTTTCTACATTTTCATATATATTGTATTCTGTGTTGTAATTGAAGACAAAGTGTATATTTTTATTACAAATATTTGCACTGTAAAAACGATAAATAAAAGAAATAGTATTTTTTAATTCACCTCATACAAGTACTGTAGTGCAATCTCTGTCGTGAAAGTGCAACTTACAAATGTAGATTTTTTTTTGTGTTATATAACTGCACTCAAAAACAAAACAATGCAAAACTTCAGAGCTTGCAAGTCCACTCAGTCCTACTTCTTGTTCAGCCAATCGCTAAGACAAACAAGTTTGCTTACATTTACAGGAGATAATGCTGCCCTCTTCTTATTTACAACGTCACCAGAAAGTGAGAACAGACGTTTGCATGGCACTTTTGTAGCCAGCATTGCAAGCTATTTATGTGCCAGATATGCTAAACATTCGTATGCCCTTTCATGCTTCAACCACCATTCCAAAGGACATGCTTCCATGCTGATAACGCTCGTTAAAAAATAATGCATTAATTAAATTTGTGACTGAACTCCTTGGGGGAGAATTGTATGACCCCTGCTCTGTTTTATCCACATTCTGCCATATATTTCAAGTTATAGCAGTCTCGGATGATGACCCAGCAAGTTGTTCATTTTAAGAACACTTTCACTGCAGATTTCACAAAACGCAAAGAAGGTACCAATGTGAGATTTCTAAAGATAACTACAGCACTCGACCCAAGGTTTAAGAACCTGAAGTACCTTCCAAAATCTGAGAGGGACGAGGATGCTTTCAGAAGTCTTAAAAGAGCAACACTCCAATGTGGAAGCTACAGAACTCAAACCACCAAAAAATAAAATCAACCTTCTGATGGTGACATCTGACTCAGATAATGAAAATGAACATGCGTCAGTCCACACTGCTTTGGACTGTTATCAAGCAGAACCCATCATCAGCAAGGATGTATGTCCTCTGGAATGGTGGCTGAAGCATGAAGGGACATATGGGTCTTTAAAGCACATGGCACATAAATATCTTGCGCCGGCTACAACAGTGCCATTAAATGCCTGTTATCGCTTTCGGGTGACATTGTAAATAAGAAGAGGGCAGCATTATCTCCTGCAAATGTAAACAAACTTGTTTGTCTGAGCGATTGGCTGAACAAGAAGTAGGACTGAGTGGACTTGCAGGCTCTAAAATTTCACATTGTTTTGTTTTTGAATGCAGTTTTTTTTTTTTACATAATTCTACATTTGTAAGTTCAACTTTCATGATCAAGAGATTGCACTACAGTACTTGTATTAGGTGAAATAAAAAATATTATTTCTTTTGTTTTTTTACAGTGCAAACACCTGTAATCAAAAATAAATATAAAGTGAGCACTGTAAAGTTTGTATTCTGTGTTGCAATTGAAACCAATATATTTGAAAATGTAGAAAACATCCAAAATATTTAAATAAATGGTATTCTATTGTTGTTTAACAGTGCAATTACTCATGCGATTAATCATGATTAATTCTTTTAATTGTGCGATTAATCACGATTATATTCAAAAAAATCTAAGTGAGAAATTAGGTACCCTCCAATAATGAAACCACAAACACATAATCAAGATAAAGGAGTGCAAAGGACTGGGCCACTTAACTCAAAAGAGTAAGCACAACTGATTCAAAATGAAGAGACCAAGTAAAGGAAGGATGATCCAGTGGTTAGGGCACTAACCTAAAACTTAAAAAACCTAGATTCAAGCCCCATCACAGACTGCCTGTGACATCTTGGGTAAATCACAAACTGAGGCACAGGAGACTATCTACGAAATGGGCATAACAGTACTTCCCTACCTCACAAGGGTGTTGTGCGGAAAAATACATTGAATATTATGAGGTGCTCAGATACTATGGCATAATATGACCCATACAAACAGAAGACAGAAGTAGTAAAAAATGCATAGTAAAAACATAGAGAGAATGCCATATCAAAAATACAGAACTGCCTGGCACATTACTTTGAATGGAAAAAAGTCAGCTTGGCTCTTATTGCCAACATGCCTCTTGAAAGGTTAACCTTAAGGTTCAAAGTCAAAGAAATGTTGACTTTACACTCTTGGGAAACCGGACGACCTAATATAATAGTTTCAAACTAAATACATACATATGAACACTTTCAAATATAGTTTGTGAGTAGTCTCATTGGGATGGATAGAATTTTTTAAGAATTCATGAAATTTATTTTAAAGTTTGAATTTTATTGATCATATCAAGTAAAGTTAATGGTTTCAAAAATTTAAAATAAAAAAACCTTTTCTATTTAAGAAAATTCAACAAACTGGAATCTAGTGGCACTAATGAGGTTTATTAATTGATTAAAGACTACACTGACACTTCATAGCTATGTTCTATTTTGCACTTAAAGCATGAATTCAACCTCCTTGTTATGTATGAAAAATACAGTGCATCCTCCTCAAACTTGACACACTTTACTCCTTGGAGATAGAATGAATTTTCTGAGAACTTAAACTAGCTAACAAATTTACCTTATCGGTTCAAATTAATTTAAAACGGATTCTAAAAAAATGGAAATTTAGTATCTGTGATAGGGTTTTTTGTGTTGTTTTTATCCCAAATATCTTTTAATAATGGGATAACAGAGACTCTTAAAACTTTCCATATACTTGAATTAAATAAAATCTTGTGAATGAGTTATACCTGAAGAAATTAAGTTGCAATTAACCAGTTATTATGACTATAAGAGGGTACAGACAGGGTCAAGTTAATACTTCAGCTAACTAACTTTTAGGTAAATTTATCTGAACAGACTATATACCACCACACACTTTTATACTGATATAATTGCACCCACACTAGTGATTGTGCCTGTTAAATGTGCTGGTTTTTTAGCTGATACAGTTAATTTGGTGCAAAAAACCTCTGTGTAGTGTGACAAAGTTCCTTCTCTATCTTGGTGGGTCCTGCGCTTATCGGCAGATTTTCTTTCCTCAGAGATTCACCATGTGGGTTGGGGAACAGCCCAGAGACCTTCCCCTCTGGAAGAACCCACAGTCCAGGTCAATTGGGAGGTTTGGGGGGGAACCCGGGCCCACCCTCTACTCCAGGTTCCAGCCCAGGGCCCTGTGGACTGCAGCTGTCTATAGTGCCTTCTGTAACAGCTGCATGACAGCTACAACTCCCTGGGCTACTTCCCCATGGCCTCCTCCAAACACCTTCCTTATTCTCACCACAGGACCTTCCTCCTGGTGTCTGATAACGCTTGTGCTCCTCAGTCCTCCAGCAGCACACCCTCTCACTCTCAGTTCCTTGCACCTCTTGCTCCCAGCTCCTCACACTCACACCACAAACTGAAGTGAGCTCCTTTTTAAAACCCAGGTGCCCTGATTAGCCTGCCTTAATTGATTCTAGCAGCTTCTTCTTAATTGGCTCCAGGTGTCCTAATTAGCCTGCCTGCCTTAACTGGTTCTAGCAGGTTCCTGATTACTCTAGTGCAGCTCCTGCTCTGGTCACTCAGGGAACAGAAAACTACTCATCCAGTGACCCGTATATTTGCCCTCTACCAGACTCCTGTACCCCACTGGTCTGGGTCTGTCACAGTAGGCAAGCCCTCAGTCTGCCACTTAAAAGGACAGTTCAGAGTAACCAAAACACAAACACTAAAAATGGCAATCATCAAATATTAACACATTATCCAAATCACTTCTAAAGTATTTTGCAATATAAAATCATTTCAAAAATTATTCCAGGATCAAGGCTTGGATCCAGAAACTTCATATCTAGTCTAAACCTCTTCCATTTCAGGTACAGGAGTAAATGATGGAGGGAAAGAAAGCTATTATCCTGTGTCCAGATCACTCATACAGGGAGACAACACACATTACCAGTGGTTTGCTCAGGTAGTTGTCAAACAGCACTGGAACATAAGGCATGAGGATTATTGGTTTCTATTCCTGGCTCTGTGATTAAACTGTCTCTGAGTTACAGACACTGCCGGGAAATGTAACACACCCTGATTGCATAGTCTGCAGGAAATGAACCTGGGACCTGCTGAGCTGGAGGACCAGAAATCATAGCATGGAGGCAGCAGTTGAATAATAAACTTCTGGTTGTGGTCTAGCCACTAGAGAGTGACAGAGCCACACTGTTAGTATGAATTACAAAAGTACCTAATTTAGCAAGTTCCTTCTGAAAAGCTGTGGGGGTAAAGCAGGTGAGAGTTGTATTAGAAACCTGTTTCTATTCCCAGCTCTGACTAAAGTGACCTTCTGACAGGTCTCATTATCTTATCTTGGAATGGATGGATGTAAGTTACATCCCAAGGTATATGGCCTTGACTCATAAGAAGAGTTATGAGGAACACAGCTGTCAACAGAAGAGGAAGGACTAGAACTCAGTTTCTGTGCTTTCAGTATAGTGCTCTTTCCCTAAATTACAGGGCATTGTGGGGCAGAGGGGAAAGTCTCTCCCTCATTTGGCTTTCCCCAAGTCATGGGAAGACTGAAGTTTTTCATCAAGTGACTTCCCACAGCAAAGGCAACATCATTTGCAATAAGTTTCCAAGAGTTTGCAACATTGGGTTTATTTGTCAAGTGACACTCCTTTGAGAGAGAGGATAAACCTCATAATAGGATAGAGAGGATACGCTGCACTTAAACTAAAAGTTATTCAGTGTGTTGAGTATCTGGGTTAGAGCAGGAGTGCTTAGAGAACAGTTTCAATTCTCCATAAATCCCTGTGGACCAACCAGGGTTACTCAGAATTCAACTGCAGTACCTACCACCACAATTATCAGCATTTTCGAAAGTGCAGAAGACATATAAATGAAGATGGGTAAACCTTTAGCAACACATGGCAGAACTGGGGAGGGAGAGAAGGCACAACTCATTTTGCTTTCTTGAATGGGGACTGATCTTTGAAAAGTTTGGGAAACTTCTTTAATTTGACCGAAATCTTCAAAATTTTCCATCTGAGATGAATTCCACAATGTCTGGAGAAAGTAAGTAGCTATTCCAGTCTGACCGTGTTACACAGTTGCAGAGAACAAGCATATGCTCTCACAGTCGCAAAATATATAGAGAGCTCTTGAGGAACAAAAACAGATAAAAACTATAATCTCCTGAGCCAAGAAGCACAGACTCATTAGATGTAAGCAATCTCTTCTCGGGGCCTTCAAAAAGAGCAATCAAAATGTATGACCTCTTATCCTCAAACATCATTCAGGGGTATACTGTTAGTGCTCTCCTTCATACACAGAATTGACAGGTTTTCCTTTTTGTTCTTCGGGCACTATAGCCAAATTAAAATTAAGGGAGATCTGATTCAAATGGAATTTGGTAACTAACTTTGGTAATAAGTACAGTACTATTTTGACTCATTCATGATAAAGTTTCAGGCATGGAGTATCTTTCCAATCACCCTCTTGGCTGATCAGAAAGCATACTTAAGTTGCAAAAGTGAGATGCCACTCACACTAGATTCTCCAAATGTTCAAAATAGAATCATGCATGCTAAGGGTACAAACAACATTTGGAATGCTTAAGTGGTGCGCCGAGACCCTCCACAATTTTCAAGTGGTCCAAGAAAAAAAAGTTTGAGAACCACTGCATAGGAGGTTTATGATTTTTTTTTCCAGCTTTTCCTGGTTTCAGTGACATTTAATAAAAATATGAGGTCACTATGCCAAATGACAGTCTTTGTCTCTGCACGCCATGCTATTTAGACAAACCATCTCACTGCTAAAATTAAAAGGTTATTCAGCACACAATATTCTTGGATTTAACTAGATTACGGAGCCACTCATACCATGATCCAGACAACCTTCTTGCAGTAAGAAGAGATGAGTCTCATTTGGAACTGTGTCTAGTTAAAGGCATGACCAAAATATAGCAGTATATATCATGGAAATCTTGTTGCAAAGTATTACAAAGGTGATAATATGTGATACAGCTATCCAACATTTCTAGAGTTTCCCACTTCAAGTAAAATTGAAAAGTGTCTGGGGAAGGGCAATTTGTAGCAAGTCCTCTTATTTTGAAATAGAACTAAATGAAGGAGTCAGATACAAAAATACTCATTCAGTTTACAACTTTTTAATTAGCCTAGCTATATACTTTAGTCCATTGTTGCCTCTTGGTCAAAATATATAAACAAAAGTGAGATACCACCAATAAAGGGAAGTTACTCCTCTGATGTACATATAATTATACTATCAAAAAGCTGACACTGAAATACAAAACAGCCCAAGCAAGCTAGTATTCCTAACCAGACAGAAAGAGGTCTCTTTCTGATTATACCATTATCAGCTCCCCAAGTTCTTTCAGCACCAATTCAGATATTCTTATTTTGTAGTCTCCCCTACTTATACAAACTGGCGGACTGTGAGCATAAACTGTTGAGTTTCATATTCATACTGGATAATCAAAGTCTTATTTTGATTCCTTAAGACAATTTAAACAAAAGGATGTTCTTTTATCTTAAGAGTTTCCAAATGGTCTTGTTCTTGAAAACCACTGCTAGGATAACCTAAAGGTATTTAAACAATTAGAAGCCAAAACTATTTCTGTTATCAGCAAATTATTTTAGTGTTCTTCGGTTTTTACTTCTTGCTACTTTTTTCAGTTGTGCTTTATCTTTGCTGTAGTTTTGCCAGATATTTACAACAAATATAATGACTGTATAAGAAAATACTCACAATATAAAAATAATAGGAAAAATGTTTTTAAGAAACCTTACTATAGTCATTAAAAAGGAAGTCATGGAGAAACGCTACTTAGTGTCTTCTTTACTAACACTTGACTCTAATGCAGTGGGTCTCAAACTGTGGTTCAGGACCCCAAAGTGGCTTAAACCTGCTGGGGCCCCGGGCTTCAACCCTGGGCAGCAGGGCTCAGGTTACAGGCCCCCTGCCTGGGGTTAAAGCCACTGGGCTTTAACTTTGCCCTCCCCTCCCCCGCGGGCAGATGGGCTCGGGTTTTGGCCCTGCCACCCAGGGCAGAGGGGCCTGGGCAGACTCAGGCTTCGGTCCCCCCTCCTGGGGTCATGTAGTAATTGTGGTTGTCAGAAGGGGGTGTGGTACAATGAAGTCTGAGAACCCCTGCTCTAATGTGTATTTTCTTCCAAGTGAGATAAAAGAACTTATGGGCTGTAAGCATTGATTTTAACTGGAAGCTGCCATAGATTTGTGTAAACTGTGGCAGAGAGCAAAGAAGCCAAAGTCAAAGGTTAGGAAACGTTTTTAAAACTACACACTTTGATACTACAAATAACTAAAAACTTGGGAGTGCTCTAAATATCCCCAGCATGAATTAGTTCCCATCCTACTCAACCGGGTCACGTACATACATACACTAGTACCCATGTACACAACACAGTAAAGATCTTTAACAACATATTCAGCATGGGAGCAGAAAAGCATTTTTGTGATGGAAAAGTTAAGCTTTGGACAAATCAGGCCATCCTCTCCTAAAGTGACTCCTTTGGGTTAGTTACAAAATGAAGTTTGTAACTGCTAACAGCTACCAATTAAGTTATAACTACTTAAAAACTAAGTATCAGATTTAAACGGTCAGTTATACTTTAACCGATATGTGTGCTGAATTTAATTTATAAAACAAAAAAATTAGTGAGATTAAATTAAACAGAAGCACATCTCTCAGTCTAAACATTTTTGAAGGCATTGTTTTCACATGCACTACCAATCAACTAAATGCCCAATCTTGCTATGGACACATTTTAATACTAAGAAAATATTTTTAAACTGGCCTCCATGACAGAGATATTTGTTCCCAGATCAGCAAAAGTTAAAAAGTAAACTTTATAAAAAAAAAAGTTTCTTAAAAATGCAAATGGCACAGCTCTAAATCAAAGCTCAAGCACACTAACATTCCTCAATCTGTTACATCACTCAATGACAGATTATAAACAGTCAATCCAAAAGCTAAATTTAATTAAATTAATACAAAATTGCTCTTTATTTTGGAAAACGTTTGTAACTTTATTCACATGGGCCCCAGTTCAGCAATACAGTTCGGCACATGCTTGACTTCATTCAAATAGTCCCATTGACTTTTGCAGAACTCCTCACATATATACTACTAAGCACATGCCTAACTGTTTGCATGATCAAGGTGTCAGTGCCCATGTACTCTGGATTGTCGCATTAACAGAGAGAGAGGATACTTGCTATTAACTGGGAAAGAACATTACAGCAAAGTATTAGACTTTTCATATTCCCAGCTGCAAAATACCATTATTGATAGCATGCTACACTATAGAAGGATTTTCTGTTTATATTTGGAACTTACCCCTCTTCTGAACCCAGCCTTCTTTCACAATGGTAACATCACTCATGATGGCTCCACTCTGAGCCCTCAATTCAGAGAAAAATTCTGTTGAATTATCAGCTTAAACGTTTGGCTTCTCTTCTGCTGCCCTTCCCAATCTCTACTGAGGAGTCAGCCTGGAAGGAAGTATTAGAGAAGGAATGAAGAGTTAAATTCTAACAGCTAAATCTTTACAAATGTCTCTCATTGATTGACCCATATTTAAAAAAAAGGGCCTGTTAAAACAATTTTTGAATAGCACTATAAAGAAAGTACTTCTCTGGTCTTATGGCAGGTTTCAACAGCAAACAGAACTTTCAACTAAAATACAGTTGTTGCAAACAATGTTAAATAAACTATTATCACCTACACCAACTGTAGAGTATAGAGTTCTGTCCATGTCTGGAATGCAATTAAAGGAGATTGTCAATGGTTGGACCCACAGCACCTTTCCCTGTTTTCAGATGTTATCAGTGTCCATGTAATTCATAAGTGGTTCTATTTTTAAACTTTCAGTGCTCTTATTTTCAGTTTTTTATTTATTTAAAATAAAGTGCCAGAAGCACAGCACTCATGAAAAACAGCAAGAGATAGTATACCACACATATACATTAGAAGAAAAGTTATTTAAAGAAATATTTCAGTCTGAAGCCAGTTAGGGATTGTAAATGAGAGGTTATTTTTTCATGATTGCTGAAATCTGCTTTTAACTGATTTGTAATTTTAACAAATATAAGGTTATAGAAATATTTCCATACCCTACCCAATCCAAACCCTAAAAACACTTCAAAATTAAATTAGCAGAATCATATTGTGTACAAAACACCTCTTATGTAAAAAACAGATTAAAAAGCCTCTTAAGAGTTGTCATTAGCCAAAAAAAAGGTATAATTTTAGGGCATGCAGAAGTACATATCTTCCCACAACTTTCAACCCAGTTTTTAGATGGTACAGTATAACTGAGCCTTTTATCCAGAAGTGTCACAGTTTCCTCCTAAACACCTCCCTCCACAAGCCTGCACCATATTACAGGAGAGAGAGACTAAATCGGGGGGGGGATGGGGGGGAAATAGAGACCCTTTCTGTTTATATATTTTTGTTTTATAAAACATTACTATCACTCACACTTAGTATATAACTAAGTGAATGTAAATGTGAGATAGACCCGTACATTGCATTGCTGCTCAGAGCCAGTTGGGAAAGTGAAGGGGGAACAATATTTTCTGTGCAACCAGCAATTTGTCCCTTCCAATGTTTGATTCAAAATTATACCACTGTAAATAACTTACATATACAGTTGCATGTTATTTATTATTTGATTTTTATTTTCTTTGTATAGATGCTGGAGGAAAGGTTATGTTTGGATGGATATTGTGCTGTAAAAAATAAAATCTGTCATAATGACAAATATATTTTCCTTATATATTAATTTATGACATGATAATACACCTCTACCCAGTTATAACGCTGTCCTCGGGAGCCAAAAATCCTACTATGGTATAGGTGAAACCACGTTATATCGAACTTGCTTTGATCTGCCAGAGTGCGCAGCCCCGCCCCCCCCGGAGCACAGCTTTACCGCATTATATCCGAATTCGTGTTATATCAGGTCACGTTATATCAGGTTGCGTTATATCGGGGTAGAGGTGTATATAAATATCAAGTGAATTTAGTTTAACATTTTATGTTTTTCATGTATTGTTTTTCAGAAATATACAGGTGGATTTTTGTTTTTTAATTTTCTTTCGTTCAGATACTACAAACATTGCTACACGCTATAAGGCCCAAATCCTGCAAACTCTTACACTTGTGCTTAAATCTAACCATATATACAAAAGCACTGGATCCCACATACTCTAGAAAAACACTTAAAACAGAAAGATTTTGTTTGGTTTGTTTGCTCTCTTATGGATGGCTTTATTTAATTGCAAGAACTTTCTTTAAGGTCAAGACAACAGATCCTCATCAACTGACTCAAGGCTTTTAGATGCTGTTCTTAAATGTTCATATCTTTGAGCCTTTAGATTTCATTTTAGGTATTATTTAGGGTGATGAAGAGGATATATAGTTTTGTATTTCTGCAGCATTAACCTTAGTATACAAAGTTTATTAGTGATTTTCCTAGGTTATTTTATGTTTTTGTACATGGCTCATGAGAGTTTTAATTTGTGCAATTCAGATTACAGTTTTAAACCACTGTCTGAGAGAAGTGAAAAACTATTAAGACATAACATTGTACATACAAAAAATATTTTTCAGGAAAACTCTGACTCCAGTTTCACTCTCACAGGAGACTTCATCTATTCTTTAAGAAGACTGAGAAGCCATTATTATTACTACAATAAATAATAGTCACAGTAATATATCTTCTCATACGACATCTCCATTACTAGAGGTTTGCAACCATGGCAGCCTATTCTGTAAAACCCCCTGCTCATCTCTTTGTGAGCCAAAAGTCCTTTTGATCCACCCTGGATACCATACTGTCCATCCAAGATCTTTTTTTTCCTTCCTCTTTTTGTTCAGCCATCAACTTTCCCCTTCAGGGCCTACAAACATGCATCACCCGCTGACCTACTTAAAAAATGTGCCCTGCAAATCAAACCTTTCTTTTCTTAAGATCTCGGATTAGTATTTGCTGAGTTCCTATCTCCCATACTTTTTTCATTGATTCCATGGTTTATCAATATTTTCAGAATTCTTTTATAACCACATAATTTGAAGGACTGTAGTTTATTGATTGTTTGAATGTCCACCTTTCATAGTCGTAATTTAACACAGACCATATGTAAGTTTTTAACAGTCAAAATTTAGTTGTGAGATTTGTGTCCCTTCTCATCAAATGTTTATTCTTCCAGAATATCTCTTTCGCTCTTGCTATTCTGGTGCTGACTTCAGGATCCAATCTCCCATCTTCTGTAATGATGCTTCCTCAATAGCAATAATTTCTCACTTGCTGTATGGCTGTGTCATTTATTGGAATCTTGCATGTCTTCCCAGGATCCTTGCATACCATCATAGTTTTTGTCTTGTCCACATTCAACTCTAGACCATATTCTTCGCCATATTCATCTATAATCTCTACTAATTTCAACTACCTTCTGAATCAGCCAACAGCACTGTGTCATTTGCACAGCAAATATTAACCTATTTTTCATTCATCTTAAACCTTCCTCTGTTTCTTCTATTAATTTAATCACTCACTATAAACGCTGAATAAAGTCACTGACATTATATAGCGCTGTCTCTCACTCCTTTCGATCTCTTCTCAATTTTCATTTGCATCTCCCATTATAATTGCCTTCTGATTCCAGTATAATTGTTTTATTACTCGGAGTTTGTATCCATCAATCCCGACAGCTCTAATATGTTGAGCACTTTGTAGTGGCAGATTCTGTCAAATACCTTTTGAGGTCAATAAAACACAAATATCATAGAATCATAGGACTGAAAGGGACCGTGATAGGTCATCTAGTTCAGTCCCCTAAACTCATGGCAGGACTAAGTATTCTATACAGATGTTTGTCTAACCTGCTCTTTAAAATCTCCAAAGATGGAGATTCCACAACCTCCCTAGACAATTTATTCCAGTGCTTAGCCATCCTGATAGCCAGCAAGTTTTTCCTAATGTCCAACCTAAACCGCCCTTGCTACAATTTAAGACCATTGCTTCTTGTCCTATCCCCAGAGGTTAAGAATAACAATTATTCTCCCTTCTCCTTGTAAAGACCTCTTAGGTACTTGAAAACTTATGTATCCCTCAGTCTTCTCTTCTCCAGACTAAACAAATCCAATTTTTTTCAATCTTTTCTAGACCATTTTTGTTAGTCTTCTCTGAACTTTCTCCAATTTGTTCACATCTTTCCTGAAATGTGCTGCCCAGAACTGAACATAATACTCAATTTGCGGCCTAATCAGTACGGAGTAGAGTGGAAGAATTAGTTCTCATGTCTTGCTTACAACACTCCTGCTAATACATCTCAGAATGATGTTTGATTTTTTGCAACAGTGTTACACTGTTGACTCATACTTAGCTTGTGATCTACTATGACCGCCATATCCCTTTCTGCACTACTCCTTCCTGGGCAGTCATTTCCCATTTTGTATGGGTGCAAGTGATTGTTGCTTCCTAAGTGGAGTACTTTGATACATATCACTTCGTTCTCTTTATACAATTATTCGGATTATTTGTATTTCTCATTCAGACATTACTAATCTACATTTATTCTTCATCATTTTATTTAGTCTTCCACATTCCCCTTTTTCTGTTATCCATCTTTGTGCTTTTACTTTCCTTCTTTCATTCATCAGAACAATGATTTCATTTGCTATCCATGGGTTTTTATCTATTAACTTCTTCCCTACCCCAAAGTGTATGCCTGTGGGATCTCCCCCACCTAAATACCTTGCAGTATTTCAACCAACAGAACTGAAACATACAAAATGAACTGGATGAGAAGATAAGTGACTGAATTACCTCCAGCATCACAATATTACTTAAGAATTACCTGGACTGTTTATGGGACCCTGACCAGGGTGGATTTGATTTAAATCACTAGTCAGGAAGACTCAATTTAATCATGGATTTCTACATAAAAGTGCATTCTTGTTGGTTGTTATAACCTTAATACATATTCTTCACAACTCAAAGATAGATGCAGGTTTCATTTTTAGAAGGTACACACTACACATTTTTAAAGTGATTTATTGAAAACTTTTCAGATTAGTTTTACAGCTATATCAGAAAATGAATGATTGTTTGGTTATTTCATTTACCAAAGGTAACTGAAGCAGATAATTATTAAGTCATTGGTAGGTGACCATCTCCAATTCAACAGGTTAATCATTAATATTTGGAGGGTTTTCTTGCCATACTGGATTAGGAGGAGAACATCACTAGACAGACATTTAAGTGGTTTAACTAAAACAACAGTGTTATGTATTCTGGATTTTTTTCTTCAACAGCAAACACATAATATTTTAACAAAACAAGCATATGAATTTTTGAATTTAAACATTCAAGTTTTTTAAAATCAGGTTTGTTTTTGTTAAAATTGTTTTTTTAACTAAAATAGTTAAATGAAATAGTCTATTTAATTTTTTTTTTAAAACATGTCAGCCAGGTCAACATGAGAAACATAAAATATTGGCTTCTGCAGCTAACTTAGTCGCCTTCACCTTCATCTGGAAAAGAAAAACAAGCTTTCCTGCTTTTTCAGGTCCTAAACGATTTCTCAATTTTGGAATGAATTAGTCCAAAGGAAGATAATAATCTTTCTACACTGGCAGAAGAAGCTACTGCTGTTAAAAGTGAGATCATCATTTCAACAGTCTCTGAATCCAAGTGCCTAAGTGACTTTCACCAGTTCACTGGTGTGACTTTCTTTAAAACATCATCAGCAAACATATATTTCTTGAATGGTTCACCCTTAGCTCTGAAGTTTATTATAGTTGGCATTATAGAGGGATGATTGCTGGATGTCCATGTCATAGCCAACTCCTCTTCTTCAGCAGTTAAGGTTTGACCCTGGTACCAAGTATTGAGAATATTTGCAAGAAAATGAGCTGGAGATAGTGCTTATCATGGATTAATGGAAGATAGCCATTGATGGACCTATATAGCTCCCTTTTGAACCCCGTTATAGTACTGGCCTTCACAACACTCTCTGTCTGGCAAGGAGTTCCAGAGGTTGACAGTGTGTTGTGTGAAAAAATACTTTCTTGTGTTTGTTTTACACCTGCTACCTATTAATGTCATTTGGTGGCCCCTTGTTATTGTATTATGAAAAGGAGTAAATAACACTTCCTTATTTACTTTCTCTATACAACTAATGATTTTATAGACCTCTATCATATCCTCTCTTAGTCGCCTCTTTTTCAAGCTGAAAAGTCCCAGTCTTATTAATCTCGCCTCATACGGAAGCTGTTCTATACCCCTAATCATTTTTGTTGCCTTTTTCTGAACCTTTTCCAATTCCAATATATCTTTTTTGAGATGGGGCGACCACATCTGCACACAGTATTCAAGGTGTGGGCGTACCATGGATTTATATAGAGGCAATATGATATTTTCGATCTTATTATCTATCCCTTTCTTGATGATTCCCAACATTCTGTTCGCTTTTTTGACTGCCACTGCACATTGAGTGGATGATTTCAGAGAACTATCCACAATGACTCCAAGATCTCTTTCTTGAGTGGTAACAGCTAATTTAAACCCCATCATTGTATATGTATAGTTAGGATTATGTTTTCCAATGTGCATTACTTTGCATTTATCAACATTAAATTTCATCTGCCATTTTGTTGCCCAGTTACCCAGTTTTGTGAGATCCTTTTGTAGCTCTTCGCAGTCTGCCTGGGACTTAACTATCTTGAGTAGTTTTGTATCATCTGCAAATTTTGCCACCTCACTGTTTACCCGTTTTTCCAGATCGTTTATGAATATGTTAAATAGGACTGGGCCCAGTTCAGATCCCTGGGGGACATCACTATTTACCTCTCTCCATTCTGAAAATTGACCATTTATTCCTACCCTTTGTTTCCTATCCTTTTACCAGTTACCAATCCATAAGAGAAACTTCCCTCTTATCCCATGACTGCTTATTTTGCTTAAGAGCCTTTCTGAAAATCTAAACACACTGGATCTCCTTTGTCCGCATGCATGCTTGTTGACCCCCTCAGAGAATTCTAGTAGATTGGTGAGGCGTGATTTCCTTTTACGAAAACCATGTTGACTATTTCCCAACAAATTATGTTCATTTATGTGTCTGACAATTTTGTTCTTTACGATAGTTTCAACCAATTTGCCCAGTACTGAAGTGAGGCTTACTGGCCTGTAGTTGCCAGGGTCACCTCTGGACCCCTTTTTAAAAAGGTGGATAGTCTTCAGAATCCTGTATGTTGAGGATGGATTCTCCTAAACAAAATAAGTCAATGCAGTTATTTATTACTACCATACAGCTCATTTAGTATTACTCATTGCATTCACTGACATTCAGTACTACATTAAAGGTGAAATTGTAAAAGGAACATCTGCCTATTTCAGCTATTTATTTTTTATCACAACTGCATCAAAAATGATAGTACCATACAGTAACAACTATATTTTTTGCTCAAACATGAGAATTCAAGAATAGTCTTTTGTTTCTACTGCCTGTCCCTCTCTTCTCACATTTATCTCCAAACTTCTTCTCCTTGTCCAGATCTATTCCGCCCCCAACAATCTTCTATTCACTGAACTTTTTGAAACTTTGCACTTTTAGAGAGAGGTAAGGGATTGACTCTGGGTACACAAATTTGCAGAGGGACAATAGGGTTGAGGTCTGTTATTTCCCACCGCTATATATTATTTATTTATTTAAAACATTTTTGCTGTTAACAAGCATGTTATCTCTGGAGACACAAATCCACAGTTTGAGAACTTCAAAACTAAGCATTTCTGATGATATCTTCTAGCCTGAGCACTGAGTCCCATTGGGCAGATAGAAAGATTAACCTAAATAATTTATACAGAAGACCCTGGAACCCCATAAGATTGGGTCCCTAATCCATGAACTATCGGAACTCATTTACAAAACTTTTCTTAAACATTACATGAATATATTGTCTCATATTATAGAATTAGAATTTATAATCCCTATTCCATGATGAGATATCTTTGAGCTATAATGTATCTCTCTTTAGAGATATCCGATTTTTTTTTTTTTAATCATTGATTTTTATCCACCCTGACTATAACCTTTAGTCCTGGATACAACAATTGTTAATAACTTTGCTTACCAAAAGTAAACTCTTCAAACAAATCATAATTATATGTGAAGTTAGAGGAGATAGTAAATAAGTTAATATTGAGCTACAGAAATTAAAATAAATGTAAAGATCAAATTTCAAGGGGGCCATTTTAAGATATTTGTAGCTTTAACCCCCATTTATTACATTTTGTTGAAACTTTGTGAAAACATTTTACTTCACTCTGAAACTAAGACAGTAAAACACTAACTGATTAGATTTTCAAGAGTTACTCAGTACCAGGGATGTCAAAATTGATCTTATTGTGAAACTTCATTTAAAATGTACCTGTTCAGAAACACACTCTCTCTCTAATATGCAATGGTGGGGGGGCTTTTAGGACCATACAGATTTCATTAGAGACAAGTAGGATGCAATGTGTTATTTACAAATAAAAGCCTCATCTATACTAGAACTTCACCTATTTCAAGAGACCCAATAATAATGTTCCATTTTGTACCATAGACAGGACCTTAACTTTGTTCCCAAACAACACTGTAATTTGGTCAGTCAACAACACTGATGTTCCCCAACACATTTGAAGTTCCACAGTAGCTGGATACTGAGAGGATCAAATGGGCATAGTCACCTATAGTCACTTTCACTGTTCCCAGTACAGTAATTTTCCCATTTCTGTAGGTCTGTCTTATAGCAAGAGATGAGAAAAAAGCTTTTTACAGTGTTTGGGACAGGAAACCGTAATTCTACCAACACTGACAGGGACTGAGGGTTGACTAAACTTCAATTTTAAATATTCTGAGTGGGATGACAGTTTATTTTATCACACTGAGGGAAAGTGGTAGTTTGAGCTTGAAAAGGAGTGCGGTGCTGGCAACAAGACAATATATTAGGGAGTATATTGAATATAAAATAATACAAGAAAAAGGAGCTAAAATACAGTATATACAAAATAATAAGTATAACAGGGCAAAATTTAGGTAAAAAAATATTTTCTTTCTAGGATATTAAAGTTTTCCCAAGCCCCATTAAGCAAAAAATCATAGTTTGTTTTAATTTACAGTTAGAAAAACAAAGTACTATATTTTTATCATATTTCTTAAGGAAATGCATCTTTCCTAGAAGAACTATTTTAAATGAAAGAGACGAAAGGGCATGTGCTTACTGATCTAGGGTCATGTTTTAAAATACAATTTCCTCTTATTCACAAAACGTTGCAATGGCAGACAAAAATACTTGAAAGTCATGAAGGTAAGATGGCTTGCAGCAAGAAGAAACTTAAAGGACAAATATTAACTTTAGCCATAACAGATATAACCCAAACATTTCTTTGTATATATTGTCAATGATACTCAAAACATAACGAATACTGGGAATTTTAAATTGCAATGACAGTATCATAGTAGCTAGCATGCTAGAAAGTAAGTTTATGTAACAAAGCAAGCAAACTCAGTGCATGAAGGAACTAGAGTTAAAGACCGCTTGCAGGCCAACTGCCCCCTAAAAAGGAAGAATTTACCTTATATTCTTCTACTGCTGGAAAATATATCAGAATGGATTGGGTTGTTTCTCCCTGCAACAGCAAGAACTTTTACAGACAACCTCCTACGGTGCTGTAATAGCAAATCATGCACATGATGCATTATACGCAGACAGGAACCTATTCTTCGATACATTTGACGATGTAAGTCCAACATTTAACTCCAGCAAGGTAAATAAATTTTAAATCATATAAAAAAAGATTCTACTTCGGAACCAATGATGATAACATTTCCTCTCTCCGCTTTGGGATGCTATGAAACCAGTATTAAGAGGTTACATTCAGCTATTCCACATACAACGAAAAACTAACATTTCATTTTTTTAAATTAAGTTTCTAGCCCTTATAACTGCAAAGACATACTTCCCAAACATGAATTAAGTGTCAACTGATGCAGTGCTGTCTTAAAAATGAACCACACACACAGTGCTGGAGCCTCTGGTGACAGAGCTTTCTCAAGCTGAAGATGAATGAAAACCGACCAGTGTCTTTTTAGCTTTCATTACTACTATTCTCAACTCTCAGAGCAGTGAAACTGACAAGAATTAGGTCAATTATACTCTGCTGCTGCATAGGAAAGGTAAAAGCAGCTACAAACATAAGCACTGAAACTATTCACCAAAAAGAGAACTTAAAAATAGAGTCTGGGAAGAGCAAAGAAGCTTCCATGGACCACTGTAGCAGTCTGGTACCTCTAAAAGTTATGATGGAGTGTGCTTTCTCTCCCTCCTAGAAATGAGAGAGGTTAGGGAGCTTCAAATTTATCAGACACCTAATAAGCAGACCGCTACAAAACATGGAAGTACCAAACAAGAGCCTAGGAAAGGGACAGCATCCTGGCAGGAATCCCAGCATCCTCCCCTTTCCCAACAGGAAGGGTTAGCTGGAGAAGAAAAGGGAAACAATGTTGCCAGCGCAAACAAAATAATTTTGGCCCCTTCTGCAGGTACTCTCACAAAAACATAAGCTCACACAATTTTGGAGCAGAGAGACAGAGATTCAAGGTGAGACTCACAAAAGGGACTTAGACATTACAATGCTGAACCTAATTTTAGGCACTCTACTGCATAATAGAATCCACAGCCCACCGCTAGGCACCCAGGCTCCCTGTACAATGAACAGGGAGCTAGACACTTAAGAATGGGATCCACAAAAGCCAGCAAGCTGAGCAGGGAGCCTCATAACCTATCCAAAAGGAAATGTCACCTAATCCCCACCCCTCAAAGGGAGCCACGTGCTGGGCCAAATAGAGGTGCCTCCCTCTGCTCAAGACTCACACCTGTGAACTCTCTCTTGAAGTTAGGTGTCTATGCCCGTTCTCACAAACAAACAATAAAAACGGTGGTGGTGCTCCCCTTATAAACGTCAGCCTAGTGGTTACAGCATCAAGCAGGATGTGGGGAAGACAGATTAAATCCTCCCCTCTGCCTGATAGAGCAGGAATTTCAACCCACACCTTTCAGGAGAATGCCCTGATTCTGGGGAACATCTCTCACAATCTCTCCTGTTGAAGCAGTTGCAGTTTGTATACAGAAATATTAAAATGTGACCAGATAAGAGTGAGAATGAAGCCAGGAATTGTACAAAATTGATAAGAGAAACCATCTATGGCCAACAGAGATTAGGACAATAAGAAGTTTTGGTTTGGAGATTTTTTTTTAAATGTATAACAGACACAAAAAGGATCCTAACACAGATACTAATCCATTACTAAGTGAAAATGGTAGAATTGTCAATAATAATGCAGAAGAGACGCAAGTGTTCAATAAATATTTCTGTTCTGTATTTGAGGGGGGGAAGATGACTTAATTATATCTGATGATGAAAAACATTTTCCATTCCAATAGTAACTCAGGAGAAGGTTAAACAGCAGAAATAAGCAAGTCTGGATAACGTGCATCCAAGAGTTTTAACAGAGATGGCCAAGAAGCTTGCTGGATGATTAATCATAGAAATGTAGGCCTAGAAGGGACCTTGAAAGGTCATCTAGCCCATCCCCCCATGCTGATGCAGGACCAAGTATCTCTAGACCATCCCGGATAGGTGTCTAATCTGTTGTTAAAAACCTCCACTGATAGGAATTCCACCACCTTGCCTTGGTAACCTATTCCAGCACTTAACTATCCTGTTAGTTGGAAAGTTTTTCCCAATATCCAACCTAAATCTCCCTTACTTCAGATTAAACCAATTACTTCTTGTCCTATCTTCAGTGGACATGGAGAATGACTTATCAACAAGACAATGATCAATGTATCTGAAGACTTATTAGGTCTCCCCTTCGATCTTCTTTTCAAGACTTTTTACCAGTTTTTTTTAAATCTTTCTTCAGAACTCAGGTTTCTAAATATTTTAACATTTCTGTTGCTCTCTTCTGGTCTCTCTCCAATTTGCCTCATATCTTAAAATGTGGTGCCCAAAACTGGACACAATACAGAAGCTGGGAGTTCACCAGTGGCTGCATGCTAGCTTAGGCATCAACGCTCCCCATGACAATGAGGCCTCAACACCAATGCACATCGAGACTATGCTGCTGGAGGAACTGTGGCAGAAGTATAGGAGGTGCTCTCAAAGCATAGAGATATTGAATTCCCCTACTTTTCCTTCACATAGCACTAATCTAACACAGCCCTCTAAACTAGTAAGTCAATTGCAAACTAAAGACTAGATTCAGCAGTACACTTCTGTTGTTCTGTTCTTCTCTGATGATGCAAAATATCTGTAAAGCCAGTTGATCTGACTGCTCTGGTTGTTTTGTTGTTTAAAGTCTTAAAAACCTTTAGTCTTTTTTTTTTTTTTTAATTTAAGGTTGATACTACATATTTTCCCATCTTTAGAAATATTGCATGGTTTCTAGTTTAGGGTTTGTGCATGATGTTTTTAATTATTTTTAAAAACTAAAAAAATTCACACACAAAAACTGTGCTAATAGTGAGTTAAGGTTGAGAGTACTTATAAGTAATACTACTGTAAAAAATATTATAAGGATGTATGAATTATTCCAAAACCAAGTAATACAAATCCACGAAATTCACAGCTTAGGTTACAATTAAAAGAAATCCTAACACATTAAGGTAAGAAATGCACCATTAAGCAACTTAGGCAACCTTAACTCTGCCCTGTAGTTATATCATGAAGAGAAAAAATACGAAAAAAATCTAACACGTCTGTAAAATCTTAACTGGCACCACAAACTGCTCAAATATTACATGTGACTTGGGGAATACATTTTTAAAAATATTGTTTAATGTGCTCATAAATAAGTTTTCAATGTCATTAAAAATGAAAGAAATCATCAGTTACTAAGCTCAAATAATTATGAACAATTTTTTTCCAATTAAAACTCTACAGTAATGAAAGTATAGCAGCAAAACCCTGCAAATCTATAAAGGTGATGGTACCTCCTATAAAAATGGAGACAAATTATGGAGACAAATTATGAAAGGGCCAGGCAGCCTCGCTATAGTAATGAATGTGGCCCTGTAATAATGGACTCTTTTATATGAGTTTAATGATGCCCTCAAAATCTCCAAATTCTTCTATCATTCAACTAAACCAGAATGAGAGAGATACCAAAACCAGACAAAGGTCCATACTTATATCTTCTTCATATCAAAAATATTAAATTATAAATTGTGTGTGTCCACTATCATTTAGAATTCTAATCAAAACAACTAGAGATGTTGTCCATCATAATTAGCTAGGACAAGAAAGGCCATGATGCAGGGTACACGGTGGCACAGGATGTAGCTATTTAATTTACTATACATATACAACGCAAACGATACAATATAGAGAGAGATTCAGGGTGGCCGAGTGCTCTAAGGAACCAGATGCAAGGGTCTGTCTTGCTCTTACTTGGACAGAACAGCCAATAGCCTACTGGTTAGGACACTTACCTGGAAGGTGGAGGAACCAAGTTCAAGTCCCTACTCCAATGATTATTTATACAGGGTAAATTAGAACCTGGGTCTCCCACCCAGACTACGCCATCATAAGAGATGGGGAAGGAGGGTGGCACCACCACCTGTTCCACAAGTTGTTGGGGGGGGGGAGGATAGCTCAGTGGTTTGAGCATTGGCCTGCTAAACCCAGGGTTGTGAGTTCAATCCTTGAGGGGGCCACTTAGGGATCTAGGGCAAAATCAGTACTTGGTCCTGCTAGTGAAAGCAGGGGCTGGACTCTATGACCTTTCGGGGTCCCTTCCAGCTCTATGAGATAGGTATATCTCCATATATTTTTATATTAAAGCATAGGACTGAGTGGATTAGCTCTTTAAAAAAAAAAGTGAAAGTGATCCAGAACTTTGGTTGTAACTAAACATTTGCAGAATAGATTACATCTCTCGTTGTGGTCTGT
The DNA here is from genome assembly GCF_002925995.2 of Terrapene triunguis. NCBI lineage: Eukaryota > Metazoa > Chordata > Testudines > Emydidae > Terrapene > Terrapene triunguis. The sequence continues at coordinate 14,884,114 of NW_020664436.1, read as the reverse complement.
ACAGTCTCCATGGGGTTGAATGGTTTAAACACCACCATTACTCAACAAAAGGGACCAGGAAGAGGGGTATTACTGATTAATTCATTTCTGAAGCTAATAAAAAATTGATTACACAGGACAAAGGTAATAAGAGTAATATAAGCTAGCACATATCACTATAAGATGCCGATCTTTTAGTATGTATAACTTAAGACACTTACATTAATCCCTAAATTCCTTCCCATTAGTCTTCTATCCTCTGTAGTTTATAAAATTAACCTAACAAATTTATACTCTTTTGTAATAAGCATCATATATATTTTTTTCTTTTCATTTGAACTTTGCAGCAAAAGCCATAAAATATTTCAGAATATTGGTATTAATCTATTTTTAAAAAGCTTTATCTCATGGTTAAAAAAAGGGATTTACTTGAAGCTATGTGGTGCATGGAAAGACAGCAGTGTCTCCCTCTTACACTGGGGAAAGAGGTACACTGAGAAAGATAAATGGGTTATTGTGATTCCCGGATTGCTCCAAATGCACCCAGATGTATGATGTGTGTTTCGCATTAACAAAAAATAATTCTAGCTTCATTAAATTTATTTGCAAAAATAAACCAAGAAATGCTTCAAGAACGCTGCAAATAAGAAAATAGAGGCACAATGTAATATTAGCAAAATATACACTACATGAATGCTCTTTTTTATTTAGATTTTGTTTGAAAAATTTTACTGGTAACTATAAATCTGCATTTCTGGTCCATATTAATAATGGAAAAAACAAGTTGTTCCTACTGACTGATTAACACACAGGGCTATAGCCAAAGTAATTTGAACTGACCAACTCTGTTCTTATTTACCAAAGAAACAAAAACTCATTACATACATGAAGACATGGAAACCTTTAAACATTAGTGGATCCTTCTACCAGCTTTTAAGAATCTTAAGGATGTCTCTTTTACCTTCTCTTTTCCCAGGTGAAATAGCTTTAACATGCCTCCATTTTTTCAAGTTCTTCCCCGTCTCAATACAATGTCAAACATTTACTGACAAATGCTATTTTAAATTTTAAACTGCCAGTTTACCAAAAAATAAATAAATAAATAAATAAATAAAACAGACATCAGTTTAATAGGGTGAGTCTTGGAAATGTAACAGAGGGAAAACATTAAGTAGTTTCTCCTTTTAACTCAAACTAAACAAATCTCCTTAAATTAACAAAATTTAAAACTAGATGTCAAAGAAGAAAAGGCACCAGGAGATTAAACCTGGTAGTGGTATTAGGTTTATTTAAATAAAGTGAGTCATTTCATTCACGTTACTAGCGATAAGCATCAGAACTATGTTCAGCATTCTCTACTGAGAATTTTAGATTGCATATAATATAGTTAGCATACTATAAATTAAAATGGGAACACTAATTTGTCATTTTTAATACAGATAAAGTTTTGTTTTAAAAAGACCTAGTAATGACTCATAATAGCCAAGCAAAATAAATGTTAAGGCAAAGATTTAGCATTTTCAAGATTGGATGCCTAAAATCAGGAATCTAAATCCATATTTAGGCACTTAAGTGGACTGATTTTAAATGCATCCAGAAATTCCCATTAATCTGGATTTTAATAAGTTATCAAGCACACAAGAAGCACACTTAACCTCACCATTCTGTTTCACCCCTTTCTCTTCTCCCAAGCCCTCTGCTTGTATGCTGTCTACTTAGGCTTTGATCCTGCATACACGCATATGTAAAAGTGTGTGTGGGTGAGTAGTCCAACTGAACTCTCATACAAAAGTTCATACATGTGCATTTTACTTTTCTGGAACTTGATTATCTAACCAGGCACAAAGCACCTACTACTCTGTTGCCACTATACAGATTAAAAAGTAAAATCCAATGGTCTGTGAGCCATTATAAATAACAAAATTAAGTACAGGAAAATACTCAGATAAATTTAATTTGTTTTCAAAATACTTTATTTCAGACTGAGAAGTACAATAAAACTTTCACCAAGAGATTACATTCTGCATTCTCAAAGTTGTATTTATTAATTAATTTTGGGGATATGGTGCAATGATACTTTATATTAGTATACAACTCTGGAAATATAACTTAGAGGTCCCATTCCTCACAGCATCCAAAAATTGCCAGAACTTTAATTTGGTAACATTGAACCATACTCTAACTTCTCAGCTAAATCCATCTAATAGCTCCTATTTATTATAATTTTCTTCAAAAATCGGGGATCCTTTTAAAGAGCTACACTCAACTTGTATATTTCCCAAGGATTTGGTGGATTCTCTAATCACTTGGAAGTCTCTAAATCAACACGGTATATCTTTCTAAAAAGTATGCTAGAGCTCAAATAAGTTAGGGGCTTGAGGGTGAGGATCTTTGGCTTGTGTTCCACAAGAGGTCAGATTTATATGATCATCAGGGTCTCTTCTGGCCTTTAAATATATTGATGTCCTTATACTCGATTATTAACTGCTTTTTAATGGCATTTGTCTTAATTTTGGTTATACTCTTGTTTACAGATTTTAAATTTGTCCAACATTTAACCATCAGCTCCTTCTAATATTCATACCTTAACATCCACTTTTTCCCCTCAAAAAACAAAACATTATATACTTTTCAAAGAAAATGAATTAGAATTCAATAGACATTTTGCTCGTTGGTAAAGTGAAACTCTGCCTTCTCCAAAATTGTTATTCATAGATTCATAGATTCTAGGACTGGAAGGGACCTCAAGAGGTCATCGAGTCCAGTCCCCTGCCCTTGTGGCAGGACCAAATACTGTCTAGACCAGGGGTCGGCAACGTTTGGCATGCGGCTCACCAGGGTAAGCACCCTGGCGGGCCGGGCCAGTTTACCTGCTGACGCGGGAGGTTCGGCCGATCGCGACCCCACTCGCCGCGGTTCACCGTCCCGGGCCAATGGGGGCGGCGGGAAACCGCGCCAGCACCGCTTCTCGCCGCCCCCATTCCCCGGGACAGCGAACCGCGGTGAGTGGGGGCCGCGATCGGCCGAACATGCCGCGTCAGCAGGTAAATAAACTGGCCCGGCCCGCCAGGGTGCTTATCCTGGCGAGCCGCGTGCCAAACGTTGCCGACCCCTGGTCTAGACCATCCCTGATAGACATTTATCTAACCTACTCTTAAATATCTCCAGAGATGGAGATTCCACAACCTCCCTAGGCAATTTATTCCAGTGTTTAACCACCCTGACAGTTAGGAACTTTTTCCTAATGTCCAACCTAGACCTCCCTTGCTGCAGTTTAAGCCCATTGCTTCTTGTTCTATCCTTAGAGGCTAAGGTGAACAAGTTTTCTCCCTCCTCCTTATGACACCCTTTTAGATACCTGAAAACTGTTATGTCCCCTCTCAGTCTTCTCTTTTCCAAACTAAACAAACCCAATTCTTTCAGCCTTCCTTCATAGGTCATGTTCTCAAGACCTTTAATCATTCCTGTTGCTCTTCTCTGGACCCTCTCCAGTTTCTCCACATCTTTCTTGAAATGCGGTGCCCAGAATTGGGCACAATACTCCAGTTGAGGCCTAACCAGCGCAGAGTAGAGCAGAAGAATGACACTTCTCGTGTCTTGCTCACAACACACCTGTTAATGCATCCCAGAATCATGTTTGCTTTTTTTGCAACAGCATCACACTGTTGACTCATATTTAGCTTGTGGTCCACTATAACGCCTAGATCCCTTTCTGCCATACTCCTTCCTAGACAGTCTCTTCCCATTCTGTATTTGTGAAACTGATTGTTCCTTCCTAAGTGGAGCACTTTGCATTCGTCTTTGTTAAACTTCATCCTGTTTACCTCAGACCATTTCTCCAATTTGTCCAGATCATTTTGAATTATGACCCTATCCTCCAAAGCAGTTGCAATCCCTCCCACTCTATAGTGTTCAGAAATTTAGACTTTCAATTTAAGGAATACTGAGTTATGGTATTAAACTACCTCTGAAAATAAATTTGGCACACTTATTCATTAAGGACCCCCATTCAACACCAACCGAAGTTAATGGAAAGACCTTCATTGATTTCAGTGGACCTGGATCATGCGGTTTGCCTCAGTGCTTAAAATAATGGTGCATACAAGTAACTTCACCTACACGAGTACATAGTCCAATTAAAGTTAAAAATATATAAAGTGAGTAAAATTATGCTGATACATGGGCCTACAGGACTGGGGCTTCAGTATGTAAGAACAACCATGCTGGGTCAGACCAACGGTCCATCTAGCCCAGTATCCTGTCTTCCGACAGTGGCCAATGCCAGGTGCCCCAGAGGGAATGAACAGAACAGGTAATCATCAAGTGATCCATTCCCTGTCGCTCATTCCTAGCTTCTGGCAAACAGAGGCTAGGGACACCATCCCTGCCCAGCCTGACTAATAGCAATTGATGAACCTACTCTCCATGAACTTATCTAGTTCTTTTTTGAACCCTATTATAGTCTTGGCCTTCACAATATCCTCTGGCAAAGAGTTCCACAGTTGACTGTGCCTTGTGTGAAGAAATACTTCCTTTTGTTTGTTTTAAACCTACTGCCTATTAATTTCATTTGGTGGGCCCTAGTTCTTGTGTTATGAGGAGTAAATAGCACTTCCTTATTTACTTTCTCTATACCAGTCATGCTTTTATAGACCTCAATCATATCCCCACTTAGTCGTCTCTTTTCCAACGTGAAAAGTCCCCGTCTTATTAATTTCTCCTCACATGAAAGCCGTTCCATACCCCTAATAATTTTTGTTGCCCTTTTCTGAACCCTTTCCAATTCCAATATATCTTTTTTGAGATGGGGGGACCACAGCTGCATGCAGCATTCAAGATGTGGGCGTATCATGGATTTATGTAGAGGCAATATGATATTTTTCTGTTTTATCATCTATCCCTTTCTTAATGATTCCCAACATTCTGTTTGCTTTTTTGACTGCTGCTGTACATTGAGTGTGTAAGTTTTCAAATTCCCGTATTGCTCTGTAAATCTAGTTACTATGGTCACCAACTCAAAAAACACAGGAGTGTGACTACTTGTTTTCAACCACAATTTCTAACCCTGAACAGGGGGGTGCGCAAGGCCTGGGAAGAAGCAATGGCACGGGCCTCCTTTATGATCGGCGTGGGACCCAAGAACACCTCCGGCCCTGGGTCTGCAGCAGGGAGCGTGGACCTTCTCCAGCCCTGGGGGAGAGGAGCGCTCTCACTCTCCCCACCGCAGCCCAGGAGCAGGAGGAGTTCTGTGTCCCTCGCTGGGGACCCGGAACTGGAGGAGTTTGCGCCCCTCCTCCCCCACAGCCCCAGGGCCAGAGAAGCTCTGCGTTCCCCACTGGGGCCCTGGTGCAGGTGGAGCTCACTTTCCCTGCTGCAGCTCCAGGGTGAGAGGAGTTCTGGACCCCCCCTGCCTGGGCCCTGGAGGAGCTCTCTGCACCCCCCCTTTTTCTACTATAGTATTTCCTTCTAAAATGCAGTGTGCAAACTTGGTGAAGTTACACACATATCCCCATAATGTGTGGTTATGGATGTATGTGTGTCTATTTGATTTGCACATGTTCCCCCCCCCCCCCATAATGTTAAGGAGCTTGTATTGAAGGTGGATTAAAGGTACATTTTGTTGAAATGGTGAATATACTGTTGTTTATTTATTTGCATATGATCTATGTTAGTGTGTTGATATGGTTTAATGTCTATAATGTGTGTGCGTTTAATGTGCCTTCCCAAAAATGATAAAGTATAAATTCCTGAGCACGCCCCTGACCTTGAAGATCAGTACCTGACCATTAAACTAAAAGGGGATACATGAAAAATAAATGGGGGCGACTGTACTTAAATAAATTAAACCACTATCTATTCTAAACAGAATGTGTGTTAATGGTACTAAGAAACTGAAAAGAAATTGAGTCTACACGAATTTTGAGCATCTTAAGTGCCGAAACTATCAGAGGCGGATTTACAATGAAACACACAGTGCCCTGGCATGGGGCCCCCAGGACCGGGCAGCCCAGCACCGTCCAGCACCCGCTGCGGGGGCAGAAGCTGTGGAGAAGAGCAGGGAAGGAGTCGTTTAAGAGTGTGCTGGAGGCGCGGCGTGTGGTGCGCTCTCCCATCCTTTGAGCCAGGCTCCTGCTGGCTCCCGGGACTCCTGCTGCAGGCTGGCGCTGGCAGCCCTGCGTGCCACAGCAGGCAGGCAGGTGAGGGGCCGGCTGGGGGCATGCTATAGAAAAGGCGTGCGTGCGTGCTCCCCTGGTGGGGTGTCCGTCTGTGCCTGTCCTGCTGCCCTGCTCCTCTGGACACCAGGCAGCTGAGGTGCAGTCCCTGGCATGCACTGCTGCTGGCAGCCCCTGGAAAAAAGCCAGGGGAAGGGAGCAGCAGGCCAGGGGGTCTCAGCTGTCACATGCTGCTGCCGCCACAGCTCCCTTTGGCAGCGGCAAAGATGCATCTACCAGCCAGCCAGGTAAAGTAACCCAGCGGCAGCAACAGGGACTGCCTCAGCCCCGATCCCCCCCGGGCAGGCCCCCCCCCCCCCCCCCCACACACACACACCCCAGCGCCCTGCCCTGAGCCGCTCAGGGCAGGGGGCTGGGGTGGCCCCCACACACCCGGCCCACACCCCCAGCCCTCACTCCTGCACCCCCCCCATCCCCACCCCTGCCCTAAGCACCAAACAGAAGCTGCCCCAGGTAAGCGCTCCACACCCCAACCCCCTGCCCCAGCCCTGAGCCCCCTCCCACACCCTAACTCCTGGCCAGACCCCACACCCCAATGTTTTTTTACATTTTTTTTTATAAAGCGCTCTTATCCAAAGCACTTTACAATAGTTAGCTAACGGTACAAACAATATTTGGAAAGATCATTAAGTGGTCTGCCGAGACCCTTAGAAATTTTCAAGTGTTCTGTGAAAAAAAAAGTTAGACTAAAAAACAATCAAGGCCCCTCACTTTATTTTCATTTAGTTCCTATTACTTATAATAGAGGGGGAGGATGAAGAAAAAAAGAATGTAGTACAGGGATGAGGGAGATAAGAAACAATGTTCTTTTTCTTGGCTGGGTCTCGAAGGGGCCCCCAAAAATGAAGCTGAGCACAGGGCCCCACTAACTCTAAATCCGCCACTGGAAACTGGTATACCCTTTTCTCACTGTAATTTATTTTTAACAATATCCACCCCCTGTTCTTAAGATTTTTAACTTCTTCAGCTTTGTGGTGCACCTACTAATTATTAACTACAGGGACTGATGAGTTTGCTCAACAGAACTTGCTTGAAATCCATTTCCATATCTCAAAACTTCAACTACAGCGAAAATACTGAAATGCTAGTTGAGGTCCATGAAACCAGGCTGTCATGCTGAGTCAGTATGCTGTCATAATTATCTAGTATGTTTGCTTTCTTTCCTGTTATATATTTAGGGTTTCCTCAAGTTTAAACTACTCTCATACATTTTCTCTTCAGAATAAACAGATTCCTTTAGTCACCTCCTTAAAACTGTTCCACAGAATGCAATAAGCCAGCACTTAAAGGAGGTTTTCACAGTATAAGAAGTTATAACATTTTGCCTGCAGTTTTCTGTTTTCTTGCTTTCATTAGATTTTGACACTTAAATAACTCCCCCCCCACCTAACTTATCTTTTTGCCTATTACTTTAAGTGCAGTCACAATCTTCGTGTATCACATCAATCTGTTACAAAAGAAGTGACTGATATCAAAACTTTATCAATGAAAACTTGTGATACTGTCAATGTGTTTAATACAGATCAAAAGGAAAATGTGTTAGTTGAGACAAAAGTTTTGTTAAACACACTTCATAAGTAGCGAGATTAGCTGAACAACATAAATCCCCCCTTTTTTTTTTAATTTAAAATACACACTCTACATGAATGAACACATTCTCCAGTGATAACAAAAAGTAATCCAAACATTTTAAAAGAATTGTAAACAGTAAACAAAATTAAGCCAGGAATGTTCCAAAATAAAACATAATGGAATATCTAAAACAATGAAGGGAATGTATATTTCATATGGAGATTTTAACTATATGAAATTTTAATATTTAAGGCTGCTCAGTCATCTTATGAATCTACATGTTCTATTATTTCACTTTACAAGTCGTCTAACAAAAAACAAAAACCCAATTGTTTTAGATAGAATGTTTCATTTAGTCTGAGGAAAAACTAATCTTGAGTTTTAGTACACACTAACATGCTTACACTAACACCCTCAAAAGTGCAACTGCACTATCATTCATTACACTTTCACAGAATATTAGCTAATTTAGAATCTATCTATGCTAGAAACGGAAATATGTTTTAAGACTTTGTTACAACACAGTTCTCTTCCAACACAGTTACAGGATGTTTCCATTGTCCCATGTTTTTAGTGAGTTGCTTTGTTTTGGTTTTAAGTTTAGTAATAGTTTTTAGAACCACGTTAAAGCCTTGGATGATTGCAAGAGATGTTAGGTCCCTTCTGCATTGCAAAACAGAACTGTACTTTAACTGTTCACTTTGGATTTGCATCATGGATGGGAACAGTCAAACTGGATTACAGCAACCAATATTTTTGTTATGCTAATCATGGCACAAAGTAAACAAGGTTTCCAAGTTATTTTTAATGGGAATCACTGCATTAGTGTACTGGTATCATAACAATATCTTCTAAAAATGAAACATTTTAAAAAGTTACTTAAAAACTATTTATAACATTTATTGGGAACAGGAGGGATTATTAGCTATTTACCCATTTAAATCATTAAAACTTGTACCCAAGAAATGAAAGAGCACTTTGCAAACTGTTTCCTGATAGACGTTTTCTAGGCATTTTGAAGGCACTATTTGTCTGGGGATGGGGGCGTGTTTTGTTTTGTTTTTTAAGAGTAACAACTACAGAAGCACTCAGTTTGAAATTCCTTTCGTAAATCAATATATAGTTTCTTATAAACCTGCTCACAGAAGCTTAAATTATAAACAGTTCAACTCTAGAGACGTCTTCATGTTCATCTTAATACAGTCCCTTTTCACAATAAAATGTGCTTCAGTTTCAAAAGCAATGTAACTTTTCTAGGAGGAACTAGAGTTTGTATCATAGTTCCAGTCCAAACAAAATAAATCAAAACCTGCTGAGAGACTACCAGCTTCCTAGAGACAAAATGTAACAATTACAACAAAACATTCCTGATTTCTTAATTTGGTTTTGTGTCAAACAAAAGTATATACTAAAACACCGAGATACTAACTTTCCATACAGCTATATAAAAGTTAGTAGAATCTACTCAAGTTAACATTAATACCAACCTAGTTATAACAAACAGAGATGAACCAGGGAAGAAACCACCTACAACAAAAGATTATTACTAGTCTGTGTAAAAATCTGCAAACGTTATGCACTGATATTAGAGAGAGAATTTGGACTAACCAAATTTTTATTTATTTACATACACACACACACATATATACACACACACACACATATACACACACACACACACACACATATATACACACACACACACACACACACACAGCTCTCAAAGAAAAAACATTTAGCTCTGTAAAGTTTTCCTTTGAATCTTTTATTTAAATTTCCATGTTTGCCTCATCCAACCAGCTCACACACACACACATTCTATAATTAAAAGCCCAATCCAATTAAAGATATTGGGGTCAATTTAAAACTCCCAGCAGGAAAACAAAAAGACCTACAGACAGAATATCCTTAATGAATATACTTTCAAAAAATCAAAGGCAACTTTCTTCTTTTGTATGCACACTTTCTTACTTAAATCCTGACTGCCCTAAACTGTGTTATTCATGTGGAGTCATACAAAAGTAAAATACAATGCATGTGGAGCTATACAAAGTAAAAAGCAAAGCACTTTGTTAAAAGTTTACATTGTTCATTTTTATGCTACTTGCTTGTAGGCAGGTAAGAGGTTTTTTTAATATATACAAAATATGCACCAACTATGGTTGCTGAATTCAAGCGGCCCTATGAACACAGTTACAATAAGTCAGAAGCAAGTACCTGCAGAACAAACTGCTATAAGTAGTATTATATAAGTATCAATACTGGCTAATAGTTTACTAGATATCTACATCCAAACTTCAACAATAAATGTCTTTGTCATAAGAAGTTTACTTTAACTAAAGTAGATCTTAAAGATTTATTTTTGCAGAATAAATTCAAATAGCCACTCAACTAGTAATTATATTTAGGAATGTTATGTTATCCAAAAGTGTTAAAACCATTTATCATCCACTTGGCTTTAAATTTAAATTTTAAGATAACGAAAGTCCTGTTTTAAAACCACTCATTTTAATTAAGGTACAAGGAAGAAAAAACTGTTAGAAGTGATGTAAAATATCTGTTTATTGCCCAGAAGTAAACTGAGAATTGCAATTCACATATAGCAATTAAACACTCTATAAACCCCATGTCTGTCACCACTAGTTACTTCATGAGTGTAATCTAAATATATGATACTTCCAGTGATTTTAAAACTTTCATTCCAAAGTAGTTAACCCTCAAATAGCCAAAATATCATATACCTATATACACTGCAGTTTGTATTGTCAGAATAAATTACACTTTGTTTACAGAAGCTAATCACTAACCCTGCCTTTTTATTCAACTGTGCTACCTATAATTCTATGCAAGTCCTTGAAACCACAACCGAGAGCAATGCACCAACAAATAACTAACAACAGTTCACTTCAACATCAACTTTTGGATGTGCAAGACAGCCACCATAATGGCTGATCCAGCAGGACTGATGCGCAGGAGGAGGTTGGTTTGTTTACTTGCTTGCCAGAGCCGCCAGCAGCAGCAGCAGCACCACTTGAGCAATGCAATGCCACGAACAGACCATCCTTCCACATTTCTATTCTTAGCACACGCGCAACTTCCAAGCTGATAAAAAATTTACTACTAACACCACAGACTTCTACGTTACATTTACCTCAAATTCACTGCCAGGCGAGGGGGAGGGGGGACCAGGGAAGGCGATGGGGTGGGTCGTGGGGGGAGGGGTTTCGGCGTGGGAACTAGCCGCCTTTGGAGCCCCGCGCACCTCCCCCCGCCCCACCATCACCTCGGCGATGCAGTAACCTGCGGTGCCTGGACAGGCCGCCCCCGCCAGCGTCCCCTGCCCCGCTCGGGGCGGCGGCCGGTCAGAGCCCCCCCGGGCCGGCGCCGCTGGGACCAGTCTCGGGGGAGTCTGGGGCTGAGGGGGAGGAGCTGGGCGCTGATGCAGCCTCCTCCCCACCCAGACAGGGACGGTCTGGCTAGGCCAGAGGGGCCCCCTCCCCGGCTCCCCGCGGGCTGCCTGCGCGCCCGGCTGCGGCCCCGTCACCCCAGCTGCCCCCAGACCCGGCTGTTACCTGCGACGACGACGCTGCGGAGCGGGCGGGCGGGCGGCGGCTTCGGGAGGGGAGCCCCGCTGCCCCTCCCCGGTCCCCCCGCCGGGCTCGGTCCCTCGCGGCCGGTGTCTCCGCGGGGGGAGGGAGGCGGCTCCGGCCCCGGCGCGCGGAGGAGGCGGCGGCTACATGGAGCGAGCGTCCCCGCTACACAGGGAGGCGCCCGGCCGGGCAGCGCGGCCGCAGCATCCACGGGGTCAGGGCGGCGGCTCCTCGCTCCGGCTCGCTCGCTCGCCCCGGGGCCCCCGCTCTCGGCTCCGCCCGCCGCCTCCGCCGGGCTCGTTATTGACTTTCGGGAAAACTCCCGACGTCACTGGCTCCCCCCGAGTGTCTCCCCCTCCGTCCGCGGCGGCGGCGGCATCCCCCAGCTCTCGCGAGAAGCGCCGCACTGGGGGGGCTGCCAGACAGAGGGGGGAGGAGAAGGAGGGGGAGCCAGACAGAGCGGGGAGGGGAGGGGGTCTGAGGTGAGTGTAGGAGACAGCCCGACCGACCCGGCCTGACAGACATCCTGGGGAGCCTGGCTGAGGGGAAGGAAGAGCCAGAGGCCGGGAGGGCTGGAGAGGAAAGGAGCTAGGCAGAGGGGGAGATGGAGGTGATGGGGAGAGGCAGGCGGAGGGAAGAGGGGTGGAAACTCATCCCATGGGAAGGGTTCTGGGGCTGGAAGAAGTTCACCTAGGTTTCAGTTTTCCTTTTCAGGCATAAAGGCACGTGTGGCTAAGGTTAGCCAGCCAGCAAGTGGTGAACGTTTCCTTAGCTTTTGGATTTGTTCTTTAGATTTGTACCAACACGCCCTATGCGAGGATAATAACCATCCCCCTGCTGCTGTCTCTACACTTTATGGTTAAGCCCTTTTGTTTTCAGATTTTATTTTGTTTACAATTTCTCAGCTATTTGTTCAGGTTTATTACAAAAATTTTGGGGAAAAAATCAACCTCACACTTTTCTGGGTAAATATCAAGGTAACTATCCCTCTCTTCTCCTGATCTTGTTTTTGCTTTTTAAACTTTCAAAATAAAGTTTTGTTTATTTTCCTTATGTTCTGAAAGGAAATCAGATAGTTTTTCATTTTCAACACATTTTAGCCTGAAAAGTAATTCACCAATCTTTATTTGCTTTGATGTACAGATAGTTATCAGCATATCTGTAAAGCTGATAATGTATGTGTATAGTGGGTGTGGGACAATAGTAATACACCAGTGCTCAAGTCATTCCATTACTTTTGCCCTTGCTCCCCACTCCTGTGAAGGAAATAGCAACTCAGTAAGAGTTTATGGAGCTGCCATCTCTCCTTCTAGAGCAGGCCTAGAAGTGGAAGAGATGGAAGAAGCAGAGTGAGGAGGTGGCACACTCATCTCCATCTCTTCAGCTTCAGGGCCCACTCCAGAAGAAGAGGTGATGGTCCAGATGATCAAACTGCCCTCTTGCCTGCCAGAGCACGGAGCCAGATTTGGGGAGTTCTGGCATTTCTGAAATTCAGGTGAAAATTGGTGAGAACCAAATAATGGCTTCTGTAAAACTATCTGGTTAAAAAAATGGTAAAAACTGAAAACAAAGGGCCTTTGTTATGGTATAGTAACTGTTCCCTGTACTACCACCCCTCTGAGTTAGAATGTGAGCTCTTTGGGACAGGGACTTTGTTTATGATCTGTAAAATAAGGAGTACATTTATATCCCTCTTTAATAACAGCTCTACTTTTTCCAATAGTGTTACTTGCCCGTTTTCTCTCTATATTGTAATTTAAAAGAAAACTCTTCTATAAAAATTGTGTGGTTTATAGCGCACAAGAGCTATCCAATCTGGACATGTTTTGAGTTTTATTTCATTTTCTTTAAACACTTCTCTTCCCCTGAGAACTGATGGCACAGTTGGTTCTGTATAAACTTCGAAGAATGGCGCAGTAACACTACAAGGGAAAATGTTAAAACACTCTAGTTGAGGTATCTATGGAACATCTCAAATCTGTACCTTTTAAAACAATCATTTTTAGCTCCTTGCTTAATTTCTCCAGTGTTTACATATATTTTATCCTAATGGATGTCTAAGAAAGATCAAGAATTTTTTCCACTTAAAGTTCTCCTCGATCGTTGACTGAAAAAACACTAAACTTTTGCTTCTCAGATCTTGATCCTGCAATACTAACTTGAACGAGTGATTCTTATGTATCTAGTCCCATTGACTAAAAGACTATATGTCAGCAGACTGCTCCTTCATTAAAATACATTTTGTGGCAACATACTGCTACCTTTTGATTTTTATTCTATCAGTTAAATGTTTTGCATAATATATATGCAGTTTCATTTGTGCTGAAGTACATCCATTATATTTACAATTGATAGTGACATGTATAAGGATCTATTATCACTCCAAAAGGAAAAAGATGTTGATTTATCAAACTAAAACTTTTCAGTGTTTCTTTACCCTAACATTTGTTCTAAAAGTGACCTGCAAAGACAATATTTATTTATGGGAAACAGTGGGTTATGTTGTTTCTTTTCCTTGCTACTCCACTGCCTTTTAAAAATTGAAATTGCAGGTCCTTGTTTCCTGGTTTTGCTGGAGGACCTGGTGAGATCTCTGAAAGGCTTAAATAATCACATGGGGCTGTAACCAAGATTCAGCTCTCTGTCTCTTCAGTTGTGAAGGAGAAAAGCAAAACCTACTCCCTACATTAATTAATAGATACTTTTCTAGAAAAGCACACACCATATATTGCTACCTTCTTCAGTTCCTACAGTGAGGGACTTCCTCTTTTTCAGTAGCTCCTTAATGAAATGACAAGTTTCAGAGTAGCAGCCGTGTTAGTCTGTATCCGCAAAAAGAACAGGAGTACTTGTGGCACCTTAGAGACTAACAAATTTATTAGAGCATAAGCTTTCGTGGGCTACAACCCACTTCTTCGGATGCATATAGAGTGAAACATATATTGAGGAGATATATATACACACACATACAGAGAGCATGAACAGGTGGGAGTTGTCTTACCAACTCTGAGAGGCCAATTAAGTAAGAGAAAAAAAACTTTTGAAGTGATAATCAAGATGGCTCAGTACAGACAGTTTGATAAGAAGCAAGTGTGAAAATACTTACAAGGGGAGATAGATTCAATGTTTGTAATGGCTCAGCCATTCCCAGTCTTTATTTAATCCTTTGTTGATTGTGTCTAGTTTGCATATCAATTCCAGCTCAGCAGTCTCTCGTTGGAGTCTGTTTTTGAAGTTTTTCTGTTTTAAGATAGCCACCCGCAGGTCTGTCATAGAATGGCCAGACAGGTTAAAGTGTTCTCCCACTGGTTTTTGAGTATTATGATTCCTGATTTTGATTCTTCTCTCTTGGAGAGCCAGTCAGCAGCCCTTCAAATTCAAAACACCTGAAGTTTCAAATGAGCAATGTGTGTGGAGCTTCTATCCTGGAGTTCAAGCCTTTGTGTCTGAGTGCATCCAGTATGTTCTTTTTGGTCTTTGTCCCATGACAAACTCCATCAGATAATTTATTTTAACACTATCTCATATCATACAATTTCAGGGTGATAAGGACCCTTCTGCACAGTGGCAAGTATTCAAAGGCCAAACTTTTTGAGTGAAATCTTTGTCCCATTTAAGTTAATGGCATTTGATATCAATAGAATCAGAATGTCACCTTATGTTTCTACTAAGTAGATCTGCCTTACTTTCAAATACGAATCTCTGCCACTTGCAATGATAAATGCTACACTAGTAAAATAGATACATTTTATCTTAGTTTATTTCTCTTATTTTTTAAAAGCTGCCTATTTTAATTACTTTCTTTAATTTTGTCAATGGCTACTTTGTATAAATAACCTAGAAGATCCAACATGAAACCACATTTACTTTATATTTTAAAATGAAAAACCAAAAATGCTGCAGTAATGACACTTTCATTATTGATGAGGAAAACATTTTTCTTTAATGAGAAGTACTTTATTATATTTAATTACAATAACTTACACGTTTCTGAAAAAATGACCATGGGCTAAAATTTCTTGTATTTACTTTGAGCCTAAATGTGAATTTGTTTGGTAAGATTCCATTAGAATATTCTTGATCTATCCCGATGAGGGAAAGGGGTTGTTCATGAGTTAGCACCTTTTGAAAAATGTACTATTTTGTATTTAGATAACTGTCTTTAAAAAATTCAGATTCATCCTGGATTTAAGGCTAGATCTACAAAATAACTTAGTTGCGTAATTGCTACTTTTGGCATCTGTGAGATCTTCTAAATCCTTACTCAATTGGTGCCTGAAGTCCCTAGGCATCTGACTGTCCACTATTAGAGTCCCCTAGATATCCATGTTTCTGCCAGTTAACATACACACAGCTGCCTCGGTTTGGGTTTGGGTGCCTATTTCACTCATAAGCCCCAGTGGGATCCTCAGAGGTGCTGCCCCATCTGTCTCACCTGTGGGGCCCAGCCCAGTAGACAATCTCAAAACATGCAACCCCTCACAAAACAGCCAGATGAGAAGGTGGAGGTGGTGCCCCCTCCCCTATAACTTTTAGCTCCATGGCTAGAGCACTCATCTGGGACATGGGCTCACAGGGTCTTTCTCTGACCCAATGCATATTTTAATTATTTATGTACAGTGGAACAGCTTCAACAGGAGAGATTGAGTGAGACTTGCCCTCGAATACCCCATAGACCAATGGTTAAGGCACTCTTGCAAGGTAGGAGACCAATGTTAAAATTCCTTTTCTACATCAGACGGGGGGCGGAAATTGAATCCTGGGTCTCTCACATTGTGGGTGAGTGCCCCCAAACACTGGGCTAAGAGTTATAAGGAGGGCTGCTCCTCCTGGCATTTCTTGCAAAAAATAATTGAGGCACCTAACTCCAGGAGAGGGTTCACAGCTGAGACTCCTAAGCAGAGATAGGTACCTGCCTCTGGCCTGGACCTAGACCATACCCCTGTCCTTGACATTTCCTTCAGGCTAGTTTAGGTGACTCCCTGCTCAGTATGCTGGCATTTCTGGATCCCATTCTTAGACACCCAACTCTGCTCATATATAGGGAGCCAGGGCACCTAACTCAACACTGTGGATTGATCTGGGTGGCAGGGTGCCTAAAAGGTACTACACTGCTGAACGTTATAAAACCTAAGTCTCTTTTTGGATCTAGTACTTAATCCCCAACAACAAGTACCATTGGCATTTTTGAATACTTCATTTGGAAATAGCAAAGTTTATAAGTCTTGCTAAGGGTCTGACCATGCAAAGCTTTACATACATAAGTAAGCTTTATTTGCATAGATAATTGTTCTACAAGTAGTCTCATTGAACTCAGTGGGCCTGATTTTAATCTGATTTTTTTTATTTGTGTGGATTGTGAAGTGTGTGGTTCAGCAAAGATTTACTATACAACAGTTTACAGAAACTGTATTACTCATTAATTAATACCATTTTTTTTTCATTTGGGGCCAGATTATGCCACCATTATTTTGATTAGTATTATCCTGCTCCATGATTTAAGTGGGATTTCTCATGTACTAAGGTATTACTCAATATACGTTTTGTAGAAATAAGCCCCTTGATTAATAACTATTTTTAGTGATATATCTACTTTGGAAATAATATGGCTGTAATGTGCCGACTGTGAAAATTTAATAACGATGACATACCTTCTGAAGAAGTAACATTATTTTCAGATTAGCTACTCAAACTTAGTGTACATATTAATGATACATGGGGAAGAGAAGCATGATATCAATCAAAAGATGAATTGTATGAGGATAGCATAACTGTATGGAAATTACAGATCTTGTTGGTGAACAAATTGCTATAGCTGATCAAATTTTTTGCAAGTGGGATAAGGACAATAGGTCTATACGCTAACTCCCTAAGAGTGGGAAGCTGTGATGTTACACATTTACACAAATAGGGACATGGAAGTATCTGAAGAGGGCCCATTCATTGTCATCCATATCGGAAACACCAATATGTCTAAGACAAAGATAAAAATGATCATTTATAACTTCAGGAACCTGGACCAGAAGCTAAAGGAGAAAACTGTGGCAGGTAATCTCTTTGGAAATTTTGCGTATACTGAGAGACAAAGATGGAAGGTCTCTTTCTGTTCAATTTAATACATTTGTGGAGTACTGAGATCCCACAGTGACAGGCTATATATATAGATTAATCCTGACAGTAAACAGGTGGCTTAGAATGTGGTATAGAGAGGAGAGGGTTGTGTCTGCAGAGCATTGGTCCTCTCGTTGTAGCAAGAAGGGGCTGTGCAGATTGCATGGACTCCACTTCAGCCTCATTCCCCTTCATTTCTGGGAGACTAATGATGTCACTTAGGAGGATTTTAAACTAAAATAGTGAAGATTGTAAAAAAGGTAAAGGGGCAATGTGCCTAATAAGGAAATGTTGACAAGGTACTAAAAAGGAAAGTTAGGAAAATACTTCTAAAATAGCTCTATGCTACTATTAGTAGCATGGGGAAATAAATAGGAATAACTCGATATTTTCATGCATGAACACATTTAAAAGGACAGGGTTAACTTAAAATATAGTCATTTTAAAAATGAATACATAGTAGCTCAAATTACTACACTTACCCTTGAGTTCCCCATGCCAGGTTATGTGGTTTAACAATCACATATGACTAGTTTCCCTATTGTGATATGAAAGACCCACACCGGTAATAGGGGGAAATGACTGGCAGACGAAGCAATGATATTCACTATACACTAAGTGCTGCCAAATGCATAAACTGAAAAAAAAAATCAAATCACTTTCAATTATAGGGGCTACTTGCAAAAACAATGCTTAAACTTTTTTAGACAAATATGATTTGTTTGTGTAATTTGATGACACCATAGATATAGTGAGTCTGATCCTGTGAGGTGTTAAATGTCCTCAACTTCCATTGGGCTGTGACTCTGAATCCCCTTTCTTGTTACATACACACAAATTCTTCTCCTCGTGATAACTAGATTCTTAGGGATAAGAATGAGCTTATTTGTAGGGTGAAGGAACATAGATTGGGTACCGATTTCACCTCATCAGACACCCACAATGCATTGAGAAATAACAGAGCTGGTTGGTGTGTTCAGGCGGATTTTACAGTCTTTCTCTGTCACTTTGATTTCTAACTGGTTCTGTCTGTCTTTCCTTCACCCCTCCCATCTCTGCTTCTCATTAACCTCAGTGCCTGTTCCCTGTCTCACGGGGCAATGTGTTCTCACTACAGTTACTATGCTTTCCTCAGCATTCTCCTCCCTCTCCCACAGCTACCCATTCAAATGACTACTCACAACTGCAATGGAACCTTTCAATGCCAACATCACCCTCCTTCTCCTCTTAAAAGGGGGCATTATCCATCGTGTTCTGCTTGTTGGTAGTAACAACCACAGCACACATAATAAGCATTTATTTATTTTAGACCAACAACATGTAAGCATGCTACAAACATGTAGGAAGGTGAGGTCCCTGCCCCAAATTTGTTAGAGAATAACAGTAGAGGAACTAATGTTATTTTGTGTACCTTGTTACTGTAATTAGTTTAGCTATGCTGAGCACCATAGGATTCATGGATTAACATCCGTTATTTTTACAGCATTTATATTATTTGGTGTTTTATCATTTATATATTTAATGGCTTTTTTATTATTATTTCAGTATTACTCAAAGGCCTCAATAAAAGTTGAGGCCTTTTGTACTAATTGTATACTAATGCTGAACAAACACATAGAAAGACATGTTACCTGCCCGGATAAGTTTAGTCTAATTTGAAACAAGACAAAACAATTGAGTGTGACAAACAATGGGAGGAGAGAGAGGAAAAGAGTAATGACAATATGATCACACAGTTATATAGGTTAGCTATAAGCATAACTTGATGTAAATATCCTCTAAAGTTCTTGGAAATTTTTCCTCAAAGTGAGCACATAAATTGGCTCCATAGTCGACAGATTTATCTGAGGAAGGTCAGTCTACTACAGAAGCAACCCCCCAATCCAATCCAATCCAATCCAATCACCGTCTTTTTTTCTTTTGTTCTCTATCCACCTTTACTTTCCTGTCCTTCCCCCCCCCCCCCTCCATCTCTCTCTCTCTCTCTTTTAAAGGAATTAAATGCAAAGCCATTGGCAAAAAAAATCTTTGTTGTGGAATATAATAGCACAGTGACCAGCATAAATTGATTTCTAATTAAGCACCTCATAAGAGGGCCTGATCTTTCTCCCCTGAAGGTGGTGCGGAAAATGCCAACTGATTTAAATGGGAAAGGATCTAGCCCATAATGCATGAGCACAAGCAAGGAGATTAAGGTTATGAGGCAGGGGGAACAGGTGGGAATCTTAACTGAATGTCCTATGCTTAGAGGCTTTGTTGGTTACATGTCCCCACTTCTAAGAAAGGCATAGCTATCCAGAGAGAAGGAAAAGAGCATATGAAGAGAGAGGTGGCTGCTGCTGAAGAGAAAAGAAGCCAGCTCCTGCCAACTGTAGGCCAGACCGTCCCCTTGGCATATATAAGGAATCTTTCCCATCTTCTTTAGCAAATAGGGAATGTGAAGGTGAGTGAACCTTATCCTTTGAATCAGGGCCGGATTAACTTTTTGTGGGCCCGGCGCCAAACATATTTGTGGGCCCCCATTGGGGAAATAGGACATGTGATGGGGGGCAGTCCGCAGAGCGAGGGGCCGGTTGGGGGCAATGAGACGCAGCGCAGCAGGAGTGGCCCCACTCAGCCCAGCACAAGGGCACTATTTACAAACCCCAAACTGCTAGACGCACACTGGCCCGCCCAGCCCTGCGCTGCCAGCGTGCCCCTTCCACACTGCCACTGGGCCCAGTGCCCTGCCCTTATGCCAGTGCCCCCTCATGCAGAGACTTTCCCCACAGATCCCTATGCCCAGCACCCCCTGCCTAGATACCCCTCCCGCTGACCTCCCACCACAACTACACAGCACCCTGCACAGCATACCCCCTGCCCAGCTCCCCCACCCACAGATCCCCTACTGTCCAGCACCCCCTTCACAGTCCCACCATCACAGCTGTACAGTGCCCCATATTCCTGAGGGAATTCTGCATCAAATTCTGTGCATAATATTTTAAAATTCTGATTTTTTTTTATAATAAATAAATGTGGAAGCTCCACCGTGGCAGTGGGGAGCACAGGCCACTGGCTGCATGGAGGTGGGAGATCACCCTGCAGCCTCCCCCACCCCCTGGGACAGGGACTTGGCAGTGAGACTGAACCTGACCCTGACACAGCACAAGGGCCAGGCCTGCAACAGAAACACCCTGGGGCCCTGCCCCTTTTGTGCCAGGCACATCAGATATGGGCTGGGAGGCTCAGCCCAGGAGCAGGATCCAAGTGCAGAGGGACTTAGTGTGGGGGGATCCAGATGGGGGTAAGAGGGTTCTGGGGGGGGAAGTCTGGGTGCAGGCAGCTCAGTGGGGGATCTGGATGCACAGGGAGGTGCCAGGTGCAGGGGCAATGGAAATCTGCAGGGGGGATCAAGTGAAAGTGGTTGAGCTCAGCGGGGTAAGGGGGGGAGGTGGGATTGTTGTACTTAAAGTACTGAACAGGATCTTTTCAGGGGGAATAAGGCAAACGCCACATTCATTGGTAATACATGCATCAATCAACACTGTATCATATGCATATGATCTATATTACACTCATGCACTCACATACTCCATCTTGTTGTTGTTACCAATTAGTTGCTCCCCTTAACTTCACTGGCCAGGTGAGTTAGATGGGGAGGGGTGGAGCCGGGCTTCTGCCAATCTGGATCAATGCTCCGATGTTGACAAAACCCAGGGTCCTCTGCAAGACACCACCCATTTATAGCAGCTTCCCTCTCATGCAAATCTATACCAGATTCAAAATCTGTGTCCGTTGGTCCTTTGTGCTGCTTCCTTCTGGGTGTTGCCCCAATACTGTTCAAAGAAGTTGTTTCCAAAAGAAGGTGCTTGATTCTAAACCCTCCCCTCCCAGGCCATCAATATGTCTGCTCTTCTTTAGTGAGACCACCTGACAAGTTTGATTGTCCTTGGGTCTGGCTTCCATCCCCTCTCCAACTAGCTGTCTGGAGGTGCTTGCCTTCCACGCCTTGCTCATTCACGCAACATGCCAGTTGATTAAGGGATTATACCATTATACCAAGGCTTAACACAAAGTTTTCTATAACTTTTTCTACATAGGGATCTGATACAAAGTTCCTATATCAAAGGACTTGATACAAAGTTGTATGAAAATAGCTTAATACAGGGTTATATGAAGAGGCATAATACAAAGTCATATGCAAGTTAGAGGTTATATATGGATAGGCTTAATACAAGGTTATATAGAGAGCCATAAAGTTATGTGAAGATGCTTAATACAGAGATTTATCTACAGGGTTCATTTGGGTGGGGTCCAGGTGTAGGTGGTTGGGGCTCAGTGGGGAGGGTGTCTGGGGGGGCTCATTGGGGTGGTACAGACGCAGGGGAGGTGGGGCTTATCAGGGTGAGGGTTTGATGGGCCTGCTTAACAAGGGAGCCCCAGCTGCTGCCAAGAGGATCCGCATGCTGGGACCCCGTTTCCCCTATCCCAGGGATCGGTAACCTTTGGCACGTGGCCCACCAGGGTAAGCCCCCTGGCGTCCATAGGTTCGGCCGATTGCGGCTCCCACTGGCCGTCGTTTGCCGCTCCAGGCCGATGGGGGCTGCGAGAAGCTGCGGCCAGCACATCCCTCGTCCTGCAGCCCCCCATTTGCCTGGAGCCACGATCAGCTGAACCTGCAGACGCGGCAGGTAAACAAACTGGCCTGGCCCACCAGGGGGCTTACCCTGGCAGGCCATGTGCCAAAGGTTGCTGATCCCTGCCCTATCCCCTTCTCTTCCCCATCCCATGCCCCTTCCTTCCCCACTGCCTCTGTCCCCCTGCCTTGCCTGCCCACCATGGGTACTCACTGTTGTACAAGATGAAGGATGGCTCCCAGCACACAGAAGGGAGCTCAACCAGCACTAGGACCCAGAAGGTGGTGTCCAGCTGCAAAGTCCGGGGAGCTGAGCAGCACCTTCTTTTTTCAGCCTGGCTGTGCAGCTCTGCAGTCAGAGTAGGTGTGCTCATTCCACCCCCTTCCCCAAGGCCCCACCCCCGCCTCTTCTCTGCCTCCTCTCCCCAGGTGAGCATGCTGTGGCTGTGCTCGTCCCCCACCCTCCTGCCAGCAAACAGCTGATCGGCGGCAGGGAAGGGGAGGGCGGGGAGGGAGCAAGCTGTGAGAAGAGGCAGGGGAGGGGGAGCGTGGCTGCCCTACTGCAGCAGGAGCCTCAGTGCCAGGAGCACCAAGCTTCTGCCCCCCGCAGGAGAGAGCGGGGGGTGGAGAAGAGTGGCCTGGTCGGGGCCCCCCTGGAGTGTGGGCCCGGCTCTCCATGGTAAATCCACTACTGCTTTGAATAGCTGTTACTTCAGCACATGACTGCCCTGTCAGTATTCTTTTTTCCTCTCAGCAGCCATACAGTCTCCTTTACATAACTTGCTTGCATCAGTATCATCAGTCACTTGGATTATAGCCCTCATTATTCTGTACCCTTAGAGGTGTGGGAAAGTTCTCTTAGGCTTAGCCATAAAAGTGGTTGAGTAGCTGCTCCTGGAATGCTCTCTATGCTGCTTCCTTAATTTTGCCTCTGACCTGCCTTATGTCAGAAAGTGCCTGCATTTCCTGAGAACTAAAATATGAACTGAAATTAAAGAAAATTAACATTTAGACTACAACCACAGATTGGGTTTACACTAGCAAGGACTTTTCACAGGTCTGATAAGTGTACTTTGGTTAATAATCTGGCATAACCACACATTAAAATCTTAACAATAACATTGCATTAACAATTTTCAAAACTATGGGCCAGATTCACTTGAAGGCTTCAGTTCATTTGCACCAGTTTTGCTGACTAAGGGATTTACAGCTGCTTTGCTTCGTCTGGGCAATACAAAGCATCCAGAGAATACTGGTGAATCTGGCCTTTTATATACTTACATTTTGCAGAATAATCCAATGTGAAACACAAGAGAAATATTTAAAATGAGATTTTCTGCCAAATTGAGTACTGAGCTGTCCAGTCCAAACTTTTTTGATAACAGAAATTTGATCAATTATGAACCTCTTATCCCTTTCTTTACCCTGTGCTTGGGGAGTTGAGGGGGAGGGAAAGAGTATCAGCAAAGACTAGCAACTTGTAACTCAGTACAAGAGACAAAAGTATTCACCCATCCTCCAGTAATACCAAGATTTGAACAGGGTGCTCCTGAGCAGATGGTTTAACAGACTATAGCATTAGTTTGCTGATCCTCTGTGCTTGCTAATTAATTCTTCAGTTTACTAGGATTTAAGATGATTGTTAAAAACAAGGCTTCCCTTAAAATAAACTTTAGGTAAATGTTGGAAAATGATAGTAGAGATTATAATGATTATAAGAAGCATTTGTGTGTCATCTTTTAGAAATGACATTAATCAGTTGACCTGTCTTACCTGCTATCCTCATGTGTTTCAGATTTTCTTCTAAGAAGAAGAATTCTGCTTTGTTTTCCTAGTTAATTAATCCTCTAACTTCTTGTTGATACTGTTGGGTCAAGATTATCCCCTTGAATTCAGTGGGAGTGCCGTATGCATAGCCAAGGGAAAAATTTAGTCCTATGTTTTCAAATTCTACTTCCCCGTTGACTTCTCTCTCTTCAGTTGTTCTAAGATTGCTTGTTATATGCTTATTTTTGCAATTCTCATATAATAGTTTATATTATATTACACCAAAATGGAAATATTATGGAGAAAATATTATGAACAAACATTTTCTGTGAAAACAACGTCTTTACTCACCAAAACAAAAAGTTATGAATTCTGAAGACAAAGGTCCATTTTTTCTGTCCTTAATGGGGTCTGTCTAAGTGCTTACATGATCCCCATTATTATACTAATGGCCTGATCCGATGCTCACTGAACTCAGTGGAAAAATTTCCCATTGATTTCAATGGACTTTGAATTAGGTCCTATCTGAGTATCTCTCCCCATTTTGTTGAGGAGGGCTGGATGGATTTAGTTAGTCCTCACTACTTGGCCTTGCTTGCAAACAGAGGTTGCTGTGGAGTGATACAAGTTGATTTTTTTTTTTTTTTTTCCCCTCTAGTTTTGTTTACAAAATCGTTTTCTTAGTTGTAGCCAAGTCTACCGCTGGATGGTTAGTTATTTCTTCTTTCATTTGACCAACATGTCTGAATTAAGAGTTCCATTGCATCTCTATAATTGTTGATTTCATCACATATATTATTGAGTTGTTTGTTTTTGTCAAAAAAAAAAACAAATTTGTAGATAATTCATACCTTATCATTATTTAGGCTATCCATCTGGTAAACCAAGAAGATGCTATTACTGCACAGTGAAAGAGTGAACTTTTTAGTAAACCTTCAGTATTTTTTTGCACCAGTCTTAAGTTAATTATAAAATGAATTTTCTGATCCAAAATAAATGGAAAAAATTATGAAATAACTAAATCCTTAATATAGCCTTAAAGAATCCACTTCTGAGGTCACTTACAATATTTTTAGGCTGTCAAGCAATTAAAAAAATAAATTGCACGATTAATTGCATTGTTAAACAATAATAGAATACCATTTATTTAAATAATTTTGGATGTTTTCTACATTTTCAAATATACTGATTTCAATTACAACACAGAATACAAAGTGTACAGTGCTCACTTTATTTTTGATTACAAATATTTGCACTGTAAAAAACAAAAGAAATAGCATTTTTCAATTCACCTAATACAAGTACTGTAGCGCAATCTATTTATCATGAAAGTTGAACTTACAAATGTAGAATTATGTAAAAAAATCTTTATTCAAAAACAAAACAATGTAAAACTTGAGAGCCTACAAGTCCACTCAGTCCTATTTCTTGTTTTTCTGAGAGATTGGCTGAACAAGTTTGTTTACATTTGCAGGAGATAATGCTGCCCACTTCTTGTTCACAATGTCACCTGAAAGTGAGAACAGGTGTTCACCTGGCACAATTGTAGCCGGCATCGCAAGATATTTACATGCCAGATGTGCTAAAGATTCATATGTCCCTTCATGCTTCAACCACTATTCCAGAGGACATGCCTCCATGCTGATGATGGGTTCTGCTCGATAACAATTCAAAGCAGTGCGAACCAACGCAGGTTCATTTTCATCATCTGAGTCAGATGCCACCAGCAAAAGGTTGATTTTCATTTTTGGTGGTTTGGGTTCTGTAGTTTCCACATCAGAATGTTGCTCTTTTAAGACTTATGAAAGCATCCTCGTCCCTCTCAGATTTTGGAAGGCACTTCAGATTCTTAAATAAATAAATAATAATAAATATATGGAGATATACCTATCTCATAGAACTGGAAGGGACCTCGAAAGGTCATCAAGTCCAGCCCCCTGCCTTCACTAGCAGGACCAAGTACTGATTTTGCCCCAGATCCCTAAGTGGCCCCCTCAAGGATTAAACCTTGGGTTGAATGCTGTAGTGATCTTTAGAAATCTCACATTGGTACTTTTTTTGAGTTTTGTGAAATCTGCAGTGAAAGTGTTCTTAAAACGAACAACATGTGCTGGGTCATCATCTGAGACTGCTATAACAAGAAATATATGGCAGAATGTGGGTAAAACAGAGCCGGAGACATACAATTCTCCCCCAAGGAGTTAAGTCAAAAATTAATTAACACATGTTTTTTAACGAGTGTCATCAGCATGGAAGCATGTCCTCTGGAATGATGGCTGAAGCAAGAAGGGGCATATGAATGTTTAGCATATCTGGCATATAAATACCTTGCAATGCTGGTTATAAAAGTGCCATGCGAAGGCCTGTTCTCACTTTCTGGTGACATTTTAAATAAGAAGTGGGCAGCATTATCTCCTGTAAATGTAAACAAACTTGTTTGTCTTAGTTATTGGCTGAATGAGAAGTAGGACTGAGTGGACTTGTAGGCACAAATTCTGCTTTTTGTTACATATGTGAAAATCTTTCAGCTTCATTGAGTTTGCAACTGTGTAAATCAGAGCAAAATTTTATCCAAGTCTGTTGTAGACCTAATGGAACAATTTAACCTTATAATTGATATCTTATAATTGTTAATCTATCTGAGACCACTGACTTTGCTGACCATCTTGTTTGAAGGAATGTAAGACTGTACCTCATGAGTATGTTTCCCTATTGTGTTATTCCAATTTTGCATTTAAATCAATGGATTTACACCAACATAAAACTGGAAAATGCAATGGTGAATCAATACCTGTTAGTGCAGTGTATTCTTTTTTTATATATTCCCTACTAGCATAAAATAAATTAGTTAATGTGACTGATTTGGTGATGAACTTTGAATCCATCTAGACATTTTCCTATGTCTCTTTCACTCATTGTGACAGGAATACTAATTGGGCCACCATGAAATATATCTGATAGAGAGTTTTTAAGTCCCTAATTCCTTGGGAAACTGCAGCTTTGTAAAAATGACTGCACCACAACTAAAGTAGGGCAGAATTTGTCTAGGGCTTACCCAAGAAAGGGGAGCTCTGCTTTGTGGGTGGTGCAGGGGAGGAAGGAGGTCAGAAACTGCTGTAAAAAAAAAAAAGGTGCTCGGTGGTCAGTTTTGCAGCAGTGACTCACCCCCCGCCTCCAGGAATGTGCATAAAGGTACGAAACCTGAGTGGGGCAAGTCTCTTTGTTCCACGCGGTGAGGAAGCCAGCACCCCCTCCCTCCCCTAGTGGAGGGGAATGGCAGGCTGGGTTAGGACCTGCTGTGGGCTTTATGCTAGTCGCTTCTTTTAAACGGGGGCTGAGAAGGAATTTTTTCCCGCACCACCACAATTGGCTTTGATGGAGTGTGGTTTTTTTGCCTTCCCCACAGCGGGTGTGAGGGAAGACCTTTTCTGGTGAGAAGAAAAGGTGGTAGGCCATATGTCACAACTTATTTTGTAAGGTTGGGCGGATGTTCAGTGCAGGTACTCCATAGGGAGGGCAGCCAGTGACCAGATAAATGGCCTGATAAAGGACTTAAAAGGAGGTACTGGATAATGGAACAGAACGGGGGAGGGGGTTGGGGACTCCTCTGATTGGTATGGCTGGGAGCCAACCCCCCCCCCACCTGTTCTCATAGCCCTCCTTAACCCTCTTACAAGGGTGGTGGATTATAAGGTCCAAGCCATGGGTCGGCTGGGGGACCTGGATGGAAACAAAGAGGGGCTGGTGGAAGCCCCGGAGAATTTATTTGAATAAGCATGGATTAAACAAAGGGGGGCTGGTGGAAGCCCCGGAGAATTGATTTAAGTAAGAATGGATTTGCCTGCACTGTACACTTTATCTGCCGGGTAGCCCCCAGACATCTATATAATAAAGTTGCGGCCTGATTAAAACCCCTAACAAGTCTCCTGTCCTTCTTGCGGTGTACCCAGACAATAACAGCTTTCTAGCTTCCCAGAAATAGTGTAAAAATATATTATTGTTTGTTTGGAGAAAACATTTTTTAAAACTGTCTCTTCCAACTGAATAGAGACTATGGGTAGGAAATTACATCTTAGTTAACCAGTTAATGTTAAGGAGGGCTTCCAGGTCCAGCAAAGATAAGGGGATATTTTGCTACCTTTCCAAACTAAGGTTTGAAGAAAGGATTTTATATTTAAATTTAAATGAAGATATTTCTGAAGTTTGAGTAATTTAACCACTTCCCCACTCCACCCAGGAACTTTACACAGGGGCTTTATCTTATTCCAGGTTTGATTCTCCTCACCAACTGGCTGCTATACTTCTAACAAAAAGGGGGAAGTATTATATTTCAGGTTATTGAATTCAATAACCTATCACTCTTGATACTGTCTGTAAAAAGGGAATCCTTTAATAGTGTATTATTAAATACCCTCATGTCTTTCCTAATTTATGGTTGTTTACTTCTGTATTAAACCCTAAGAACACAGGGGCATGATCAGATAAGACAATTTTATTTATTTCCTAGCATTTCCCATATCTGTTATTTAAAAACTAATTTCTTCTTGTAGGTATATGCAACTCTGAGAGATCTAGACCAGTGGTTCTCAACCTTTTTGGGCTCAGGACCCATTTGTAAACCTTGATGGTCTGTTGCAATCCAGGAAATAGCTTTAATGTAAAAAACATCTGGCTTACTAAATATTTCTTACCCATGATCTACAATATACACATTAATGTAATAAGTAGTATATAAGTACACCATCCATATCATAACAGCAGCTCTTGCAGCTTCTGTCCTGCAGGACTGGCTGGGCTCAGCTCCCCACTAGGTTTGCCAACTTGGTAATATTTAAAAACCGAACACTTCAGCAGGGGTGCCAGAATCTCCCCTGCCAGGCCCCTTCCCCACAAGGCCCCACCCTCGCCCCACCTCTTCCCCTGAGGCCCTGCCCCTGTCCCACCTCTTCTCCAGAGGCTCCGCTCTCATCCACTCCTCTTTCCCCCTCCCCTCCGTTGCTTGCTGCTTGAAAATAGAAATCAAACAGAAATAATAAGGGAAGACCTATTTGCATGAAGCACGGTACCTGGCATTTTTTTTGAGACATCTCAGATAAATTTAGGATCAGTAATAATGTAATGTGTGCTTTTTCATTCTGAATTACTCAAAAGGTTCTGGGAAAATATATGTAAAATACTAGCAAAGAATATCTTGTGTGCCTCTTCTCTAAGCTTACTGGGATTGGAAAGGATATCCTTTGGGGAAAGATTGCATCCAAGCTAGAGAGCTTTGCACGTTCTACTGTAGGCTGGTCGATATAAGAATTAATGACATACAGTAACCTCCATACATTCTTCCAAATGTATACAAACTGAAAAAAAGAACTATTACGTCAATTTCGCCATCTCCCCACCAGTGTCAGATTGTTCTCACTTATAAAGTTATGTTTTATCTAGTGTAGTTTTCAGACCCTAGTGTGACATTCTATACCTTGGGGGAGCATACTCTAACCCCCATATTCCTCATTTTTATATAATCGTGATCTTACATATAAAGCATGCCTTGTAAGGTATCAGGGGAAAGGTTATGATCTGCTGAAAGTCATTTATCTATCCATATATGTGTATCATTAATGCATATGAAGTTATGAGAATTGTGTTGTATGGTAGTCACTAAAGCATGCTGTAAGCTGGGGAATCAGCCAGATATTAGCTCTCCAGAGGCAGGGCCAGCTCCAGGCACCAGCCGAGCAAGCTGGTGCTTGGGGTGGCAGCTTGTAGGAGGCGGCATTCCGCCCAATCCTAGGGCGGCACGGCCACTTTTTGTTGTTGCTGTTTGTTGTTCCGCTCCGGCCACCCTGTAGGGGGCAGCGGCGTGGAGGACGGGAGCACCCTGCAGCAAGCCCGGCAGGGCAGCCCCCGTCCTTCCCTCCCAGCCGACCGGAGTGGTGCGGAGCCCTCCCGGCAGGGGGCAGGGGGGAGGGGCCGCGTGGCAGCGCCCCGCTGAAGCCCTGGCCGCCCCCCTTCTCTCTCTCCCCCCGCTAGCCGGGGCATATCTGCAGGGCAGGGAGTCCCCCTGCACCCTGGCTCCGGCCGCACCGCAGGTTTTTTTTTTTTTTTTTGCTTTGCTCTTTTGGCCGCAGCGGTTTTTTGTTTTTTGTTTTGCTTGGGGCGGCCAGAAAGCCAGAGCCGGCCCTGTCCAGAGGCAACAGCAAGGAAAGTAATCAACTCCCGGGTGGGGTGTCAAACAACCCATCAACAGCCATTGTCCAGCAAGGGAGCTACAGTGCAGTGACTCACCTGCATGAGGCCATACCAGGTGAAATTGCTCAACCTTGCTTGGAGAGACTCCCCAGACATGCCTGGACTTGTGCTCCCAAAGCACATGGACTGAGGGTATAAAACAGACACCGTGGACACATACTGGGCCCTTCTGCCCGCACCTATGCTGCTGGCAACTAAGACACTGAGAAGAAGACAAGACTCCAACACAGGAGATTGGCCCAGGTTTAAGGAACAAACCTATATATTAAAGACTGTGATATCCAATGGGGTGAGAAAAACTGCTTAATCTAGTTGCTGCCCAGCCTAATAGGGTTGAGAGTTTAGACTGCGTGCTTATATTTTATTTTATTTTGGTAACCACTCTGACTTGTTATGCTTTAACTTATAATCATTTAAAATCTATCTTTATAGTTAATAAATCTGTTTGTTTAGTCTACCTGAAGCAGTGCGTTTGGTTTGAAGCATGTCAGAGACTCCCCTTGGGATAGCAAGCCTGGTACATATCAATTTCTTTGTTAAATTGACAAACTCATAAGCATCCAACAGGCATAACTGGACACTGCAAGAAGGAGGTTCCTAGGGTTGTGTCTGGGACCAGAGATGTTGGCTAGTGTCATTCGGTTGCCAGGGCCGGCGCTTCCACTAGGCGACCCTAGGCGGTCGCCTAGGGCAGCAGGATTTGGGGGGCGGCATTTTGCCACCCTTGGCAGAAATTTGGCGGCGGGGGGTCCTTCCGCTCCGGATCTTCGGCAGCAATTTGGCGGCGGGTCCTTCACTCGCTCCGGGACCCACCGCCGAAGTGCCCCGAAGACGCGGAGCTGAAGGATCCCCGCCACCGAAGACCCCAAGCCCCTTAATGCTCAGAGGAGGAGCGCTGCCGCCTAAGGCAGCAAAAACCCTGGCGCCGCTCCTGTCGGTTGCACAATCCAAAAAGCAGTTTACCTGCCAGAGGCTGTGCATGAACAACCCAGGAGTGGGGGTTCTCACAGCAGAGCAGGGTAAGGCTGGCTCCCAGAGTCAAGGACTGGAGTGACCTAGTAGATCACCGGTCCAGATAACACCAGAGGGGAACGTCACACCTAGCTCTATGGGGTTTAAATTGCTGCCCTTGGTTGATTACTCCATGTTTTAATTGATCTCTGTCTAGAAATCCTTCCTGATGTTCACCTTACATTTTCCTTTTCTGAATTTCATTCCATTGCTCTTAGTTATACTCTCTACAGCACCCAAAAGTGTCTCTCTCTTTCTTTGCTATTTACAACCTTCATATATTTGTAGACTGCTATCCTGTCCCCTTGTATGTTAGTTATCCCATCAGTCCCTCCAGCCTCCTAATCCTTTCTGTTGTCCTTTTTTTTGACTCTTGTTAGTACAATAGGTCTAGTACTTAGGTTGCCAGAAATGAATTCAGCATTCCAGATGTGGTCAAATAGAAAAAGACTATTACCTCTTGGCTCAGTGACATTATGTCTATGCAACCCAAAATGACATTTTCTTTTTTGTTGTCAATTTCATTACAAATTCATGTTGGACTCACAAGTTGTTGTCCATTATTACCATGAGGTTTCTTTCAGTGATACTACTTTCATGTTTCCCTCTCTCTCATCATATCTTCCATGAATTTTATTAACATTCTTGTAATGGGATGTACCAGGAAACTCCGAGCAGTTGGTCTGGGGCCACCTAAGTAAATCTAAGGTCCCAAACTTATTTTCCCCAAACCAGAGAGGATATCTATTATTTGGAGCTATTTATACCCCGGAACTCAAGAATTTTTTTCTTAATTTTACCACTAATGATACGGAATCCAACCTGTGATTTACTTCACACAAACCCTACTAGCACCTCTGTTAACCTCTAGAAAGATCAGTGCTTCTAAGTTAAACTACTAAAAAGGATCTAACTCTTATATTGTCTATATCTTGCTTTTGATGTACAAGCCATCTCCCTTTTCTGAAATCAGATAGCCCCAATTTCCCACTTCCCATAACTGTGAGTTAGGATAACAGAAACCACCGGACCTGATTGGCTAACCCACAGATTAGACTCAAATGCCTATCCTCATACTCTGAACATAATGAAATGGAGAGACTCCTGTTCAGCTATCTGTCTGGAGTTCTACTCCTAGAGACTCACAAAACTGACCCTGTAATCACCTACGTACATGCATAACTTTATGCACTGTGAGAAGTCTCTTTGAAGTGAGACTCTTAGTGCATCAAGTTAAGCATTTGTGTAAGTCTTTGTAGGATCAGGATCACAAGGATTTGTTATTGATTTTCCTAATTTCCTGGGAGCAATAATAGCTTTCTGGGAAGCTTCTGAAACCTTTTCCAGTTCCAATGGAAATCTGGTCTATTTTACAAACTAGAAAGGATATTATTGTCTTGAGAGATTTCTCCAGAAAATCCCAATACAGTTTGTACATAATGTTCCAAAAGTACTTTATTTTTGTGGCAAAAAACTCCAAGTCCTTGTTGGGGGGTTCAGCATCTGTGGTCGATAGTGTCGCCTAATAGCAAGAGACTGACGGGCAAGTGGTAGGGGAACTTGGCCTCTCCCTGCTCCCTGGCCCTGTGACTGGCAGGTTGGATATGTGGCCTGGGGTGGTTGCTCCAAGCCTGCTCCCTGGGTCACTTGCTAGCATGGCCTCTGCCCCTCCAAAGTCACCACAGCATCTGCTTATGGACTCACCAAATGTGGGGGAGAAGTTTCCCTGGCAGTGGCCTGGAAGCTCTTCTCCATCAGTTGTGGCCTGCCGTCCCCTGTCTCCATAGGGGCCTGCAATGGTTCAGTAGCGGGGTCTGGTCTGGACAGCATGGAGCTCCAGTAGCCTCTCTGCAGGAGCTAGGAGCATAGGACTTCTCCCTTGTTTTGACTGACCTGGACCGCTTCCTTTTGAGTGCTGCTTCCATTGTGAGCATGCCCACCAGGTGTGGCTGGGTGGACCTCTGGAGCCCAAAGTAGCTTGCTAACCCTTGGTTCCCCATCACAGTCCTTCACAAAAATGCCATTGAAATATCAAAAAGTGTCAAAAACTCAACAAATGAGGGGGTCTCCAAGCCACTCTTAATAGGGGGAAAATTCTGTGACCCTTCTAAGGCCAAGAGGAAGAACATAGCAGTAACCCAGGGCTGCTGTCAGATTCTTCATTTAGGCATACTTGCACTAGCTCTTTGATATGTTCTCTCAATGTGTAGTTTTTATTCTATTTTTAAGGAGCCATTTGTCAAAGAAGCTAATGTATGTTCATCTCATTTCCTTCAGAAAATCTTATAATTCTCCTCTTTTTGCAGCAATCAGTTGTTTTTTGTGTTGTCCAGTTATAATGAAAGTTCTTTTTAATTGCATTTTGGCCTGATTATGCTTATCTTATACTAAACTTTTGTGTCTTCTGGGCCAGAAATATGTCCTTGTACCTTGTTAACGGTTCCTGGTGATGAAGTACCTAGAGAATTTCTTGATGATTAAATTCACTCTTCCTCTCCAATTTCCAAGATCAGGTGTCCAAAACAGTTATTACATTGGAGATAATTTCTGAAGAAATATTTTTAGTAATGCTGTTTGTTCTCAGTTCCTCAGGTGCAGATTAATTTCCTCTGGTGACATCTCTACCACTGATTTACCCTTTAATTATTATAATAATTCGTATATTTTTCTGTTTTCAGAAGGGCCCACAATCTCGGTTTTTATGAGCACAATACCCTAACTTAGACCACAATTCTGTTGAGGATCTTCATACAATTTAAGAATTATACTCATTATACTTGCTAATTCTAATGTTACATCAATGTATTTCCATTGACTAAATCAGGACTAACCTCAATGAACACCGGTGTGAGATCAGAATCAGCCCCTTGACGTTTACATTTGATGTAAAATAACTGAGAAAAACAATATATGTGAGGAGGGAAGACATTATTTCCCTTAAATTTCCATCTCTGAGTAGATTAGTTCTCTGGGATTATGGTAGAAAGGCTGAGCTAACAAATCCTCCCACAGGAATGGAATGCTTTCATTTTGAAATTTTAGAATATTAGAGTGATAGCTCAAGTTTAACTTATAACTGGATATTCACTTTTTAGTTATGTTAGTAGATTGAAAGGTGCTGCATTGACAACTGTGAAAAGTAATTTATCCACAGAATAGGAATATCCTTGATCCAGCAGAGCAAGCTTTTCCATACTGCTCCACCAGTATGCCTGAGCCCTGATATGGAGGGTTGACATCTAATGACATGAGGGTAGCCCTGTCTCCCTGTCCTTTCATTTGTGGGCCTCTTTGCCAAGATTGCCAACAAGGATGCCAATTGCTACCAGTTATGGTGATATTTTTTGTAACGAGACCACCAAATCATTTTACAAAGGTCAATAAGCAACCATATTATGGAAATAACTTTTGATCACTAACAACCAGGGCTGGATTTGATGCTTAAAAGTCAAAGTCCCTACAATCCAAGACCAATTACCTGAACTAAGCTATCTAGTGCCCTTTAACCTACGTTTGCGCCTGAGTAAATTAACTATAGACAGTGTCTCCTAAAGGATAGAAAGGACACCACTCTCTCAAATGAGGAAGCTAACACCAAAGCGAGTGCAATGTGTGAATTTTCAGTACCAATGACCAAAAGATTTCCTGTCAGAGTACAAAAGCTGTTGCCAAGAGGAAGAAAGGTTGGATGAGAGGAGCAAGATCAGCAATGTATATTTATAAGAGTCCTCCAGATTGCTCAGAGCTCTGCAAGAAGCAGAAGTAGATATTATTCTACTCATCTGATAACCTTCAAAGACCTATTCTCCAGAGACACCCCCCCCATTCACTAGTCCCCGTCCCATTGCTCTTATTCATGCTGTTGTAACCTAACCATCTTCCTAAGGCTAAAGTTCATTTATACTACAGTCCTATGCTGGTGTTATGTATATATGGGGAGCAGCACTCAGTTAGTTACTAAAATGATTTTTGACATGTTTAACTTGCATTTTTCTTGGCATCTCATTCATAAAACACACAAACTTTAACTTCCGTGACCTAGATATTGAAATGTATTGAATATTATTCAAACTCTGCTTCTTTCCCAAATTCAGAATTGAATTTTTTCCATTGGCTTTTAGATATTTTAGATAGTTCAACCATGCATGGTTGAACTGAAGAAGCTTATGTAAAATTTTGGTTTCTTTAATAACCATTTCTATATGTCAAGGTTTCCTGTTTCAGTACCTTGGAGAGCATCTAATTCTATTCTGCCTTATTTCACAGTAGAGTACGTTAATTTGACATTGATCTTGCTTTTTTATATTTTTAGGGGGTTCAGTAAGCATAATAATTTTGGAACATATTTTCAGATCCATCACTAAAAAGCATAAAAAATTACTGTGGAAGCATTATGCGTGATATCGTCAGTCTTTAAAACTGAAGGGTAATCCACTGACTGAAACCTTTTCAGTCATATGTGCCTGAAATAGTGTTCTAATGATAAATGTACATTGCTACTTTTCAGTATGGAATTGGGGTATGTGGATGTGTTTTGATCCTATTGTAAGCCAGTGTGGGTTCCTCAAGTGAACAACAGGATTCTTTTCAGAGAATTCTAGATGCAATCCAGGATCTATGCTGGCTTCTGCAGTTGTAAAACTGGTTGAAGGCACCAGATATGGAAATTTTGCCCACAGGATATGGCACTTGCAGAAGCAAAAAGCTTCTGTCACACTCCCTCCACCTCAGGGAGTTAATGCAATCTCAAAAGTGGGTGTTATCTGACTGAAGAGAGTGAATCTCCATAGTAGATGGAAGATATTCTTGCTCAGAGCATCTTTTGAGCCATCTTTGTGGCTCCTATGGAATCCAAATACAAGTTTTACCTAAGGTTCAGAGATCCAGCCTGGTGCAAGGAGATGTAACTTCAGGTTTGCCTACACAGGAAGGTTAAAGTTCTATAAACTGAGATGTGAAATTCAATCACCATAGTTATATCAGTATAATCCCCATGTGGACACTAAGATAATCTTTTTCCAGTTTAATTTATGATGCTTTGGAAGAGGTTTAAGTTAAACAAAAAAAAAGCCACGTGTGTTCTGGAATAAGGGTGTCCACATAGGGCGTTATAGTGGTATAAACTAAGGCTGGGTCTACACTACAGCGGGGGTCCGACCTAAGATACGCAACTTCAGCTACGTGAATACTGTAGCTGAAGTTGCGTATTTTAGGTCGGCTTACCTGGCGGTGAGGACGCGGGAAAGTCGACCGCTGCCGCCGACTCCGCTGCCGCCTCTTGCCGAGGTGGATTTCCGGAGTCGATGGCAGAGCGATCAGGGATCGATTTTACCGTGTCTTCACTAGACGCGGTAAGTCGATCCCCGATAGACCGATTGCTACCCGCCGGATCGGCGGGTAGTGAAGACATGCCCATAGTGGTTTAACTATACTGGTATAATTATACTGGTAAAACTTTCCCATGTAGACAATCCCTTAGACTTTCCTGGACCAGCTTGAGTGAAGCTAGCCCTTGAACACTTAAAAC
Source organism: Terrapene triunguis (assembly GCF_002925995.2). Lineage (NCBI taxonomy): Eukaryota > Metazoa > Chordata > Testudines > Emydidae > Terrapene > Terrapene triunguis. Next base: position 14,847,466 of record NW_020664436.1, on the reverse strand, counting down.
TAGATATTTGTAAGTAGCATGTTGACACTATGTGTAGAAAAGCTCCACGAATTATAAGAAATATATGTCAAATGTATTTTATGTAATTTCCATGTAGCTTTCATTAAAATCAGTGGGTGGTCTAGAATAGAAGGAATTGGCACAGCAACATTAAAATGAAAAGATTGTTGAAGGAAAGAGTCATGGGGAAAAGTTTTGTTGGCTTGCATCCACTTTTTTTTTTTTTTAAAAGGAGTTCCACAATAATAATTTCCAATTAAAACTGGTTCCTTTTTAAATTAAATAAAAAATAGGTTTCCAGGGGCAAGCTGATAAAACCAAGTGAGCATATCAGTGTTAGTGCCATTCTTCAAAAAAAGCACACCACTTTATTCAGTTATTAAACATTTATAACTTATGAAAGGGAAATAAAAAATACATTTGTTGGTGCTATTGAAATTTACCATTACTGGAAGTCTTAAAATGGTTTTGAATCCATTGTCAGGGATTGTTTTCCTGTGATAATTTCTCCACTAAAAGTGTCCTGGAAACAATAAGCAAAGATATCTACAGAAAAATGCTCAGTCTATGTTAATTATTCCTCTTCTGTCTCATTATCTAGCAATCCAAAGTAATGAGACTGTTCACCTACTCAGTAGCCACTGTTTTTACATTATAAAAAAACAAGAAGGATGACATTTAATGTGATGCAATATTCCCCTAAGTGGATAAGCAGGCAGATTTTGCTTCATGTTTCTATTAATGTTTAGATGCCAATTTTCCCTCAATATGTAGTGTAATGTCTCTTGCTTTCCTTTTATACTTTTGGCCTCCTTTCTTATAAGTTTCTTTTGCACTTAATTTCTTTACCTTTTATTTTTTAGATGAGGATTTCTAAAATTTACATTTTAAATGTGCCCTAGTTCTTTTTACAAATTATATTTAAAATTTATATTTTTTCAGGCTGGTACACCTTATCCAGACCATTTGTTAATTAGAACAGCTTCATGATTTGTGATTATTGATGAAAAAATTACCCTTAGGAATAATTTCTAAGGTTGAAAGTGTTGCATGTTTAAGTGTGGTTCATGCATTTTTGGGGGGTGAGGGAGAAGGTGGGGGGGGGCCAAGAAACAGCATGTGTGGACATCAAACCCTTCTACAAAACAGCACTGACATGCATTAAGGGGAAGGATGCTATTAGATTACATCCTGGCCAAAAAAATATATTGTCACTAAGAGCAAAAAATGGTAGAGAAAAGATAAATTCAGACATGATGATAGTGGAATAGGGATTGTTGGGAAAGGGAGAAACAGAAATGCTTTTCTAGTTACATTTTAGAGTAGTCTGTGTTACATTTATATTAGCCAGCCAGTTACAGGGTGTAACGGAATCTTTTAGTTTAACTGAATATTTCAGTACAAACTCCTCAATGAGTACATGTTTTATTTTAGTGGATTTCAGATTTCTTTTAGTAGAACAGAGAATTTATAATGTTTCATTACTCAAATACACTTATTTAAATAGTTTCCATGAATATGCATAAATGCATTTAATTCTCATTGCAAACCGTTCTATTTTTCCATTCATATCCATAACCATGTATCAGAAAGAAATGTGAATTCCATAATTTTTAATACTACCTGCATTAAAAAGCATCTCTGAAAAGATCTGATCACACAGGTGTGTTACTTGTTTTAGTGCACACACTGAAATACGTTGACAAATAGCTTGGCAAACAGTGCTTTCACAATGTTTTCTAGCAGCAAAGATACAGATGAGATCACAAGAAGGATTACCGCACTGCTGAGCTAGTGATCCCCTCTCATCTTAAACAATCACTTATATGATGTCATTCCTGCTGCTACTAGAGGAGATGTTGAAATGCTCTTTTAAAGTAAGAGCACTAATCTTCACCAATGATGTAAGCACAACTATCCAAACAGATGAGTAAAAAGCATGCTTTATTTTGATTAATACAGCACTGTCAATGTTGAGATTTAGAGTTCCTTTAAATCTATTATTTATTCGTTATAAATTAAAATTTTAAAATGAGAAAACGTGATCGATGTAAAGAAACTAGACTAAGCAGCCTAATCAAGAAGAAGCAAGGATTTAGCAGAAATTGCAATATCGTAGAAATTCAGCTGTGTGAAGAAAACTGCCTCCCAGTGGGTACAAAGTGGCACAATAGCTACAGTCTACACATTATCAGAGTGAGCTGAATTGAGCTGATGTGTGTATTCACTATTTCATGGATTAACTACGCTTTCCCATGAACTACAAAAGAAAGCTTGAAATCTGGGACATTTGTCATCCAGGATGGGGTCTACTCAGGACACAAGATACCCAGAACCTATTCTGGGACTGTTCCAGTCTTTTGAGACATGTGGTCATTCTAATCCTTCCTGTTTATGTTGTGAATGCACATGCAGTGAAGCTTAATCTCTGTAATAGCAAACATGCATTACTATGCAGGCATCCCAAACAGCTACATTCTACAGTTTGGGAAAAAAAGAAATTAGTGTTGTTTTGGGTCATCTATTCAGTTCTATAACAAGCAGATAACTTGCAGCAGTGTGGTACGCACATAGTCAGTGGTTTCTCTCCAGCAGTGAGCTTTTCCCTACAAAAGATTTTAGATTTAAAACTCCATAGTACAAATTTGCATGCTTTTCTTTCCTATTTTAATTATTCGTACTGCAGTTTTTTCTCCCACTTTTAAAGTCACAGTACATCTTAAATCCCACCAAAAAAAAAAAAAGAAAAAGTAAAGTTTGTTCCCTTCTGCATAGTTATTGTTTCTTTTGTACATTCTACCTTTAAAAAAAAAAGTTTTCAGGTTATTCACTGAATATTTAGTATGCGTGGTTAGTCTCTCTAAAAGTATATTTTATTATTATTTTTCAAGTGTAACTAATGCATACAGTTATAACTAGTGAATCATAATGTAACTATCACACTATTATTCACTGCCAGTAGCACACACAAAGTGCAGTTTTACTCTGAAGAGTGATGCTGTAAAAATATGATGGACTCCTCTGTTTATTGTCTCTCCATAACTTCATATCAAGTGTACTCCATTTAGAAGTTTAAAAATATCTTTTCTAACTGCTAGCTATGTAAACACTACTTGGGATCTTAGAGTCAAGTTGAGTTCTTTCCATATCTCATATCATCACCAGGAATAAAGGTACTGCAGATAAAATTTAGGCCCTCAATTACACCTGCGCAATCCAATAGTCTTCATGGGCCTGATCCAATCCCGCTACATGAATGGAAAGATCCTACTGACAACAATGGGCTTTGGAACAGGCCCCGTAAAGCTCTCAGAATTGCACAGGCGTAAATGATTATGGCCGAATAAACAGATCTATTAATGAGCTGCATTGGCTCTGCAGTTTGAACAGGAGCAGTAAAGAATAACTTTTGACATTAAAGCAAGTAGATATGATGGGATACGTTAAAGGAGAAAAACTGTTAAGTAAGAAATTGGTTTCTCCACTCCCTCTTTTCCCC